>NC_064627.1:406065518-406705205 GCF_023864275.1 Schistocerca cancellata | reverse complement strand
TATTTACGTAAACGACTATATATCTCGATCTCTTCAACTATCTTAATTACTCTCCCCTTAATGAGTTTGTGCAAAATTTGAAGTGTGTTATCAATGTCCCGCAGGGCATGATTTTCTGTGCGTAGGTGAGAGTTCAAGGCAGATGCGTTATTCTCTCTTGGTATAGTGTGTTTCTTATACCGCTACATCCAATGTAGTTGTATAGACTCCCAGATTTTAGCTTTCTCCTCATGTTTTTTAGGTGTGCTTGATAATGGGCAGTACCCGAAACTAATAGTGCAAATAAAATATTTTAAATACAGACTGGTGGAATAACGCCCTACTTCAAATTTATTGAGGCTATGGGGTCCACCCAGAAGTAAATGATCCCAGTTTCCCCACTCATGTTCGAAATAATACCTACTTTTAGTTTCAATATAACTGAAAGGAGAAAAGCACCTACTGGTTACCTCCACCCTTTTCCATTTTGTCCTTGGAATATTATGGACGCTTAACCTTTCTAAATTATGATCAATTTCGTTGTTAAGACATAAACTGACAAAAGAGAAGATTGTCATCCACTACTGCGTTTATTTTAATAATTATGTGGATGGTGCGCCCCATTCGTATTTCATTAACGGTTAACATTATTAAAACCAGATTTTCGGCAAACATTAATATGCAAAAAGAGGGTTCTGTGGTGTATCGATAGTATTTAACATCAATATTCTGCCTCAGATATGTTCTCTCAAATGCTACGCTTTACTTACCGTGACGACATTCGATTAAATATAAAAATGAGACAGCGATACGTCTCTTACAGTTCAGTATCTAGAAAGGAAAGACAAAAATTAACGTCATATTTAAAATCTACATCAATTATCGCAGTGGGTCCGGAAACCACGACCTCTCCTTTATGAAGCAGCAACGCTGCTCTGAGAACGAGGAGATAGATGCCAGTAATCTCTGGAGTCAGTTTTGGAACATTTCCCTGCCATTCTCGTGAAAAGCTTCACTGCAAACACTGATATTAGCTACTGTACATCATTGCACTACTTTTCAGTGAGCTACCGAAACAGGAAAATTTTTTCTCCTTGATGGAAAATAAACCACCTGACAAATTTTTTTTATCTTTTTGTGGACAGAAATAAGATTTTTCACAGAAATAATCATTTTCAGTCGACATTGGGAATCTTCGCAGCATGGTATAAAGCAGTGGGATAGCATGGTATAAAGCAGTGGGATACATCAGCTGTACATGTTACAAACTCAATTTTTAACTGAATACACAGTTTATACTAGTCGTAAATGTTTATTTACATAAACGATAAAGTATATCACTACTTCTCACCATGATGTGAAGATATAAGATGTCGGCTGAATTAGGCTGTCTCTGTGAAGTATCTTGTCATCGTGCCAGTAAATAAATATTCTATAAAAGAGCTATCGAACACACTTCATAACACGGACAACAGTACTATCAACTTTAAACAGCCCGCTATACACAATAAAACCGTAGTTGTAGAATCTCCTGCTCCTCTTATTCACCATATAAATCTGAAACGAAGCAATCTGGCCGGCTGCGGTGGTCCAGCGGTTCTAGGCACTCAGTCCGGAACCGCGCGACTGCTACGGTCGCAGGTTCGAATCCTGCCTCGGGCATGGATGTGTGTGGAATGTCCTTAGGTTAGGTAGGTTTAAGTAGTTCTAAGTTCTAGGGGACTGATTACCACAGATGTTAAGTCCCATAGTGCTCAGAGCCATTTGAACCTTTTTTCGAAGCAATCTGAGTAAACATAAAATACTGTACTAGAATTCCAGCGCGAGCTTATTGATTCAGCTTTCCAGAGTTCTGAAATTATTTCTTGAAGTCAGAGCATCAGAAGTCTCTTACCAGCGCTATGGAGAGATTGGATCATCCATCCTTTTCAGTATGATAATGCACTGCATCCGTTACAGAATAAACTAAAACGAAAATATTCTATTGTAAGATATTATACCATAGTGTATTAAATGTTTAAGAAATCTGTGATGGCTTTTTTTCGCTTAATCAGAAAATAAGCATTGATAACAACCAGAAGAAATAAATTTCGAGCAGGAAAATAATCTCATCATTAAACTTTTACAGACATGTATAAAATAACCTAAAAATTGTACAAATAGATCAAAAAGTGTCTTGCTTATCTATTAAATTGTTTCGAAATGCAGTCGGAGAAACAGAACAACGCTTTGATAAAATTGGGTTGACAGCTACGTTGTGACTTTGTACACAATGCCACATGATGTGAGAGTCATTACAGGAAATAACGCAGTTGTTTGTAAATAATGAAATAATAAGCAACCAGCTACATAAAGGAAAATTAATTTCTTTACCGGTTTCGGGCACGTATTGCCCTTCTTCAGAAGATTATAACCATCGCATTATTTGGGAGTGTCAACAATAAGGCACACACAGAAAAATGCATGGTCATGTGGTTCACAGTGTCTGTACAAAATTAGTATAAAGAAGCGAAACAGCAAGTGCAGACATCATGCCAGAACAGGAGTTAATAAGGACAGAATTAGAGGATTAACTCCTGTTCGGGAATGATGCCTGCATTTGTGGCTTCAATAGTAAAATATTGTCATATCATTGCACTGTTGAGACATGCTGCGAAACGATTTGTGCATTGCTTTTATTTGAACCTACAGAATAAAGACCGCCCCTTATCTTAGTTTTCAAAAACCGATGCTGTGGTTATTCATTGTTGTCTGCCAGTTAGAACTTCAGTCAAGGAAACCAAACATGAATTATTGGACAGAATCCTAAAATTTTAAAAACAAAAGTGTCTGTGACAAAGGTGTTTACACGATATACCCCAAAGAAAGTTTCTGAGAGAGTCTGACTGGTACAAAGTCGTGTTCTGTACAATGAAGTCCTCATTTTGCGAAACTACGTACTCGAACACTTCTAACAGAAGACGGAGTTCAAACAAACTGGATAAAAAAAGTTAACGAGCGCTGCAAGATGTATCGAAGATCTTATTAAGATAACATTGCGCTCTCTATTTCCGTTAAGTTCACATTTTGAGCAATGGCTCTAATAACACAATGGTGTTTTTTTATTTTTTGTAAGCAGGATCATCGATAAGGCATATAGTAGTAGTTTCATGAACTGAAATGTAATCAAGTTGTCTTGGAAGCATTATTTAATGTATGATAATCAAACATGAATTACTCTCATGATATATTCTTGATGATCTCTGATGAAACCAAGCAATGTATGAGTACGTTTCATATTCGTTCCTGTGATACAGTACATACTCTGGATTACTAGTCGGAACTGTTCCTGCTCTTCGACGTTCGTTGTTGGTTTGGTGAAGGAGACCAGACAGCGTGGTCATCGGTCTCATCGGATTAGGGAAGGATTGGGAAGGAAGTCGGCCGTGCCCTTTCAGAGGAACTATCCCGGCATTTGCCTGGAGTGATTTAGGGAAATCACAGAAAACCTAAATCAGGATGGCCGGACGCGGGATTGAACCGTCGTCCTCCCGAATGCGAGTCCAGTGTCTAACCACTGCGCCACCCCGCTCGGTTCCGACGTTCGTTTCTGAGATACTCGGTTTATCGTTAAATGCTGCAGATTTTGGTTCCAATGTTTTATGCCTGTAATGTATTGAACCGAGAACATCTTCTTTACTTTAGAAACTGTGAACACTATAGTAATTCATTGAATGAACACACCAGTTTTATTGAATTATTTATCTGCAGACAGAGAACTCACGTGTTTCCAGGTGACCGACACGGGTCAGAAAATGAACCAGCACAAAACTGAACGTCGAAACGGCAATCAGTGTGTTACAGTTCAAATGTTCAAATGTGTGTGAATTCCTAAGGGACCAAACTGCTGAGGTCATCGGTCCCTAGACTTACACACTACTTAAACTAACTTAAACTACCTTATGCTAAGAACAACACACACACCTATGCCCGAGGGAGGACTCGAACCTTCGGCGAGAGAGGCCACGCAGTCCGTGACATGGCGCCTCAAACCCCGCGGTCACTCTGCGCGGCTGTTACAGTTCCTATTGATCCTGGGAACTCAGTTGCAATACGACGAAAATCGCTAGATTTCACACATCAATACCGAACGTTAGTGAAGATACTGATAATATTTTACATTAAATATTTTGAGAGGATCACACTGAAACAAGTTCAGCCGTGAGACCGAGAGGCTGCGTCTTTGTAAATAAGGTGGAAATTGACGTTTTACGAATTCAGAATTGAAAACATCCGTGATTGTTATTTTCATAATGCCTGTGATATCCAACGGCTGTTTGTGATGTATTCCTCAGGTTAACACAGCAGTAGGAACCGTAGCCACGTGCCCAATACAACGAATAACGAACTGTAAAAAAACTAAACTAACATAATTATGAGTGGCGAAGCGTAGAATTTTCGGACGAGACCCGCTTATACCCATCCCATAGTATCTGCTGCGTAAGTGTTAAAGGCGACCATGGCCACCGAAATCTGACAGAAAACTACGTCAAGCGGCTTTACAAACCCCCGCTAAGTGTGATATATTTCGCGCAATTTGGCAAAATATATTTTTTCCTGCCTCTTCAGGACAGTCTGAAGAGCAAATGTGAGGTCTTTATAACTAAATCACTGCCTTACTTTCCGAAAACTCCATTTATCAGCACAACGCACGTCCATACGTGTCGATAAATGTGCAGACGTTCTTCTAAGAACGACGAGTATTCCATTACTTCTCTGGCTCAAATGTTTGTCTGACACATATTCTACCGAATATGTCGGAGTACTGTCGGTGGAAACAATTGCGTCAAGGTTCTTCAGCAGTTGCTGTTGATGGGTCGTGCACTCGGTTACAAACCAAGTCGAGGGAGATTCACCAGAAATATAGCAGGGTCTTTTCTGATTCTACACCCAGATGTGCATAGGATCTGATTTCAGAACGTGTGGGCTTCACACCACACGGAATTTTGAATGTCAGAGATCATGTAGAGTAATGTAATACCTCACAGCTGCCATGAGTTTCGTGACAGCTGCTTGATAAGAAAAATGTTAATCATCCACAAAGGGACGAGGAAACAAAATAGAATTTCGCATGTTGAGAAGGTATGTGACCTTATTTCAGAGATCACAAAACTGAGTCAGTTCTATAAAGAACTTGGCAGTATGAGCCCACTCACCAGTGTGGCCTGGATGCATGTGCTGATTCTATTGGGAAGGATGTCGTACAGCCGTTGTGTCCTCTCCTGAGGCGAACTGCCCCACCACCATTGTTGTAACTTGTCCTCGATACGGCGGATACTGACAATGGAACAGAGTTGATTCTCGAACTGGTCCCACGTATGTACTACCGGGGACAGGTCTGCGGATCTTGATGGCGACGTGCCATGTATCGACGAGAATTGTCCTGTTGATAATGCTGATATATAAGACTTGAGGCGCACGATGTCCATCAGTTCCCGCTGAGCCGTTAGTGTTGCTTCAATCCCTAACGGCCGTGGTCTGAAGCCATAGACGATTGCTTCCCACACCTCGACGCCAGGATCAAAATTTCTGTGCTTGTCCAAAAATTGTAAGAGTGGGATCTCTCCCCAATTTTCTGCCATATTCCCCGTCGATAGTCATCGGGGATGGTGCAGAACCGCGATTCGTCACTCAACACAGCACATCAACAATCGTCAGCAATCCATGCTTCCCAGTCGTGACACAACACCAAATGTGTCTGTTGGTGTTGTGATGTCAACGGCAGTCTTTTAGTATGGGACGGGAATTCCACAGCCCGACTGTTGCTAATTTCCGACCAATGATGGAGGATGACAAAGAATGCTGCAAGGGATTTATTACTGTTTCTCTGATGAGAAGGGGCTATGATGTGCGTGGTGCACAATACGGCGATCCTCCATTGTGGTGAAGAGATGTGTTGGACCAGAACCTTGGCAGCGAATATGCCTGCCCCCACATTCCCATAAGGTCCAACATCGGGCCACTGTCACATCCGAATGCCCAACAAATCTGGATATTGCAAGACTGAACCGGCCGAGAAAATTGAGACCCACAACTAGGCCTGTTTCAGACTCTGTCAGGTGCCGATAACGCTTTCTCACACTAGTGTGCGGCATCCCCATATTTTTCACAGCGATCACACAACATCTGACGCTGTTCACGCCACTCAAGTATCTTAACAGGCCTGGCAACAACACTAAACTGGAACAACACTACTGTAGTCTAGTGACCGTTCTACATGTAACACAGAACTGTAACTCTAATCATTTACACACTCCTCAATGGTGTGTACGTGTACGAAGTTACATTGACCCTGACAATGTATTGTGGATGTTTCACATTTTTGGTTCAGAAATGTTCAAATGTGTGTGAATTCCTAAGGGACCGAACTGCTCAGGTCATCGGTCCCTAGACTTAGTAATCTGACACTGCTTGAAAAATTCATTATAGTATTTTGCTTTCTGATGCATTACCACCCTTGATAGTAAATTAAATAAACAATTATTAGTATTGACATTACATGGCAGTAACAGATTTTTGCTATCTGGCCGTATTTCCAATCTCTTTGAAGTGGGTGGCAAATACGTCTATTTAAAGACTTACCTAAGTTAATCTCCATCACACAAGTCTGTTCCAGACATACATATTCTTGTCAGTCTCCGTAGGTGAGTGGTCAGCGCGGCTGGCTGCCAAATGGAAAACCGGGGTTCGATTCTCGGTACTGCCAGAGACTTTTCCTTGTTGTGAGAGGACTGTAAAGGGGTGCACTCAGCCTCGTTAGCCCAGCTGAGGAGTTCCTCCATCGATAGGTAGCGATTATGAGAAACCCGGCAACGACCGGGAGAGATATGTGCTGAGCGCACGACAACTTCGTAATTTTTGTTGTTCGAATCAAGAGCTTTGTTAGACGAAAAATGACTTTATTTCTACGTATGGATCACAAGTGACAGAACCCAACGACTTTTCTGTTAACATGTATGACACATTAAAATATCGTCTCCTGTTAATTTATTATTATTATTATTGCTAATATTATTATTATTATTATTATTATTGTTATCGATGCTGTTGTTAAATTTAGTGTATTCTAACAGACACATCAAGCAACACCAGCATATTGTGATTACTTTTTTGAATATTATAAAATTGTAACATTAATTTGGAAAAAAATACCGCAATATTTTGCGAGATTCAAGCAGGATTACCACTGTATTACGTTGGACTGTCTTTCACCCTTAAGCCGTTAGTGATCAGAAAAGGCAAACTTCCCTATTTACTGAAGTTAAAACTCTACCGGAAGCTCGTCGTAGATTTCGTCTATTGAGTTGTGATGTTTGTTGTTCAGTGGATTACGTGACGTGTGTCCATCCAACTTAGGTCCGGAGTGATATCTAAATGCATCCTCTGAGAGGTGGCTTGTCACCATGAAAATAACATCACCATATTACAATATGTTCGGAAAACGGTCTGTAATAGCATTATTCTAGGATGTATCATCTTAATGCATTTTCTAAATCACTCTGTTCCATTATTCATTAGTGCTGTGATATAGTTTGAAGCTAGACTTAGTGTTCTCTTCATCGGAAGTTAATTAATTAGTTCAAAACACCTTATGGAAAATCTCTGGTACCAAGAAAACATCGCTGTTTCACAGTTCAAACGTATGTTCATAAGAAAAACATGGGGTACCTTTGATCTGCCGTATTCTAAGGAATCGTATGTAGCAGTCGAGAAATTAAAGAAGACAAGCAGTTCTGCTGTCTTATCTTCCCCTGAAATTACGAGTCGGAAGTACGTATAAGAAACCACCAATAAATTAAACAGACTGCCTGTACAGTACGTGTGAACTGTGACATTTGGTGGCATGACTGTCGTGCACGCAACTCCACTTTATTATGAACTAAGTATACATGGCATGACCGCGGGCCGTGTTTTCTGCTGTCCTTCGCAACGGTGTCCTTCACTTGTACACACAAATAGAAACACGCTTATAGACTTATTTTTATACTGCGGTTACTGCGCTGTAATTATCTGGCTATGAATTACAGTTCTTTCAGCATTTGCGCGAATTTGTTACAAATTTCGGAAACAAGCGTACTGCGGGAAAGTGATTCTTAACGTAGGTGGTCAGCGTAATATTTAGCGTACAGTAAGCATTAAGTAGACACAGTAAATCGTGGCAAACCTACATGTATTTGCTTCACTGCTTTATAATCCGTATTTTTATAGAATTGCGACTAGGTTTAACTTCCAACTAGACAACTAACTAAGCCTTATTGTACATTTTAACTTGTATTCTCGTGAACAGGTTTATTTTGGTGAGCAGTGTGAAGACTGTTCACGTATCCATTCGTTTTGTGATCGGCGTCTTCTAGGTATCAGTAAAACTATCTAGATAAACTCCTGTATTCCGTACACGGATAGTTATGTCACTAACATCTACAATCTGTACATGAATTGTAATAGAAGACCTCTGTAGTAGTCGTCCGACGATGTGTTCGTAGGGAATGCCTCCGATTTCGGTGGCCCCTTTCTGTTTATTTCTCTTGCCCACTACAGCGATCGTTCAGTTTACTACTTCCTTTGTTTTTTTCCTCACCGCAATGACACCATTAACATTGGACTTGGTTCAATATGGCTTCCGCATCTCGTGGTCGTGCGGTAGCGTTCTCGCTTCCCACGCCCGGGTTCTCGGGTTCGATTCCCGGCGGGGTCAGGGATTTTCTCTGCCTCGTGATGGCTGGGTGTTGTGTGCTGTCCTTAGGTTAGTTAGGTTTAAGTAGTTCTAAGTTCTAGGGGACTGATGACCATAGATGTTAAGTCCCATAGTGCTCAGAGCCATTTGAACCATTTGAAATCAATATGGCTTCCTTGACACCCCTGTGACTGACTACCCCATCTTCCCCATCTCGTGGACGCTTACGACTGACCTGCTGATATTCGCTCAAGTACCTCTGTTGAGACATTCTGACAGAAAAGATTTTGTATGCTCAACCTGTTACCACGCAAGATGTTTTCAGTGGGTTGTAGACGAAAATGGCCTACAGTTCGTGAGCTTCTGGAGTAATGTCTTTCATTTGATGAAGGTTACACAACCATTCGATGGAGTGAATCTCTACTACATATCGTAGATGTGACTGAATGTTGTGGTACAGGAATGCGGTCACTATAATCACAATCCCTGCTGCGTGTTCCGACCTATGACGTTGCCAAACATCTGGCATTATTGTTGAGGCCTCTTGTGGGAAAATGTACTCACCACATAAGAAACTCGGCTGACATAATTATTAAACTGAATTCATTGAAAATGAACCCGTCTGATATATTAGGTAGTTTTGATGTGGTGGCTTTATTTACAAAGGTTCCCCTTCCAGAATCTCTACAGCTTATTGAAATAAGTATTGACAAAGAGATTTCAGCGTTATTTAAACATGTTCTGACCTCCACATATTTCTTATTTAACAACGAATTTTTTGAACAGACGGACTGAGTCGCCATGGGTAGTCGCTTATCCCCTCTGGTGGCTAATTTATTTATGGAGGACTTCGAGGAGAAAGCGCTTGAATCTGCTGACTTGAAACCCACGGTATTCTGGAGGTATGTTGATGACACCTTTGTAGTTTGGCCCCATGGTGAAGACAACTTGCAAGACTTCTTAAGACATCTGAACTCCCTCCACGATCAAATAAAGTTCACAATGGAAACTGAAAAGGAGCGATGCCTTCCATTCTTGGATGTTTTGGTTAGGCGCAGAGAGGATGGCACTTTGGGACATGAAGTGTATAGGAAGCCGACGCACACTGATCTGTATTTACGTGCAAATAGCTGCCACCATTCTGCCCAGACAATGAGTGTTCTCCGAACTTTGACTCACAGAGCGCATATTATTTCTGACGAAAGCAGTCTGCAAGATGAACTTTCCCACTTACAAAGAGTGTTTGAAGACAATGGGTACTCTCCACAACAAATACAGAGGACACTGAAAATAAAACCGAAAGACGCCACAAAGAAATCAGAAGAAGATGAAGAAACCTTTAAATCGATGGCCTTTTCCTGCCATATGTGGGTAGCCTCTCATCAAAAATAGGACGCACTCTCGGCAGACACAAAGTAAAAGTGATTTTTCGTCCTCCACCCAAGACAGCTGCACTCGTGGGCTCCGTCAAAGATGATTTGCTGCTCCGAAAATCTGGAGTTTACAAAATTCCATGTGAATGTGGCCTTTCTTACATCGGACAAACAACTCGTACTGTCCAAGAAAGATGTCCAGAACACCGGATGTACACACGACTTTTACAACCCAACAAGTCGACAGTGGCAGAGCACTGTATTGATAATGATCACAGTATGCTGTATGACAACGTCGAAATTTTGGCAACTACATCATCCTTTTGGGACTCGATAGTGAAGGAGGCAATCAAAATTCGATTGACGACGAATTTAATTAGTAGGGATAGTGGTTTTAATCTTGATAAATCATGGAATCCGGCACTTATTGTAATAAACTCGCAAAGACGTCGTCACAGTGCAGCTCACAATGATATATCGATATGCCAACACTAATCAACTGCGGAGTCATAGATACAACTCGCGCATTATGCACGTCTCTGCCGCCGACCAACGTCTCTGGCGCATTTGCATCTGTGGCCGCATGCGCAGTCGCGCGGTACAACAGTATAAAGGGACGAAGCGAGCACTGGAGCGGCCCCCCTCCTCCTCTCTTGGCAGGTCCCCGGACTCGTACACGGTTAGTGAACATTCGCGCGCCGGAGATCAACGCCTCGTGTTTCTGTGTGTGCCGTCGTTTTGTGCTTAAGTGGTTCAGTGGTTCAGTGTTATTCGTTTTGTGCACCTACGTTCACGTGCGACAATTTTCATCATGTATGTGTCCAAGTGTCTGAACAAATTTTATCTTGGACTCTACGCCTGTGAACGGCTTCATGTACTTTAAAAAGTGTTTGTCTCCGTTTCTATGTCCACCATATTTTTATCTCACATTGTCTTCATTTGTATCTTTTGTGTTTCTCTGAGGCCAAAGAGCGGCGTAGTATGCTGCTGCTGGCCTGCCTGTAAACGGGTTTAAAAATAACAATAAAGAAAAAAAAAAGACTGGAGCGGCAGTCTTGCTGCTCACTCTGAAGAGGGCTGAACGTTATACAGCCGAAATATTAGAAGAAGAAGGAGATTTCTTGCGGCTGCACACCCGAAACTTAATGGAACAGTCTTTGCGCCGCCAAAACCTGAAGATTCACAATCGGTTACCAATTTGTCACTACGTCATCTCAAGACAGGCAGAGCCCGAAAGGCGTAATGAATAATAAATGAGGCCAGAAACATTCTGTGACTATTATTTTGTGAGGAGGAGGAGAAGACTAGTGTTTAACGTCCCGTCGACAACGAGGTCATTAGAGACGGAGCGCAAGCTCGGGTGAGGGAAGGATGGGGAAGGAAATTGGCCGTGCCCTTTCAAAGGAACCATCCCGGCATTTGCCTGAAGCGATTTAGGGAAATCACGGAAAACCTAAATCAGGATGGCCGGAGACGGGATTGAACCGTTTTCCTCCCGAATGCGAGTCCAGTGTGCTAACCACTGCGCCACCTCGCTCGGTATATTATTTTGTGACCAAACAGCTATTTTAAAGCTGTTTTCATCATATCTACTTAAACTTCACCTCTAAATACAAATATTATAGAGTGAGTAGCAACCTTATAAGTATTTCTTTGGGGCGCTATTCTACGCAGAAGCTTAGTAAGATGTATACTCATTTCCAAAAACTATACAAAATACTGTACGTTTTAAATCAACAGTGAAACGCGCCTGGGTTTATAAATGTCTGTATCACAGCACTCAAAAAGGCAGTTAGTTCCTTAAAAGCGCAACTAAACTATCATAGTTACATACGAGTAACAAATTCGTATGCAGTCCACGTAAGTTAGTGAACAGAGTCTTGTATCGCAGAGGAAACGATGAGCTCTCATTAACGAGGAGCGGCTTCGAAATTCCCGCTCACCCACACAGAATTAGGTTACCAAAATACAAGTGAACTCTTCAATAGTCCCCATCGACACGGACATAACCGGTTCCCTCTCCATTTGACCTAGTGCTCCGTCTAGAATCACATCGGAGTTGAAGGGACAATAAATTATAATTCTCCATCTTTTTCTTCCAAGACTTGCTACAATCAATCTTACTTTAAAGCACTCTTAACAGCTGCACTGCTTCGAATATACAGGGTGCCCCATGTACCTTGAGCACCCTAAATAACTGTTTGTCCAGATGCAAATTACAAAATGTTTCAAGCAAATGTTCTTTAGCCATTGGGGGGGGGGGGGGGAGAAATCAATTAGCATGACTGCCTTCGTTGTAGCTTTGTTTTTTACAAAGATATGAACAGCGGTATGACTTTTTTAAATGGTACCGTGTATTTTTTATTCGGTAATTCATTTTCTCTCCTAAAGACCTATTCAAGAATGTATCACGGTGTATCACTCACTGAACCACAACGTTATTAATTACATAACACAACATTGACTTTGAACCCGGGATCACAAACTCGTCCACTTGCTGGAGTCGTCAGAAAACAAATGAAAACAAAGTAAAAACTTAACACAAAATTGACTTTGACTCTCCTGTACCATTTCCCAGGAGTAGAACATTCAAAGGTGCTCAAAGTGGTGACCCTAGACATCGATAGACTGGTGCACTCGTTGAATAAAATAATTCACTGCTTCCAGTGTTGCCTGCTGAAGAGAATTACAAGCAAGCAGGATACGTTCCTGCACGTCGTCTGGAGTTGTTGGAATATCGCGATAGACAACGTCTTTAATGCATCCCCAAAGAAAAAAGTCCAGAGGATTTAAATCAGGACCCTCGACCAATCCATCTGGCAGGATACCTTCGGTTCAGAACACGACGTGCACTCAAGGCATTATGTGCTGGAAATCCATCGTGTTGATACCACATAAGCATTCTGGTTCTTAGCGGCACTCCATCCAAAAGAGGAGGAAGAATTCATCTGAGGAAGCTGGCATAAGCTGTGCCGTTTAGACTACCATTGATGAAATAAGGGCCAATAATTGTAGTAACAAGTATCCCACACCAGACATTAACTCTCCATTGACGCTGATGTTCCGCCTGTCTAAGCTATCGTGGGTTGTCGCTGGACCAATAATGCATGTTACTTGTATTTACCTGTCTTTTGTTTGAAAATGAACATTCATCGGTAAATATGACATTGGAGAAGAAGTTCGGGTTGGTGAGGATTTGCTGCTGTGCCCACTGATAGCCGATTCTGGAAATCATTCCCATGTAATTCTTCATCAAGATGTACATTGTAAGGATGTAACCGGTGACATGTAAGACTACGATGTACACTGGTTTTAGGAATGCCAATCTCGTGTTCAAGCTGTCGTGTGCTCACATGTGCTTACATGTTGTTTCATAGCTACGGAAGCGAGAGCAGTAACTTCGGCAGCTTCGTCTGTGCGAGTGGTACGACGATTGCGTTTCCTGAAGCGTCGCAACAAGACGAGAAAACATCCGTTGGTTCTTGTCAGGATATCGCTCTCTGTACAGTTCCGCTGCCTGCGTACCATTTCGCCTATCTGAACAACAACAATAAAAGAAACGTTATGTCGATGCAGTTGATAGGAAGGACAGCCTTTTTACTGTATGCCTACTCCACACAACAGTATATAAAATGACTGTACTAAATGTACCCGTACATAAGAAAACAGTATTGCAATTACTGTTCTGCTAACTGACATTCCCCATAGATGAGCAGCATTTCTACCTTCTCTTCGTTGATGTACATTCTCCTCACACAACTCTGACGATGGTTGACGGAATGACGGGTGTGCATTCTACTTATGTTTACATTCGTCCTCTGTCAACGTCACCACGTGGATGTGTTTCATTACCCCGAGTATGTGCACTAAGCGCTGGGAGCGTCAACGTCAATGTTGTGTTATGTAATTAATGACGTTGTGTTTCAGTGAATGGTACACTGTGATACATTTTTCAATAGGTCTTTAGGAGAGGAAATAAATTACCGAATAAAAACTACAGGCTACCATTTAAAAAAGTCATACCGCTGTTCATATCATTGTAAACAACAAAGCTACAACGAAGACAATCATGCTGATTGATGTACCCCTGACGGCTAAAGAACATTTGCTTGAAACATTTTTTAATTTGCATCTGGGCAAACAATTATTTAGAACGAAATTAGAATTATATATCAATACCTTCAGCTGCTGACGTGCGATGATATATATCAACGGGGGCAGGTGAAAATGTATGTCCCGACTAGGACTCGAACCCGAAATCTCCTGCTTACATGGTAAGCGCTCTATCCATCTGAGCCACCGAGGACACAGAGGATAGTGCGACTGCAGGGAATATCTTGCGCACGCCTCCCGCGAGACCCACATTCTCACCTTATATGTCCACACACTACATTCGTAGTGTCCCACCCAACACACTCATTACTCGTGGAAGACATTCTTCCCAAGTCCCGTAAGAGTTCTGGTAATATGTGTGCATCCTTACAGAAGAGGAAGGTTATGGCCGGTATTGCCAGAAGTATATACAGAACTATATACTTATATGGATATGGTGTCTGTTCTTTCAGACGTGTCCGAAAGAATAGACACCATTGATGACCTGCAGCCGCCTAGAACGAAATTAGAATTGTATATTAACACATTGAGCTGCTGATGGGCCTTGATATACGGGACTTGGTGCAGTGCCCTCGGTGGCTCAGATCGATAGAGCGTCTGCCATGCAAGCAGGAGATCCCGGGTTCGAGTCCGGATCGGTGTACACATTTTCACCTGTCCCTTTTGATATATATCAACGCCCGTCAGCACCTGAAGGTGTTAATATATAATTCTAATTTCGTTCTAGACGGTTGCAGGTCATCAATGGTGTTTCTTCTTTCGGACATGTCCGAAAGAACAGACACCATATCCATATAAGTACAACAGTTATTTAGGGTGGTCAGGATGAATGGAACACCCTGTATAGTACTGTGACAAGTAAACTTCATAAAGTGCCTTAATCCTAATCCATTCCCATTTTATTTGCGGTAGTTGAACACATATAGGCACTTTACTTGTTCGTAATTTACAACCCGTGATATCCGTAGTGAAATGTGCGCCCCCCCCCCCCCCCCCACCCCGACATCCTTTTGCTATGTATCTTACACGTCAGTCTGTTGAAATAACACTGTAATACAGAGCAGCAACATTGGTAACACCGCGAAATCCCAGAAATATCAGGAAATGTTGAGAACAAATCTCATTAAATGAAAATTGTGAACGTTTTTCAGACGATCATGTTGCCTGACCGATTCGGCAATGACGTGCGCAGATCATTTTTGTACTTTCTTTGCGTCTTAAATCAACCTAAATTGGTACATGTCTCCCATCGACGAACAGAAATCAAGAGCCGCTCGAAATAGAGTACTCTTCCATGTGTAAATGACAATTCCTTAGGACTTCTCTGAGAAATCTTCGTCTAGCATTTACTTCCCATTCGGCTAGATTTATATAGTCGTCACATCTTAAATCAATCTTGGATAAGTGATGGTCGAAACTGAATCCAGTAGCTTGCCATCAGTTACGTAATCAAACGATTGTGAGTGTTTTCGTCAATTTACGTGCATAACACGAAATATATACATCAACTGGTATCCAAAAGTTCTTGAAATATATTAACAAAAAATATTTCGTCTTCCCTGTATCTTATTCCGCACAATCGTCTTCGAAATAATCCGATTGGGAGCAGACATACCCATTCCAACGTTTCTGTCACTTAAGAAATTAATCCTGTGAGACAGAGCGTTGTTTTAATATACTCTGCGGTTCCACTTGAATCTTCTCCACTTTATCAAATCATCAACCCTTAAACTCAACATTCATCTCGTCAAAGAGGAAGATGTCAAACGGAACATATGCGGTCGCACGTTGTCGTGATGAAGTACTTAGTCGGACGTACACCATTTCTGTGGACGTTTTCTCATGTTTTAGAATTTATATTCCATTGCATCGATTCTTACAAAGGTTCTGAGCAATACCATAAATATATCCAATACCATAAATATATCTTTCGTAATACGTGATAACATCTGAAAGAAAGTTTGAATGACCTTGACGCAGTCGTTTACGTTCCCTGCTAACTACCTCACGACGGTGTTGCGGTCATCTTGGGGTAATCGTGGCACAAACTTCGCCGAAATCACTCTCATGTTTATTCCTTCTTGCGGGTACAGTAAATTATTTTTTACGTGTTGAAGGGGTATTTGGTGGTTTGTCTACGATCTTGCAAAATCTGATCCCTCATATTCTGATGCCTGCTGACGGTCAATCATACCAGTCTTAGACCTGTGCCTGACCTAAGGCTTTGTCTCCAAAATCACGCTTCAACATTTGGTGCGTTTCTGCAGCGCTTTTTCCAAGTTTAAGTATAAAATGAAACTCTATACAGACACGCTGCTCCCTCAGGTCATTCACATAAAAACCACGAATTCACGGAAACACAGTAGTAATACTTTCACCATCAACTAAGCAAATCACTCAGTTCGCAGCCACTTGCCCTCCTTTCTACAGGTGGATATACGGAGAGCCACCTCGCGGTATTTCAATGTACTGGTAACAATTTGCGTGCAAAATTCAAATCTCAGGAACTCTTCTGGAGCGTCTAGTACTCCTACCGGCTCTTTGCACCAGGCACTGATCCCCTTCATCTTCCAGAATTTTGTAACAATTTCCTAAGGAAGAGACCTACTTGAGTAAAACTGCATTCGAGATGGAGAGGAACGCCGAAGATGTAGAGCGATGGAATGTTTCAGTGTAGCTGTTGATTTTAGCTTCCGTTTGTCACTGCAAAAGAAAACACCCGGACCTCAGGCGTAGCGCGGATTGCACGACGTGCGGTGTGTCGAGTTGTGTTGGACGTGAGGGCGGGACGTGGCGGGGCGGCTGACGGCCGCAGAGCCACATGGGGCGCGCGGCCAGATTGCCGGCTCGGCTGGGCTATGCCACTGCTACCGCTACTGCTGCTGCTACGCCTTAATATTTCAGATGGCGGCCCCGCCACGCTGCGCACTGCAGAGAAACAGCCTCATCAGGCGCTCCTCTGCGCGCCAGACGAACACCCCCACAAAGCCGGGGCAACGCCAGAGGCAGATGCATTGAATAACGACTCCTCATAAAATCTGCACACGGCCACTGCTGAATTGTTAAAACGCCAGAGCGCTGCCAGTGCCTATTCGGCATATTTGTGTTTTGTTGCGACCAACCAACACGGGGGACACATGTTACGCACAAGTGCAACGTCTGACACATTTACAGCCCCCTGACCGCTACTGCGGCATGTAACAAGGCACAGTGGGCTGAGAGCGAGGAGAGGAGCTACCAGATAATCTCGATGGACATTTCTACGTCTACGTGTAAACTCCGCAACCCACCTTACGGCGTGTGGCGGAGGGTGCTTTGTGTACCAGTGTGTCTTCCCCGTGTGGGCTCTAAGCTCTATAATTTTATCTTGATAGTCATTTGGCGAGATATACGTAGCAGCGACAAATATAATGGTTAACTATTCTAGGGACGTACTCTCTCGGAATTTTAACAGTAGGGCAGATCGCCTCTCTTGCAGAGTCTGCACTGGAGATGGCTGACACGGGAAGCTCCCCATAGCAAACCCCTCAGATTTATTGGTAAGATAGCCCAGTGGATAAACCGTCATAACCTGAAGCATCAAGCATTAAACCAGGAAGAAAGTGTACCGGGCTGTGAAAAAAAGCAAAATAGAAGCACTGAACGGTCCAAGACCAAGAAGTGCAATAAAGAGCCACCTGGAACAGCAACGGCGTCGTGGTAAGTGGTCATAGTTTTGAACTGCCGAGTGGGGGAACCGTGTTCAAATCTCCCTCGTGCCTTTTTTTCACAATTTTGTTAAGTATCCGTCTAGTCATTGAAATGTTTGTTCTCTATCTGCAGTCTTGACAGTTGCCAGACTAGACATTGGTTATAGAATATGAGTCATGCTGTAAGAATACGTTACCGTCGCAAGTAAATGTAATAAATAGTGAGAGCAGACGAGGTACCACAGAGACGTCTCACAGACAAGAAAACAACAAATATACGGGTGTGAACTATGTTACAACAAAGGAATTCAAGAGCCAAGAGTTCCACAACGGAACATAACTCCAAAAATAATTAAAAACATATGTTCTGACAGAGGACAGAGAAACTGTGTGACTGTGAAACTGATGCGTTCATTTGTCGCAGCTTATACGGCAAACTAGTATGTTTTCATTATTTCCTTGGTAGTGATCACATTCACATGCATACGAACACCTACACTCATGCTCATAAATTAAGGATAATGCTGATACGTGGTGAAACAACGGTCTAGTGGGCGGTTTGCAGGTTTAAATCACCTCGGGGTATGACCATACGGTGCATTTGTCCTGCGGTAGTAGCACGGTGGCGCTAGCAGCAGTCCACATACGCAGAGGTGTGATGGTGCATGTCAGAGTACGGTGCAGCGAGTAAGTGTGCAGACGTTTCCAGACGTGCTAATGGTGACTGTGCATTGAAAATGGCTCAAAGAACACATATTGATGACGTTATGAGGTGCACAATACTAAGGCGACTGGAGGCTGGTCAAACACAGCAGGTCGTAGCACGGGCCCTCCGTGTGACACAAAGTGTGATTTCTAGATTATGGCAACGATTCCCGCAGACAGGAAATGTGTCCAGGCGCTACAATACGAGACGTCCACAATGCACAACACCACAAGAAGACCGACATCTCACCATCAGTGCCCGCAGACGGCCACGGGGTACTGCAGGTTGCCTTGTTCGGGACCTTACCGCAGCCACTGGAACAACTGTCTCCAGACGACTGAACAGACATCGTTTATTCGCCCGAAGACCTGCAAGGTGCATTCCACTGATCCCTGGTCACAGGAGACTCCGTAAAGCCTGGTGTCAAGAACACAGTATGGTAATTGGAACAATGGTCCCAGGTTATGTTCACGGACGAGTCCATGTATAGTCTGAACAGTGATTCTCCCAGGCTTTTCATCTGGCGTGAACCAGGAACCAGATACCAACCCCTTGATGTCCTTGAAAGGGACCTGTATGGAGGTCGTGGTTTGGTGGTGTGGGATGGGATTGTGATTGGTGCACGTACACACCTGCATGTCTTTGACAGAGGAACTTAAACAAGTCGAGTGTATCGGGACGTCATTTTGCACCAGTACGTCCGCCTTTTCAGGGGTGCAGTGGGTCCCGCCTTCCTCCTGTTGGATGATAACACACGGTCCCACCGAACTGCCATCGTGGAGGAGCACCTTGAAACAGAAGATATCAGGTGAATGGAGTGGCCTGCCTGTTCTCCAGACCTAAACCCCATCGAGCACGTCTGGGATGCTCTCGGTCGACTATCGCCGCACGTCTTCAAACCCCTACGACACTTCAGGTGCTCCGACAGGCACTGGTGCAGGAATGGGTGGCTATATCCCAGCAGCTGCTCGGCCAACTGATCCAGAGTATGCAACCCGTTGTGCGGCCTGTGTACATGTGCGTGGTGATCATATTCCATATTGATGTCGGGGTACATGCGCAGGAAACAGTGGCGTTTTGTAGCACATGTGTTTCGGGACTGCTAAGAAATTTATAAGTTTTCAAATAGCTGCCATTTTTTATTTGAATTTAAAATCCTCATCGTCATAACCCTCCCAAAATTCATTTCCACTAAAGAGTTTTATGCTTTTATGGGTTTCAGAAATAGCTACGGGTAGCGCTTTGCGCAAGTCAGCACGCGCTATGAAGCCCGTATGTTGACAAGGGCTGGAACCGCCGTTTTTAATTTGTTGTGAGTTTTTTTTTTGCCTACGCGAACTTACGTATAATAAAGTGGTATAATACCCATTTTAATAAAAACTATCCTTCTATGAAAAAATCCTAAACTTGACCCACCCGTTTTTCGTGGCTGTCGATAAGGACTTCCCCTTAACCAGCACGT
The DNA here is from genome assembly GCF_023864275.1 of Schistocerca cancellata. Lineage (NCBI taxonomy): Eukaryota > Metazoa > Arthropoda > Insecta > Orthoptera > Acrididae > Schistocerca > Schistocerca cancellata. The sequence continues at coordinate 406,685,170 of NC_064627.1, read as the reverse complement.
ATCGTTCCTGCAGTCGTGAACGTGCCAGTGCGACTTGCATACGCTGCCCAGCCTGTCGGCACGCCTCTGAGTGTCACTAAGCTAGGTACCCAGAGGACTGTGTAATAAAATGCTGCGCTGAAAATTTTTGGGAACAACTGGAAGGGAAATGTCGGCTCAGACACAATAAATGAAAACATTGCGTCCAACACGTAACACTTTTCACCGGGAGGCATAAATTAACTGAATGGAGTGGCTTGCGGTGGCTGCAAACGTGTACGCAGTTAGGAGTGCTTCGAACCAATTGAGACCTGTAGTGAATCGTTGCAGAAAAGGGGCTGCGGCAGCAGAGTCTCGACCACATTTCGACAGCATGCCAAGGAGGACCCAGGAATGTTACAGAGTATTGGGTGAAGCAACAGAGTATGAATGTTAATCAGTAGCAGAACTTTTATTTCGCGGTTGTGCAATGGAATAGGCAGCATTAATTTTGGTTGTTGCTTTATTTCAGAGTAAAGTTACTTTATAGTTTCATAAGGCTTATTCTTTCGTTCCGTGCTACCCTTGAATCTAAATCCGGACACTTTCACATGTAGGCCTATAGAGTTGGCGCAATACATTTTTTGAGCAGTTCGTACTCCAAAGTTACACTTTTATGCCTTACGAGGCATGTGTTTTTGTATCTAATAGACAACAGAGAAATGTCCTGAGTAGGAGTTTGCAAAGAGTATTCGTGTAGCACCAGTGTACCGTAGGTCTCTATAGCAGTGAAGCATTCCTAATGATTGGAAAATAGCACAGGTAATTCCCGTTTACAAGAAGGGTCGTCAAGCAGGCGCTCATAACAGTAGTCCTTTATCTGTGACGTCGGCAGTTGTAGAATTCTGGGACATTTTTTATGCTCACGTATTATGATATTTCTGGAGACCGATAATTTCCTTTGTAGGAACCAACATGGGTTCCGAAAACAACGGTCGTGAGTCCCAGCTCGCTCTGTTCGTCCACGAGACACAGAAAGAAGTAGATACAGGCTCCCAGGTAGATACCACTTTCGGAAGGCATTCGATACAATTGCGCACTACCGCCTAGTGAACAAAATACGAGCTTATGGAGTATCATACCAACTGTGTGACTGGAACCCAGAGTTTCTAGGAAACAGAATACAGTATGTCATTATGAACTGAGAGAAGTCTTCAGGCATAAAATTAACTTCGAGCGTGCCCAGGGGGGTGTTACAGGACCAATACTTTCCACAATGTATATAAATGACCTAGAAGATCATGTCAGAAGTTTCTTGCGGCTTCTTGCCCATGGTGCTGTTGTATACAAAGAGGTCGCGATGCTAGAAAATTGTAGCGATATGCAAGAAGACCTGCAGAGGATCGACGCTCGGTGTAGGCAATGGCAAATGACTCTCAATGTAAGCAAATGTAAGGCATTGCATGTACTTAGAAAGAAAGACCTTTATGGTATGACTGCAAAATTTCGAAACAATCACTAGAAACAGTTACTTTCATTAAATAACTAGGAGTATGCGTACGGAACGATTTGGAATGGATCGATCACATAAAATCAGTCGCGAGTAAGGAAGATGCCACACAGATTCATTTGAAGAAACCGTACGGCCTGTAGAACATCATCAAAGGACTCTCTTACAAAATACTCGTTCTACCAATACTTGAATATTGCTCGTAACTATGGGATCCGCACCAGATAGGACTGGTAGAGGAAGTAGAGAAGATGCAATGAAGCGGAGCGTATCTCGTTACAGGTTCACTAAGTAAGCGCAGAAGCCCCACTGAGACGGTCACAAGCTCACCATCGCACCCCCATCAGATTTACTGGTAAGAGAGCCCAGTGGACAGTCTGTCAAAAACTGAACGCAGGTCAAGCTTGAAAAAAGGAAGAACGTGTACTGGACTGTGGAAAAAATGCAAAATAGAAACACTGAACGCCCAAGAACAAGAAGTGCAGTATAGAGCAGCCAACAAGCGAAACGGCTTGTGGTAAGAGGCTACGGTGTTGGCCTGCTACCCCGGCGAGCCATATCCAAACCTCCCTCGCGCCAATTGTTTTTTCCGTGGTTCGCATTATTCAAATTTGTCTGTGTCTTGGTGTAACGTCCGTTTGCAACAGCGGGGTGTAAGGTAGAGACCTACAATGTCAGTTGATTCTGCACAACTACTCTCTTAGCAGCCGAAAGAAAGTGGCTTTCGAATGGGAACCGCAAACATTTGATGACAAAGCGACGAGTCAACGGAATCCTCCACCGGAAAATATGTCTGGTATGTCATACACGGCATTAGTGATAGTATGTGTTTGATATGATAGGAATCTGTTATCGATGAACCTTATTTGTACGACTGGTAAGTGATTGAGAAATGCGTCATTGTCCGATATACACTCATGCTCATTGCAGAATTTAGTGCCACACAATGTGGCACTACACAAAACTGTCGCTAATAGCATAGACACATAGGGGACATACACGACACAGATCCGTAATTCCACCGTATTGGTGATAAGTTGGTACCCCAGACCGTAGATGAAACCCCCAGGAGCGGGTTTGGTGGGCGCGGACCGCAGAAGGAACACCTAGAACCGCAGCAAGGCTCCAGCAGGTCGCAGGGAATGGGCGCGGACCACAGATGAAGCGCCTGCAGCCGTTGGTGGAGGGGGAAGGCCATAGGCATAAATACTGGACCAGGTCCACTCGAGGAGCAGTCTCAGGTCGAACCTGATGAAGGTCACGAGCTACGTGACCGAAATATCGTGCAAGTACGACGCGGAAATCCGGCAGAACACCCGACAACCCAAGATGTCATTAGATCGCCGGGAAAGCCTGAAGAGTTACAAACCACCTGTTGGTTCTGCATTAACGGGTAACAGCTTATACAGCTAGACACCTGCGCCTTATTTGCACATGATCTGTATCGTCTTATCTCCATTTCCCTCTTTAAGCCTGATTTCTCGTGAGTTTGATAGCACTGTCTCACACTTCCCACACTCTTTAGTCCATATCGCCGGAAGAAATACTGAACTGTGATCACATTTTCGCCATACTGTTAACATGTTTGCATATTAAGAACTAAGGAAGAAGATGGAGGGTGAGAGGTAGATTTGGACTGTTAGACCGTCCACCATTAATTGAGACATGAAGAGTTCCGAAGATCTTGCCTTTATCAGTATTGGATGAGGTTAAAATCCCAAAGAGGGAATGCCGTAAGACATTAGCGCTCGGTTATGTGCTAAGCACGTTCGCATAGGAAACTACGTAAGACTTAGCCTTAGCAACGAATGCTAGAGGCCTGCAGCATGTGGCGCGTGTACAATTGGGCAAAATGGAAAATAAAACGGTTTATATTCAAACGCTGACCACCTGACATCGCCCAAGAATTGTTTGCGAAGTCGACACCATTCGTAGATCGGCCGCGCTAGAAGCATTCATTTCGCCTTCAATACGTCCTTTGTCTCCCCCAGCAGACGGTAGAGTGATCGCGTTTCTTACTTGAAATTATAATGTGTAAGAAATCAACACTAATAATGGTAATGTGAAACCTGGTGGAAGAAAAGCATGTAACAAGATCCTAATTAACAAGATCAGAGTTAAAAATCGAAATCTGCTGTAGCGTTTCGCTTTTCCACTACAAATGCTTCTTTCAAGAGCCATCGCTCGTTAATGCGAGGAAACGTCATGCCAGCGACCTCAGCATCTGCTGCTGGGCCGAAGGTCCACCTGTCATTTCTCAAAGGGAGCAGGACGATCCTGTTACGACTAAGACGAACGCACAGAAGATACTCAGTAAGACTAAAGGAATTCGTTATTTTCAGGAGTCTTGGAAGACAAAGCTGCTGGGATGAAGACGGGGGGGGGGGGCGGCAGCGGATGGGGGGGGGGGCGGAGGGGAGAGACGGAGGGACTTGCAGGTGAAGTAGAAGGGACGCTCGAATAAATCCCAGCCGTCGGCTCTCCAACTTCCGACGCCTTGGTGACATTTAATGGGGCCGGCTGGTCGCCCCAAGAAACTTTCGCCCTTTGTTTTAAGCCACGGCGCCTCTTAAGAGCATCAAAGTGCCTCGTGCTGAGTTCATCGTATCACAGAGTGACACCCCAAAAGTGTACTTTATCTGACATCGGTGCCAAAGAAAGAAACCAGGAGCGAAGTGAACTGTTAATTTGCTCGTTGATATATGTTGTGCAAAAGATGATATCGCATAACGAACTTTTGGTGCTAACTCTGTCATAAATCGTAACTCAAATCAGCACTCAACTACAGGGGAAACAATTACGTATGTAAATGCATGCTGATACTTATTGTGGAGGTACCTATACGGCACAGAACTATAGGGATGTCTCTGACGTATCATACCAAAACACCAGTTTTTAACAAACTTAAAATCACTGAGGAGTGAATGTTGTGACATCGTAAGGTGTCATTGTAGCTGCTGCTAAAGGCAGCACTAATTTGTGTACCTGCATAACGTCTTGCTAAGGAAGAAATAGCTGTGTAGGAGAGTACATAAAACAGACGATTGCGGCTCTAGTACTGTGTGTGCAAGTTTAATTACTGTTCATTACTGTCTGCTCCCTTGTCTGGAGTAGTATAATGACGTGTTAATGTCGTGCCGCACGGCCGTCATTAGTCTCTCCGTACTGGCTTGACGTTTCCATTCCGCAGTTTAATTTGCGCTTCTCGCTTTTGTAGCTTTTATCTCAATCACTAACTGACATTTAATGTTTTTTTTCAACGCAGTGTTTATGCTATTCAAGGCCCTATACTATTCTCCGGCTTAGTGTTGCTGGAGTTCGAACTTCGACGCTCTTTCGGATGCTGATATAACTGGTAAACATAACGAGGAATGGTAGTGTACCCCAAAAGCAGGGACGGGCGTATGGAGAACACACTCTTCGCTACGGAAGACTTACTGGCGTGTCACCTACAGAACTAGACGTAACTTTAGGACTATCGTCACGCGGCGAAATTCTACCATCTGCTCCAATAAATATCTACCTCCTCTGGGTGCGTGATGTCAACAAAACAGCTAACATATTTGCTTGAACTATATAGTGCCAGGTATACTGAATCGATAGAAGTCTGTAGAATTTCGTCGACATTGCCAATGAGAGTAAAAGCGTCTGGATGTTTAGGGAATATCATTTCCCCGTTACACTTGGTCTACAAATTTGAGCCGAAACTCTGAGTTTATAGAAGAAGCAGAAAGAGAAAATATCGCGGCCTGATCACCCAACTTTCATCTACTGGCTCTGATTAGCCTCTGGCAGATTTCAGAAATGTCGTCGTTACTGGAGAGAAACTACGAGATGTGTGGCCTTTCATATGCATCTTCAGCCAAATTGACGTTCCGCCTCTAGTCTGGGTTTCCTAGAGAAGTGAGTACTGGGTCCAAATGGCGTGATTGCTTAAATACTGTGTTGTGTGATATTGCTATTGTGAGTGGTTTGAGGTATCTCCCTGTGCAAGAACTAGTGAGAGGTACGTGAGTATGCGTTCATGAAGCTTTATGAGTCCAGTACGTGCCCGAATACCAGATAATCATAGCAACGATTTAGGATGAACGTTCCTCACTCGAGCATGCAGATCCTGGAATTCTGTCCTAGAAATTATAACGATTCTTACATATATGAAGAGCATACCCTTGCAAAGTATGGATAAAATAAATAGCTCAAATAAGATGATAGAAAAGTATGGTACACTTGTGAAAATAAAAGCAATTGAAAGCTTGTTTACTGATGGGCCACGACATTATGGTCACCTGCTTAACAGCGTTTTGGTTTCCGGAGGTATGTGGCACCAGATGTCAGCGCACAGGGAATGTATTTCTTGTAAATTACGAGCAAATTGTTCGCGTGCGCAGGAAAAGTACACGATACACAGTCCTAGATGTGTTCAATCGGGTTCACTTAAGGGCGGACGTACGCGAATACGACCAAAGTAGTGAATTTTTTTTTATTAAATCTTCATTAAATACTTGGTATTTAACTTTCAGTTCCTGAATATTACATTCTAATTCCACTCCTAAGTGTGATAAAAATAATAATTAACAAAAGCTTGCACGGGGCCACGGCCCTTTGTTGTTCAGTATTTCCTCATATTATTTATTCCTGCGGTCTTTTGTTCCACTTTCATGCAGTCACAATGTGGGTAATATTTCGGTGTTCAGAGGAGCCAGAACTTCTACAATAGTGTGTGCACGGAGAAACTCAAAATCCTCTGCTAGGAAAGCCATGAGCCAAGAAAACATTTGTTTCACAACTGCTCATGAAGCTGCATCGTATGATACTTATTTAGCTTTCAACTGTGCTAATCTTTCGAGACGACGGACTTTAAGGAGGCTAGGATTTGATCCAGGAGCTAATACTCTGATGACATTGAAGGAAATCGATAACAAGAGAACTGGTGCAGCTGACATTTTTGTTACTCAACTTGAAACTTAGGTTAACCTAAAAGGACAAGCAAAGAAAAGACTGCTTGAGGATGAAGAGCACAATGCATATGGTTTGCATTAGTTACCCTGCTAAGACAAGGCCTAATATAAACATGCCGTATATAGAGGCCGTCAAACGTTAAGCAAAGCGAGTAGAAGAGTTACAGACAGAGAATAGTTTCAGACAGCATCGGATAAACAAGTCTGCAGCAGATAGTATGTGAGAGAGCATTGTAATTATTTGAGCTTGAACACTAAGATGGACTTGAAAAGCTTTCCGGGGTGTAATTCTGGACTATGATTATTGGATTCCATCATACATTTGTCTACAGATAACAGATAAGTCTGTATGTCTAATTTATTGCGTGAGTACTTGAACGTATTGGCTCGATTAGAACAATAGAATCTGGCATTTCCATGGTAGCACCATATACCACTTTGTATATCCGAATCTTAACAAAGTTATAGGCTGAGGTAGTCACTTGTTCTGTAACTGGTTGGAGAATTTAGTAAACCTCATTCATATTTTACACTTAATTAAGTTATAAACTAGTGTCTGTGCAGTTCTGCATATTTATCGAAAACCCCTGAAGAAGCAATAAAAAGTAAACCAGTTATCCAATCCAAAGTGTCATCACCTTACCATCACCGTATTTCTCCCCTTGGCCTAACATACAAGTCATTTTGTACTATCGCCATCCACATGAGTTCTCAGACTGACCCCGTCGCCGTTTCATTCGGGTACGCAGTCGTTTGTGTACCAAGAAAAGATGACTTAGAAGTCCGTCATCGCCTCTAATGCCAGTGTGAGCTTCCCTTGCGACTCACATCGAGTTACGACAGAACTACGGCCACCGACGTGCGTTTGTGGCGCGTTGCATGTTTCGAGTAGGCGTACGCCTGAAGGATGGCGCACCCGGAAATGAAAACCGGCCTAGTGTAGCAAGAAACGTATTTAAACCTACCAGACGACACGTTTCCATTGATCACACATACATATTGGTGTATGATATATATAATGTGGATCCCAAACACGCGAGTAATATTCAAGAATGGATCCCACATCTGTCCTATACGTGATGTCCTTTACAGATAAGGTAACTTTTCTACGAAATCTCCCAATAAGTCGAAGTCCACGGTCCAACCTCGATGATCCTGAGCCCGCTTGAACTGCAAATGTAGATGCCGTTGGGTCAACATGGGAACTACTACGGACCACCTTCTGTGGAGCTCCATCTTCAACAATGTGCAGCCGCGCGGATTGGCCGCGCGGCTTGAGGCGTCATGTCACGGACTTCGCGGCCCCTAACGCCGGAGGTTCGAGTCCTCCCTCGGGTATGGGTGTGTGTGTTGTTCTTAGCATAAGTTAGTTTAAGTTAGTTTTTGAGCAGTGTGTAAGTCTAGGGACCGATGACCTAAGCAGTTTGGTCCCTTATGAATTCACACACATTTGAACAATGAGCACTGAACGATGTGCTCCGAACCAGTTGTGCGTGCACTAGTTTTGTACTATAGGTGTGCAACAGGTCGCCATCTAAACTGCCTTACATATTGCCCGACCTCCACTTCCTGTCATAAGGCTTGGACGCCCGACGACTTGTGTGCTTGTGGTTTCGCCGTTCTTCTACAAGCGCTCATGACTAGCTGGTGAACAGGCAAACAGCTTCGCCCTTTCCGAAATAATCGTTGCCATGCGCCGGCATATGCCCCCTAGTCTAAGTCGAGTATGTCAGTGCATTCCCATTTTTGTGATCCGTATTTTCCCTATAACGATTCGGTGCTTCAGTTATACAGCGTGGTTACAATTTAACTTTCGCTACTTGAGCGAGTGTAGATGGAAAAGTATTTACCCTATGGGTATCGATCATTATAGGAATGATGCGTTGCAGGATTTGCGTTGTTAGTAGCGATAGTGTCATGACTTCTCGTTAGGTGCAGGTAATGGTGGGGCGACGGTGGGCTGAAACATAAGTAACAGTGTGAATTACCATTGCAGATAGTCAACATCGGTCTGGAAAAGGTGAGTAGAGCTTTACACGTAAAGGTGTTTTATCAAAACAACAGCGATAGCGCTGCTGTTCTTAGCGAGTATCGACGCATCAAAGGAATACGAAAAAGTCCTCTTTCCACACCGGGGATGAAGAACATGATTTGGAAGTTCGAATTAACTGGCGATCTGAGATATGCTCCTGGGAGAAGCCCATGGCCAGTTACGTCACAAATTGTTGAAGATATCTTTCTTTCCATGGCTGAGAACGCTGGACGCAATGTACGATCTTCACGCAGTGCATGAGCTGTGTCATGACAGTGGAACACTCCATGGTCCCCTGTTGTTTCGGGCAGTATTAGAGCAATATCTAATGCGGTTCCAGATTGTCGTGGAAGCAGCTGGTGGTCGCAATCGGTAACGTTTATAACCTGCAACTTAAACATCGTACGCAATGTCACAAATGTGACCCAGCCATGCTGAAATTAATTTTTTTTTCAATGGTTCATTCGTTATTTCTCTTCCATGTGTCCTTACAAATGTTTCAACGAAGTTTCATTGTCTTACGGCCATTCGGCGTTAATCATAATATTTTGGGTTATCAGTGAACATTGATGTGCGACTTCCTGCACTAGACACGCGGCACATCTGACCTTATTTGGTTAACTATGCACAATGATGAAACTTCAAATTTTAGTGCTATCTCCGTGTTACAGAACAATACAGTATCTCATCCAGATTAGCGGAGTTTGGGCGTCCACAGGTTTCTTGCACAGTACCATACGGCGTTTTTATATTATTGCCACTCGCTACTGTCAGCAATGCATGTTATTTGACAACAGGCGAGCAGAGTTATCTGCAAGCACGCAGATCAGAACAGAGTTGCCAGTCAGGGTGTTCACTGTGGCAACTGACACCCCAGCGCAGAAAGAAGGGAAGTGTGATGGAAGGAGAAAGACTCAGAGCGAGGACGGATCGTGATGGAGTTGCAGTGCGGGTCAGTGTGCGCCGTAAATGCGGCGGCCGCCGGCTTATACCGGTGGCGATAAGCGCCGCTGCTGAGTGGACGCAGTAAAACGCGAGGGCCATAGCAGCGACCTGCAGGAACACTGGCGCCCCAAAGCCGTGCACGCTGACCTTTCCTCACGGGGCGCTCCGTATCGCTGCACGTCGCAATTGCCACCGCGAATGCGGGTACTGATGTCTGCAACAAGCATTTCACATTTCTCGTAACGTTGGCGTCCTTTATAGCACGTCTTACGAGGTCATCGTGACGCCAATAGGATATCAGAGTGCTCCTCGTGATTATGTCATCCATGTTAATGAAATACGCTGTTTCATATACCTAGTTTAATAGCAAAATTTGACAGAAACGCATCTTAATACGTTGATGTGAGAAAAGTCATGAGATAGCAATATGCTCACATACAGACAGTAGTAGTATCACGTACAAGAAGTATAAAAGGGCAGTAGCATTGGCGAAGTTGTCATTTGTACTCATATGATAAGGATTACGACGTGCTTATGGTCGCATGACGAGAAGTAACAGACTTTGAACGCGGAATGGCAGTTGGAGCTATACGCATGGAACATTCCAGTTCGTAAACCGTTAGGGAATTCAATATACCGAGATCCACAGTATAAAAAGTGTGCTGGGTAATACCAAATTTTAGGCATTACGTCTCACAACGGACAAAGCAATGGCCAACGGTCTTCAATTCACGAGTGAGAGCAGAGGCGTGCTGGCACACAAGCAACATTGCGTGAAATAACCGCAAAAATCAATGCGGGACGTACGTCAAACGTATCCGTTAGGACAGTGCGGCGAAATCTGGCGTTGATGGGCTGTGGATGCGGTCGATCGACTCAGGTGCCTTAGCTAACAGTACGACATCGTCTGCAGCGCCTCTCCTGGGTTCGTAACCTTATCGGTTGGACCGTAGACTACTGGAAAAAATGGTTCAAATGGCTCTGAGCACTATGGGACTCAACTGCTGAGGTCATTAGTCCCCTAGAACTTAGAACTAGTTAAACCTAACTAACCTAAGGACATCACAAACATCCATGCCCGAGGCAGGATTCGAACCTGCGACCGTAGCGGCCTTGCGGTTCCAGACTGCAGCGCCTTTAACCGCACGGCCACTTCGGCCGGCATAGACTACTGGAAAACCGTGACTTGGTCAGATGAACCCCGAGTTGGTAAGAGGCGACGGCAGGGTTCGAGTATGGCGCAAACCGCACGATGTCATCGACCCAAGTTGTCAACAAGGCAATGTGGAAGCTTGTGATGATGAATCCACGAGCCACATGGAATGGACTGGTTCCCCCGCTCCAACTAATCCTGTCATTGACTGGAAATGGCTATGTTCGGCTACTTTGAGACCATTTGCCAAGCAACAACAGAATTTTTAAGCAAGACAATGCGCCACGTCTTCGCACAACAATTTTTGGTTTCAAGAACATTCTAGACAATTCGAGCGAATGATTTGGCCACCCACATCTCTCGAATTGGATCCCATCGAACATTTATGGCACATAATCGAGAGTCAATTCGTGCACAAAATCCTGCACCGACAACACTTTCGCAGTTATGGACGACTCTAGAGGCAGCAAGGCAGGTGCTATTCCAGTACAGTTGGAGAGCTTCTATAATGCTGTTCCTGTTCCGGGGGAATACCAAATGGGCTGAGGAGTGAATGTGAATTTCGGTTGAGGATGGAGGCTTGTAGGGTAGTCCGTGCAGTTGTGCAAAGTCACTGTGCAAGTGTGGCGTAGTGCTTAGCGCAACGCATACTGAGGAGGAAACCTGGGTTCAAAGCCCGCTTCAGTCTGCATATACACATCATAGATCTTTGAGACTTGAGAAGGTCTCTGGAGCCACGTAGTTTTATTTGATTCTCCATACCGTCCCGACTTGGCCCCATTCGATTTTCATCCGTTTCCAAAACTTGAAGAATACCGTCGACGACTTCACTTTGGCAGTTACGAAGCAGACGGTGAGGTTGTGGCTACGTCGACAAAGTCAAACATTCTACAGTGACGGTATCAACAAACTGCTCTCTCGTTGGGAGAAATAAGTTTGTCGCCAGAATGATTATTTTGAGAAATAAATATGTAGACATGTTGAATAAAGATGCAGGTGGTTATAAACGATAGTTATATTTAAAAAGTTTTCAGAGTTTTCACATAAAAAAGTAGTAGGCATTACTTTGCATCAGGCCCTCGTATATTGACTCTTACTTTCCTGTACTATTCATCAGTGTGCAGTTTTTCACTTTTTCTCTGCCTGTACGAGGTTCCAAGAGGAAAGGTAAACATTCTGGCAAGTGACTCAGAAGGTAACTTGAAGCAAAAAAATGTCGTCTAGACATACGCTCCCAACAAGCGAGGTGGCGCAATGTTTAAACACACTGCTCTCGCTCAGGAGGACGACGATTCCTGATTTAGGTTTTCATGATTTCGCTAAATCGCTTCAGGAAAATGTCGTGATGGCTCCTTTCAACGGGCACGGCCGACTTCCTTCCCTCTAATCGGATGGGACCGAAGATCTCGCTGTTTGGTTCCTTCGCCAAATCAATCAATCAACCAACCACACGCTGCATCACGGATGGTTTCCAGGACCTAGACAGTTCGCGAACGTTTCGTCCGAATGTCTGTGTATTGAATATCTTAACTGCCCTTAAACCACGTTGTGGAATTCACAGTTGCTTGTTGTTTATTTCGACAGTGGGAGTGAGAACGATTGTGAGCATGAGGGCGCAGCACCTGTTAAACTTTCTACTGTCGCTGAAGAGACCACGAGTTTTAATAATATTTACACATTATGTAAGATTATAACTTTATTTTCTTTTTCTTTTCTTTTTTAATTTTCTGAGGTTGTCACTTAGAGAGTGAAAGTTGCACACCGCGCGTATTTCATTTGAACAATGAGTGCAACAAAATGTACAAAAATTAACTTTGTCCAGTGTAGACGTGAAACTAGCATGCGAAGACTTTTTTTGCGTTTCGATGTTCCATGGCCACGTATATAGTGAACATTACACACACAGAAGTTGCACCCATTTGCCTGTGCATTATGGACCACTGAAAAATTGTAAGCTTACAAATAAATGAGAGCTATTTACAAATAGAAATGTTACTGATTTTATCTTCAGTCCGAATATTGTTTTAATACAGTTCTCCATGCAATTTTCTTCATCTCTGAATAAATACTACAATTTATATTCGTTTGAATCTGCTTCCCGTATTCAATCCATAGTCCAGCTTCACAATTTTTCAGTCCTATCATTACCAATTAAGTATACCTTCAGCCTCACGACGCTTCTTATAAATATATACCTTCTTTTAGTCAAATTGTGCCAGAAAGTACTTTCCTTCCCCATGCTCTTCAGTACGTCTTCATTGCTTTCAGAGTCTCATTTTCTAATATAATTTCCTAGTGCGTTCCAACATTTCTCCGGAATCTAAACTGATCCTTCCCAAGAGTCGGCTTTCATTCAGTGGTTTCAGTCTTCTGCGGGTAATTCGTGTTGGTATTTGCAACCATTATACATTAAACCGATGGTTCCGTGACACCTACACCAGTCAGCGACTTTCTTTTCCGAAATTATCCTTGAAGCGTTAGTGTATTTTAATGACCTCATATATCCTGCATACGACATACAAATTTCTGTCATCGTTGGTTCTCCGAAGGTTCGTTTTTATAGTTCTGAAGAAGCGTCGTCTTAATGCAGGAGCCTTGTTTCGACAAAGGCGTTTCAGGGCCCTGTCACATTCTTATCCCAGAATCACATATCCATCACTTCTTCATGTAATTACTCTTACCGCTCCATAATATTGTCTTCAAGTCTCTTTCCCTTGTGTGTATTCCTTCCACCTTTCAGCTTTTCCTTCTGCTTAGCACCGGTTGGACACTCGTAGTCTTGAAATTCATATGCCTACTTTTCATTCCTCCGAAGGTTTCTTTAATTTTCCTATAAGCGGCCTCTATCTTTTCTTCAGTCATGGATGTTCTACAGCTTACGCAGAATTTATTCTCTAGCCATTCCCGTTTGTCATTTTAACACTCTGCCAATTTTACTTTTTATACGTCTGTGTTAGCTTCTGCCTGATTCATTAGCGCAGCTTTACATTTTATCCTTTCATCAGTTACATTTAATAGATGCGGCATGGTTATGAACATATTCGGCATCGTTAATTTAATGTGTGACCAGATGTACTCCCTGTCGCCACCTCGATGCCCCTAAGACGCAGTATGTCTGCGTGTAGTGTTATTCATGTAAAAGTGAGCAAAAGTTCTCTGTATGATAATCATCTAAGAAAGGACTTTGGTACCAGCTGGCGCACTTCTCGTAGTCTGTACTTAAACCACATACACTTTTACGTACAGTGCGTCCCACGAAACACGAATACCCACATTATTTCGTAAATGGTTCACAATATCGAAGCGTGGCTACAACAAGTGACAGCACCCAAAACGCCCAGTTAGGTTAATATTCGTAATTCTTTATTTACCAGGTACAGTAGCAACTGTTGTGATTTTATATAAAACGCTCTATATTTAGTAGCATACAGCAGTTGGTGAAAAGGACAAAACTGTTTCAAGACGTTAGCCGCGACATGCACTAAATAGGAGACATGTCTGGTATCACTGCACAATATCAAACGTTACGTTCCGTTGACGTGGCAACAGAGGCGATACTCTGCTGTCTGGAAAGTCTTCATCTGTACATTCAGGACATTTATCAGCTATTTTGTTTTAACTGCAGATCTGACAGTTAAGTCGTTCGATATATAGGAACCATAGTTACTTCAGTATAGCGGTCAATAAAGTAGCAAAATACACAACCTTTTACGTACTAAAACTCCCTGACAAGTGTGCCTGAATATTTTGAGTGTCTTGTGGGTAGTGCTAGTACTCAGTAGGCCTAACTGTATTAAAATGCATAAATGCATTAACACTTCACAAAAAACCCATCGAATTAACTCCAAGCACATTACACATTATTATTATTATTGACTTTTTTTTCTCAGACTTAAGTCTGGTTAAAAATGGAACGTGACGCGGACCTCGGTCAAGCGTGACTTCCTTGTAACTGTATGGTATATGTTATATTGCATTTAGGAACTTTCGGGTAATTGAACATGTATCAATAATTACAGATTTTTGTAGTTGTATATATATGTTTGGATGTAGCTGTATTGCATTGATGTACTGGTGAATATTGTGAGGTATGACTCCTGTAGTTGATAGTATAATTGGGATAATGTCGACTTTATCCTGATGCCACATGTCCTTGACTTCCTCAGCCAGTTGGATGTATTTTTCAATTTTTTCTCCTGTTTTCTTCTGTATATTTGTTGTGTTGGGTATGGATATTTCAATTAGTTGTGTTAATTTCTTCTTTTTATTGGTGAGTATGATGTCAGGTTTGTTATGTGGTGTTGTTTTATCTGTTATAATCGTTCTGTTCCAGTATAATTTGTATTCATCATTCTCCAGTACATTTTGTGGTGTGTACTTGTATGTGGGAACGTGTTGTTTTATTAGTTTATGTTTTATGGCAAGTTGTTGATGTATTATTTTTGCTACATTGTCATGTCTTCTGGGGTATTCTGTATTTGCTAGTATTGTACATCCGCTTGTTATGTGATCTACTGTTTCTATTTGTTGTTTGCAAAGTCTGCATTTATCTGTTGTGGTATTGGGATCTTTAATAATATGCTTGCTGTAATATCTGGCGTTTATTGTTTGATCCTGTATTGCGATCATGAATCCTTCCGTCTCACTGTATATATTGCCGTTTCTTAGCCATGTGTTGGATGCGTCTTGATCTATGTGTGGCTGTGTTAGATGATACGGGTGCTTGCCGTGTAGTGTTTTCTTTTTCCAATTTACTTTCTTTGTATCTGTTGACGTTATGTGATCTAAAGGGTTGTAGAAGTGGTTACGAAATTGCAATGGTGTAGCTGATGTATTTATATGAGTGATTGCTTTGTGTATTTTGCTAGTTTCTGATCGTTCTAGAAAGAATTTTCTTAAATTGTCTACCTGTCCATAATGTAGGTTTTTTATATCTATAAATCCCCTTCCACCTTCCTTTCTGCTTAATGTGAATCTTTCTGTTGCTGAATGTATGTGATGTATTCTATATTTGTGGCATTGTGATCGTGTAAGTGTATTGAGTGCTTCTAGGTCTGTGTCACTCCATTTCACTACTCCAAATGAGTAGGTTAATACTGGTATAGCATAAGTATTTATAGCTTTTGTCTTGTTTCTTGCTGTCAATTCTGTTTTCAGTATTTTTGTTAGTCTTTGTTTATATTTTTCTTTTAGTTCTTCTTTAATATTTGTATTATCTATTCCTATTTTTTGTCTGTATCCTAGGTATTTATAGGCATCTGTTTTTTCCATCGCTTCTATGCAGTCGCTGTGGTTATCCAATATGTAATCTTCTTGTTTAGTGTGTTTGCCCTTGACTATGCTATTTTTCTTACATTTGTCTGTTCCAAAAGCCATATTTATATCATTGCTGAATACTTCTGTTATCTTTAGTAATTGGTTGAGTTGTTGATTTGTTGCTGCCAGTAGTTTTAGATCATCCATGTATAGCGAATGTGTGATTTTGTGTGGGTATGTTCCAGTAATATTGTATCCATAATTTGTATTATTTAGCATGTTGGATAGTGGGTTCAGAGCAAGACAGAACCAGAAAGGACTTAATGAGTCTCCTTGGTATATTCCATGCTTAATCTGTATTGGCTGTGATGTGATGTTATCTGAATTTGTTTGGATATTAAGTGTGGTTTTCCAATTTTTCATTACTGTGTTTAGAAACTGTATCAATTTAGGATCTACTTTGTATATTTCCAAAATCTGTAGTAACCATGAGTGGGGTACACTATCAAAGGCTTTTTGGTAATCAATGTATGTGTAGTGTAGGGACCTTTGTTTAGTTTTAGCTTGATATGTCACCTCTGTATCTATTATCAGTTGCTCTTTACATCCTCGTGCTCCTTTGCAGCAGCCTTTTTGTTCTTCATTTATAATTTTGTTCTGTGTTGTATGTGTCATTAATTTCTGTGTGATGACTGAAGTTAATATTTTGTATATTGTTGGTAGGCATATTATGGGGCGATATTTAGCTGGGTTTGCTGTGTCTGCTTGATCTTTAGGTTTCAGATAGGTTATTCCATGTGCAAGTGTATCAGGGAATGTGTATGGGTCTGCAATGTAACTGTTAAATAATTTAGTTAGATGTGAATGTGTTGAGGTGAACTTCTTTAGCCAGTAATTTGCTATTTTATCATTTCCAGGGGCTTTCCAATTGTGTGTAGAATTAATTGCTCGGGTGACTTCATGTTGCAAAATTATCACTTCAGGCATTTGTGGAATCATCTTGTATGTGTCTGTTTCTGCTTGTATCCACCGTGCATGCCTGTTATGTTGTACCGGGTTTGACCATATGCTGCTCCAGAAGTGTTCCATGTCTGTTATGTTTGGTGGATTGTCTATTTTAATGTGTGTGTTATCCATTGTTTGGTAAAATCTCTTTTGGTTTGTGTTGAATGTTTGGTTTTGTTTCCTTCTATTTTCACTTTTTTTTGTATCTTCTAAGTCGTTTGGCCAATGCTTGCAATTTCTGCTTTTTTTCATCTAATTGCTCTATTGCTTCTTGTTGTGAGATTTTACCTAACCTTTTTCGTTTTTTGTCTGATATTTCATTTCTTATAAATTGTGTTAACTGTCCGATGTCTTTTCTCAGTTTTTCTATTCTGATCTGTAACCTGTGTTGCCATGCTGGTTTTGTGGGTTTCTTCTGTGTGTTGGTTTGTTCTGATCTCTGCCTAGTGTGTATATTTAGTGTAGTGAGTGCTCCTATATAAACCAGTAGTTGTAACTCTTCCATAGTTGTGTTTTCATTTATTTTGTTGTGTATGATTGTGTTGATAGTTTTTATTGTTGTTTCGACTTGTGGGTTATTTGGCGGTCTATGCAAGAATGGTCTAATGTCTGTATTTGTATCTTTGTATTCTATATATTTCAGCTGAAATTTCTCTTCTATATCTAACACGTGTCTCTCTTCGTGTTCTATTTGTATTTATTTGTATTTATTATTATTATTATTGACTTTTTTTCCTCAGACTTAAGTCTGGTTAAAAATGGAACGTGACGCGGACCTCGGTCAAGCGTGACTTCCTTGTAACTGTATGGTATATGTTATATTGCATTTAGGAACTTTCGGGTAATTGAACAAGTATCAATAATTACAGATTTTTGTAATTGTATATATATGTTTGGATGTAGCTGTATTGCATTGATGTACTGGTGAATATTGTGAGGTATGACTCCTGTAGTTGATAGTATAATTGGGATAATGTCGACTTTATCCTGATGCCACATGTCCTTGACTTCCTCAGCCAGTTGGATGTATTTTTCAATTTTTTCCCCTGTTTTCTTCTGTATATTTGTTGTGTTGGGTATGGATATTTCAATTAGTTGTGTTAATTTCTTCTTTTTATTGGTGAGTATGATGTCAGGTTTGTTATGTGGTGTTGTTTTATCTGTTATAATCGTTCTGTTCCAGTATAATTTGTATTCATCATTCTCCAGTACATTTTGTGGTGTGTACTTGTATGTGGGAACGTGTTGTTTTATTAGTTTATGTTTTATGGCAAGTTGTTGATGTATTATTTTTGCTACATTGTCATGTCTTCTGGGGTATTCTGTATTTGCTAGTATTGTACATCCGCTTGTGATGTGATCTACTGTTTCTATTTGTTGTTTGCAAAGTCTGCATTTATCTGTTGTGGTGTTGGGATCTTTAATAATATGCTTGCTGTAATATCTGGTGTTTATTGTTTGATCCTGTATTGCGATCATGAATCCTTCCGTCTCACTGTATATATTGCCTTTCCTTAGCCATGTGTTGGATGCGTCTTGATCGATGTGTGGCTGTGTCAGATGATACGGGTGCTTGCCGTGTAGTGTTTTCTTTTTCCAATTTACTTTCTTTGTATCTGTTGATATTATGTGATCTAAAGGGTTGTAGAAGTGGTTATGAAATTGCAATGGTGTAGCTGATGTATTTATATGAGTGATTGCTTTGTGTATTTTGCTAGTTTCTGCTCGTTCTAGAAAGAATTTTCTTAAATTGTCTACCTGTCCATAATGTAGGTTTTTTATATCTATAAATCCCCTTCCACCTTCCTTTCTGCTTAATGTGAATCTTTCTGTTGCTGAATGTATGTGATGTATTCTATATTTGTGGCATTGTGATCGTGTAAGTGTATTGAGTGCTTCTAGGTCTGTGTCACTCCATTTCACTACTCCAAATGAGTAGGTCAATACTGGTATAGCATAAGTATTTATAGCTTTTGTCTTGTTTCTTGCTGTCAATTCTGTTTTCAGTATTTTTGTTAGTCTTTGTCTATATTTTTCTTTTAGTTCTTCTTTAATATTTGTATTATCTATTCCTATTTTTTGTCTGTATCCTAGGTATTTATAGGCATCTGTTTTTTCCATCGCTTCTATGCAGTCGCTGTGGTTATCCAATATGTAATCTTCTTGTTTAGTGTGTTTGCCCTTGACTATGCTATTTTTCTTACATTTGTCTGTTCCAAAAGCCATATTTATATCATTGCTGAATACTTCTGTTATCTTTAGTAATTGGTTGAGTTGTTGATTTGTTGCTGCCAGTAGTTTTAGATCATCCATGTATAGCAAATGTGTGATTTTGTATGGATATGTTCCAGTAATATTGTATCCATAATTTGTATTATTTAGCATGTTGGATAGTGGGTTCAGAGCAAGACAGAACCAGAAAGGACTTAATGAGTCTCCTTGGTATATTCCACGCTTAATCTGTATTGGCTGCGATGCGATGCTATCCGAATCTGCTTGGATATTAAGTGTGGTTTTCCAGTTTTTCATTACTGTGTTTAGAAAGTGTATCAATTTAGGATCTACTTTGTATATTTCCAAAATCTGTAGTAACCATGAGTGGGGTACACTATCAAAGGCTTTTTGGTAATCAATGTATGCGTAGTGTAGGGACCTTTGTTTAGTTTTAGCTTGATATGTCACCTCTGTATCAATTATCAGTTGCTCTTTACATCCTCGTGCTCCTTTGCAGCAGCCTTTTTGTTCTTCATTTATAATTTTGTTCTGTGTTGTATGTGTCATTAATTTCTGTGTGATGACTGAAGTTAATATTTTGTATATTGTTGGTAGGCATGTTATGGGGCGATATTTAGCTGGGGTTGCTGTGTCTGCTTGATCTTTAGGTTTCAGATAGGTTATTCCATGTGCAAGTGTATCAGGGAATGTGTATGGGTCTGCAATGTAACTGTTAAATAACTTAGTTAGATGTGAATGTGTTGAGGTGAACTTCTTTAGCCAGTAATTTGCTATTTTATCATTTCCAGGGGCTTTCCAATTGTGTGTAGAATTAATTGCTCGGGTGACTTCATGTTGCAAAATTATCACTTCAGGCATTTGTGGTATCATCTTGTATGTGTCTGTTTCTGCTTGTATCCACCGTGCATGCCTGTTATGTTGTACCGGGTTTGACCATATGCTGCTCCAGAAGTGTTCCATGTCTGTTATGTTTGGTGGATTGTCTATTTTAATGTGTGTGTTATCCATTGTTTGGTAAAATCTCTTTTGGTTTGTGTTGAATGTTTGGTTTTGTTTCCTTCTATTTTCACTTTTTTTTTATCTTCTAAGTCGTTTGGCCAATGCTTGCAATTTCTGCTTTTTTTCATCTAATTGCTCTATTGCTTCTTGTTGTGAGATTTTACCTAACCTTTTTCGTTTTTTGTCTGATATTTCATTTCTTATAAATTGTGTTAGCTGTCCGATGTCTTTTCTCAGTTTTTCTATTCTGATCTGTAACCTGTGTTGCCATGCTGGTTTTGTGCGTTTCTTCTGTGTGTTGGTTTGTTCTGATCTCTGCCTAGTGTGTATATTTAGTGTAGTGAGTGCTCCTATATAAACCAGTAGTTGTAACTCTTCCATAGTTGTGTTTTCATTTATTTTGTTGTGTATGATTGTGTTGATAGTTTTTATTGTTGTTTCGACTTGGGGGTTATTTGGCGGTCTATGCAAGAATGGTCTAATGTCTGTATTTGTGTCTTTGTATTCTATATATGTCAGCTGAAATTTCTCTTCTATATCTAACACGTGTGTCTCTTCGTGTTCTATTTGTGCTTGTTCTGGTGGCTGTCTTAAGATTTCGTTTTCCTCTGATTGTTTAATTGATGCGTGTTGGTCTTTGTTTGTTTGCTCTGGGATGTTTGAGTCCATTACTGTGTTTTCTTCTTCTTCTGATTGCACATTATTTTGTTCCAGTATTTGTTGTACTTGTTGTTTGATGTTTTCTAATTCTGACTGGGGTATCCTGTTATTTTTGATTATTACACGGATCTGATCAGCTAGTCGTTGTTCTGTTAAAAATTTTAATTCCGGGTATCTGGTAATAAATGTTGTGTATACTTGTGATCTGTATCCAGTTGTGTTGGTTCCTAGGTTTGTTGCTTGGTAATAACAGAACATGAGGTGTCGATTTACTTCATCTGACCATCTCATCCTCTGTCTTTGTTTTCCTTCTAGGGTGGTTGCAGGAAGCATATCCTGCAAAACACCTCTATTCGGATTTACATCATTTTCCATGTGGCTAGCAGTGTCGTTACCATTGTGGGCGGGCATAGGGTTCAAGCGTCGTCCCCGACCATGACGGCGCTTGTCCGAGGCTTCTTTAGTTCTGTCCTGAACCAAGTAATCTCACTAAAAGGGGGGTTAGCCCTATTAGTGGTTTGTTCTTTTCGTCGCCTTTTACGACTGGCAGAACATACCGGAGGCCTATTCTTTTCCCGGGCCTCCACGGGGTTTATTATTATTATTATTATTATTATTATTATTATTATTATTATTATTCCTTTATTCGAAATTAGTACAAGGTACATTAACATTTTACTGAAATCGAAATCCGAAGCTCATGGTAAATTTTTCTGTGGCGCCTAATGTGATATCCAGTTGGAATAATACTCTTCGCATGTGAAGTACAGTGAATGACATTGTAGTGGTCAAAGAAATATAGAAATATATGAAATAACTGCTCTATTACTCCCCCCCTCTTTTATTCGTTTCGCTTACTATCAGTTACAAGTGCAAGTGCAAATATAGCCATATAACTCAATTGAATAAGAAAAATACATCGTAAAACAAAGCTTAGTGAAACATGGGAACCAAAGCACATAAAGCCTGCATGGTTGTGTAATATGTATCAAAAAGACAGAGCGACTACATGCGCTACTCACATCTAAGCCTAACACGCACAGATTGTGTCAGTTCTCCATAAAATATTCCAAAAATAGTGCTTAGAACCAGTACTTCTTAGTCCCATTGGTTACCATTTGTATGGACAAACAAATAACAGCGAATGTTGTCAGTACTATATATTAGCAAATTTTATTAGCAAATAATGCCCTGTATACACAAGTACTGCTAGTCAATTAAACAATTAAAACATTTGGAATCCATTTATCAGTTGTTTCTGAGACACAGCCAGGATATTCCAGAAAGTAAATGACACACTAACACCATTTGCCGAAATTTTTTCCCATGACTATTCACACTCGTTTGCATAAAAGTATTGTCTAATGTCTCAGCGGTTTCTAAAGGTAGTGTGAAAATAGTGAGATGTGGAATATGGCAACAACAACAGTATAAAATAGTCCGTGTCATGCATCTACATTTAAGTTTATACTCTGCGAACCCCTGTGAAGTTCATAGTAGAGGATACGTCACATTTTGCCACTTATTAGCGTTTCTTCCGGTTCCATTCACAGGTGAAGCACGAGAGGAATGATTGTTTAAGTGCCTCTGTGCGTGATGAAATTATTCTTATCTTGTTCTCACGATACCTACGTGAGTGATAAGTAGGGACTTGCAATACATTCCCAGAATCATCATTAAAAGCCGGGTCTTGAAATGTTGTAAGTACGCTTTCTCGGGATTGTTTATGTCTATCTTCAAGAGTCTGCATGTTCAGTTTCCTCAGCATCTCTGTGACACTCCCACACGGGTCAAAAAAACCTGCAACCATTCGTTCTGTCCTTCTCTGTATACATCAAACATCCCTCGTTAGTCTTGTTAGTCCTATTTGGTACGAATCCCACGCATTTGAGTAATATTCTGGAATGGGACGCGCGAGTGATATTTAATTAGTCTCCTTCGTAGATTGATTCCGTTTACCCAGTATTCTACGAATAAACCGAAGTCCACCACCTGCTTTACCCACGACTGAGCCTATGCGAACATTCTATCTCATATACCTACCAAGTGTTACATCCAGGCGTTTGTACGAATTGCCCGATTCCATCTGTGACTCACTGATGTTATTGTCATACGGTGCCGGCCGGAGTGGCCGAGCGGTTCTACGCGCTACAGTCTGGAACCGCGCGACCGCAACGGTCGCAGGTTCGAATCCTGCCTCGGGCATGGTTGTGTGTGATGTCGTTAGGTTAGTTAGGTTTAAGTAGTTCTAGGTTCTATGGGACTGATGACCTCTGAAGCTAAGTCCCATAGTGCTCAGAGCCATTTGAACCATTTGTCATGCGGTACTACGTTTTCTCCTTTTGTAAAATGGTTCAAATGGCTCTGAGCACTATGGGACTTAACTTCTGAGGTCATCAGTCACCCAGAACTTAGACCTACTTAAACCTAACTAACCTAAGGACATCACACACATACATGCCCGATGCAGGATTCGAGCCTCCGACCGTAGCGGTCGCGCGGTTCCAGACTGTAGCGCCTAGAACCGCTCGGCCACTCCGGCCGGCTCCTTTTGTGAAGTTCACAACCTTACGTTTCTGAACATTTAAGGCAAGCTGTCAATCTCAGCACCACTTTGAAATCTTATCAAGATCTTTATGCTGCTTGTTTCATACAGTACTTCTTTGCAGATAACTGAATCATCTACTAAAAGCCTGAGGTTACCTATAACATTCTCCACAAGGTCATTAATATACAATACAAATAGCAAGGGTCTCAACACACTTCCGTGAGGTACACTTCTGCATCTGACGACGATTCTCCATCCAAGATAACACGCTGTGTCCTTCCTACCAAACCAGTCACAAATTTCGCTTGATATCCCACATGATCTTACTTTCGCCAATAACAGCAGATATCGTACTGAGTCAAATTATTTTCGGAAATCAAGACATACTGCATCTACTTGACTGTCTTGATACAAAGCTTTCAGTACGTCATGTGAGAAAAGTGTCAGTTGGTGTTCGCCATGATCGAAATCCACGCTGGGATGGAGGTGGTCAATCTGTTCGAGATTCTTCGTTATGTTTGAGGTCAGAATATGTACTAGCACCCAAATGTCCAGACGTCAGACATTCAGATCGGTATCAAACGTCGTATATCGAGAGAGTATGAACCAAAACTACGGTTTACTTCGTACTACGTCCAGTTGCCCAGCAGAACGAGCGTAAACGCTAATTAAAAGTAACAACGGAACTACGGAGCACAGGGAAAGCATAACTACGAGTAACTACCACATGTTGCTATCGTGGGAAAGTTGGTAAAACCAAGGGTCCCGTATTCGATCCCCAACGACGACAATTACTATTATTATTGACTTTTTTTTTCTCAGACTTAAGTCTGGTTAAAAATGGAACGTGACGCGGACCTCGGTCAAGCGTGACTTCCTTGTAACTGTATGGTATATGTTATATTGCATTTAGGAACTTTCGGGTAATTGAACATGTATCAATAATTACAGATTTTTGTAGTTGTATATATATGTTTGGATGTAGCTGTATTGCATTGATGTACTGGTGAATATTGTGAGGTATGACTCCTGTAGTTGATAGTATAATTGGGATAATGTCGACTTTATCCTGATGCCACATGTCCTTGACTTCCTCAGCCAGTTGGATGTATTTTTCAATTTTTTCTCCTGTTTTCTTCTGTATATTTGTTGTGTTGGGTATGGATATTTCAATTAGTTGTGTTAATTTCTTCTTTTTATTGGTGAGTATGATGTCAGGTTTGTTATGTGGTGTTGTTTTATCTGTTATAATCGTTCTGTTCCAGTATAATTTGTATTCATCATTCTCAAGTATATTTTGTGGTGTGTACTTGTATGTGGGAACGTGTTGTTTTATTAGTTTATGTTTTATGGCAAGTTGTTGATGTATTATTTTTGCTACATTGTCATGTCTTCTGGGGTATTCTGTATTTGCTAGTATTGTACATCCGCTTGTGATGTGATCTACTGTTTCTATTTGTTGTTTGCAAAGTCTGCATTTATCTGTTGTGGTATTGGGATCTTTAATAATATGCTTGCTGTAATATCTGGTGTTTATTGTTTGATCCTGTATTGCGATCATGAATCCTTCCGTCTCACTGTATATATTGCCGTTTCTTAGCCATGTGTTGGATGCGTCTTGATCTATGTGTGGCTGTGTTAGATGATACGGGTGCTTGCCGTGTAGTGTTTTCTTTTTCCAATTTACTTTCTTTGTATCTGTTGATGTTATGTGATCTAAAGGGTTGTAGAAGTGGTTATGAAATTGCAATGGTGTAGCTGATGTATTTATATGAGTGATTGCTTTGTGTATTTTGCTAGTTTCTGCTCGTTCTAGAAAGAATTTTCTTAAATTGTCTACCTGTCCATAATGTAGGTTTTTTATATCTATAAATCCCCTTCCACCTTCCTTTCTGCTTAATGTGAATCTTTCTGTTGCTGAATGTATGTGATGTATTCTATATTTGTGGCATTGTGATCGTGTAAGTGTATTGAGTGCTTCTAGGTCTGTGTCACTCCATTTCACTACTCCAAATGAGTAGGTCAATACTGGTATAGCGTAAGTATTTATAGCTTTTGTCTTGTTTCTTGCTGTCAATTCTGTTTTCAGTATTTTTGTTAGTCTTTGTCTATATTTTTCTTTTAGTTCTTCTTTAATATTTGTATTATCTATTCCTATTTTTTGTCTGTATCCTAGGTATTTATAGGAATCTGTTTTTTCCATCGCTTCTATGCAGTCGCTGTGGTTATCCAATATGTAATCTTCTTGTTTAGTGTGTTTGCCCTTGACTATGCTATTTTTCTTACATTTGTCTGTTCCAAAAGCCATATTTATATCATTGCTGAATACTTCTGTTATCTTTAGTAATTGGTTGAGTTGTTGATTTGTTGCTGCCAGTAGTTTTAGATCATCCATGTATAGCAAATGTGTGATTTTGTGTGGGTATGTTCCAGTAATATTGTATCCATAATTTGTATTATTTAGCATGTTGGATAGTGGGTTCAGAGCAAGACAGAACCAGAAAGGACTTAATGAGTCTCCTTGGTATATTCCACGCTTAATCTGTATTGGCTGTGATGTGATGTTATCAGAATTTGTTTGGATATTAAGTGTGGTTTTCCAGTTTTTCATTACTGTGTTTAGAAACTGTATCAATTTAGGATCTACTTTGTATATTTCCAAAATCTGTAGTAACCATGAGTGGGGTACACTATCAAAGGCTTTTTGGTAATCAATGTATGCGTAGTGTAGGGACCTTTGTTTAGTTTTCGCTTGATATGTCACCTCTGTATCTATTATCAGTTGCTCTTTACATCCTCGTGCTCCTTTGCAGCAGCCTTTTTGTTCTTCATTTATAATTTTGTTCTGTGTTGTATGTGTCATTAATTTCTGTGTGATGACTGAAGTTAATATTTTGTATATTGTTGGTAGGCATGTTATGGGGCGATATTTAGCTGGGTTTGCTGTGTCTGCTTGATCTTTAGGTTTCAGATAGGTTATTCCATGTGCAAGTGTATCAGGGAATGTGTATGGGTCTGCAATGTAACTGTTAAATAATTTAGTTAGATGTGAATGTGTTGAGGTGAACTTCTTTAGCCAGTAATTTGCTATTTTATCATTTCCAGGGGCTTTCCAATTGTGTGTAGAATTAATTGCTCGGGTGACTTCATGTTGCAAAATTATCACTTCAGGCATTTGTGGAATCATCTTGTATGTGTCCGTTTCTGCTTGTATCCACCGTGCATGCCTGTTATGTTGTACCGGGTTTGACCATATGCTGCTCCAGAAGTGTTCCATGTCTGTTATGTTTGGTGGATTGTCTATTTTAATGTGTGTGTTATCCATTGTTTGGTAAAATCTCTTTTGGTTTGTGTTGAATGTTTGGTTTTGTTTCCTTCTATTTTCACTTTTTTTGTATCTTCTAAGTCGTTTGGCCAATGCTTGCAATTTCTGCTTTTTTTCATCTAATTGCTCTATTGCTTCTTGTTGTGAGATTTTACCTAACCTTTTTCGTTTTTTGTCTGATATTTCATTTCTTATAAATTGTGTTAGCTGTCCAATATCTTTTCTCAGTTTTTCTATTCTGATCTGTAACCTGTGTTGCCATGCTGGTTTTGTGCGTTTCTTCTGTGTGTTGGTTTGTTCTGATCTCTGCCTAGTGTGTATATTTAGTGTAGTGAGTGCTCCTATATAAACCAGTAGTTGTAACTCTTCCATAGTTGTGTTTTCATTTATTTTGTTGTGTATGATTGTGTTGATAGTTTTTATTGTTGTTTCGACTTGTGGGTTATTTGGCGGTCTATGCAGTAATGGTCTAATGTCTGTATTTGTGTCTTTGTATTCTATATATGTCAGCTGAAATTTCTCTTCTATATCTAACACATGTGTCTCTTCGTGTTCTATTTGTGCTTGTTCTGGTGGCTGTGTTAAGATTTCGTTTTCCTCTGATTGTTTAATTGATGCGTGTTGGTCTTTGTTTGTTTGCTCTGGGATGTTTGAGTCCATTACTGTGTTTTCTTCTTCTTCTGATTGCACATTATTTTGTTTCAGTATTTGTTGTACTTGTTGTTTGATGTTTTCTAATTCTGACTGGGGTATCCTGTTATTTTTGATTATTACACGGATCTGATCAGCTAGTCGTTGTTCTGTTAAAAATTTTAATTCCGGGTATCTGGTAATAAATGTTGTGTATACTTGTGATCTGTATCCAGTTGTGTTGGTTCCTAGGTTTGTTGCTTGGTAATAACAGAACATGAGGTGTCGATTGACTTCATCTGACCATCTCATCCTCTGTCTTTGTTTTCCTTCTAGGGTGGTTGCAGGAAGCATATCCTGCAAAACACCTCTATTTGGATTTAAATCATTTTCCAGTTGGCTAGCAGTGTCGTTACCATTGTGGGCGGGCATAGGGTTCAAGCGTCGTCCCCGACCATGACGGCGCTTGTCCGAGGCTTCTTTAGTTCTGTCCTGAACCAAGTAATCACACTAAAAGGGGGGTTAGCCCTATTAGTGGTTTGTTCTTTTCGTCGCCTTTTACGACTGGCAGAACATACTATTATTATTATTATTATTATTATTATTATTACTGTAATGCTTGGAAGTGTTACGTGGGACAACGTGTGTATGACATGCAGAAGGGTTGTTTGGAGTTTACAGCAATGTTCTCTTGGCACTCGGCTGTCGCTTCGTTTCTTTGAAAGTAGTATACCTATGGAGTACATTTGTAGTTTCACAGAATAACAATCAGAACAGGAAAATGAATAAATAATTACTTCGCCCGTGTGGAACTAATAGTAATAATTATAATTAATAAAAAACAAAATAATAAGATCAATAATAAGTTTATAATGTTCAACTGACGAAGCGAAACCAGACTACCGAAAGAACATTGCTACAAACTCCGAAAAGTTATTTTACACGCCAGGAAAATGTTCTCCCACATAACAGCTTCACGCGTAAACAGTTAAAAATTGTCATCAGTCGGATTTGAACGCTTCACCTTCTCATCCACGCGAGATCTTTAATACAATTACTCACAGATACGTTTTTCCTGTGCTGCGTAGCTCTGGTGATACTTTTAATTACCATTTACGCATGTCCTACTCGACGGCAGCACACAGCACGATCTAAATCGGAGTTTGGTTCATACTCTATCGACATACAACGTTTGGTACCGATCTGAGTGTCTGACATCTTGACGTTTGGGTGTAAGGTTCTATAAAAAATTGATGTCAAATATACTGGATGGTAGTTTTGTGTATCACTTCTACTACCCTTCTTGAAAACAGGTCTGACCTGCGCTTTCTTTGAATTACTGGGTAAGTTTTTTTGTTCGATGGAACTACGATAGATTATACTTAGAAGAGGAATTAACTCAGCCGCAAATTCAGAATAGAATCTGATAAGAATTCCTTCGGGCCTTGGAGATTTTATTTTAACAGTTTCCTCTGATTTTCAACGCCACTGGAATTTAATTCACACATCTTTTCAGCTGTACGAGATTAAATTGGGGATGTACTCTTAGGATATCCTTTGTAAAGAACATACGCAAACCGAGTTAAGCATTTCAGCTTTTGCTTTGCTGCCCTCAATTTCAGTTCCTGTCTCATTCGCGATTGTTTGCACTCTTAACACTGGTGTCACTAATTGCCTTTTCACCACCGGGAATGGAACAGGAAAGAGAAATACTACCGGTACCTGACGCAACACGCCGTAGGGTGGCTAGTGGAGTGGATGTAGATACCAGTTGTCTAAGGACAAACACCCAGGTAGATGGTGACAAAATACCCCGTAAAATATTCATGGGCAAGCTCATATAACTGGTAGGAAAGGTCCCTTTTTTATATACTTTGAGGTAAGAGAGCCAAGACTGCAACGCAGACCTTCGTAACTGAAAAACAATCTAGAGATTAGTTGATAACATTTCGTTAAGATACATAGCACTTACACGGTTTGTGTACCTTTGACGCCTGCTGACGAATATCAGTAGCCCAAAGAGTGTCGCCAACAGCAGATGTAAATAATAACACACAAACATTGTGACTGGTTGAGGTGATTACTGAAGCTTTCAAGCTGTATGACTACACAATATACTGGGCAGCGTCTTTCTTAGCGCAAGAATCCCTGCATGGTGAAGTCTTCTTTCTAGTGACAACAATAACACAATGAATCCAGCGTATCTGCAAATCATTCCAGGAACTGATCCAGTTTTTAAACCTGTTCTGCATGGCTGTTTGAAGCCATATCGGCGCGTGACGAATCGGTGGGTTTCGAAATTTGTTTTGTTCTAAATACGAGGGGCGATATATAAGTAATTTAGCTCTTTTTTCTGAAAGGAGATTGGTTTTATTCAAGATTCCAATACAACACATTATCCCCACTTTTTTGGCCACGATATATTTTTTCCAACATAATCTCCGTTCAACATGGCGACCTTACGCTACCATACTGGGAGGACCTCTATGCCCGCTAGAGAGCACTCCACTGGCCGACGTCAAAGCCGACATCTTGCCGCATCAGTAACTTCCCCACCGTCCACGTAGTGCACCCTTCATTTCGCCAAACAGATGGAAGATCCGCATAGTCTTCCGTTAGGCGGCGAGGGAGCCCCAACTGGTGGACTTGTGTGTCAGCACTACCAACAGCGACGTCTAATTGAGCAACGAGGTATTCGATTGTGATCAGTCAATAACTTCGAACGGGAGAGACCGCACGTTCGAACATTACAGGAGTCACAGCTCGCCCAACGACTCACAGTGCGTTTCTTCACTGTAAGATGTCCGTAGACATCCAGCAAGCGTCTTTGAATATCTGCAATGCTCTGGTTTTTCGCCAAAAGAAATTTCATGATAGCACTCTGCTTGGAACGCACCTCCGTCACTGAAGCCATTTTGAATGTTGCGTATGGTGCTGCCACCTATCGAAAGTTCGTGAAACTACAGAGGCTGAAGCGGGAATATTCCAGGATGTCCCACAATAAATACCGCATTTTTCAACCGACATTGGCCGAGAATAAAATGTGTTGCGTTTCTTATAGAACGCCCCTCGTATTACAGTTATCCGCAGCACTGTAACACAATGGAGTTCTATACGATATTTCGGGGACGCGTAATTATTTGAAGGAAATAGACGTGGCTAAGGCTGTGGTTGTGGAAACGGTAGCGGAGGGCCTCCTGACGTTGCAATCTGTTTAGGGCGCATTGGGCGATGAAGCAGGATTGTCGGAACTAATTGTGGCCCCTGGGGAATGGGGCAGAGGTCTGGGATGCTTGGAGGGGGGGGGGGGGGGAAGGGCGGAGGGTAGGTGGTGAGGCCGTGGAGACCAGAGGGGCGTGGACTGGTTAATTACTTAGTTAATTAGCGGAAACTCCCCGGCTGTCCATTACCTCCTTGCAACACAAGCGTTTGCGATGAAGGAATTACGCCGACCCAGTGTGCCGCAGCGCCGCGCCGTCCAGACGGCTGGTGGTGCTGTCCTCTGGGGCGTCCACAGCGGCGAAGAACGCCGGCTCGAACGTAAATGTCTCACCCGTGACGGGGTGGGCTGCTCCACGATTCCTCTCCACCCACGTCCGCCTTGCCACTGCCCGCAGTAACAGTGGCTGAGTGCGCGTACCGAGACTGTTACGAAAAACTTGCTTCGTACTGCTGTCAACCACATTATGTATTTTGAATTTAATTCATTGCTACGGGTTTCGAGTTTGTTTAGCTCTTCAATGAGATGTTTTCGGTTGTGTTCATGTGTACAGAAATGGTACTGAAATGATCTAAAATTACACACAGCCGACAAGATAATGTCTCTAGATGAAAGACTGTGGCAGACAGCGACAGACAGTGGCTGACAAAATAACAAGAGAATAACAGAAAAAAATCTGTCAGAGGAATAACTGAAAAGCTACATCGCACCGTTACATGGCACGCAATCTGCTTATTAGGCATGAAGCAGGGAATTTATATATTCAGTCATACACACAGCTGACACGTTCGTTTGCGATAATCTATTTGCACACGCCTGTGAATTGTAGCTCAGTGAGTTAGGTAGTTATATGGAAAAAATAGTCAATTCCAAATAGAGTAAGCAATAGTGGCTGCAAGTTTTGCACAGATATTCAAACGTAGACACATTGCAATGAAATTGTGAATGCTTTCAATATAATTCTGTAATGATATCTGGAGCATTATATTA
Source organism: Schistocerca cancellata (assembly GCF_023864275.1). Classification (NCBI taxonomy): domain Eukaryota; kingdom Metazoa; phylum Arthropoda; class Insecta; order Orthoptera; family Acrididae; genus Schistocerca; species Schistocerca cancellata. Next base: position 406,653,746 of record NC_064627.1, on the reverse strand, counting down.
CAGTGTATGTACAAACACCAATTAAATTCATTTAGGGGGTGGGGATCCACTGAGATTAGAACATGAGCTATGGTATTAGTAATACAGCTGACCACAGATGTGATCACTTCCGTTTTTCATTTGTGGAGTATTAATATTTGAGGGAGACTAAGACAGTGCAATTTAGACTTTGACTCACATTCGTTTCTATAATTCGAAATAACAGACTCATCCAATTTGGCTACTCTCGGCCGACTGGTTTCAATTCAGCCGACAGGCACAGACAAGCTCCGACTTGAGCGCCCTAATATAAGACACAGCTGTATTGGTGAACTCACAGGCTACCAGCTAGCGCTGTAGAAGTATGACGCACTCGTGTGATGATGAAAGCACTGGTGATGGCGGACGGTGTAGATTGGCGGATATTTTGCTACAGACTGGAAGTTTTTTTTTTTCTTTGAGATTTTGGCCCAGTTAGGGAATGATTTAATGTAATGTTATTTGCTGGAAGATATATGGGGTGAAATCTCCATTGATAAATATAATGATACATTTCAGAGTCAAGTAATATCCTACAAGAAACTTTCATCACGTCATCATGGTCTGATCTAATAACCAATCACAAGCAAGCTTTCACTACGTGTGTGTGTGTGTGTGTGTGTGTGTGTGTGTGTGTGTGTGTGTAATCTCCATCAATCCTTCCCCATGCGGATGTGTAAATCGTAAGGTCTACTCCAGGGAAGATAGATAAGAGCACGACTCATATGAGGCCGACATCATCGTGTAAAGGACTCAGTAGTGACAGCTACTGGATTTTGAGACTGCATATAGTATATGTTCTTAAAAAAAAGTGAACTGTTTCACCTAGTGCATATGATGCTATATATTTCACCATACAGAAGGAATACGGCAATCAGCTGATGATCTAACAGTAAAATGAAGTTCATGTACATGTTGAACATGCTCACATAAATACAGAATTGTATTTATGGTTGATCAGAGTAACGATGTAGCGGTTCAGTGACATGCAGTCAAAAATAACACGTAGACTGTATGTGTCTAACACCTACCTTGTGAAGGTGGGCACGATTTCTCAAATCCGCTCAACATTTCTAGAAGGGATGTACCAAGTGCTTCTAGTATTAATGTTGATAGGATTTCTACGTATAAACGGGGGTTAAGTGCACTGGCCAGTCTGGCAAAAACAAGCTACTTCTCTTCAGGGCTTCGGAATCCACATTAAGGTCACAGGGTATAGATGACCTGGAAGGACACATAAAAGGCTATGGGGAAAAACTGTTCAGAGACTGTGGTAAGCATGGAAGCATACATTTGCGACAGCCACGAACGCAAGTAGAGAGTTCGAAGACATGAGAAACTGGATGTATGCACTTACTAAAGCATGTAGATGTTTCGTTCATCGCAATAAGAGCGTCATACTGAGAAAAATTAAGCTATTAAATTTGTGATGAAATTTAGACACAAATACAAACATTCACAGTGCAGAACAGTATAATCTATTTACGCGAAAACGCTCACCAGTTTAAGTCTAGGGAAGCAACAAACCCTCCAGCGGCTGTCTTTAGTCACTGTCGCACAGATACAACTCCTGCACCCTCCCCACTCCATCCGTGCGTGTGTTGAGTCACAGCCACACAACCACGCCTCCACACGCTGGACCACTGCGATAATGAGTAACAGTGACAAGCAGTTAAAAACAACGCTGATAATCCAGAAGGCAAGCAATTCGATTAGAGACTGCAGTGCATCCCAGAAAAGATCGCACAATCACTCCCCGCCACTTATACGAGTATAAATGTTAGAACACTATAATGGGATGGCTTGTAACACCATCAGAGCAGACATCTCACGAATGTGCCAGAGCAGACATGTTAAAAAAATTTCTGCATCTAGCACTATGCCGAGCGAGGGGCCACTGCAATAATGAATCGGCATTTCAGTGACGGGCAGCTAAAAATGACTCATTGGGGGAATCTACTAACCATGTAGAAGGCGGTAAATTCGATTGTAGCTTGCAGAATCACGTCCTGCCACATATGTGAACGTCGTAATACTATAACGGATGCATTCGCAAACACATCCCAGGATATGTGTGAGAGCGGATAATTTTTTTAAAAAAATTTCCACCTGGTGGTATTCCTATCAAGGGACCACTGCGATAATGAATTACAAATTCATTCACTGCGGGATCTGCTGACCCTAGAGAAGGAGAGGAATTCTTAGAGAGGGACTAAATTCTCCCTCTAGGTCACTATTTGAAATCTCTTAAGTTTTTGCTTCTTGGAGTTGGCAGTGGTGACCCGTTCGCATGGCGACACCTGTGATGGACTGACTGCTGTAGTGGATGGCGGGAGCTTCATCAGGCCTCGGGTCACGTGACGCGTGGTGGTGGGGGATCCGGTGAAGTCATTTTGATTGCCGGCTGCAAACGGAATCGTCCGCGCAAGTCTTCAGATGACCAGCGATCGCAGACTCGTGGCCGACAGCACTGTAACACGGCGAACGCTCTCTGGAGTCCCATTCCTCGAACAAATACGTTTTCCCCCAGTGTGTGTGTGTGTGTGTGTGTGTGTGTGTGTGTGTGTGTGTGTGTGTGTTTTACTCGTAACATAGTGAACAGGAGAGTTTTCTGTGTTATTACTAACGAGAAACATGACGTACATTTTGGGAGAGGCGATATTTTAACCTCTCAGTGCTTTTGACGGTTATTATGATACGAAATATGACGGCATTTTTTATTTCAACCTACTCGTAACATAGTGGACGGGAGTGTTTTCTATGTCATTAGTTACGCGAAATATGATGCGGATTTCGGAGGATGCGTTTTTTTTTAACCTTTTGATTTCAAGTAACAAATAATTTTGGATTGGTTAACTAATGTCTGTTGTATGTATTCAGTCTGCAAATACAGATGGCCAATTTTCGACAACATTTATTTAAATAGGGAGTAATTGGTGGCTGTGATATGCCATGTAAATTTACTCATTATAGTAGAGCATTTTAGAATCACTATACCACAATCAACATGATAATGCACCTTCAGTTTTAATCGTTACAGAATGATAGTGACATTGAATCTATGGCAATTATCACTCTGTAATTGGATAATGACCAGCATGATACTACTCCTGACCCCACACTAACGTGAGCAGGAAACGACCAGGCTGTCAATTGCTTGAAAACAGGGGCAGGGAGGAGAGGTTGTGGTGGTGGTGGTGGTGGGGGGAGGGGTTGGGGGGAGATGGTGGTGGAGGAGGGATGGTGGTGGGGGTGGAGGAGAGGATGACCTTGATCTTGACCTTGGGAGGAGGGGGTGCCTCATTTGCAAAAAAAAAACCATTAATAAAAATGGCATAGGAACAGTACTGCCCCACTACTTATTTATTTATGAAAACCACAACAAATGGAAGCGTGGGTGGCCTGACAAGGATGTGAACCTCGCTCCTTCTGAGTCCAGTAACTTAATCACTATGCAGTCTACCTTGGTAGAAGGATAACTCCTTTTCACTGATCTCTGGCACTCGTAGAAAATTTGATACAAAAACAGATTTTTATGTTAAATGCGGAACAGACCGGAGAGTGGACAGCTGAAAAAACATTTTTCAGGATACTAGTTTCACTTACTTACTTGCATCTTCCTGTTCCTTGTACGATTTTATCCAATAGCTTATGTAAGGGAATAGTATTTATTCCTTCTTTGTAGACCGTTCAGTACGACGCTGACGACAAGTAACCAAGATACGACTACACCGAGCATCATCACAAACACATGTTTGGGTCGAAGAATTTTTACTGCAGGAGACATGGCGTGTGCAGCAGCGAAGTGTAATATTATCGCTTATGTTCTTAATACGAGTATACGTAAATTATTTACCAAACAGGGTCAACAGGACTCTCCGATTGGCCGCCAAGTATAGGAAAATATTGTTGGAGTGCAGAACGACAAACAAGTAACCAAAGAGAAATAACCTGATAGCTTCTGAATACAGGAATGGAGATACACTTCTGGAGCCTGTGACGTCTATGAGTAATGCTACAGAATGGTATGAAATGGAACGAACACCTGAAATGGCAGTGGGGGCAAATGGAAAATATGGGTTGGTTGGAAGGATTCTGAGAAAATACCGTCGATATGTGAAGGAAATTACACAGAGAACACAGCGTGGCCCACTGCAACGCCCTGCACATGCGTTTGGAGACGTTGACAGGTGACTGCAGAACTGCAACAAATTCAGAGGCTTGCTGCTGTTATCAGAATACACGAGTGAAGGTTAAACAAAATTGTATGAAAGATGCTGAGGACACTTGAAACGCGGTCAGAGCAAGGCTGATGTTTAAGCGAAATCCTGTAGGGTAACTCTGGAGGACAGGTATTTGTGCAGCCTCTCTAACTCAGCGGGCAGCGAGTCTGGCGCCCATGCTGAGGGCTCAAGGGATTTTCCACTGTTGAGAGGACTGAAACGGTACTCGCTCGGCCTCGTCGGGGCATCTATTTTAAATCAAAGTGCCGGCTTCAGTATTCGAAAAGCAGACAATGACTGGGACAGAGGAGTGCTGACCAACTGCCCGTCCATACCGAAAAAAATGAGGCAGCCTCGCCAGGTCTTCAGGGCCTGATCCAGAAATCCATTAGTCAATTAGTTGGTCAGTTAGTTAGTTAGGTATTCGGAGAATTTGATATGCAAGAACACTGCCGCCTCGATCGCGTATTTCGTCAAGACACACACATAGCCAATCTTCACTCGCCCCAGACGCGACAGAAACAGGAGAAAACAATGTTGCAAATTTTGGTAAGAAGCACTCTTCGTTACGCTCTCTTTAGTGGGTACAAAGTACAGATTAAGAAGTCTTCTTTAAAAAGACACCATAAAACACAGCTGAAGAGCAACGAAAATAGTGTAATTGTGATGTAATTAAAGTATGAAAAAACGATTTGTTGTTTGATAAATCTAAGTAAATGTTAATGTGTGTCCGATGTTCAGAAGAAACTATAGTGTTGCCTACTTTTCATTAGAAACACGATTCCAATTGAGGCATGAAAATTAGGAGAAGTAGGTTGTAAATCCCCTTCCGATTATTCAGAATGAGGTTTTCGTAGTCTTTCTCAAACCGTGTGAGGCAAATTCAAGACTTCCGTCAACAACATGACCGTGGATTATAAATATGTTGTATGCATTTCTTTGCAAAACTAAAGGACGAGATAGATAAAGTAACATTACGTATTAATTACTTAGTGGAAACGAATGAAAATGCCGCAACGTGTTGCCAGAAGTCTCCCAGTCGTGCACGGAAATTTGGATATCACGTGACGTGAGGTCAGCCTAACTATAGCGACAAATGGGGCTGGTCAAACACCACGAGGCAACAACATGGGATTGTAGGCCCGTCTTGTTGCAAAACACTTTCGTTATTTATTTAGTTAGTTTCAGTGACAATGTCGCCATCATCAGTGGGTTCTTTAATTCGAAACCATGCAAAAATAACGTACTCATAAAAATTGTAAAATGTTATTACATGTGTATTGTTTGGTAACAAATATTATTTTCCGTGAATAATTTCATAATACCTTATTTACTAAACATCATAGCATGGTTTTTACGACCGCTGCCGCTGTTTCCGGCATATTTTCTATGTTTTTTTGTTGCCGTATTTCTCGGCGTACATCATGTCATCTACAACTGTATGAGTAGCTGTTAGTAAACAAATACAAAAACACAAATTTATGTATGTCAGCTTTATACAGTTGGAATTTCGGTAGTGTTGTGGATGCAGTTTTGGTGTGTACTAGGCTGCTACGTAGTTTCTCATGTACTCACTTCGTCCGACGGCTTCAACTACTTTTCGACTCAGACAAGCATAACTTTAGCACCTTGTTCGTAATCCAAAACATTACGCCATTTTGCGATAAGGCCATGAAAATTTTAGCGGGAGTTCTGACGACGTCTGTTCCTTATTTATGTCTCTGTGTGTGATGGCGGAGTGGTTTTGTGTGTATGTTTTTTCCTGTTTTGTCATCCCTGTCAGTTCTCTTACGCAATTAAAGGGACACTATGTATCAACCAGCGAGCAGTTACAGCGCAGTGTAGTTGTGTTCTTCGTTAGAACATGGCCCGGAGGTAACAGCTGGATGACTTCGCACGGGGAAGAATCGTCAGGATACTGGAAGAAGGACGGAGAGTGATGAGCGTGTCTCAGGGGTTTGGTATTGCTCACACCATTATTTCTCTTGCATGAGGAGCGTTCCAAGCCGCAGGCACTGCTGTCCGATGAAGAAGTGATGATGATGATGCTGATGATGATGTTTGGTTTGTGGGGCGCTCAACTGCGCGGTCATCAGCGCCCGCGGAGAAGATGGTCGACCAAGGTCAATTACTGCAGCAGCAAATGACCGCTGTAATACGCAACAAACAAGATGGGAGCCACACCAAACAGCTGGTGCAATTGCAACTACATTTAACAGCACTGTACAGCACGCAATCTCAGGCTACACAGTAGCACTGTGACTACATGACGGTGGTCTCTTTGCCCGACGACCAGTACGTTGCGTTCCGTTGAGACCCGCGCATCGGCGAGACCGAGGGTTCCAAGAATGTATGAGCTGTACCAACGAGGAGGGGGGGGGGGAGGGGGGCGTCTTCTTCTCGGATGAGAGCAGATTCACTCTGAATGATGACTCTGGACGTACCCTCATATGTCGAGGGTTGGGAACATTATCGAACACGATCTTTTTGATGGTCCAGCTGTTACGATGTGAAGAAGCATTATGTTGCATGGGCGTGCTGACCTCCAGATATTAGAATGCGATACACTCGCCGGTCAAGGCTATTGCGACGCTGTACTCCGTCCCCGCGTGCGCATTTTCTGGGGCGCGGTTCCAGACTGAAGCGCCCATAACCGCTCGAGGTGGAAACTGAGTCGTAACAAATTTATTTGTTTTGTACGGTTTACAGACACATAAAATACATGTAGAGGCCGGCCGCTGTGGCCGAGCGGTTCTAGGCGCTTCAGTCCAGAATCGCGCTGCTGCTACGGTCGCAAGTTCGAATCCTTCCTCGGGCATGGATGTGTGTGTTGTCCTTAGGTTAGTTAGGCTTAAGTAGTTCTAAGTTATAAGGAACTGATGACTTCAGTAGTTAAGTCCCATAGTGCTCAGAGACTTTTTTTTTGTTAATAATTTTATCCCATTGTGAGACAAGACGGTCAACGTCATTAATGGAAAAACGTTGCTGGTTGCCTTGCTTGTACTCAGGTGTGCAACTCTTCGTCCGAAGCAGATCAACGGCCATCAATTGCTTTCTTCAGAGCTCCAAAAATATGGAAATTCCATGGGGAGAAATCGTAACTTAATGGACGATGTGTATGGCCTTCCCGGCAAAACTTCTACAGCGTTGTCGAAACAACCTCGGTAACATGTGGGTTCACCCTTCGGATGAAGCGCACGCCTGGGAACAATGATTGTTCTATAGAAAACCGCAAAGATTAGTCCATGAAGGCACTGACCACCTTGTCACACAGTGGATAAATATATTAACAATTTCGACGATAACTTTTGAAATAATAAACAGTTTACTGACTTTTTCTATCTGCTTCTTCTCCATTTGACTATCCCTTATATATACCATACATCGCTATTCATGTTGTCAGTTTCATAGTACACATTTTTTACTATAAGAGAATGAAAAACGTTTTTCTTATAAAGGTCACAGTTTCAGAGGGTAAGTGGCTGCAGTGTTTTCTAGTAATGCACATTAGAATGCAGTGTGTCTGCATACATTATCTGTCTTAACGTACTATTATGCAAATTCTCGGTAAAAAATTATTACTTGTAAACGGTGTAGCAAAATTATGGAGCTAATAATTTGTAGACTCAAAATCCCAAGGGTCTCACCAAACAGGAAGGAATATGTATGTTGGACCTGATACCGTTCATTATCGAATCGATCATCTTTCAGAAGTACATTACTAATACTTAGGAGAGAGGTACTCCTTTCTTAAAAACTTTATGTAGACGAAAAATTCTTGCATAATAACGTGTGCATCTAGTTCAGAACAGAATTAGTATTTGCTGCTGGAATACTGTTAACTGCAGAAATGGACCCCGAGTATTGTGTCTAGCTGAAAGGATGTTTGGTAGGTCATCAATTGGTTATATCTAATAGTCATAATAAGTGTAAGCTGATATGTAGCTAGGTGTAAACAGAATGTCTTGGCATCCCACACGCCAACGGTTGCGCTACCGTAACAAGAAGCGAGTTCATTAGGGAGGTATACAGTTTCCTGGTACAAGTTACACCACCAGATAAATACTTCTCTAGTTTTTCTTTTACATTATGCAGGTACAAGGGAAAAAATACAGGCATCGAGAAGTTGTCAACAGTCTGTACAAAAAGCACGCTGCTATTACAAGAGTCGAAGGAGATGAAAGGGAACCAGTAATTGAAAAGACAGTGACACCGATGTTGTTGTATGTACTCGATATCAGTCTATCTGTAGAGTGACCAAGCTGTGAAAGAAATCAAGGAGAAATTTGAAAGGGGGTTAAAGACAAGAGAGAAGAAATGAAAACTGTTGGATTCGCCGATTAAATTGTAATTCAGTCAAAGACGCAAAGTACTTGGTAGATCAGCTGACCGTAATGGATGTTGTCTTGAAAAAGAGGATTTAAGATGAATATCAACAAAAACAAAACAAGAGTGACAAACTGTTGTGAAATCAGATTAGGCAATAGTGATCAGCAAATGGGACAGTAAAACCAGTAGATGAGGTTTTTAATTTGGGCAGCAGAATAACTGACGAAGGCCGAAGTAGAGTATATACGAAATGCACACTGGCCGCAGCAAGAAAAACGTTTCTAAAAAGAAAATTTTGTTAGCATCGAGTATAAATTTAAGTTTTAAGAGTTTCTTCTAAAGATATTTGATTGAGTGAAGCTTTGTACGGAAGTGAAACGCAAACAACGTGGAGTTCAGACAGCAAGAGAATATAAGATTTCGAAACATATTTTATAATATAATACTGAAGATTACATCGAATAACAGATGAGGAGGTACTGAGCGAACTGGGGAAAAATAAATTTATGACGTTATCTGATTAAAAGAAGGGATCGATTGATAGGGGATATCCTGAAACATCAAGGATTTATCTATTTGGTATTGAAGGTAGAGAGAGGTAGAGAGAGAGAAAGAGAGAGAGAGAGAGAGAGAGAGAGAGAGAGAGAGAGAGAGAGAGAGAGTGGGGGGGGGGGAGGAAGGGGGTTGTGAAATTGTAGATGGAGGCCATGTCTAGAATACACTAACAAGGAGCCGTACGAACTGCCACTCATCAATCTGATTCATGTTGACAGAGTATGTAGGACATGACTAGGACTTCAACATACGTAAACAGGAACACGAAACTCAGAAACGTGTTTGAGAAAATCAAGTTTAGAACTTACATGCGTCCTTATGCTACATGCTTTGTACGCCGCTAGTGTTCACGCAGCTGAGCGAGTAAGCGCGTGGTTGAATAAGAGTGAGCTTTCTGAACGGAATCTCACTGTTGTTTTTTTCGTTCTAATTTCCATGTAATTCCAACAACAGATTAATTATGAGCGTGCAGAGTATCAGTACTTAATAATTCGTTAACTATTTTCCAAGTCTTTAACATGAAAAAAGGAGAAAAAAATTTTTTTTTTCCTTAGAGAGCTTGGAAATGAAGAAAGGATACACGAGAAGTTTCAGTCAGATCAGTGTAGTCATTTTATTTGTATTACTGTATCTACATTTTCGATAAGAATAAAGTGTCACCTACGCATCACTGTACGCATCAGGATGATACTGCGTAAGAGTTAAGTCTCCGTACCGAATCTCACTTCTGTTTTTTTTTTTTTCTTCATTCCCATGTAATTTCAACAACAGATTTATTATGACCGTGCAAAATATCAGTATTTAATAATTGGTTTACTATTTTCATTATCTTTTACATGAAAAAAAGGAGAGAAAGTTTTTTCTTAAAGACACTGGAAATGAAGAAAACAGTAGTTATAGCGAATACAGCAGACGTAATGAACGACGAATTTTTGCATGTCCATGGATTTTGTTTTCATTGTGTCTATTGCAAAACAAACGTGCTTTACAGTCATAAACGCTTCTCGGTTGTCACACAGTATCAAAGCATAGCGCAGAATATTGATGCAGGTATATCACAAAAAGTAATAGAGGCCTCGCGCTTATAAAACCAAGTGCTTACTACACTCATGCTCATAAATTAAGGATAATGCTCATACATGGTGAAACAACGCTCTGGTGAGCGGTTCGCGGATTTAAATCGCCTCGGGGTATGGCCATGCGGTGTATTTGACCTGCGATCGTCGCACGGTGACGCTGGCAGCAGTCCACATACACAGAGGTGTGTTGGTGCATGTTAGAGTACGGTGCAGCGAGTAAAAGTGCAGACGTTTTCAGACGTGCTAATGGTGACTGCGTGTTGGAAATGGCACAAAGAACCCATATTGATGACGGTATGAGAGGTAGAATACTAGGGCGACTGGAGGCTGGTCAAACACAGCAGGTCGCAGCATGGGTCCTCCGTGTGCTACAAAGTGTCATCTCACGATTATCGCAACAATTCCAGCAGACAGGAAGCGTGTCCAGGCGCTACAGTACGGGACGTCCACAGTGTACAACGCAACAAGAAGACCGATATCTCAACAGCAGTGACCGCAGACGGCCACGAAGTACTGCAGGTAGCCTTGCTCGGGACCTTACTACAGCCACTGGAACACTGGAACAGTTGTCTCCAGACACATAGGCTACAGACGACTAAACAGACATGGTTTATTCGCCCGGAGACCTGCAAGGTGCATTCCACTGACCCCTGGTTACAGGAGAGCCCGTGAAGCCTCGTGTCAAGAACACAGTGCATGGTCATTGGAACAGTTGTCCCAGGTTATGTTCACGGACGAGTCCAGGTATAGTCTGAACATCGATTCTCGCTGGGTTTTCATCTGGCAGGAACCACGAACCAGATACCAACCCCTTAATGTCCTTGAAATGAACCTGTATGGAGGTCGTGGTATGATGCTGTGGGGTAGGATTATTATTGATGCACGTACACCCTTGCATGTCTTTGTCAGAGGATCTGTAACAGGTCAGGTGTATCGGGACGTCATTTTGCCTTTTCATGGGTGCAGTGGGTCCACCTTGCTCCTGATGAATGATAACGCACAGCCCCACCGAGCTGCCATCGTGGAGGAGTACCTTGAAACAGAAGATGTCAAGCGAATGAAGTGGCCTGCCTGTTCTCCAGACATAAACCCCATCGAGCACGTCTGAGATGCTCTCGGTCGACGTATCGCTGAACGTCTTCAAACCCCTACGACACTTCAGGAGCTGCGACAGGCACTGGTGCAAGAATGGAAGGCTATACTCCAGCAGCTACTCGACCACCTGATCCAGAGTATACCAGTTCGTTGTGCGGGCTGTCTACGTGTGCATGGTGATCATATCCCATATTGATGTCGGGGTACATGCGCAGGAAACAGTGGCGTTTTGCAGCACATGTTTTTTGGGAAGGTTTTCTCAACTTATCACCAATACCGTGGACTTACAGATCTGTGTCGTCTGTCTTGCCTATGTGCCTATGCTATTAGTGACAGTTTTGTGTAGTGGTACGTTTTGTGGCACCATATTCTGCAATCATCCTTAATTTATGATCATGAGTGTAGTTCACCTGCTGACTCAGTGAACAATAACCGTCCTACAAAGCATTGAGCATAAGTACGCTTATAATTTTCAAATTCGATTTTCTCAACAACGTTTGAGAGTTGCGTCTTCCTGTGTACACATTTTGAAGTCCTAGTAGTTCAAATGATTCAAATGGCTCTGAGCACTATGGGATTTGACATCTGAGGTCATCAGTCCGCAAAACCTAGAACTACTTAAACCTAACTAACCTAAGGACAGCACACACATCCATGCCCGAGGCAGGATTCGAACCACCTACCACAGCAGCAGCGCGGTTCCGGACTGAGGCGCCTAGAACCGCTCGGCCACAGCGCCTGGCTCGTAGTAGTGCTCTACATTCCATTTCAACACGAATTATATCGGTGAGATGCGATTCGTACGGTCCTCTTGTAAGTAGGTCCATACGGATGTAGGTTGCAGTGGTTATGGAGAGCTGAAGAGGCTTGCACAGGACTGATTACAGTGAAGGCTTGCGTCAAACTAGTCCTCTGAATGAAAAACACAACATCAACTGAGTATACCCTTCTAATAAATCCGCGTACTGGATCGAGGCTTGGACCTGGAACCCTGTCTTTTGTGGCTACCGATTGCATTATCCGTGTACGCCTGACGGAAGTACTCATACATACTATAGTTATGAGAACACTTCATGTCATTTTGTGGAATTTCACAGAACCCATCATTACATCTTCGTATGTCGTTTAACTGCTAGGCAACTGAGTAACGAGGATACAAACGCGTGAAGTAGATGATGGGGCAGCAACGTGATGTGTCGTGGTGACGACGTGGCCGGCAGCGGTGGCGGACAGGTGGAGGGAGGGGGCGGGTGTTCCAGCGCCGCCGGCCTCGAGGAGGCGGCCAGATGGCAGATAGGACACGACTCCGCCGCCGCCGCCGCCTCCGCATCCCCGCAGCCCCCAAGCACGCGGGCGCGCAACAATGGACACGATTCTGCTGGCCAACTGCGCAGGGGCGCTGCGGGAGCCGCCTGCGTGGGTCGTGTGCGGGGGCGGGCAGGGTGCGGGCGCAGCAGAGGGCTGAATGGAACCGACGCACCGGGCGATCGCCTCCAGTGAAAATGTTCCCGATTATTGTCTGAAAAATATTTCGCAGATGAGTGGACCTCGGGTTCCAAGTACATTTCGTGTTACGTTGTGAAGCCGGTATATACTGTGTAAGTCACACCAAAACGAGAACTTCTCCTCTACAGTAAGTTACACAATAAAGCCCGCCCGGTTGGCCGTGCAGTCTAACGCGCGTCTTTCCGGGCGTGAAGGAGCGCCTGGTCCCCGGCACGAATCCGCCCGGCGGATTTGTGGCGAGGTCCGGTGAACCGGCCAGTCTGTGGATGGTTTTTAGGCGGTTTTCCATCTGCCTCTGCGAATGCGGACTGGTTCCCCTTATATATATATATATATATATATATATATATATATATATATATATATATATATATATATATTGCTTCCCCCTACTTATACTTCCCGAGGAGATCACGAATGTAAAATTAGAGAGATTAGAGCGCGCACGGAGGCTTTCAGACAGTCGTTCTTCCCGCGAACCATACCCGACTGGAACAGGAAAGGGAGGTAATGACAGTGGCACATAAAGTGCCCTCCGCCACACACCGTTGGGTGGCTTGCGGAGTATAAATGTAGATGTAGATTCCGCCTCAGTTACACTATGTAGGCGATTGCTGCGCAAGCAAGTTCTTCACGTACGCGTACACCACCATTACTCTACCACGCAAACATAGGGGTTACACTTGTCTGGTGTGAGACGTTCCCTGGGGGGGTCCACCGGGGGCCGAACCGCACAATAACCTTGGGTTCGGTGTGGGGCGGCGGAGGGGTGAAATGGACTGCGGTAGTCGTCGCGGGGAAGTGGACCACTGCGGCTGCGGCGGGGACGGAGCCTCTCCGTCGTTTCTAGGTCCCCGGTTAAAATACAATACAATACACAATGAAGATACCGGCGTCGATAAAGTATTACGTAGTCCACATCATGAAATTTCTTTTTTCGACGAGACTTTAAGGCCGAAATTTTATTCTATTTTTGTTTTCACAATATTTTCCATGTAAGCAAAGAAATACTGCGTAAGTGCAGGATGACCTTTAACACCGAGGAGCCTTGTTTCACAAACGGAAAGATTCTGCTGATGCAAAAGGCAATGCCAGTGTCAGTCACAAGTAGACGGTTACAACGCGTCAACCAGATTGACCTTCCCCATCTAACGAAATTAACCAATGTATCGCTTCGTATCTTCCCACCAGCGGCACGGTTCCTTGACTCGCGCAATGATACATCGCATCTCAGATCTCAAGTACCTCACTACAAATCCTGAAAGTAATCCGGATTTGTACTTCAAAGCAATATAATTAGGTAGAGGAGAGGTACAAACAGACGGAAGCTGAGTGGTATATCGTGAATAGACTTTAGGTGGCTCAGTTGCTCAGACAATTGTCCAAAACAGACAAAGGTCCGGGTTCGACTTCTGGTCCGCATAAGTGTTTTAATCTGTTACCAAGTCTTCCAGTGGCATGTCCTCCGCTACTTGGTGAAAGGTATACTCTCGTAATGAGTAGCCATTTTACAGTTAGATTGGCAACAGAAGTGTACCGCATACTCGCTGCTGTCATACCTTGCTACTCTACACTCTCCTTTCCTCTGTAGTTCACGGCTATTGCTAGTATTTTAAAAGGCCAGCTGCATCAAGATTCATTGTTTCATATTAACTGAAATCGTGGGAAGCGTCTGCAATCATTCACTAGCAGATACTTATTCCGTACAACATACGACATGCTACAAAAAGCAACATCTGTCATAAAATTAGTTTTACAAAATTGATGGAACATGGATATCCTTCTCTCACAAGCGAAAAACGGAAAGTCGAATAACATATACATGTAATGAATGTAACACATGGCTCATGACGTGAGTCATAGCGTCTTACCTACACACAGGGATTAGTGTTAATGTCCACGTAGCGAAGATGTTTACTAAAGTTAATAAATAAATCAAGAATGCTATGAGAGTATTTTTGCCAAAAAGGCAGACACGAAGATTAAATACCTAGGCGTAACGTTGTAAAGCGATATGAAACAGAACGGGCAAATAAGGATGGTAGTAGGGAAGGCGAACGGTCTACTTCGTGTTATTGGGAGATTTGTAGGAAAGTGTGATTTCTTTGAATAGGAGACCGCCTCTAGAACACTAGTGCAAACCATTCTTGAGTCCTGCTAGAGTGTTTGGGACCGCCACCAGATAGGATTAAAGGAAGACATCGAAGCAATTTAAAGGCGGGCTGCTAGATTTGTTACCGTTAGGCTCCATCAAAAGGTGATATTAAGAAGATGCTGTGAGAATTCAAGTTGAGACACCTGGAAGGAAGACGATGTTCTTTACTCGAAACATTATTGAGAAAATTTAGGGAACCGGCATTTGAAGTTGACGGCAGAAAGATTCTACTGCCGCCAGTGTACTTTTCGCGCAAGTACCACGAAGATAGATAATGGAAATTAGGGCTTGTGCGGAGGTATGCATATAGTCGTTTCTCCCTCGCTCTATTTGAGAGTGAAACAGGCAAGGAAATGACTAGTAGTGGTACAAGGTACCCTTCGCCATGCACCATACGTGACTTACGGAGTATGTATGTAGATGTACACGTAGAGCGGCGAACCAGGTGCAGAGTGGGACTAGCAATGCGTCGGTAAGCTTTTCGGTCACTGCTCAGAGGGGTAAAGCAAATGGGAAAATTGGTTTGGGAACAGGAATCATCGAAAGCCCCCGAACCACTGCTATCAACATTTCTAAAACTGTAATGGTCGTGAACCTTTCGCATGCCTGTTATTTTTGGAGATGTATCGTAGAGGACTGATGACATCACTGTGAAGTGCCACAGAGGACCGAGACAAACAAGAGTATTTAAAAGCAAGTTGCTGCCAGAAATGGAGTGACAAAACCAAGCTGTAACAAAACTAGTCAGCATAAAAGCTGCTCAATGAACACTGTTGTTTTCAAGTTGGTAGACGGTACTTGCTTCTATGTTAATGACGATTACTTTATTTGACTGAACTGTATCAAAACTGTAATCCTGCCGATCGCCGACGGGTAATCTTCTCGAACTCGTGACGTTTTCATAGGACACAGGAACGTCACGGCATCTACAGTGAAACGTCAACGTTTAAATAGTCTTCAGTCACTGCTGGAAAGACACAAAGCGATGGAGCCGAAATCATGACCTCCTCGCGGTATTCTCCAGCAAAATTACTGTACATCGAGGGCACACATGAATGAGCTGATTAACAAGGCCTTCCCGGGGGTCACATTCCCTAGTGCGAATTGGTTGTGTTCCCAACTATGCAAAAGGTTACAAAGACATGATCGACACATCAAAGTACTTTTCTAGCCACTTATTTCCTCGTAAATGTACCGAATCGAAAACTTACTGCACTCTGTTAAAAGCCAGTGTCGTTGTATGAATCCTCCGTGAGACATCCTTTACCAGTGTCGTGTTTTGAGAGGTAGCAAGAAGGACTGCTGTTAACGCGACGGAAGAGCTTACATCGTGCAGAGGAATACGCTGAAGTTAACTGGTGTTGATTACCCGACCTCGGCTGAAAAGCATGCTTTCGGTGATGCAGATTACGGAAATCGATAGGACTGCTCAGGGAGAAGGGTAAAAGTGGTTAACTATCGATGTGATTCCATTACATGAAAGTACGACAGGCACATTCCTCTATAGACAAGACCCCAACTACGATGTGCTAACTAGACGTTGCCGACCGCGGTGGCCGAGCGGTTCTGGGCGCTTCAGTCCGGAACCGCGCGACTCCTACGGTCGCAGGTTCGAATTCTGCCTCGGGCATGGATGTGTGTGATGTCCTTAGGTTAGTTAGGTTTAAGTAGTTCTATGTCTATGGGACTGATGACCTCAGATGTTAAGTCCCATAGTGCTTGGAGCCATTTGGATCACAAATAATGTATTTTCTGCAATCCTTACTGCAAATTCAGCGACAGGAATGTGTCAACAATGGCCAGAAATCTTAACGTAACTGCTAGTCTGTCACAGAAAGAAAACGCGAGTTACATACTGGAAGTTTTTGCTGTTATGAAACTTTATACCTCTCACAAAATTGTTAAGGCTTTCGTGGTCACTTGTTGACAAACTGCCTGTTGGCTTCTGTCCCGGGTTCTTCGGCCGACGTTCGTCTGATGAATTTTCTGACGTTTCGCCAGCACGAATGGCATTGTGGAAGTTTCACCCTCCACTGCTGGTGGTGGACTGGAGTCGAGTTCGCGGCCGCAAACTCTATATACCTGGCGCGCCAACGTCCAAGGGCTTCTCCGCGGTTAATTCCAGTGCGGTTCTCTTACTACCTGCGACGGTCGTTCCCTGCAGTACGGGAAACCAGGATACGTTTACCTTGAGGCTTTCTTCTTTCTTGCTGAAGCTACACTCGTGTTTATGTATTTCTATAGTTTCTCTGAACAACTGGGTGTGACAGTTCTTCTCTATAGCCAGGACTTCCTTGTCGAGCGAATTTTACTACGTGGTCCGTCTCACACAGCGCGTGCTCTGCCACAGCCGATATCTCCACCTCCCACAACTTGCAATGTCCCTTATGTTCTCCGATTCTGGTGTTGATTGATCGTCCAGCCATTGCAACATAAACTTTTCCACATGTGCATGGTATGCGGTACATTCCCGACACTGCAAGTGGGTTCCTTTTCTCCTCTGCCGAAATGAGACACTCTTTGATCTTCTTTGACGGATTGTAAATAGTCTTAACGCCGTGTCTGCGCAATATACGGCCGATTCTGTCCGCCACTCTGCGAATGTATGGCAGAGAGGCCGAGCCCGACATTTCTTTTTCTGATTTGTCACTTCGTCGAGCGTTTGACTCTGTTACACTTCCAATATAGCTTGTGGAGTTTCCATTACCCCTCAGAAGACTTTACAATTTTGTATTTCGCGTCTGAGGCGCTGCGGCTCACATATTCCTCTTGCTCGCGTCTCTGGTTCGGGTGGTGATTTCAAAGTTTGTGCAGGTGTCGCTCCATGTGTGTCGGTATTCGGTACACGCTGTGTGCCAGGTTTCACCATCCCTTCTGACCAGAACATCTGGAAATGGTAATTTTTTGTTAGTTTTTTGTCCTTTTCTACTTCCACGGTAAATTTTATATTCGCATGGAGGCTCTTCAAGTGTCTTAGGAGGTCATCGAACTGTTCTTCAGCAAGGCTCCACACGACGATGGTATCGTTAGCGTATCTGTACCAAACCTTAGGTTTACAAGGTGCTACGTCCAGTGCCTTAGTCCAGCGGTTGCCAACTTCTTCGTGGAACCACGAAGAAGTTGGCAACCGCTGGACTAAGAGGACTAGCCATGGCGACGCCTTCCAGCTGTTTGTAGAAGTTGTCACTCCACGTAAAATAGCTGGTGATGAGACGTGCATGAAAGAGCTTCGTGATATCTTGCGGGAAAATGGAACCGATGTACTCCAGATTGTCGCTGAGCAGCACTTTATATCTTTTGGGTTTATGGACTCCTTCATGTCTGCATTTTGTCGGTAAATATCCTTTGCAATGAAGGCCAGCAGCTTGGAAAAAATCCTCCTCTTCCATTCAAATGCAGTTACGAAACGACTCTCGCTCTCTTGAAATTTAAGTGATGAAGTACGTTACTTCAGAGGGATGGTAGTCAATGCAGCATCGAGAATATGGATGCGCAGACTGCCATAAGACACTACAGTTTAACTATACTTAATTTAAAACCGAAAATGGGCTGAATATTCAGTTGATTTATCGAATAATTTCTGCTAGTATGTATAATCTGCTGTTCAAGTCATCGAAAAGTCCAGAATCTTCTTCGCGGCCGGCCGAAGTGGCCGAGCGGTTCTAGGCGCTACAGTCTGGAACCGCGCGACCGCTGCGGTAAATGGTTCCAATCCTGCCTCGGGTATGGATGTGTGTGATGTCCTTAGGTTAGTTAGGTTTAAGTAGTTCTAAGTTCTAGGGGGCTGATGACCTCAGCAGTTAAGTCCCATAGTGCTCAGATCCATTTGAACCATTTTCTTCTTCGCGATTTGCTCTGATTTTCTTCGACAATCTCTAACAGAGTTAACGCAGCTATTTTAGGAGCGTTCGTTTCCATAAAGAAACTGTGTGACTTACGCGCTAGGTACCGCAGACTACCGCTGGAGAGCGCAGTGGTCTCAAATGACGTTGCGGAGCAGGTACCATAAGATGTAGCTGGTTGTTTCAGAGCGTGCAGCAACACGACGGACACCACTTCTGGAGTGCTTCACGATGAGAAACACGTACTGTGTAAGGAAAGCGTAAGGAAAGTATATAAGCGGAGAGACAAATGGGGACTCATCCTGGCGACGAGAGGGGCTGTACATAGACAGACGCATTGGGAACGAGTACATTAGAAACGGTGAAGCTGTTAGGGTGTTCGCGCGCTGCTGTCGTGAGCACTTACGGAAAAAGGTTGATGGGTGGTGAAATCACGAGTAGGCGATAATGTGTTGAAAGTCGACGCCCCATCACAGAATGAGAAGGTCGGAGGCTTGCACACTCTGTAAAGTAGGACAGGCTGTGATCTGTGGCAGATATGGCGAGAGATCACGACACTTCCGGAAGCGCAAGTGTTTCGAAGAACAGTGTTGAACTTGGGGCTCCGCAGGAGACGACACCTCCGTTTCCCCATGCTGATCCAACAACATAGTCAGTTACGATAGCAGTTGGCATGGGATATTTAAGATTGGACCGTGGATCAATGAAGACGTGTCGCGTGGTCAGATGAATCACATTTCTTGTTATATCATATCGATGGTCGGGTAGGATAGGCCGTCATTCACGCGAATGGTTGCTCGAAATATGCGCACCGCGCCACGGACGAAGGCCGGTGGGGCCTGTAGTGCGCTATGTGAGGCGTTAACCTCGGCTTCCATGAAACTTGGGGCAGTAATCGAAGGCACCATGACAGCTGAGGAATCCGTGAAAATTATTGCTGATTGCCTGGATGCCTTCATGTCTGATTTCTTCCCCGACGGCGAAGGATAACAGTCCGTGTTACTACATCAAAATCGGGCTGCAGTTTGAGGAGCATGACCGTGAACTCACGCTGATGTCTTGCCGACCAAACAGCGCTGTTCTAGAGCCGACGGGATATATCTGGTACGCTATCTGGCGCCAGATCCGTACCCACAAACCAAGTGCCCGTAATCAGTGAGAATTGCGTGATCTGTGCTTTCACATCTGGTGTCAGATACATCCAGGAACATACCACGGACAAGTCGGCCCGCCCGGTTGGCCGTGCGGTCTAACGCACGGCTTTCCGGGCGGGAAGGAGCGCCTGGTCCCCGGGCACGAATCCGCCCGGCGGCTTTGTGTCGAGGTCCGGTGAACCGGCCAGTCTATGGATGGTTTTTAGGCGGTTTTCCATCTGCCTAGGCGAGTGCGGGCTGGTTCCCCTTATTCCGTCTCAGTTATACTATGTCGGCGATTGCTGCGCGAACAAGTTCTCCACGTACGCGTACACCACCATTACTCTACCACGCAAACATAGGGGTTACACTCGTCTGGTGTGAGACGTTCCCTGGGGGGGTCCACCGGGGGGCCGAACCGCACAATAACCCTGGGTTCGGTGATGGGCGGCGGAGGGGTGAAGTGGACTGCGGTAGTCATCGTGGGGTTGCGGATCACTGCGGCTGCGGTGGGACGGAGCCTCTCCGTCGTTTCTAGGTCCCCGGTTAACAAACAATACAACACAAGGACAAGTCGAATCCACTCCACGCTGAGTCGCTGCTGTATTGTGTTTAAATACGCTATTATGCATGTTTTGGCTCATCACTGTATGATACTGCCTCCATTTGTCTTATTTCCTACCTCCTTTAATACAAGTTCGTACCGATTCATTGAAGTACTTTATTTCTGCCTTTCTGTTTACAGGTCAGTGCGTAAAAAGAGAGGTCCGATTCCAACAGTATGGAACGTGTCACAAGAGAACGTAAGTACTCTAAATTGTTAAACTTGCGCACAAGGAAAAGCTCCACTGGCTGGCACAGGAACAAAGAGAGAGCTACGGTGTTTATGTGTGCAGATGGGCGTACACGCCTGCCCGTGGAACATCGTGACGTAAAAGAATAATGTGCAGCGAATCTGAATTTAGGGCCCGTGCAACAGGTTGTGCTCGGCACTGCGATAACTCTCGACTTGCCGGGGCGTTCATATTCCAGCGAACAGCGCAGGAGCCGTTAATTTCCAAATGCTAATCACACATCGCAGAGCCCTGAAGCAGCTAAATAGCGTACATGAGCTCGTTCGTAATGTAAAACTAATTTATGTAAATTTGAGAAAGTCCCCTGGTCATGTTCTGATTCATTTCTAGTCTTCTAAAGAGAAAAATCCCACTATTTCTTTGCAAATACCGTCTTTTTAGAGCAGTGTACACATTAAAAATCACTTCGTATATTACGTCAAATCAGTTTATCAAATTTCGGACTTTATATGCATTGGGGTATGAAAGTCATAGACGAAAATTTCACTTTATGCATTACGAATGATTCAAAGTAATTATGAAAGATGAGCACAGAATTTGGAATGTTTTACGGCACTGATTTAATTCGTTGACCGTTTTTAGGTCTACAAAACAATTATGAGAGTTACATACGGTAGTTAGTTGAATCCAAATAATGAGCAGAGACGCAGAAAAGACAGGTTTTCGATTCCTGCTGCCTGTAGAATTTGCCAATTGCCACGTAAACATTCGTTTAGCGTCAAGAAAAAGAAAAATTCGAAACCAGCTAAGTCTGACACATTACACAGAGATGCAAAATAATTATGTAATAAATGATTCATGTGAAGGTCGAAGATCCCCCAAATTCCGGTAGAATAATATTTAGCGTTGGCTATGCGTCTTGCACTAAGGTGACTATATGATTCGCTGCACGTTAATTTTGTCAAGTAATTTTCTTGACGGTGTTACGTTAACGTCTGTTAAAACAGTGAAACTAAATATGTCAGGGAATAAATTAATTTTGTAGATTCTATATGGCAATGTATGATGCCGTCACTCTCTGAAACAAGGCCTTCCACGTGCCACGACTTTTGTTAGATAGCCATGCACCTTCGATAGGATGAAGAAAGGTTAGGGTTTCACATCCCATGGACGACAAACTGATAGGAGACTGAGGACAAGCTCGTTCCATAGAAGTAACGGGAAAGAGATCGGACGACCGCTTTTCCAAAGAACCATCCGGAACTTGCCAGACCGATTGAATAAAACCACAGAAAACGTTAATCTGAATGAATGGACGCGGAATTGAATCCAGATTGCGTGTCCGGTGTGCTGATTGCTGTGCTACCTCGTTCGTTACGCTCATTTCATTTCATGGATGTCCACTGTTCGTAGTGAGAGTATCAAGTTCGAGCTCTGCCGAACAGTGAACAAAAAGGTCACACATTCATTCAGCTGGCGATATATTGCGTGGACACAGAGATCAATTAACGGGCTATGTCCCCTGTTTACGGAGGACCTCTTTGTCGATGCAACATGAGACCAGGCATTATTGCGTTAGAATATCACGACAACGTCAAGAAAGCGTACTACTTCTATCAGTCTGTCAAACTTGGTATACTGTTGAGAGGTGATAGAAAATTCAGTAGAGGTGTCGGCAATTGTAATTAAATGAGCCTCGTTCCAATTGTGGCTTACCAGGGAATCGACGTACTGACATACAATCTCAATGGTTCGACGGGTCTGAACACGGTTCTCTGGTTCAAATGGCTCTGAGCACTATGGGACTTAGCATCTGAGGTCATCAGTCCCTTAGAACTTAGAACTACTTAAACCTAACTAACCTAAGGACATCATACACATCCATGCCCGAGGCAGGATTCGAACATGCGACCGTAGCGGTCGCGCGGTTGCAGATTGGAGCGCCTAGAACCGCTCGGCCACTCCGGCCGGCCAGTTCTCTGGAATGGAGGACTTCCTGCAAACTAACATGTGCCTGAATGAACAGTTGCGCAGTCAGGTCAGATGTGTTTATCGTTCACAGTGGATGTTAGTCGCAGTAACAGACCACAAACCATTTTCAGAACCTGCATATGTATTCCACAGCTGAATTATATTTCATAGGTCACTGTTGCCGAAAAACCTGTCAAGAGACACTGTCATTGTAATCACCTGGAAATCCTAATTTTGGATTGCTTGCTCGAAGTCACTCTAATGCCGAGTAATTCACCTGAGGTAACATGAGAAATTTTCGTAAATCTGTTCGTAGATAGCACAAGATCAATGGCAGGACAATCTATATTACTAAATGACTAACCTGGTTAAGGGTTCATGGTTCACGGATCACGACCCTAGTCGAAGGTTGCCTGTCGAAAGATTTCCAGAGGCAACAAAAATTTGATTTTTAGTATTCAAATAATTATTCAGCGAATTTAAAGATTTAAAATGCTGTCACACACTACTCACTAGGAGCTACAATCTTATGTTAAAAGTTTAACAGTAATCCAAGTATTACAGTTGGAAACCGTGTGTATGTCTTGAGGCAGCATAGCTCACTAAGCGCAAAATAATCATCCAGTATTTGAGAACGAGAGCACTTACCGACTGCCAACAAACTGTGGACATAATTTCAAACCATTATGAGACTTTTTGTCGCTAACATCCCCGACGAAAGAAAGAAAGCCTATGGCTTACTACACTTTCTTCATTTGTGTGGCTCTCCGCAGCTCGTGGTCTTGAGGTAACGTTCTCGGTTCCCGCACACGGGGTCCCGGGTTCGTTTCCCGGCGGGGTTACAGATTCTCTCTGCCTCGAGATGACTGGGTGTTGTGTGTCTTTCATCATCATTTCATCATCACTGACTCGCAAGTCGCCGAAGTGGCGTCAGCTAAAAAGGACTTGCAATTTCGGCGGCCGAACACCCCGCATGGGGTCTCCCGGCCAACAATGCCGTACGATCATTTCATTTCATTTGTGTGGCTACATTATCCATGGCTGCTTTACAATTATTAGGGGTATTTTAATTCTGTTTTCGCTACTAAAAGAAAACGTGTGTTATTGTCGCCAACGCGTTTCGTTTTACTCAAATAAGACATCATCCGTTGTCCCTAATAAAAGATATTTCTGCTTTTTGTGGTAACGGTACTCGCGACTCCAGAGAGTACCGCACCACAATCGATAATCCGCGTTCGAAACACTCGTAGCGCAGCAGCTGTACGGTTTGGCAGAGCAAACTATACTGAGCTCCGCCAGGGGCCGCATCTGCCATCCCATGCGCTTTACGTGTGTGGACAGCGACTGGTCCACACCTCGTTAAATACAGGAGCGCTGAGCTACGGCGGATATTCTCCGCAGTGCGCCGAGTCGCGTACAGCCTCCAGTTACTGCCGAGTCTACAAGCTGCAGTGTTCGTCCGTCGTCTCCGATAGTTAGGCCCCGTAGTCTTGGCACAGTCACAGGACTTTATATTTTAGAGGACTTTTAATAAGTGTGCTGGACATGCCACAAGAAGTAGCAATATTTGAATATTTCTTCATATTTAATAAGTATCAGTTTATTACTAATTCTTGGGAATATTTCTGATTTCATCCCTGGTTTTGCGCTCACATGAGGAAAATCCGTCCTCTTGTACATTTTTGTGTTGCTTCTTCGTTTGGCACTGTTGATTCTGGCCTAATCCCTCAATGCTTTGCAGAACTATGCTTTTTTATGTTACATTCAACACAATTTATTACTATCACTGTTTACTGGTATCTTTCTATTGGCCTAATATGTACCGCCAACTTAGCCACTAGTTTTTCTTTATCTAAAATCGCTTATTTTTCTTTCTTTTCTTTTTCCTTTCCACATATCGCCATTTGTATGTTATTCGGTTTAATTATGTAACTATGTATTTACTTAATGTGTAATGAAGTAGTAGTGCAGGAGTTGAAAATCGAAGCTCTGAGTAGGTTGAATGAGTGAATAGTAGGTGCAAAATGAGACGGGAGGTAGAATGAGAGGCCGAAGGATGGAAAAGGGGAAGTTTCTTTTTACTATTTCATAGAGTCGCATTTCCAATATTTATTTGGACACTGAATAACTGTTTATTGAGTGTGAGTGCTTTGCATAATGGAACGTTTCTTGGAAAGGGAGGAGGTGTCTGTCTTTATTGACTTTATGATGTTCATGTCTTTTACTGTAGTACTTTTCTATACACTTTCGCTGTTCTTGAAGTAAAATTTCAACATTCGGCAAGACGTTTCAGATTGTTGCTTCTTTACTACTAACTCTATTCACAATATATTGCGCATACGGTCAGATGATATCCATATATACCACTGACAGTATGAACAATATTACAGCATTTTAAGACACTGTTTAGTAGAAACTACATCTTAAACTCTGAGACATGTGAAAAAACTATCGTTTGCTGAAATGTTGTTGTTGTTGTTGTTGTTGTTGTTGTTGTTGTTGTTGTCTTCAGTCCTGAGAATGGTTTGATGCAGCTCTCCATGCTACTTTATCCTGAACCCAGCTTCTTCATCTCCCAGTAACTACTGCAACCTACATCCTTCTGATTCTGCTTAGTGTATTCATCTCTTGGTCTCCCTCTACGATTTTTACCCTCCACGCTGCCCTCCAGTACTAAATTGGCGATCCCCTGATGCCTCAGAACATGTCCTACCAACCGATCCCTTCTTCTAGTCAAGTTGTGCCACAAATTTCTCTTCTCCCCAATCCTATTCAATACCTCCTCATTAGTTATGTGATCTACCCATCTAATCTTCAGCATTCTTCTGTAGCACCACATTTCGAAAGCTTCTATTCTCTTCTTGTCCAAACTATTTATCGTCCATGTTTCACTTCCATAAAAATACTTTCAGAAACGAATTCCTGACACCTAAATCTATACTCGATGTTAACAAATTTCTCTTCTTCAAGAACACTTTCCTTGCCATTGCCAGTTTCCTTTTTATATCCTCTCTACTCCAACCATCATCAGTTATTTTGCTCCCCAAATACCAAAACTCCTTTACCACTTTAAGTGTCTCATTTCCTAATCTAATTCCCTCAGCATCACCCGACTTAATTCGACTACATTCCATGATCCTCGTTTTGCTTTTGATGTTCATCTTATATCCTCCTTTCAAGACACTATCAATTCCGTTCAACTGCTTCTCCAAGTCCTTTGCTGTCTCTGATAGAATTACAATGTCATCGGCGAACCTCAAAGTTTTTATTTCTTCTCCATTTGCTGAAAATGGAGCGCAAATTACACAGACTAAATTCGTCTACTGTTTCATAATGAGACCACTTAGCAACTTCCAACAACCTTTAAACATAATTCTTCTCTGAACTTTTTCTCGCTTACATACTTAACATCCAATTAACAAATTAACTCATTTTTAAAGTAATCTGACGTCTGAGGCTATTTTATACGTTGGAAATCGATTCTTTAAGCAATCCGGGGGTTACTAGCTTTGTCCTAAAACATAAATCTATGACGCATGCACAGTGACGGGATGGAAGTTGGTTTATTTCTCACTGACAGCGAGGCCATTAGGGCTGAAGCACCATGCCAGATGAGTGAGGAAAGAAACAGTAGTCTCAGTAAATGAACCATGCCAGCATCGATCTAGAGTGATTTATGGAAACAGCAAAAAACCTAGTGTTGACAATTCCTGAAGAAAACAATGAAGTGTCTTATGGTTGGATATCGGAAGTACAATTCTGGCATAAAAGCAGATCCCCCATATGGTCTACTCGATTCTAGTGTAAACGTAACTTATGTCTTCCTTATCCACTCCAGATGCTTTTCCTATCACGTCGTCAGACAAATCCTCCCCCACAAAGAGACTTTCAATGCACTTTTTCCACCTGTTCACTCTTTTTCTCCAGAAATTCCCATCGCACTCTTAATATTACAACCCTTGCTTTTAAATTCACCATAGGTTGTTCCGACTTTTTATATTATGAGTCCGTCTTTCCAAAAACTATTTCTTTTTAGATTTCTTCACATTTTTCTGCAACCATTTGGTCTTGGCTGCCCTGCCCTTCCTATTTATTACACTACTAAATGACTTTTATTCCTGTATTCCCGTTTTATGGTGAACATTCTTGTACTTCCTCCTTTTGTCTATCAACTGAAGTGTTCAAAAAAAGGTGTGTGAAATCTTATGGGACTTAACTGCTAAGGTCATCAGTCCCTAAGCTTACACACTACTTAACCTAAATTATCCTAAGGACAAACACACATACCCATGCCCGAGGGAGGACTCGAACCTCCGCTGGGACCAGCCGCACAGTCCATGACTGCAGCGCCTTAGACCGCCCGGATAATCCCACGCGGCAACTGAAGTGTTCCTTCCATTAGTTTTCTTGTATCTATATTTCTCTTTCCAACTTTTGTAATGCTCCTTTTTAGAGATGTCCACTCCTCTTCAACTGAACTTCCTGCTGCTGTGGTATTGATTACCGCAGTATCAACGTCCTTAGCGAACTTCAAACGGTCTCATTATTCCTCGGTACTTCAATACCCTACTTCCTTCCATACTGATTCTTGTTTCCGATTCCCTTAAACTTCAGTCTCTTCATCATTACTTACTTGTGATCAGGGTCTAAATCTGTTCCAACATCTAATTTCAGAATCTCCTCCCGACCACGATGTAATCCAGTTCGAATCTTCCCGTGTTTCTGGTTCTTTTCCAGATATACCTCCTCTCCTTGTGATTCTCGATCAGAATATTCGCCTTTGCCACCTCAATTTTTTTGCAGAACACAATTAGTCTTTCTCCTGTCTCATTCCAACTGCCAAGCACGTATTCTCCCGTATCACTTCTTCTATTCCTTCCATTGCCTCTGCGATCTAGTCCCTCCTGATTATTAGACTATCGTGTACCATTACATACCGTAATACTCATTCAGTATCCTCATATCATTTCTCTATCCCTTAACTTCTGCTAACGGCATAGACATGTATACCTGAACTACGGTTGCCGGTACTGGGTTGCAGTCGAACGTGATGAGCACAACCGCATCACTGAACTGTTAACAGCAGCTCACTCTCTGCCAAACATTCCTATTCATAACGATTCCTAATTTAGTTATACAATTTCCTGCTGCTGTTGATATTACCAAATATTCGTCTGACTGGAAATCTTTATCTTCTTTCAGTTTCACATTACCACACCCACCACATCTAGACTGA
Source organism: Schistocerca cancellata (assembly GCF_023864275.1). Taxonomy (NCBI): domain Eukaryota; kingdom Metazoa; phylum Arthropoda; class Insecta; order Orthoptera; family Acrididae; genus Schistocerca; species Schistocerca cancellata. The sequence continues at coordinate 406,625,810 of NC_064627.1, read as the reverse complement.
GCCTTTGCATTTTCCTTTTCAGATTGCCTAGCTTTCCCACTATGTTCAAACTTCCGACATTCCTAGCTGCGACTCGTTATCCCGTCGTTGGTTGTACCATATTTTTCTCATGATTACCTCTCCCTTGGCAGTCCCCTACCGAAGATCCGAATGGGTAACTAATCCGGAGTCTTTTGCCACTGGAGAAATAATGAGCACACCTTTCCAATTACAGGCCACATGTCCTGAGGATACACATTGTGTGTCTTTAATGGAGTGGTTTCCATTTCCTTCTGCATCTTCAGTGTCGTCGATCACTGATTCTTCTACTCTGGGGCAGTTGACAAGGCCGTTGGCAGGACGAAGGTGACTTCTTACACCGGAATTCTTTGGCCGCTATTGCTCTAAATTTAAGCAGAGGGTGGGTTTGAAGCCAGACCCGTGACGTTTTGATCACTAATCAAAGACGCAAACCCAGACCTCGCGCTCTGTCGGTCACTAATAACAGATTTTCTCTGCTTCCCTTAAAGGAGACGAGGGAATAATCCTTGACATAACATTAGCGAAGATTTTCCTTTGGCTGTAAGTCAACGACCAATACATGGAAAAAATTGAGTGATGGTGTTACACTGGCATATACACTGAGGTGACAAAAGTCATGGAATGGAGATATGCACATATACAGATCGCGATAGTATCGTGTACACAAGATATAAAAGGGCAGTGCATTGGCGAAGCTGCTATTTGTACTCAGATGATTCACGGGAAAAGGTTTCCGAAGTGATTCAGCCGCACGACGGGAATTAACTGACTCTGAACGTGGAATTACAGTTGGAACTAGACGCATGGCATATTCCATTTCGGAAATCGTTAGGAAATCCAATATTCCGAGATCCACAGTGTCAAGTGTGTGCCGAGAATTCCAAAAATTTCGGGAGTTACCTGTCACGACGAATAACACAGTGGCTGACGGCCTTCACTTAACGATCGAGAGCAGCGGCGTTTGTGTGAAGTTGTCAGGGCTAACGGACAAGCAACATTGCGTGAAATGACCTCAGAAATCGATGTTGGATGTACGACGAACGTATCTGTTACGACAGTTCAGCGAAATCTAGTGTTAATGGCCTATGGCAGCTGACGACCGAAGCGAGTGCCTTTGCTAACAGCACGACATCGCATGCAGCGCCTCTCCAAGACTTGTGACCATATCGGTTGGACCTTAGAAGAGTGGAAAACTGTGGCCTCGTCAGATGAGTCCCGATTGCAGTTGGTAAGAGCTGATGGAAGGGTTAGAGTGCGGCGTAGCCCTACGAAGCCATGGACCCAATTTGTCAACAAGGCACTGTGCAAGGATACGTTTAAGTTCGGCCAATTTGAGACCATTTGCAGCCATTCAACGATACAATTTGTATGGATAACAGTGCACCTTGTCACCAGACCACAATTGTTTGCGATTGGTTTGAAAAATATTCTGGACAATTCCAGCGAATTATTTGGACGCACCGAGCTTTCATGGAACATAATCGAAATGTTATTTCGTGCACAAAGTCCTGCACCGGCAACATTTCAGCAGTTATAGACGGCTGTAGGGGCAGCATATTTCTGCAGGCCTTGCAACGACTTCTTGAGTCCATTGCCAAGGCGAGCTGCTGCACTGAGCCGACAAAACAGGGTTCAAATGGTTCTGAGCACTATGGGACTTAACATCTGAGGTCATCAGTCCTCTAGACTTAGAACTACGTAAACCTAACTAACCTAAGGACATCACACACATTCATGCCCGAAGCAGGTTTCCAACCTGTGACCGTAGCAGCAGCGCGGTTCCGGACTGAAGCGCCTAAAACGCCCGGCCATAGCGGCCGGCGCAAAACAAGGTCTGATGTTGTATTAGGAGGGTATCCCATGACTTTTGTCACCTAAGCGTGTGGAGTGTCAGCAGATAATGTGTAATTTATTTTATTCTATAGGAGGTTGTGAAGAGAAAGAGAGAGGGGGGGAGAGAGAGAGAGAGAGAGAGAGAGAGAGAGAGAGAGAGATATGTGGATGAGGAGGCGAATAGGAGAGGGAAACTATCGTGTACTAGAGACAGGTAGACATCGGAGAAAGGGACATGCGGCCTCTGGCAATGTGCAGTGTGCAAACTGTAGTGTAGCATGGGAGAGGAAGCGTGCCGAAGGAGAGAGGGGGCGCGCGGTGGCAGCCATTTCCGTGTGAGCGGCCGGCACTAGCGTCGCGGGGATTAAAACGGGCGGCCGTGTCGGCGCGGCGCGGCAGTAAACCGGCGGAGCAGGGGGCGGCCACACCGCAGCTTTACGAGCTACCGAGCGGCGGGCCCGCCGGGCCACGCAGCTATTCATAACAGCCCGGCCGTGCCGGCTAAACGCTCCGCACCGTCACAAATTCGTCGCTGTAATCCTCCCTGCCCAGCAGCTCCACGGGCCACAACCGTGAGGACCACACTCCTTGCGCATTCACTTTAACACTCTGCGCTAATCGTGTTGAAACGACAGACGCAGCAAGGCATCCTTTACGCAAGGCATCCGTACCGTTGACGAGGAAAACATAATAAACGCGGCACCAATTGAAATTTTCTTGGGTTATTATCCAAGCGAATGCGTCGGCTTGGAGCTAAGGGAGAACCAGGCGGAGCTGTCTCATGTCTTCAGGAGCCGGGTCCTGTTTGATGAAAGCAGTCATGTGCTCGATAACAGGCAAACTCATAATATCGACCACAGTATCCAAATGTAAATCGCCGAAATTTTCTGGAACGATAGCGGTCTTCATGACAGAAGTTTGCAGGAACTAGAAAAAACTAGCCAACGGCGCCACAAATCATTTCCGGTAGCCGTGCATGCCAGACAACTGCACGTCTCAATCACGGTGTCATTCACTGTTTCCCAGAAAAATCAACCAACGTAATGCTTCCTCCTACACACATCTCGCGGAAACATGATAATGACAAAATCTCGGCCGTCCGGTGTGGCCGAGAGGTTCTAGGCGCTTCAGTCGTCCTTAGGTCAGTTAGGTTTAAGTAGTTCTGAGTTCTAGGGGACTGATGACCTTAGGTGTTAAGTCCCATAGTGCTCAGAGCCATTTGAACCATTTGACAAAATCTCTTTCCAGCAATGCAGACGGGACGAGCTCCTTCTCACTTGTCCTCACACAGGACACAGTCCTATGACAGATAGGTTGTTGCCCCACGGTAGTACCCTACAGTGTGAGATGCTTGGTGGCATACAGATCGTGGTACTCCACATTTTAGTAGACTGTTCAAATGGCTCTGAGCACTATGGGACTTAACATCTGAGGTCAAAAAACGTGTGTGAAATCTTATGGGACTTAACTGCTAAGGTGATCAGTACCTAAGCTTACACACTACTGCCGGCCGGAGTGGCCGTGCGATTCTGGGCGCTACAGTCTGGAACCGAGCGACCGCTACGGTCGCAGGTTCGAATCCTGCCTCGGGAATGGATGTGTGTGATGTCCTTAGGTTAGTTAGGTTTAATTAGTTCTACGTTCTAGGCGACTGATGACCTCAGACGTTAAGTCGCATAGTGCTGAGAGCCATTTGAACCATTTTACACACTACTTAACCTAAATTATCCTAAGGACAAACACAGACAGCCATACACGAGGGAGGACTCGAACCTACGCCGGGACCAGCCGCACAGCCCATGACTGCAGTGCCCTAGACCGCTCGGCTAATTCCGCGCGGCTAACATCTGAGGTCGTCAGCCCCTAGAAACTTAGAACTACTTAAACCTAACTAACCTAAGGACATCACACACATCCATGCCCGAGGCAGGATTCGAACCTGCGACCGTAGCGGTCGCGCGGTTCCAGACTGAAGCGCCTAGAACCGCTAGGCCACACCGGCCGGATAGTAGACTGTGTTTTATATTCACACCAGACGGCAGCATGTGGTTTCCCGTTACATTTTCTGTTTATTTTGACCGACAATGGCACAAAAGGTGGAACGAGGTACGAGTTTTAAAGTCTAGTGAAATGTCCGAATTGTTCCCTAAACCTTTTCAATGTGTTATAGAGTGGCTGGCTGATCAAAGGTTTTTTAAGTGATCAGCCAATGCTATCTCCTTATGTAGTTATTTTAGCTTTTCTGTTATCTTCCACCTGCTTTAATTGCCCTGTTAGAACATCCATCCACTTTCACGTTGTCCTAATGGACGTGAGCTGGTGTGGATGTGTGGATGATCGTGAGTGAGGTAGGGAGAGAGTGCGTGCATTTGCGTAAGACTTACTCATATCATGACATTTTAATCGGATTCGTTGCTATTAATATTTTTATGGGCGCCCATAAGCACCAGTAAGCCGCGCGCGCACGTACACACACACACACACACACACACACACACACACACACAGAAATGATACTTGAGTATCGCTTACTAACCGCCGGACTTCCCGCCCACCAATAGCGAAATGGAACAGGAAAAGACAGAAGTGGCAGGGGTACAAAAAGTGCCAGTGAAGTAGAAGTAGATGTACACGTATGTGTGGCAGCGTAGCATCGTTCTACTGGAGGAAAGGAGATGGAGGGTCATTCGCTGTTCGAGCAGGTCACATGTATTGATCGCCCGTGTGTGATAGTACGGGGTAACAGCTTGTAGCTACGGACTCGGCATGCAATATGTCCAGTCAAGCTCAGCTAAACGCTTTCATGCTCGTCGAGGACCGATCACTGCTGTTACGCGCGCGAGAGGAAGGTACTGTCACACCATAAGAATTGCGGTGTGCCATTGCTACAACTGTAGGAAAAGTGATACCTCCGAATACTCTTCGTGAAAGGTGCGAATCAATCAGCTCCACGTGCACTTCACAATACTCGTCACAGGCTCAGTCGCTTGTATGGGACATGACAACTGAGCTACAGATAAACGGAGGGCTCTGCTCATCGTGAATGTGTCACACTTTGTCCTACGATATTACGAATGAAGAGTGTTTATTTGGGGAGATCGCAGACTCGTTAACTTTATCATGCAGAACTGTGAATCATGTCAACGAGAACGTCACGTTCTCGTTCAACTAATGTGGTAGCTACGCGTATACAATTTCCAAGGTGATTTTTCTCTAGTCGTGAAAGAGATTTTCCAGTTTTGTTACTCTTTACAAAAATTGTTCTCTTTCACATCCACTATTTCTTAATTTTTGGCTACTGTTCTACGGTAAATACACATTAGTGTACAGTAGTTAATTACTTGAGACACCGTCTTCGCGGAACAGTGCTTTTTTTTCCTTTGCCCTTCACACACGAACCTGCAAAACAGTGTGCTATAGCCTACACAGCTGCATGTCAAAGGTCACAGGATCGAGATTAATCGTGACGCGGTTATACGTATAGATCACTGATTGCTGGATGCAGAAGAACGCTGCAAAGTAGCAATACGCCAGTTATCAGAGACTAATGCATGAAAATACGGCACAGTTTCAGGCGTATTAACACATGAATACTTGTCAGCCCTGACACGCACTTCTGCAACTATAAATCACATATTCTCTGTAGCGGTCAAGAAATAATCGCTATAATTATGTCTTCGGAAAACCTGAAAACCAATTTTACCTTTCTTGATACATTTGCTGTTTCAGCACATTATATACTTTAAAACTATAACAATTACTTTGGACGGCACAATACAAACAAAATTTTAGCCGAGATAATATCCATAAATATGCACATGAATACCGATGATAAGAAATGTATTTGTACAAAACTTCCACTAATTATCCAAAACAGCTTATGAACCCAGCTGAGAACATACGACCAGTTCCAGTAATGACGTTCCTCTTAATAAAGTTCGGCCATTCCAGTTTCATGAGATGATGCCCGGAGGGTAAGACGCCGCTCATTTCCATTGTGATGTTTACATTTCATCTATGGGCGGGACTATATACTCGTCCGTGGAGCTCAAGTATACTGGGTCGTACCCGGAATGGAAAAGCTTACTGTGCTCTAAAATTACTTGAGAAGATGCGAGGCGTCTCATTCTGGAGGAAAACTGTTCGTTTTACTGCAGACAGTTAAAAAGACTATTACTGTGGATGCCTCCAGATCACACCATCTTGTGCGCAAGTACTGCCTGTGGCACACAAAGGGAAGAAAAGAATTCTCGATTCTGGAAATCAAAGAGATAATGTGAACAGCAAAAATACATAAACAATTCGCAACTTTCCTAAAACAAAGAATATTTACACTGAAAAGAAATAATTTCATTCCCACAATTCTTTCCTAATTTGGCATTATGTTAATTCTCACACTCATTCTATCGACATTAAAGACAGCTGTTGGGTTCTGGTTAAAGAATTTAATTTATCCTGAGCTCTGTAGGTTAGTGAACCACGCCGTTGGCTTGTTGTCACTTAACTGAACTTTATTTCTGTGTTCTGTAACATATCCTGTGTGTATTGGGGGACAAATTCATTTTCTTTGGCAGTATATCAAGTTTTCTCAACGTGCGGTTTTCATTTAGGCAACAGAAACGCAACGTATTTTTATTTAAATTTAGGTCAAGTATTCCGTACATCAGTAGCGTCTGAATGAATCACAATGGAAGAATGAATCACGATGGGAAGTGGCTTGCAGAGTACAAGATCTAGTGTTTAAGACTTCATGAACCGAATTTATTTTCAGTTCCAATAGAAAATAAAATCGACATCAGACAGCCAAAGCTCTGTATAGGACAATAAACTGCGCTCATAAAAGAACAACAATAAACATACAATTAGGGGCGTGCAATCCCCTTTATACCAAACAGAAACTGGGGTCAGTGGATCCTAAACCGAGGGCAGGGAAGGCAAAACATGGATTCATAAGGAATACCATTAAGTTCGCAGTCAAACACTCGATAACTTACACAAAAATAGATTTATCGAGACACAAGTTAACCAAACCACTGTATCTACTGAAACCACTGCAAACTGGGCAGAGAAGCAAGTCGTCACAATGAATAGGGAAGAAATCCGCTCCAATTCGTAAAATTAATAAAATCCCGCAACATGTATAGGAACTCTTTCTGCCTCAAAAAAATAGAGCAATCGATTACATAAAGCTATAGCACACCCTAGCATAGCTGGATGAGTACATAGGCAGACAAAAACAATCATCACGAAAATACGTTATCTTGTAAATCAGAAAAACAGGTAGAATTTAACTAAATCAACAGATGTTCTTTTTATGAAGAAAATTTAGTACAATTCAATAGTGAATACGAATAGGCACCTCCAAATAATGTAGTAAACACATGATAGAACACTGACGAATACACGAAATACGAAACCCGTCGATTTAACCACAAAGACCACGTCTTACTGAAAAGTCATCAGCATACTAGACCAGCACTGAAGGGGCGAACACTTACGAAGCAACAGACATGGATCACAGGAAAACGTTGCTGAAACAAAGACACAATTACAAAGTCCGTTAAAAATTGGAAAATTTAAATTCCAAAACTGCGTTAAACACAAATAGACCCCTTCAAGTTGTCTAAAGCGTTGATGATGAAACAACTTGATAAAATTACTAAGCTTGGTTTCTTTGTCTTACACATCACGTGGCGGCCAAACAATCTATAAACAAAGTACTGCTCATGTAAAAATCAGATACACTTGCGCTCTTGCGAAGTAATGATCAATACAACTAACTTAAATTTACTCCCAATATTCTAAACAAGAAATCTTACTATAAAAAATTAAGTATACCAAGATCCCGCCGAAGCACTCAGTGGTTCACAACTCCACAACAGGCTACAGCAGTCCACTCATCTCACCGCCGTCCCACCCCGAACGCACGGTTATTGTGCGAGCCCCAGTGGAGGGTTTGTCTGAGCAACTGCCAACGGGCTCACGCGCATGCGCGTTTGAGCAGTGCCTTCTCCCGCTTCTGACAACTGGGACTGTGGCTGTTAGCTGTTTGAGCAGTGAGTGGCTCAAATGGCTCTGAGCACTATGGGTCTTAACAGCTATGGTCATCAGTTCCCTAGAACTTAGAACTACTTAAACCTAACTAACCTAAGGACAGCACACAACACCCAGCCATCACGAGGCAGAGAAAATCCCTGACCCCGCCGGGAATCGAACCCGGGAACCCGGGCGTGGGAAGCGAGAACGCTAACGCACGACCACGAGATGCGGGCGAGCAGTGAGTAGGAAGCAGCCAGAATCTACGGGAAACATTTTTCTGCCGCACCCAGTCTGCTAGATTTGTGTATGTGCAGAGCTGTCTGAGATGGAGTGTGGATAGCCTCCACATGACCTGTGCTCACGGTTCGTTATTTTCGTGTTTTCTATTTTTATTTTCCATACAGCTCTCACGTCTAACAAAAACATAATGAATTTTTATGACAGAGTTATCAAGTGAATTAAAAAATATTCAAGTAACTGTAGAAGACTAAAAATAATATGCTGTTAGTTTCAGTTTCCGATCTGCTTTTATTTCCACGTTATTAACAGTATTAATCGTCTTGCAGGACAATGAAGTTTGTCAATTTGTTAAAAAAGCTTGTCTTTTATTAATCAACTGAAATGAACTGCTCTTTTCCGCTGAGTCAGTCAATTTATTTGAAACACAGTGTTTCATTCCACACTAACAGGAAGCTCAATTGTTCGCTCAATTTCAAGTGCACATTTCATTTTCTTGTGAATATAGGATTAACATATCACGTATTACGCCAAAATAAACAACCATACATGAGAGTACATTCCAAGAAAACTGGCATCCCGGAAATCACACTGGAAAGGTTAATACCAGGTACTTCAATGTGGATATGAACATACGAATGTACTGTTTAAGGCGAATTATAGTTTTTATTGTGGTTTACGAAATTCCGATTCTCTTGGCGTATTCTCTGATATCTGTTTCTTTTATAACATAATGAAGGATCTGCTAACGCTGTACGTATGAAAATTCGTAATTTTTCATTTAAAGGCGTCTAAGCACGGTATTTTAGTCAGTAGTACGGAATAAAATCTTTTGTTTCAAATGTATTGACAGCTTGAACAGAATAGATGGTTCCTTTTACCCCACCTTTCTTCCCAGAAATACAACGTTTTTCGACACTTATAAAACACCTTCTGTAGGCTTCGCGTTATTTCTTAATTTGTGTTGCTTATATTTTACGTCTACAGAATGACATTCCGTGGTAAATTACAGATGGGCATAGTACATGGATCACACGGAAACGTTGCTGAAACAAAGACACAATTACAAAGCCCGTTAAAAATCGGAAAATTTAAATTTCAAAACTGCGTTAAGCACAAATAGACCCTTCAAGTTGTCTAAAGCGTTGATGATGAAACAACTTTTGCCCTTATACACTTCACTTTCATCCTGGTTTCATTAACTTACATTAATAAAAGAACGAAAAAACTTTAGACCACACATTATACGAGTTATTTCGATCCAGTTGGCGCTCTTCATAACTGACTGATGGGTCATTCCATCTCCAGTGTTGATGAGCATCCTGCTCCTTGAGCTTCAATTTTGCTGTGGGTGTAGACCTATCCTAGAAATGAACCTGTGCAAAATTTCAAGTCATGAGCTTAAGCATGTGAGAGGCAGTATGTAGACCCACATTCCTGAACTCTAATATCTAAGAACAAGAATTATAATGATTTAGTGGGTAACAACATTTGACCAAAGACTCAGCTTGTCTGGTTTAATAGCAGAATACACGTTGTGGTTGCTCCCCCACCTAGCTCAGATGCTGTTGTGACTCAGAAATGAACAATGAACAGCACAAAGCCAACAGAGACACGCAGAAGACCTCTTTCCCATGTATTTCCCTATTTCAAACATCTTAGCAATGTCTACGTATTGAGATCGTCTAAGTCTGTTGGATGTAACAGCAGAAAATTAAATGCCCATGATCGAAGTGCTAGAGATATGAGAAACACTTGTTCATACAAGAGAAACATTACGTTTATAAAAACAGCCCTTTTCAGCGAGGAATTCAAATATAAATCTTGCCAACACAAAATACAGGCAACACATTTCTGCTGTTACAACAGTCTACTTGTCGTAAGTGCTTTCTGGAGGTATTTTACGACTGTTAATTGCAAGCGTAGGATTCATAAAGTACAGTATTAAATAGTAGCTTGATTCGTAACTTTAACCAGAGGAAAACTGAAGGTAACACCTTTATACACATATTTACCGATTTTAACTACATCAAGTTAAGTCTTTGAAGCGTCAGTGTATCTAAGCATGAGCTTTTTTTTAGTTTACTGACTGTAATACGAAAACTGCCAAATGTGGCTTTTTCGTGTTGTAACGATGGAATCCAGCAGGGCGAAAAATAAACTGAGGGTTGACAGTTAGCGCCACAGGTGATCAAGCAGCGAAAATCCAGACAGAAGTGGTACAAGAAACGTTCAAGCAGCGCCGTCGCCGAGCACAGCATTCATACGTCATCGTGGCTGCGCATGCCTTTTTTTTTGTTTTGTTTTGAAAGTAGCTTTCTGGCAGCTGCTCAAATGGACCTAAAAGCACCCTGTCCACCTTCTGGTAAGCGTTTCTACCTATCCGCCCTACGTTGGCAAGAAAGCCCTGACAGACTACAAGACTCCCTTCACCCACGAGAAACACAATGGTGACACTCAAACCAGCATACAGAATAAAAGTGTGTTCCCGTCCACAGGCGGGGAAACTGGCTTATCCATGTGGACCATTTAGGAGCAGACTGTTAGGAGCTGTGGAACTACTAGTTAGCTGGAGATGTTTGCAAACAGCGACGCGGACTTGGTTAATGGAAGACAGTGAATTCCGTTTTGATGCAATGTAGATTGCCATGTTCGTGTTTTCCTTATTCCTTTTGTCTTTAGACTATGGTCCCGTGTTATTTACAGAGGAGATGGTCCAGTTGTCCGATTTGGGAGTCTCTTGAAAGTAAGTGGATTCTGTAGGTGTAGAAGAAGTGACCAACCTCGTCTTGCGGATCAAAGCGAGGCTCGCGACCCTTATTTGAACTGGACAGTATATACGGAGCAGTACATATAATTAATCCAGGTCCGACAACAAACATTTATGACGGAGTCTGTGGAGCAATACGTCGCGTAATTTGTTTCGTGTGCCGCACAGTGCACTCTGGGCCGGCTACGAGTGCCACTTCGCAACGCTCTACGGAAGATCCGAGGACGAGAGGAGGACGAGGGACTTGGCAAGGAGCACTCTGTATTGCATCATCGTGTTGGCGCATCGTATTCCAAGGTGGTGTCAAACTTTTCAATTTCGTTATATACGAGGGTTGGAACTTAAATAGTGGCAACTATTTATGATGGCTCTCGATCTTCCTCCATAATCGAGTCCATCAACATGAGATGGCAAATACGAGGTAGCCAACGAGGTGGAAATGTGGGTTCCACTATGCTAAGACTGCTTGGTAGCTACAAAAGGAAAACACGATTAATTAGCAGGAGTACAAAATAAGAAGTTATTTATTACTTAACTTTGCTGTAGTCCATGATCAGTTGGTTGACAGTTATAAAAGATGCGACTAGACTAAGCGTCTGTAGAATGACAAAATTTACAAGTCACAAATCTTGCAGTGAAGAATTAATCTCTCGTAATCTTGAATGTCGAATGCGGTGAATTTGAAGACTAACTTGGATCGGAGCTACAAAGGCTTGATGGCAGCAATGACTGAGCTGCAGACGACGACTAACGTCGGCGCTGACTGACCACGGAGCACGGCTACGAACTGTACACTGGCACAACTGCACTTCTCTCCTGTTGCACATGAAAGTGGCCTCGCGGCGAGCATACGTACTGCGACTGGCTGTGTACTCTTTAGCTAACACAGCCGTTCTTCTGTTCCGTTTATTGAGAGAATCGCATCCGGCGGATCGATCTCTCAGGCGGCAGTGTGGTCGTATGACTGACGACATCACAATTTATTTACAACCGATAGAAAAGAGTTATATGTTTGCACCTGTTACTGTCCTTCAAAGTAGTCACCAGCATTGTGTAGATCCTCTTGCCAGCGACGTGGAAGGCGTAGTATACCGTTAGCAGAGCCTGTTCTGTTGATGGTGCGAATGGAGTGGTCAGCTGGCTGCCGAATCTCTGGAACAGTTCTGAAGCAAATGCTACGAAGTGGTTCCTTCATCTTCGGAATCGAATCAAAGTCACAAGGACTTAAGTTCGGAGAGTATGGTGGATGGTACAGTACTTCCCTGTCCCATCGACCGAAAAGCGCAGCCACAGCTTGCGCTGTATGCGCCCGCGTATTGGCGCGCAAAATGATGAGTGGGTTGCGCAGAAAGTGTCTCCGCTTCTTTCGCAAAGTTGGTTGCAGGTGATGCTCCCAAAACGAACAGTAATACTGTGCATTGACGATGTGCTGTGGAGGAACGTAATGCGTTAGGGTAACCCCATCACACAATGATTTTCACTCTGAAGCGGAGTGTGCGCTGATATGAAACTTCCTGGTAGATTAAAACTGTGTGCCGGACTGAGACTCGAGCTTGGGACCTTTGCCCTTCGCGGGCAAGTGCTCTACCAACTGAGCTACCCAAGCACGACTCACGCCCCGTCCTCACAGCTTTACTTCTGCCAGCATCTCGTCTCCTGCTAAAGTAAAGCTGTGAGGACGGGGCGTGAGTCGTGCTTGGGTAGCTCAGTTCGTAGAGCACTTGCCCGCGAAGGGCAAAGGTCCCGAATTCGAGTCTCGGTCCGGCACACAGTTGTAATCTGCCAGGAAATTTGAACACCATCACAATCGTACAAGACAATCACCATAACTTTCATCATACTGTGGCTCTGACGCACTTTCAACATTCGCGGCGACCTATAATGATGCCATTCGTTGCAACGGCGTTTCATTTTTGGCTTCGTGGCATTCGCTTCTGAACTGTTCCAGAGATTCGACAGGCAGTAGACGGCTCCATTCGCACCATCAACAGAACAGGCTCTGCTAACGGTGTACTACGGCCTGCACATCGCTGGCAACGGTTTCTACACAACGCTGTGACTACTTTGAAGGACAGTAACAGGTGCAAACACGTAACTCTTTTGTATCGGTTGTGAATAAATAGTCGTCACAATTTAAGTTTCAACGCTCGTAATTCTGCTGGTTTATTTATCGAGTGGAATAAATGACTTCGTAATATCAATGGAAAATTAAGTATTGTGTGATTAAGCGCAAAATGAGGAAAGGTGATTATGATAGTTTGATGTAGATGGTTCACTTGCCATCAGGTGTGTTGTGATTTATGGAGGTTGTGTGAGATAGGCCTATATTTTCAATCGCTACCGCTTGGCTGCTCCTGCGGTCTCAGGTTCGAATCCTGCCTCGGACATGGATGTATCTGATGTCCTTAGGTTAGTTAGGTTTAAGTTGTTCTAAGTCTAGGGGACTGATGACCTCAGCTGTTAAGCCCCATCGTGCTTAGAGCCGTTTGGACCAGTTTTTTTTTTTTTTTTTCAATCGCTAGGGCACTCACTAAGCTGTCTACCTACATGAGGTTACATTTACTATCTGTCTTACTTGTGCCAAAATTGTTTCTTTGTGGAGTGGCACTCGTAAGAATGGATTTTATTATCGTCTAACCTTAAAATAAAATTAGATGTATCGCTTTTTGTCTCACTTTGAAATTGGCACCAATGCAGTATGTATAGCACGCCTTCAACTGTTGGAAAATTTTTTGTGAATGTAGTACGTAGAGATCTGCACGAGACGGCGGCGCAAAACCCGGAACCGGGCAGCGAAGTGAAGCCCTGCGGGCGCGCGCCCCTCGGCACAGCCGGCCGCGGCCGCGGCGTTAGCGCAGTTTTAAAGCGGCGCACAACAAAGTGAATGCGACGCGGGCCGCTTAACCGCGTTCCGGCCGGAGGGCCTCCTGATGCGATTAGAGGCGCGTCGCCTATCGGCGGCGGCCGATTACTGTCCCAAATGAGTTTAGCGGCCAGGCCTCGCCTCGCCCTGGCCTGGCCTGGCCCCGGGCTCCGCACCTGTCAGCGGCCAACTCTCCGCTCAGGGGGAGGTTTACGAACAACTGCGAGTTAGCAAAACGAGCGTCCAGGCCTAGCGTCGCTAAAATTACGTTCCCTTCAGCCGAACGTCGTTCTAATTGCAATTTCCTGAAGCGTCGAGTCTGCTTTCGTGGAAAGTCCTTCTCATAAACTAGGTTTCACAGAGGTGGGGAGGGGGGGGGAGGGGGCAGGAGAGGGAGGGTAGAAACAAATGAATGTCGCGCTTTCGTACTTGTTGTCGTGCATTGGCTCGAGTGAGCCCACAAATCGTGGGTCGTCGACAGTTCATACAGAGTGAAACTGAACGACGTCATTCAGTCGAGCAAGAAAAGTCAATCGTGATAGGTTCATCATGGACGGTGCGGTATGACGTGTTCGATATTTGGTACTATTTCGGCACAAAGAATGAATAGTGTTGCGACCCAGCCACTCCCTCGCACCAATATTGCGCCGTCAGAGTGCTGGGGTCGCGTTGTGATGAGGCGGTCTAGCGTACAGTGAGGCTGACTGGTCCAATGGTTTCCCAAAGGTGTCACTGATCCAGCGATGTCTATAATAACATTTATCGGCCGAGAAGGGTTCTGAAAAGCGTAAGGGTCTTCAGAGCTGCAGGTCTTGACTTGGCGCGAAGGAGTGCTGATGCCTCGTCAGTGAGTCAGTGCTATGGCCGCGTGCTGTGCCGGCGTCGGTGGAGGGGCGAGGAAGGTGCCGCCCGCTATTGGAGGCGGATTGTCTTCTCACCAATGTTATCATACGCAGTAGTGGCAGACCCTGGCAGTGGTACGCATCAGGTATGCTCCTTTCCGGTGCTCGTATCAGTAAGCAATTAGCAGGCTGGCCATCATTGATCACCAGGTCGTAGTTTCCGTGAAACTCTGTCATTCACTGTTCCTGGTAACATGGACACAACGGCAGCACGACAGAATGTGTTATTGAGCTCCGAAAGCCTCTATATTCAAAAGATCGAGCCCGCGCCTATGATGTAGTGGCTCTGGAAGTACGAGTGCATTCGTCCTCTTTTAGCGGAATCGTCAGCGCTCCTTGCCTCACAGTGGTAATTACAATAATGACTGGGTCGCTCAGATAGGTCGGATTTGCATGGTGTTACGTTACAGTGCCTTGATATGTAGCACAACCATGCTTTCGTTATTGGGGTCTGTCCTGATACGAGATATGTTGTGATACGCTTTGAAATAACGACTCGCACACCAGCCCAGATCTAAACTACTCTGTTCTGAGCTCGTCAAGTAGAACTTCACAAAATTTTATGCCTGCACAGTACAATTATTCGGCTGCACAACGATGGTTTGATTAAACCAAAAGATGAACATGTTGTTTTTTAGGTCAGGCAACCACAGCCAAACTTCGACATTTTTTTCCAAAGAAAATTCCGCACTGGCTGCATGAATCTGCGACAGATTTTGCACCACTTATCGGTGCATCCTCAGGCAATCTGTACAAAAAATAATAAAATAATTCAATCCTCCAATTCTGAGGTGTAAATTAAACTTATAACTAGCCAGTTCTTTTTTAATGAAACAAGAAAGTATTCACATACACTATTTATAACATAGTAACGTTGAACACTGCTCTGTAGTCACTCCCCACCATTCACGTCCAATATACCGTCATATGGTGAAAGCGGTAGTTAAAATTTAAAAGTCTTTTTTTAAAATTATTTAAATGATGGAAGCGGCAATGACCTAGAAAAAATAAAATACGATGACGATAAAACTCCCCTAAACACGAACGACGAAGAGCGGAACATTAGCATGAACAAATAGCGGAATTAGGGCCATGTAAACATATCAGAACATACCGTGCAGGTTGAGAGGAGCCGCGCGGCAGCGGACACGGTCTGACTGACTGGCCAAAACCCGGAAAGCGCTCACGCAGTGGCGCGAAAATCGCCAGAGGCCGGATGACGTGTCCAAGGTGTGAGAATGAGGGGTGCTGAACATTTGATAAACAATTCCTTATATCTATTTTTTTATAAAAGTCTAAAACCATATTAGGTGGCCAATATAAAAAAGGGCAGTTAGCTGAAACAATAAGAATAATAAATGTGGTGGTTCTGAATGCGTAAGGCCCAGAGTACGCATAAAAATATATTGGATAGAACCTACTAACAAGTAAGCTATAGGAGTAAGGCTACCTGTTTAAGTAATTAAAATTTCTAAAAGACCCTTTTGCATCAGATCGGTCTGGGCATTAAGTGAGGAGCGAGGGGATTTCTTCAGAAATCTGAAGATTTCAAGCTCTTCCAAAACATTAAGGGCCTTTCCCTTACTTTTCAAGTGTAACACCCGCATGTTGTTCTGGATACCAGTGATATGGTGACCCGTTCCCCGCAAATGTGCACCTACCGCCGATTTTGAGCCTGGGTCACTGATGTGCTCCTTAAAGCGGGTCTCAAAACTTCTTCCTGTCTGGCCTATGTACTCCGCATCACAATCATCACAGGCGATACTATATACCACCGACGACTTGAAACTATTCCACGTTGCAGTCTCCTTGTGCCTGAACTTCTGTCCATTGTTTTTAGGAATATAAAAGGCCGGATTTATTCCCTTAGAACTTAGGCATTTGCCGATTCTGCTTGGAATGTTACCACAGAAAGGTATCCTGTGGAATTTCCACGCCCCAATAGGTAATCCGCGCCGCGCGGGATTAGCCGAGCGGTCTACGGCGCTGCAGTCATGGACTGTGTGGATGGTCCCGGCGGAGGTTCGAGTCCTCCCTCGGGCATGGGTGTGTGTGTGTTTGTCCTTAGGATAAATTAGGTTAAGTAGTGTGTAAGCTTAGGGACTGATGACCTTAGCAGTTAAGTCCCATAAGATTTCACACACATTTGAACATTTGACCACCTAATCCGCTATTTGCTGGCTGTAAGGAAGTGAAAGTTCCGGGTGTGAGTGGGGTGTGAGCAGTGTTACGTTTCATGTTTATCTTCCGCAATACACCCCTGTTAATCTTTGCAACTAAATCCGCGTCGTATCCATTCCAAAAGGCGATAAACTGTATTACTTTAACTTCCCGATCCCTGGCTTCTTGAGATAATGGGACCGTATGTATTCTGTGTAGTAAAGCCCTGAATGTACCCTTTTTGAATTGCAAAGGCTGATTAGACGATCTACGTATCGTGACGTCGGAAGTGGTGGGCTTTCTGAAAATATCAAAATTAACCGAGTTCCAACTGATTTTGAACAATAGATCTAAGAAGGGAAGGGTGCCATTAATGCTCTGTTCCATAGTAAATTGGATCCTCTGGTGTATTTTGTTTAGTTCACCTAGGAAAGCATTAAATCCTGGAAAGAACCGTTATATAGCGAAATTATGTCATCCACATATTTAGCCCAAAAAATTATCCTTTCATAGTGCCTGCTTAAGTTTACCATCATATTATGCTCAAAAAACGTCATAAAAATGTTGGCAAGGCAATAAGACAGTGGAGATCCCATTGCCAAGCCCCGTTTTTGGATGTATGTACTATCCACAAATTTAAAATAGTTATAACCTAATGCCAATTTGAGAAGCTGCAATACCTCTTCTATCTCTTCTAATGGTCTGCCACTATTTTTCTTTAAATTTTCACTTATTATTTTGCCGGCCGGAGTGGCCGAACGGTTTTAGGCGCTACAGTCTGGAGCCTCGCGACCGCTACGGTCGCAGGTTCGAATCCTGCCTCGGGCTTTAATGTGTGTGTTGTCCTTAGGTTAGTTAGGTTTAAGTAGTTCTAAGTTCTAGGGGACTGATGACCACAGCAGTTAAGTCCCATAATGCTCAGAGCCATCTGAACCACTTATTATTTCGTGGAGCTGATCGGTTGGGATGCTTGCATACATATTTTTTTACATTAAATGAAACCAGGTAAGTACCCTTTGGGATCGTCAAGTCTGAAAGTTTGCTAATCAATTCCTCTCTATTTGAGATACTGAAATTTACCGGATGCTTGGAGTTCCTATTCAAATATTCAAACAAATGTTTCTCAAGTTGAACACCTGGTCCATTCCTGGAGTTAAAAAAACCGATCATTGGTTAGAACTGGGCACTGCAAAGAAATGCGGAGGAACGTAATTTCGTTAACACAGAGCTAAGAAAAGGCTGTGCCGACAATTTTGAGAGCTTATTACGAGTGTTTGAAGCCCAAACTGACTATCGTTCGTAACGCATTTTATCACTGATTTGGAAATCAGATACAAATAAGAGATTAGCAATAAATTTAAATGCAATACTGCTACTCACTTTACACCTTTTTTTTTTTAATCACAGGAGGCTCTTTCAAAAGTCCAAGACCCACACAGTTCCATTGCCTTGCGGTCTTATTACACGAGTTTACGCTAATACTACTAACTGCCACATTGCATTGGTAGTGCTAAACATACGAATCCATATGTTTCCCACTAACCTAAGATGTTTTATTTGAGGCTGGAGCTCCAGCGCCTGCCTATGAGCAAAATGATTCACGTCCCATACGAACGCATCATTAGAATTCAGGTGTGATCCGACAGGTTGTAAAAGCTAGAATTTCCATTATCAAGAAGATGGCGATCCTATAGCAACGTTGTTACATGCATACTTTTTTTACTCATGTATTTTATGGCGTTACATCAGCGATTCAAACGAAGTATCACTGCTTCACATCGACGAGTTCGACACATATATTGCGCAGCTGAATTTACATAAAATTTTTGTCAAAAAACCTTATTGCCGCCCATCTGTAACAATGACTAACATAGGGCTAATTTCTGGCACAATAATAAACTTAAACACTGACTTAAATCTGAAAGTCATAGCGCCTATAACACGTATCTGTAAGCCTGCCGGAATTTCTCGTCTCAATGTCGGAAAAAAACAGAATCATGATTCCTCAAAGTTGTGGTGTTCCTGAAGGGTCTAGATGCTGTTCTTCACTGTATTTTAGTAAGATCCCTATGAAGGACACATGTAGCCTTTTATACAACTCCTCGATTTAATCAGGAAAAGTGCCGTGGCAATTCTGGTTTTATATATTGAAATGGTTCGGCACTTTCAATCACGTTAGCTATGTCCGATAACATACTTTAGTCCACCACATTCCTATGTCTTTCTCTCAAAAGACAGTCATCAGGTTCCACAGTATTTTGTCTCACGCATCACATCCCCAGTTGCGCTCTTTGAAACAGAATCAAGCTGAGAAGCTAGGGCAGAGGCGGCAGCGCGGTGATAACAGACCCGGCCGGCAGTACAGCGTGCAGGCCGTGTCAGAGCGCGGCAACAGGCTGCGAAGCGACGCCGGGTGCGCGACCTGTTATTAAATTAGTAAGCGGGCGGAAACATGTCGGTTACGGGAGTGCAGCAGTCGGAAACCCTGTTACGTACTGCACATTGGGCTGCTTCCCGGCGGAGCTGTCTCCACAAATGAAAAACTAGTCACCGGAAGCACGTCGCAGAAAAGGCTGCAAACGTATTGAACAGATTCGTCAAGCAAGTTAGCATTTAGAAATAATAGCAATAGAGGAGGAACGTATGCCTCAGCAATCTTATGGCACATACTTGAGATATACAGCAAGTATATGTCATTCTGGCTTGAATTATATAGGTCATACGAATTGTACAGCGCCGATAACCTAGTCGTTGGCATCTCTAACCCCCCCCCCCCCCCCCACACACACACACACACGCGAATTGTACATATTCATTTCTGTCTCAACAGCTTCAATCAGCACGAATGGGCTCTCATGTGGTAGTATGTTTAGTTCTGATGGCACTATCGGTATATGAGTCTGCACCTAGAGCTATGATGAAAAGAAGGAAACTTGCGTGGTACACTTCAAAGACGTTCCGAAAGTTTTTTTAGACACAATTTTTGAGAGAATCTTTCCATTACTACACAATGAAACTTTTCTTTGTGCCAGTGTTCTGTCTGAATAATTGAATGTAGATGGTTATGATGGAGGCGTAAAACGCACACAGTTCATATGGTAAATAAAGACGGAGGGGACGAATCCTGGTATAGATACAAAGCCCACTTCTCTGGAATCGTTCCACAACTGACGAAGAAGTTGGAGAAGACTAGTGTTGTCTGTAGTATTTCAACGAAAATTATAATCCCTAACACTGTCTCCAGATGCGATCGAGCTCCGCTGCTTGTGAGTCAAACAGATGGCAAAAACAGGCACTTCAAAGGTTTTGTAACAAGCTACGCTCCGAAATCCTGGACTTGCGCCCTAGTCTTGAGAACCGATACACCAGCTGAAGTGGTAAATGGCGCAACGCTTTCCTTCTTTCCAAGCCACTTATAACTTATATAGTTAGCTAAAATAGAAACGCCACCTGTATTAGTCCCAGGAACGTGCTGGAGTGTATGCAGTGATCAAAACCTCCCTCCCGGTATTGTTTCCAACCGACACAGCACTTGCGTCAAATGTGCCGTTGTTGATGAGGCTTTTACTACTAGACTGTTTTGACGCAGCTCTCAATGCTGTTCTGTCCTGTGCATGCCTCTTCATCTCCGAATAATCACTGCAACCCACATTCTTCTGAATATCCTTACTGTGTCCACCTCTTGGTCTCCCCCTACGATTTTTACCCCCCACCCCCACCCACCCCGCACTTCCCTCCAATTGGTGACCCCTTGAGTATCAGAATGTGTCCTATCAACGGCTCTCTTCTTCTAGTGAGGTTGTGACACATATTTCTCTTCGCTCCAATTCTATTCAGTACCTCCTCATTAGTTACGTGATCTCCACATCTAATCAGCATTCATCTGTAGCAACACAATTCAAATGTTTCTATTCTCTCCTTGTCTAAACTGTTTATCGTCCACGTTGTACTTCCATAGGTGGCTACATTCCACACAAATGCCTTCAGAAAAGACTTCCTAACATTTAAATCTATATTCAACGTTAAATTTCTTTCCTTCAGAAACGTTTTTCTTGCCCTTGCCAGTCTACATATTATATCCTCTCCACTTCACCCATCATGAGTTATTTTGCAGCCCAAATAACAAAAATCATCTACTACTTGACGTGCCTTGTTTCGTAATCTAATTCCCTTCGCATCACCTGATTTAGTTCCACCACATTCTACTATCCTTGTTTCGCTTTTGTTGATGTTCATCTCATCCCATCCATTCAAGACACTGTCCATTCGATTCAACTGTTCTTCCAAGTTCTTTCCTGTCTCTGACAGAATTACAATGTCACTGGCAAACCTCAAAGTTTTCATTTCTTCTCCAAATTTTTCTTTTGTTTCCTTTACTGCTTTCTGAATGTAGAAATTGAATAACACCGGAGATAGCCTAGAATCCTGTTCCAATTCCTTCTCAATCATTCTTCCCTTTCATGCTCCTAGACTCATAATTGCCGTATGGTTTCTGTACAAGTTGTAAATAGCCTTTCACTCCCTGTATTTTACCACTGATACCTTCAGAATTTCATAGAGAGTATTCTGGTCAACATTGTCAAAAGCTGTCTATAAGTTTTTTATTTAATTTAATTTTATCCATATTACGCAGCTTCAAACGTGACGGTATTCCTTACACTGGAGGTATGAATCAAAAGACGCCTTGAGTCACAACTTTTCGTGTTTTATGAAGCACACGATGCATTTCGGACCCTGTGGGTCCATCATCAGGTGTAATTTGTCTTAACACATGCTTTATTTTTTTCCCTTGAATGAGGTGAAATGCATATACCTGTCACGAAAAAGTTTGATGTTAGGTTATGAATTTCGTAAGTCAAATGTGGAAAACGTGTGCGAAATAGTGGAGAATGGAACATTGTAAACTTACCACATAATCCAACAAACGTTTTAGCGCCAGCATACATTCGTTTCTCCTTCGTTTTGTACATATCACTTCATTCAGGAGGCACATTTGCATACACCTGTTCGTAAACACTTCACAGATGTTTTTGTATATGGTGTGGTCAAAGATGAATTTATTCGTAGTGCTAAAGATATAAGTATTAAACAGTTGACATATGCAGGAAATAACATTAAAATAGGTCTTTAAAATTACTGAAGTAACTGTGGCTTGCGAAATCTGTTTGTTCATTTAACATACATTCTGCTTTTCTAATTCTTTGGAGGTATATCTCCAATTTCTCTAATAGATTTAGGGTCTAACCATTGGCTTCATTATGTAGTACCACTAAATTGTTTTCTAGACTGTTGATGTCATATTTCGTTTCCAACGTATGTTGTGCAATGACTGATTTTTCAAAGTGGTTGAGACTGATAGCATTTACGTCTTCTTGAAAATGGGTTTTGAAGTTTCTGCCTGTTTTCCCTACATAGTAGGCAAGACAACTGGGGTGTTATACTCTGTACATTCCATTGTTGTTGCATGTTCGAGTATTTGATTTTATGAGTAAGTTTTATAACTTATTATTAGTTGAGAATGAACTGCCACATTCTTTTTAAAGGTTAGCGACTTTTTGCGTATGGGACCCAAGAATGGGATACTGGCGAATATTTTTACTTCTTTCACAGTGTAGCTATTCGTTGTCTTACTTTTGTGTCTTTTTCTGTCTAAATTTATTTTATTAACTATCTTCTAAGATAAGTCGTAGGATCAGTATTGCCTCCCGTGTTAAACATTTCTCCGGAATCCAAACTGATCTTCCCTGAGGTCGGCTTCCACGAGTTTTAAGGTGACGTGGTGCACGCTAAGATGCTAAATTTTTGGTACATCGATGGTAGACAATGAAAACTTTGTAGCTCCATCTGTCTTTGAAAACTTCCTAAATCCAGCAAACAGTAACCTCGTATCAAAAAGAGATTTGAAAGTGCATAGATTTTCCTAATCTGTCAATAACTAGGCTTTTGATATATAGTTAAACATGTTGCAACATAATCTGTATCAATTCAATATTAGTTATGAAACCGTGTTTGCTTCTCCTGTAAAATTTAGGAAAGTGGAGTTACCAGGTTTTGATTGCCTACCATCGATATTTCAACGGAGGACACGCAGACAGATACTGAAAAACGTACTTTCGAATGCACGGATGAAGTATCCAGGTATTCCACCGCATTGACAACTTCGTGATATGCACATCCCATGTTATACTGTGTGGCAGGGTCGGTTTAAGGCACAAACGACACAAGCCGCCGTTTGGAATGCCATGCTATGAGGGTCGCCAGGACTGAAAGCTTTCTGTACTGGACTTAACTCAGTTAGCAGCGGTCACATGGGGCACCAAGATGCCAGGAGGGCCAAAGCGCAACATTTGTATACATTGTGCACCACAGTTAGTATCGGACACTTACTTGGCTCAAAGTGTGCGGTGGAAAAGGAGGGGGGGGGGGTCAATGATAAGTTTCTTGTGTGGAAAAACACTCTCGAACCGGCTCTGATACACAAAGACAAATTCACAAACGGAGAACTAACGTCAGATTTACCTTATGGAAGTGTTGGAGGTCCATTCCTCTTCATTTTTCGTATTAAATTTGGGGTTAAGTGTTATCCGCTAATTTGCACTTTTAGTGGATGACGCAGGTCTCTGTGGGGAAACCGTTACAAAAAAAGTAGTAAAATCTTGTCCTATTTGGACAAACACATAAATTTGCTACCAACATTAGAAACTAGCTCTTAACAGAGTGAAGTAGACAGGTGGGCACTTCATGAAACTCAACAAAATTTAGTAGCCTTTGACTACAAATATCTCGCAGCATGTCATTCTCAATGGAGAGAAGTCTTCCGAAGTAAGAATGATTTCAGGTGTGCCGCAGAGGAGGTCGTAGGACCGTTGCTATTCACAATATACATAAATGACCTTGTGGATAACATCGGAAGTTCATTGAGATTTTTTGCGGATGATGCTGTAGTATATCGACAGGTTGTAACAATGGAAAATTGTACTGAAATGCAGGAGGATCTGCAACGAATTGACGCATGGTGCAGGGAATGGCAATTGAATCTCAATGTAGACAAGTGTAATGTGCTGCGAATACATAGAAAGAAAGATCCCTTATCATTTAGCTACAATATAGCAGGTGAGCAACTGGAAGCAGTTAATTCCATAAATTATCTGGGAGTACGCATTAGGAGTGATTTAAAATGGAATGACCATATAAAATTAATTGTCGGTAAAGCAGATGCCAGACTGAGATTCATTGGAAGAATCCTAAGGAAATGCAATCCGAAAACAAAGGAAGTAGGCTACAGTACACTTGCTCGCCCACTGCTTGAATGCTGCTCACCGGTGTGGGATCCGTACCAGATAGGGTTGATAGAAGATATAGAGAAGATCCAACGGAGAGCAGCGTGCTTCGTTACAGGATCGTTTAGAGTAAACGCGAAAGCGTTACGGAGATGATAGATAAACTCCAGTGGAAGACTCTGCAAGAGAGACGCTCAGTAGCTCGGTACGGGCTTTTGTTGAAGTTTCGAGAAGATACCTTCACCGAGGAGTCAAGCAGTATATTGCTCCCTCTTACGTATATCTCACGAAGAGACCATGAGGATAAAATCAGAGAGATTAGAGCCCACACGGAGGCATACCAAAAATCTTTCTTTCCACGAACACGAGACTGGATAGAACCGATAGAGGTACTCAAAGTACCCTCCGCCACACATCGTCAGGTGGCTTGCTGAGTATGGATATAGATGTAGACTAGAGAAAAAGAGAGAAAAGTTTAACGTTTTATCAACTATGATGTCAGTACAGAAGGGGCACATCTTAGGATTGAACAAGGGCGAAGGAAGGAAACAGATGTGTGCTTTTCAAATGACCCATTACAGCAACTAATTGAAAGAATGGAAAACGTAATTCTGGAAAGACAGATGAGGATTTCAACCACCGTCCTCCCGACTGCGACTCCAGTGGGTAGCACTGTTCCACTTATCTCAGCCACAACTGGAGCATTTCCTGCGAAAGCAATATCAGGATCTAACGTCGAATATTGCTGAGATGTGTAGGATCCGCATCAGGACGGACTGATGTGGAACATCGAGCACACGGAAAGGAGACTATCTCGGCTACCTGAAAATGTAACGAAGATTCTTAACTACAGCAACCGCCAAACATTCGAAGAAAGCTGCGTAACGATTTCTGAAAAGCAAAAACTGGCTCTGAACACTCTGAGGTCATCAGTCCCCTTGAACCTAGAACTACTTAAACCTAACTAACCTAAGGAAATCGCACACATCCATACCCGAGGCAGGATTCGAACCTCCGAACGTAGCGGTCGCGCGGTTCGAGACTGTAGTGCCTAGAACCGTAGCGGCCACCCCGGCCGGCTGTGAAAAGCAACTAATAAAATACGAAGAACATAATTCATGGCGTAACGTAAGAATATTTGTCAGGGCTCTACGCATTGCTACCGCAGCGACAACAGCACACACATTGGCATACGAATAATAATTTTTCATACTCTCTACCTGCTAATGAAACGAGAAGAAAACGTAATACACCGTACGATAAAAAGTACTATTTACGGTGTACCTTACTGTGATTCGGACCCGCGCGGGATTAGCCGAGCGGTCTAAGGCGCTGCAGTCATGCTCTGTGCGGATGGTCCCGGCGGAGGTTCGAGTTCTCCCTCGGGCATGGGTGTGTGTGTGTTTGTCCTTAGGATAATTTAGGTTAAGTAGTGTGTAAGCTTAGGGGCTGATGACCTTAGCAGTTAAGTCCCATAAGATTTCACACACATTTGAACATTTGTAATTCGGAAAGTGTAAATGTATATTGACGCAGATGAAGTTAGTACGGTTCATAAATGGCAATGAAGTCCCATGCTTCTTGACAGAGCGTAGGGGAAGGATGCGGGAGACACGCACGGCCGTACTAGGCAAGGTGCTAATGGAGGTGGATTACCGTTGCCTTCCTCCGACGCTGATGGGGATGAATGATGATGATGAAGACGACATAACAACACCCATTCATCTCGAGGCAGGTGAAAATCCCTGACCCCGCCGGGAATCCAACCCGGATCCCGGGCTGGGGAAGCGAGAACGGTACCGCGAGACCACGAGCTGCGGACGGTGCACAAATAGTAAGTAGTATTGTCGACAAGGAGGTATTTGCCGCCATCCTTACGCCGACTTCGGAATCAGTTACATTCTTTTGACTTCCTTATTTCTATTTGTAATTGCTGACAGAATAACATAGCAAAAGCGGTAGGTAGTTGACGCGAAACGCTGTTAAACCTTTCCTCTAGTCGCGGCGCGTCGTTAATTCATCCCTGCGAGCATATCAGGTAGCTAAGAGACAACCAATGAAACCGAAGTATCGGATCAGTGTCTCGTTGCACAAAGCCGTCTGTCTGGCATCTCAAAAACAGCTCTTCAGAGTGCACTTCCATTCACAGTGCCCGACAGTTCGTGATATCGTAATTCACACCTATTTGTGTGTGTAGTCTCAGGTGAAACAATGCGCTCGCTCTACTCGAATAACCAGAGGAACCGCAATGGCTACTCGTTAGTGCCGTTAAATGTTCCGCCGGTGGAATCTGATCAACAAATGCACGTTTATTGAGGTTATTGCTTGTAAGTAGACATACGGACGGACTGGAACGACAATAGGCCGCGGCCTATGGAAGTTCCACGAGCTGAAAAAGAGACGACCGAAGGCGAGTACATCCTGTGCGACAGGTATCGTTCTTAATGCAGCAGAACCTATTCATTATAAGCGGAAAAGAGCTGTAAGGAGGTTCTTGATCAACAAGAAATTTGAATGAATCCTTCCGATGCATCATAAATTACGAAGTAAAGCAAAATCCTTCAATAAGTACAAACGTGTGCAGCGCATTTGAGCTTTAACCCTTCAGCCGACCCGTCAGGATAGATGGAGCAGCTTAGTTGATAGCCTTCACTTGCGAAAACCAATGCTCACCTTTCTTGTCTTGGTCTCTGAAAAAACCTCAGTCATAGCGAATATTCTGAAGTAGAGTGAAAGCATTATTCGAATCCTTTGCCTTTAAATCGAAACTATTTGCCAAATGTTTGAGACTGTTTAGCGACTGGATGAATGTCTAGAGTGTTTCAAAATTCCTGTAAACGAGATCTAGTATGCGTACATGATGCTGGGTTGCTATTATCGGGACAGGACCCCTTTTCCGCAGCCATAAGTATATCGTGTCACAACAACTAACGTGTAAAAACAACTTGTTTACTTCTTCCACGTTTGCTGTGTCAGACGTCAATAGAAATCTCACGTAGCAATGGCAACCATTAACCTCGTAACCATACAACAATTTTGGTAACACTGCCGACAGACGCGAATGAAAGGAAAGGAAGGAAGGAAGATTATGGTTTAGCGTCCCGTTGAAAACGAGGTCATTAGAGACGCAGCAAAGCTTGGGTTCTTTGAAAGATGGGGGAGAAGATCGGCCTTGCCCATTCGACAGAACCTTTTGGCTTTTGATTGTAGCGACTTAGGAAAATCAGAGAAAACCTAAACTTGGATGGCTGGTCGCGGATTTGAGACGTCATCTTCCCAAACGCGAGTACAGTTTGCTAACCACTGCATCGCCCTCGCTCTGTGACGCAGAGTGAAAAACATTATTTTGTGTGTCTGTTTTCGCGAAATGGAAACAGTTCAAATGTGTGTGAATTCCTAAGGGGCCAAACTTCTGAAGTTATCGGTCCCTACACTTACACACTGCTTAAACTAACTTATGCTAAGAATAACACACACACACACCGATGCCCGACGGAAGACTCGAACCTCCGGCAGGGCCGCGCAGTCCGTGACATGGTGCCTCTAACCGCGCGGCCACTTCTCGCGGCGGAAACAGTTCCTGTAAAGGACTGCATTTCTATTCCTATCATAATCCGTCGTCCTATGAATTCACTGAAATTACAAATCGACAACGTTTCACAGAAGTTCGTTTTTATTTACATCATTATCAAGCCATCCTGCCGAATAGAGTGTATTGTATTACAAATAACACATACAATATATAAGGTCAATCAACGTACTTTTGGCAAGATGATTTCATACTACACGAGTCCTACCCTAACTCCATAATATGTGCACACTGGCATATTCCTTGTATCAGTGGCTAACTGCAAGGTGCTATTTGCATATGACAGTCCAGTGCTGCATGCATCAAAGCAGTGTTGTGAGAGCGTTGATTGCCGTTAGGTAAACTGAGGTAGGGGACCTGAAAATTAGAAAAACTAAAACGAATGAAAGTTTTGACATGCCTTTAGAAGAAGATAACTGGGTTGACCTCTTTCATCGTTTACCTTGCACACCAGCCTGTGTTAGAGTGAGAGGGGTCTGTCCACTGTGAACGGACTCCAAGACTTTCTTTAAGCGTTTTAATGCGTGGTGTGACCCAATCTGTTCCTGACAATGGTTGTAAGATTGTTAATAGGGTACTACTAGCGGCTTGGTTCTGGTCCGTATAAATGGATATTGTAACTATGATGTTATACGTTTGATTGCCGTAACGCTATAAATGATGCAGTGAATGTGTTCTGTTTTGTGTTTATTAATTTAGGTTCCTACGGTAGTGAATGCATTGCAATATGTTTTATTGTCAATAGAAAATGTAATGAGGTTGTCATTCTCCTACATAAGTGGTCTTGGACATTTTAGCTTAATGTGATTCAATAGGTTGGACTGCGTGTCATGATGTATGTTACATTCATTTATTGTTTTACTGATTGGTTACTGGTGGCGCTACGAAGTACGAAGCGGGAGTGTTCGTAATAGTCTATCGGAACATGCTACGTTTTACATTGTGACTTAGATATTTGAAATGTGTCCCATTATGTACGCCACAGTCATTTTAGTGTTATATTGCCTAGCCACTTGCAGCGCTACGACGCGTGACGTTTATGTGTTCACAAGATTTCTTTTGTGCATGCATCTTTTATTTTGTGAATGTGTTTTAACATCAAGCTAAAATGGATATTATGTATGGTCATATGCAACCGTTACTATGTAACTTCGTAAAATAAAACAAACCATCTTCCAACGGTGCATCCCTTCAGCGCCCCCCCCCCCCCCTCAGTTTACCTAACTATGTTCAATGCTCACGTGACAATTTTATTCTGCATGCAGCACTGGACTGTCGTATTCAAATACTACTTTTCACTTAACCACTGATACAAGTAGCGTGGTCAGCGTACACACATTATGATGTTATGGCAGGAATTATGTGGTATGTAATCATTTTGCCAAACGTACTTGTACTTTGATTGACCTTACGCATTGTAAATGTTAATTGTAACACGGTACAATCTGTTCTACAGGATGGCTTAATACTGGACTAAAGTCCAAAATTGGTCGCCACTTAAGTAAAAACAAACTTCTGTGCAACTTTGATGGTTCTGTAATTCCATTTAATCACAGTAAGGTGCTGCCTACTGCCATTCAAAATGGCTCTGAGCACTATGGGACTTAACATCTGTGGTCATCAGTCCCCTAGAACTTAGAACTATTTAAACCTAACTAACCTAAGGACATCTCACACATCCATGCCAGAGGCAGGATTCGAACCTGCGACCGTAGCTACTGCCATTCACCATGGTGGAAGTGAGTTCTGTGAAGTAGTAAGTGTATCTGTAAATGCAGGTTAGACTTACTGTACAATAATAGAAAAATCTGCATAGAGGTAATTGCAACACACAAAACGTGTGCTTTGACGAACACAGAAAATCTAACAACAACGAATTAAAACGTCCTTTCATAATGTGAAAGCTAGTGAGCTGATGACTCTTACTAACACATCGGTAATTTAGGCACGGGTAATATACTTTCTGCAAAATGTGTTAGAAATCGTTACGTCACGCAGTAATCGCTTGAAAAATAAAAATGAAGGCTTCAGTCTATTAGATACGTGTACAATGGTGACGGAACGCAGTCTCATGTAGAAGAGGAAAGCGGAAGGATTCAAGAGTGGCATTTTCTAGTGAGAAACTAAAGGCTCCTATATCGGCCTCCCAACTCCCGACGCCCCCCCCCCCCCCCCCCTCCCCTGTCATAGTCCGCCCGTGCGCAAAGGGAACTCCTCATTACTTTTTATGGGAATTAAAACTAGTTCCATCAGAACATTTTAGTTTCAGAGTACAGTTCTGTAGTTACTGTACACAACACCACACCTTAACGGTGTGAATCATGAGCTTTCCTATATCACTTGTGTATTCTGTCTTGAGCTCTTTCTTCTGTGAAGAATTTTAGCGTTGTAAAATCAGCGACTGCTGCAGTTACTCATTAGCGAAAGCACACATTGTTATGTATGACGATAATATATCGAAAACTCCCTCCTTCAGATTCGTATTCCTAAAGAGGCCTTAAAAAATTCAAAGACAGTTCTCTGCGAGATCAAGGTACCGCTCTTCCCAGTCGCATAGTGTTGTATACCATCAAAACTTATAAATATTACGCGGCATGAAGTTACACGATGATTAGGCGTGGCGTGACGAGACCACTGCGTTGATTCTATAGGTTGAGTTGGTCATTACAATGCAGTTATAGTTCGTGCCATATGGTCTTTATGACTATCAGCTTCTACTCTTCATAATCGGTGTCGAATGCGTCAGTTAATTTCATAAGAATCTTAGTACATCTACATCTACATCCACATCCATACTCCGCAAGCCACCTGACGGTGTGTGGCGGAGGGTACCTTCAGTACCTCTATCGGTTCTCCCTTCTATTCCAGTCTCGTATTGTTCGTGGAAAGAAGGATTGTCGGTATGCCTCTGTGTGGGCTCTAATCTCTCTGATTTTATCCTCATGGTCTCTTCGCGAGATATACGTAGGAGGGAGCAATATACTGCTTGACTCTTCGGTGAAGGTATGTTCTCGAAACTTTGACAAAAGCCCGTACCGAGCTACTGAGCGTCTCTCCTGCAGAGTCTTCCACTGGAGTTTATCTATCATCTCCGTAACGCTTTCGCGATTACTAAATGATCCTGTAACGAAGCGCGCTGCTCTCCGTTGGATCTTCTCTATGTCTTGTATCAACCCTATCTGGTACGGATCCCACACTGCTGAGCAGTATTCAAGCAGTGGGCGAACAAGCGTACTGTAACCTACTTCCTTTGTTTTCGGATTGCATTTCCTTAGGATTCTTCCAATGAATCTCAGTCTGGCATCTGCTTTATCGACAGTCAACATTATATGATCATTCCATTTTAAATCACTCCTAATGCGTACTCCCAGATAATTTATGGTATTAACTGCTTCCAGTTGCTGACCTGCTATTTTGTAGCTAAATGATAAAGGATCTATCTTTCTGTGTATTCGCAGCACATTACACTTGTCTACATTGAGATTCAGTTGCCATTCCCTGCACCATGCGTCAATTCGCTGCAGATCCTCCTGCATTTCAGTACAATTTTCCATTGTTACAACCTCTCGATACACCACAGCATCATCTGCAAAAAGCCTCAGTGAACTTCCGATGTCATCCACCAGGTCATTTATGTATATTGTGAATAGCAACGGTCCTATGACACTCCCCTGCGGCACACCTGAAATTACTCTTACTTCGGAAGACTTCTCTCCATTGAGAATAACATGCTGCGTCCTGTTATCTAGGAACTCCTCAATCCAATCACACAATTGGTCTGATAGTCCATATGCTCTTACTTTGTTCATTAAACGACTGTGGGGAACTGTATCGAACGCCTTGCGGAAGTCAAGAAACACGGCATCTACCTGGGAACCCGTGTCTATGGCCCTCTGAGTCTCGTGGACGAATAGCGCGAGCTGGGTTTCACATGACCGTCTTTTTCAAAACCCATGCTGATTCCTACAGAGTAGATTTCTAGTCTCCAGAAAAGTCATTATACTCGAACACAATACGTGTTCCAAAATTCTACAACTGATCGACGTTAGAGATATAGGTCTATAGTTCTGCACATCTGTTCGACGTCCCTTCTTGAAAACGGGGATGACCTGTGCCCTTTTCCAATCCTTTGGAACGCTACGCTCTTCTAGAGACCTACGGTACACCGCTGCAAGAAGGGGGGCAAGTTCCTTCGCGTACTCTGTGTAAAATTGAACTGGTATCCCATCAGGTCCAGAGGCCTTTCCTCTTTTGAGCGATTTTAATTGTTTCTCTATCCCTCTGTCGTCTATTTCGATATCTACCATTTTGTCATCTGTGCGACAATCTAGAGAAGGAACTGCAGTGCAATCTTCCTCTGTGAAACAACTTTGGAAAAAGACATTTAGTATTTCGGCCTTTAGTCTGTCATCCTCTGTTTCAGTACCATTTTGGTCACAGAGTGTCTGGACATTTTGCTTTGATCCACCTACCGCTTTGACATAAGACCAAAATTTCTTAGGATTTTCTGCCAAGTCAGTACATAGAACTTTACTTTCGAATTCATTGAACGCCTCTCGCATAGCTCTCTTCACACTACATTTCGCTTCGCGTAATTTTTGTTTGTCTGCAAGGCTTTGGCTATGTTTATGTTTGCTGTGAAGTTCCCTTTGCTTCCGCAGCAGTTTTCTAACTCGGTTGTTGAACCACGGTGGCTCTTTTCCATCTCTTACGATCTTGCTTGGCACATACTCATCTAACGCATATTGTACGATGGTTTTGAACTTTGTCCACTGATCCTCAACACTATCAGTACTTGAGACAAAACTTTTGTGTTGAGCCAACAGGTACTCTGAAATCTGCTTTTTGTCACTTTTTCTAAACAGAAAAATCTTCCTACCCTTTTTAATATTCCTATTTACGGCTGAAATCATCGATGCCGTAACCGCTTTATGATCACTGATTCCCTGTTCTGCGTTAACTTTTTCAAATAGTTCGGGTCCGTTTGTCACCAGAAGGTCTAATATGTTATCGCCACGAGTCGGTTCTCTGTTTAACTGCTCAAGGTAGTTTTCAGATAAAGCACTTAAAAAAATTTCACTGGATTCTTTGTCCCTGCCACCCGTTATGAACGTCTGAGTCTCCCAGTCTATATCCGGCAAATTAAAATCTCCACCCAGAACTATAACATGGTGGGGAAATCTACTCGAAATATTTTCCAAATTATCCTTCAGGTGCTCAGCCACAACAGCTGCTGAGCCAGGGGGCCTATAGAGACATCCAATTACCATGTCTGAGCCTGCTTTAACCGCGACCTTCACCCAAATCATTTCACATTTCGGATCTCCGTCAATTTCCTTCGATACTATTGCGCTTCTTACCGCTATAAACACGCCTCCCCCTTCACTGTTCAGCCTGTCTCTGCGGTATACATTCCAATCTGAGTTTAGGATTTCGTTACTGTTTACGTCTGGTTTCAGCCAACTTTCTGTCCCTAGTACTATATGGGCGTTGTGATCGTTTATTAATGAGAGCAGTTCTGGGACCTTTCTATAGACACTCCTGCAGTTTACTATTAGCACATTAATATTGTTATTCCCTGTTGCATTTTGCCTACTCCTATCTTGCCGCGTCTCAGGAGGCGTCTTGTCGGGCCTAGGGAGGGGATTCTCTAACCTAAAAAACCCCCATGTGCACTCCACACGTACTCCGCTACCCTTGTAGCCGCTTCCGGCGTGTAGTGCACGCCTGACCTATTCAGGGGGACCCTACATTTCTCCACCCGATAGCGGAGGTCGAGAAATTTGCACCCCAGATCTCCGCAGAATCGTCTGAGCCTCTGGTTTAAGCCTTCCACTCGGCTCCAAACCAGAGGACCGCGATCGGTTCTGGGAACGATACTACAAATAGTTAGCTCTGATTCCACCCCGCGAGTGAGGCTTTCCGCCTTCACCAATTCCGCCAACCGCCTGTACGAACTGAGGATGACCTCTGAACCCAGACGGCAGGAGTCATTGGTGCCGACATGAGCAACAATTTGCAGTCGGTTGCACCCAGTGCTCTCTATCGCCGCCGGTAGGGCCTCCTCCACATCTCGGATGAGACCCCCCGGCAAGCAGACAGAGTGAACACTGGCCTTCTTCCCCGACCTTCTCGCTATTTCCCTAAGGGGCTCCATCACCCGCCTAACGTTGGAGCTCCCAATAACTAATAAACCCCTCCCCCCGTGTGCCTCCTCGGACCTTGCTGAAGGAGCAGCCACATGTCCCCTCACAGGCAGAGCGGGCGATGCCACACGGCCAGCCTCCACATTGATCTTCCGCCTCGTACGCCGCGAACGCCGCTGAACCCGCCACTCCCCTTGGGGAGAGGGTGGCCCAACCGCGCCCGGTACCCGCGAAGATGTCTCGACAGCAGGGACAGTGGGTGAAGCATGTAACACCTGGGGTGTACCTTGCGACGCACCTGACTCCCCACTGCCGCTACACTCCGAGGCAGCAGCCTGAAGACGGCTGACCGCGGCCATCAACACGCTCAGCTGTTCGCGAACAGTGGCCAGCTCCTCCTGCGTCCGTACACAGCAGTCACACATCCTATCCATCCTAAGGAAACAATTTACT
Organism: Schistocerca cancellata; assembly: GCF_023864275.1. NCBI lineage: Eukaryota > Metazoa > Arthropoda > Insecta > Orthoptera > Acrididae > Schistocerca > Schistocerca cancellata. The sequence goes on along the minus strand of NC_064627.1, from coordinate 406,591,517 downwards.
GAAGAGAGTTAATCAACCTTTAACTAGACTGCTAATTCACTAAAGGCGGCTGCTTATTCACTAAACTGTGGTTGCTAGCCACTTCTTGTAGAAAACAATGAAAATAGCACTACCTGTCTCTGGACTGTATTGAAAACAAACTCTAGCACTACTGGCACTATGGTTGACTACAGGGACTCTCTCTTACTGTATTCAAAACAAACACGAAATCTATGGAACACTATTAAGAGCACTCGAAAATTAAAGCTTCCTAAAAGCAAATTCACACGGAAGAAGAAGTGACAAGTAAGAAAAATACAGTTAATACTTAAATTAAGGTAGCTCGCTGCACAGAAGACGTGAAGCAGAAAGCAGTTACGACGACATTGACACTGACTATGGCTGACTAAAGGGACTCTCTCTGACTGTATTCAAAACAAACACGAAATCTATGGAACACTATTAAGAGCACTCGAAAATTAAAGCTTCCTAAAAGCAAATTCACACGGAAGCAGAAGTGACAAGTAAGAAAAATACAGTTAATACTTAAATTAAGGTAGCTCGCTGCACAGCAGACGTGAAGCAGACGGCAGTTACGACGACACTGACACTGACTATGGCTGACTAAAGGGACTCTCTCTGACTGTATTCAAAACAAACACGAAATCTATGGAACACTATTAAGAGCACTCGAAAATTAAAGCTTCCTAAATTCTACAGTTTGTTCGTTGCACAGATTGCTTGTGTAAACCCAATCAATAATTGCTTTTTTATTTATTTATTGATGTGATCCTATTTTCCCGGTAATTACTGCTGTGCTTAGTACCTAAGTAGCACAGATAACAACGTTTCACGAGCGAGGTGGTGCAGTGGTTAGCACACGGGACTCGAATGAGGGTGGACAACAGTTCAAATCTGCGTCAGGCCATCCAGATTTAGGTTTTCCGTGATTTTCCTAAATCGCTCCAGGCAAATTCCGGGATGGTTCCTTTGAAAGCGCACAGCGTGTGTGTGTGTGTGTGTGTGTGTGTGTGTGTGTGTGTGTGTGTTTGTGGAGGGGGTGAGGGCGACTTCTGGCTCGTTTATTTCATAAATTTATTGTTTTGCAGGGCTTGTACTTTATTTTTCACAAAACATTGTATCTTTTAATGGCTATTAGGCGCATAATAATTTATTTATGACTGCCAGCAGTTAGACAGAAGATAACTCTCCCTAGTAATGTGATTTTGTATTCTGCATTACAGAACTGCTATCGATGAGAAAGTAGTGTGAAAAGTCGTAACAGCAGCGGACAGTAACAAATACTCTCAGTAACGATTCACAGACTATCCACAGCGTTATTTTTCTTTTTCAGCCGTACGTCACAGCAAATAATGCAACTTCCCCGTTTACCTTGATTATGAGAAAGACTTACAGAGTATTGTAGAATTAAATAACGTAAGCAGCAGTTGCATGAGATGAAGTTTCGTATACTTTGCGGAACATTTGTAACAATTTAGAACTTCGTCTTACACGATTGGTGCTGTACAGCTTGCAGATACCGAAAATAAGACATGTTATTATACATACACGAGTACTGACGTATTTATTCATACTCCTTCGATGAAAAGCAACTCACTTTTACAAATCGATAACGTAAAAATTTATATACTCAATACCACGTTTATAATCAAATGAATGTAATCAGCAAAAATTTTAGGCGTGTGCTAAGAAGCAGAATATAAACGGCAATTAAAATCATTACATGTGAAAAGCTAGCAGCCTTATTAGCTCACACGAATCAGTATGTGCTAGAGGTAAACATATTGTAAAATGTAGTTTGTCTTCTGTTACGCTGATGCTGTGCTTGTATATATATATAATCATGAGATGCATCGTAACAGGATTCTGTGGATCCCTACCACACGCGTGATGTTCTCTTGCGATAAGTAAGCAAGTCTGAACATTATTATGGCTCCTCATCCTTGCGGGAAGGTGGACTTAGGTGAAGATTCTGAAAACTTAGGGATACAAATTTTCTCTTGATTATTGTTAATTTCTCGTTAGTTCAAGGTTAATTATTTGTATTAGGTATTATATTCTCCATTGTTTGTGGCTGCCGACATACATCAAGGTGGCTACATTGTGGAAACTAATGTTAATGTTCCTGTCTGAAATTTGCGACAAAAGACAACAGTACATAAAAGCAAAAGTTGATTTCTTACATAGGACGAGTGCGTGATATCCAGAGAGTACAGATGCATGAGGGTACTATTTGAGGCTGGGAATGGCAGAGGCTACTCGTAATGCAGTTTTGCGCGCCTTTGCAGAGCACAGCGGGAATGATGATGATCAGAGCGGATGGCTGCCGGCAAGGAAAAGCACAAACAGAGCGGACTTCATTTGTTAATTGCAGGCGCTGCTCGTTTGTAACAACGGAATATGCTTACGGCGATGTTTACGACTACGTTTGAAACGGAGTATTAGCAAATACCAATACATAAGCATGACTAGCTCATTCGCTCACATCCTCTGCATGTAAATGCATCACCTGGGGTTCTCGTTACCTTTACACTTTGATGCAGCCAGACGTTGCAGATAGAATGTGGGCATCAAAGCAATACATCTCTGAGGACGAGAAAAACGATCAGTTGTACGCTGCGTCTGCTGTTTATTGTACAAACGGAGAATTTTCGCAAGCGAAACGCTAGGTAATGTACTACTTACATATGAGGATAGCGTGATAAGTTTGATAATTTTTTTAGACACAAACTAAAACTTATCACACATCATAATCTCCACTGCTCTCAGTACGTTTTTCCTAGCAACTATCTTATCGCTTCAGATAAGAAATGTGTTTCCAATTTCGCACGTTTCTCGTTTACAGATACCATAATCTCCTCATTCGTCGAAGATATTTTTTGATTTTACGATGGAGAAATTCTACACAGGAAGCTCAGGAACAGCGCGTGTGGGAAAATATTTCAAAGGCTACTTACTTTTGTCACTGCATCTGCTAGTCTACAACAAGGGCATTAACCATATGCAAAACTGCTATAATCTTACACGCTTCTGCTACAACTCACTAAGAAAACCGTAACAAGAACGAATAATTGATTTTATCTTTTCTAAGTTCTCAGCCACAATGATGACATGAGCGTCGCAAAAAGCATTTGAAACCAGACGGCTGAAGAAGCCATTAAATTGGCCTCATAGTTTTGCAGCATTCCCGCTGCTGCGAAAATCAGTTATTGCACGACATGAAATATATTCGTAATTGCGAATACAAACCACCTCCAGCTGTTTAATATAATGACGAAAGTGAAAATTTGTGCCGGAACAGGACTCGAATCCTGATTTCCTGCTTTACGCGATCGGTCGGCTTAACCGCTTCGGCTAGCCAAGCACGACTCACGGCCAGAGGCAGACTTCCACACGCCCTCCTCCATGTGCCTCACCTGTACTTGTACATCCCATTGCGGTAACGGTATTCCTGTACAGGGGAGACATTTTATTTGTACGTCGTAGGTCCGATATCGGCCGATAATTACGAAATTGCAGTGCCTGTGTTGTGAAATAGTATGACGCAGTGTTCCTTCACATTTCGTGATTTTTTTATGTCTATTTCATTTTCAATATTTTTTCCAACTAGCTTTTTTGGATAAAGATGATGACCAATACGTTACAGTTAAGTTTCTACCTTATCTTACACCACTTCTTTCATCAAATTCGAGAAATACGTTTTGTAAACCAATTTGTCCACGTTGAGATTTCTAATCGTTGTGCAGCAGCAGGATAATATAGGAAATCAGAATATCTCCAGTTAGAAGCAGATTTATTAGCCATAACCGTTTTGGACTTTCACAAAGGCATAAGTTATCTTTTTTAAGGCCTAATCCAACTGTTTAATTAAAGTGCTTGAAAACAGAGATGTTCTGTTTAAGATAGAGATGCAAGGAGTTTCAAAATGATTCATCCGACCTTACATTCATCTTCTAAATGAATGTCGACAGAAATTTAACGTAAATTTCAACTTCCAAATGCAGCTACAAAGTTTTTCTTTTCAACCGAACCATCCTATTTTACAAGATCATATACATTACATGCATGCACATAAACCTTAGGGCACTTTTAAAACTCCTTTTGGGATCAAATTTTCTCAATTGCCTTTCACACATATTCAATGCACCCACCACCGGACGCACGACAAACTCGTCTCACTTCTTTCGACCGAGTCTGGAGTTACTGAGTTACTGCGTTGTCCACTGGCGCTGTTCGGCACTGCAGTTATACCAAAGTTGTTGGAAGGAGTGGCGCAGAGACGGAGTGTTACACAAAAATCCTCCCCCCCCCCCCCCCAATAACAATTCGATATCAGTGTGCTATTCATGGCCGATTCACCACTGAGCCAGTTCATCATAAAGAAATTCTCTTATATAAATGCTATGAAGCATAGGTGCCAGTGTGCTGGAGCTCCGCGCTTGTGGAACACGAAATTTTCAGTTTCAGGCCAATGTCAGATCTTCAACACAGTTAGGTACGTGATTCCTGTACCGCCGTTTGCGCAAAGGAAAGCAACTCGAAACAGTGCAAAAGACATGAAGCTCGCCCATGGTATGTGGCCGCTCAGTTCTCCCTTCCCTTAAGTCGTGGCAGATCACTTTTCCATTTAAATGAGATCTATCCTCACCAATGAAGACTAAAGATGAAAGGACATTATCTTCCCTCTCCACGCCAGAATTAATTTACAAACTATACACTTTGGTGTTTATCACCATTACGAAAGACGTGAAGCAACTATATCTTGTTTCCTATGAAGCACGAAGTCGCAGCAAAACACATCAGAAAAATGAGGGAAGGCTAACTCTCGGCTGGCTCCACGGCTACATGGAGACAGGAAAAATTCGTTAAAACAATAACGCGAAATATAACAAGAAATTAGTGGGTTTTAGGGAAATATCTCGAAATCGGCGATTTTCACGAGACTTTTAAGAGCGTAAATTTATTAATATTCGTAATGGAATACAACTAAATATTGCAACTGCAGTTTAACTACTTCTTCTCAAGGTTGAGAGGTACGTGTATAATCTTAAAATAAAAGTTCATCTCGATGTAATGAACATTATTGGGACGACGAAACAGCACAGATGTTTCCAGATAACAAAACCGATTTTGCCAAAAAACTCCGATTTTAGACAAAAAAAACTCCGATTTTAGACAAAAAAAACTCCGATTTTAGACAAAAAAAACTCCGATTTTAGACAGAAAAAACTCCGATTTTAGACAGAAAAAACTCCGATTTTAGACAGAAAAAACTCCGATTTTAGACAGAAAAAACTCCGATTTTAGACAGAAAAAACTCCGATTTTAGACAGAAAAAACTCCGATTTTAGACAGAAAAAACTCCGATTTTAGACAGAAAAAACTCCGATTTTAGACAGAAAAAACTCCGATTTTAGACAGAAAAAACTCCGATTTTAGACAGAAAAAACTCCGATTTTAGACAGAAAAATCTCCGATTTTAGACAGAAAAAACTCCGATTTTAGACAGAAAAAACTCCGATTTTAGACAGAAAAAACTCCGATTTTAGACAGAAAAAACTCCGATTTTAGACAGAAAAAACTCCGATTTTAGACAGAAAAAACTCCGATTTTAGACAGAAAAAACTCCGATTTTAGACAGAAAAAACTCCGATTTTAGACAGAAAAAACTCCGATTTTAGACAAAAAAACTCCGATTTTAGACAAAAAAACTCCGATTTTAGACAAAAAAACTCCGATTTTAGACAGAAAAAACTCCGATTTTAGACAGAAAAAACTCCGATTTTAGACAGAAAAAACTCCGATTTTAGACAGAAAAAACTCCGATTTTAGACAGAAAAAACTCCGATTTTAGACAGAAAAAACTCCGATTTTAGACAGAAAAAACTCCGATTTTAGACAGAAAAAACTCCGATTTTAGACAGAAAAAACTCCGATTTTAGACAGAAAAAACTCCGATTTTAGACAGAAAAAACTCCGATTGTAGACAAAAAAACTCGGATTTTAGACAAAAAAACTCCGATTTTAGACAAAAAAAACTCCGATTTTAGACAAAAAAACTCCGATTTTAGACAAAAAAAACTCCGATTTTAGACAAAAAAAACTCCGATTTTAGACAAAAAAAACTCCGATTTTAGACAAAAAAAACTCCGATTTTAGACAAAAAAAACTCCGATTTTAGACAAAAAAACTCCGATTTTAGACAGAAAAAACTCCGATTTTAGACAGAAAAAACTCCGATTTTAGACAGAAAAAACTCCGATTTTAGACAGAAAAAACTCCGATTTTAGACAGAAAAAACTCCGATTTTAGACAGAAAAAACTCCGATTTTAGACAGAAAAACTCCGATTTTAGACAGAAAAAACTCCGATTTTAGACAGAAAAAACTCCGATTTTAGACAGAAAAAACTCCGATTTTAGACAAAAAAACTCCGATTTTAGACAAAAAAAACTCCGATTTTAGACAAAAAAAACTCCGATTTTAGACAAAAAAACTCCGATTTTAGACAAAAAAAACTCCGATTTTAGACAAAAAAAACTCCGATTTTAGACAAAAAAAACTCCGATTTTAGACAAAAAAAACTCCGATTTTAGACAAAAAAAACTCCGATTTTAGACAAAAAGACTCCGATTTTAGACAAAAAAAACTCCGATTTTAGACAAAAAAAACTCCGATTTTAGACAAAAAAACTCCGATTTTAGACAAAAAAACTCCGATTCTGGAAAAAATCCTGAATTTTAGCAAAAAACAAGACCTAATTTGACAAGAAACCAATACTATACTTAGCAAAACAGCTAATTTGCAATAAATAGCATCAAATTTGGCAAAAATAACACCGAATTCGGCAAAAAAGTAACACTGAACTTGGAGAAAATAACACCTAATGTGACAGAAAACGCCGAAAGTAGCAAAAAAAACCTAATTTGCAAAATGAGCAAAGAATTAGGTAAAAAGTAGCACCGAATTCGGCTATAAAGTAAAATGATTTTTTTTCCTGTCCCTGTGCCTTACGTATTGACTGAGCACACGAGGGCGTTCTGCGGATCTCCCCTTTGTATAAACAGTATCTTGAAATTCTGGTACCATCATTGAATGGATTGGGCTGTAGGTGGAAGGCGTGCTCGCCACGAAAATCACGAGGCACAGTTTAACTGAACTGCATTTGTTGAAATGGATAATGCAGTAGCCTTTTGTTGCGGTATTATCGCCATACCGATTTGACGCACTGTTTGTAATGGACGAGTAGGCGATCGAGCAAGCGTGTTGGCCATAGGGAACCTCACGAATCGGCAACTTACACCTGGCCCCAAGACAAACTTTTAGTTCGAAGCGTAAGTTAAAATCCACCTCTAGTGTTGGTCTTCATTCAGGTGGAATGAATGGTTTTTAAACTCCTTGTACCCTTTGAGCCGCTCACGGCTCGCGTTTATCGCATTTATTGTTTGTTATCTTCTATTACGGTACTGCCGCCTCGTTTTCTTATTCCATTTACTGGCGTCACTAACTTCCTGCCTTACTTGCCCGTGAGCGGCAGCAACAGCGCGTATCGATAAGTGCATTGTCGTACCAACTCTGGAGCGACCAATAGTATTTCCGTCGTCGTGTGTCTGGCAGTCAGTTCGGTACGGACCAGCAGTGCAGCCGAGACGTAGCAGCAGTGAAGTCGGGGACGGAGCACCGGTTGGTAGGTCGTTCAGTTGGTCGTCTCATCGGCCTACGTATATTTGGTCCTTTCACTGTTTCCGGGCCTGGGGGTTGGTCGGTTGGCGTGGAGCAGGGAGGTATTCTCCGCGGGACGTAGTTTGGCCGGGGCCGCTGGCGGTCTCTACGCGGTTTCGGAATATGTGGGGCTGTTCCCATTGCTACGAAGTCCGTGGCTCACCGACCTTGGACACGAAAGTTGAGTTTTAATTTAATCTACCAGCAAGTCAAGACTGTCCACATTCTGTCGTTTGGAGTTCGTTGTCGGCTGTTGGGATATTCCCGCGAGCAACAACGTGGTTTTTAAGTTGGAAAATTCTAGCCACCCTCCGGTGAAATGAAGTGCACCAGCGGAACCTTCTACCTCGTGGCCGTTCCGGTTACCTGTCCCGGTCGCTGACGTAAATTTCAGGCAGTGTAGTCTCCTCATCGTGTTGTTGCTGTCCAGCACGGTGTGTAGTTTGACAGCTCCATATAGGATTGGTTGTGGGCGCCAATATCTTGTACGTTGTTCCGTTGAACTTCCTGTTGTGCCCTGGTCGTGTGAAATGGAAGTTATCTTTTCGGTGGGCCCGTTGGCTGTCGGTCGGTTGGGTTGTCGTCGGATCGTGAATGATTGGCCCGACTGCCTGTCTCACCTAACGAGCGTTAGTATTTGAATTCCAGGCCGACCCTCGAACATCTGAGCGACTTTGAGTGTACTGCCTTTTTTTTTATTTGTTCTTGTTATTTGTACTTGTATGGCTTCTAGCCGTTTTTTTTTAATTAAGGTTGTTTTGCCCTTAAGGCGTAAGATTCTTTAGGCCTTCAGCCTAATTTAAAACCGAGCGAGGTGGCGCAGTGGTTAGACACTGGAGTCGCATTCGGGAGGACGACGGATCGATTCCGCGTCCAGCCATCCTGATTTAGGTTTTCCGTGCTTTCCCTAAATCGCTCCAGGCAAATGCCGGGATGGTTCCTTTGAAAAGGGCACGGACGACTTCCTTCCCCATCCTTCCGTAATCCGATGAGACCGATGACCTCGCTGTCTGGTCTCCTTCCCCAAACAACCCAATTCCCCCCCCAATCTAATTTAAGGAACTGTTTCACGTAAGACCTTTGGCATTTTAAAGGTTTTAATGTTGTTGAATTTTAAGTGTTAGGCCATCAGCCGATTTGAATTTAACTTGTTTGCTCTTGAAGCGTCTGATTCTTTTTGGGCCTTCAGCCTAACTAAAGAACTGTTTTAAGTTCAGGCTTTGCCTTGTAAGCTTCTGATTATGCTTGCGTTTTAAGTTATTGAACTTCAGCCGTTTTTAAATTAAAGTGGCTTTCAGCTGGTAATTAAGTCCCAATGATTAAAGCAGTGTGTTAAAAAATTTTTTTTGGGGCTCTTGTAATGTTTGATCAAATAATAAAGTTGTATGTTCGAGTGTAACAGACAGCCCCTTATTTTGGCCCCTTTCCTCAATTTAAACCACCTGTCCTGACCTGCGGGTTTAGCAGGGCGTCTAACCCTTATTTGTTCCTTAGTTTTAAATTTTTGACACAAGTATAGGGTCTGGAATCCACGGCTGTAGACGCAGTAGCCGGTGAAGAGGGTGTCCTTTGAAAGAGGCGGGGTGCTGTGGTGGGGCAGACTGCTGCCTGGAGACCGGTAGTGTTGACCTACGGTGACTGCCGGCCGTGGGGAGACGTTCGAGAGGCCGCGATGTCCGCGACGGAGCGCTCCCTAACAGCGCAAAGTAGATTACCGCTCTGGGGCCGTGGCTCGAGTATCCTAAACCAATTTGGTGGCCGGCGTCGCGGCGGCTCGTCCGCCCCGGGCCGACGCCCCGCTGTGTTGTGATTGAGGCACCTAACTCGAGTGCTTTGCTCTGCTCCTGGCCACGCACTACCAATTTCAGCACATTCTGGGGCGCACTTTAGTACTTGGTAGACTGATGGTGGCTAACAATTAACTCGTTGTTACGAGATATGAACGTCATAAACGTAATGATGAACATGACAAATAACAACATCTGATGTTGAATAACACTGAAACGTTCCTTTCGTCCACTGTGTCGCTCGAAGTTCCACTTGCGATCGCGGCCACAGGTCACGAATTCTTAAGACTACGTGCGGTGCGCAAGGTAAACTACGCGAAATTTACTATCAAACGTTTATTGATGGATCCGAATACATCCTCTCCGCTACTACACTATTAAACCAGCTTGAAAAGTGGCCGCTAGTCTCTCTCTAACCTGCGAGACAGGATTAATCTTCTCATTACACTGAAGTTAATGGGTAAAGCCCTGTACTGCGTAAATAATTTCAGAAAGATTCCGAGATCATAACACTGCCTGTATACCACTAACAGTTCATACACCAACTCCAACTGGCCGCTTGCTTCATCCGCTGATTACATCCACGCATATAAAACTGGATCATGGTTCACAATCAATAGAGAAAAAATCATACAGAACACATCACCGAAACAAATATAACTTGCTGGTTCGAATTACACTTCACCAAGCCCGTCTCGTTACTGCACATCACCGTCCAGCTAGTTACTTCGCCGCACGACCTAAGTTCAGTTCTCTGACAACCCGCAAAACGACTGCACTGTCCTAGGAAATCAGAAATGATTCAATCAAAAATCCACGCTCCCGCACAGAAACGTATTTCCGGGTTGTCTCAGTTCCCGATCATGAAGAATCTCTTACTCCCGACTTCATAAGTGCATTGCGAAAACATCATTTCTGCCCAGAGGGCCCACGGCATCAGCATCAACATCAACATCAACATCAACCCCGCTTCCCCCCCCCCCCCCCCGCGCCCCCACGGCCTATCAAACGAATCCCGATTTCGCGAGTTAACATACCTGCTTTTCCGCCACTGAGTCCCAGATACTGCAAACCGACTCTGGTGTACACAGTGGGTACAGGACGGACATACACGTGCGGCAACGAAATGATACTGGTGATACACGTCCCGGTAATAGGTAGAGTTCCGCGTTATGATCCTGACGAGCCAATCGGGTTCCGACCGACCGCCGTGTCATCTTCTGCTAGTGCCGGTATCGAATGCGATATGGAGGAGCACGTGGTCAGCATACCGCTCTCGCGGGCGTTGTCGAGCGTTTTGACCTTGGAACCGCTGCTAGTAGTATGAGTAGTTCCTCAGTTAGTCTCACGAAACTGAGTGCACCCCGCCCCAGTACTCTCACCAAGGAAAAATTCTTGGCAGTACGAAGTATGGTCCCGGATAGCACGCATGGCAGTTAACAGCGCTGGATACATGTCGTAAATTCGACAAATTTTAAGAACTGTAGCATAAATATGTAACGTTGTAGTCAGGTTGTCTACAGAATCAAGTATTGCCTTATGTGCGAGCATGAATGACACAAAAGGTGCCGGAATCATGCGTCAGTATTTTATACTAGTCGGTCATAAATATGGCGTCGTGTAATTTAAACAGCAAGCGCAGAGCTCTTTTTGTAATAAATGGTACGATTTGGTGCTCCGTTTGCTTATACAGGGTGGTCTATTGATCGTGAACGGGCCAAATATCTTACGAAATAAGCGTCAAACGAAAAAACTACGAAGAACGAAACATGTGTCTAGCTTGAAGGGGGAAACCAGATGGCGCTATGGTTGGCCCGCTAGATGGCGCTACCATAGGTCAAACAGATATCAACTGCGTTTTTTAAATAGGAACCCCCATTTTTATTACGTATTCGTGTAGTACGTAAAGAAATATGAATGTTTTAGTTGGACCACTTTATTCGCTTTGTGATAGATGGCGCTGTAGTAGTCACAAACATATGGCTCACAATTTTAGACGAATAGTTGGTAACAAGTAAGTTTTTTCAATTAAAATACAGAACGTAGGTACGTTTGAACATTTTATTTCGGTTGTTCCAATGTGATATATGTACCTTTGTGAACTTATCATTTCTGAGAACGCATGCTGTTACAGCGTGATTACCTGTAAATACCACATTCATGCAATAAATGCTCAAAATTATGTCCGTCAACCTCAATGCATTTGGCAATACGTGTAACGACATTCCTCTCAATAGTGAGTAGTTCGCCTTCCATAATGTTCGCACATGCACTGACAATGCGTTGATGCACGTTGTCAGGTGAAGCAAATATCCTTCAACTTTCCCCACAGAAAAGAATCCGGGGACGACAGATCCAGTGAATGTGCGGGCCGTAGTATGGTGCTTCGACGACCAATCCAGCTGTCATGAATTATGCTATTCAATACAGCTTCAACCGCACGCGAGCTATGTGCCGCACATCCATCATGTTGGAAGTACATCGCCATTCTGTCATGCAGTGAAACATCTTCTAGTAACATCGGTAGAACATTACGTAGGAAATCAGCATACATTGCACCATTTAGATTGCCATCGATAAAATGGGGGCCAATTATCCTTCCTCCCGTAATGCCGCACCATACATTAACCCGCCAAGGTCGCTGATGTTCCACTTGTCGCAGCCATTGTGGATTTTCTGTTGCCCAATAGTGCATATTATGCCGGTTTAAGTTACCGCTGTTGGTGAATGACGCTTCGTCGATAAATAGAACACATGCAAAAAATCTGTCATCGTCCCGTAATTTCTCTTGTGTCCAGGGGCAGAAGTGTACACGATGTTCAAAGTCGTCGCCATGCAATTCCTGGTGCATAGAAATATGGTACTGGTGCAGTCGATGTTGATATAGCATTCTCAACACCGACGTGTTTGAGATTCCCGATTCTCGCGAAATTTGTCTGCTACTGATGTGCGGATTAGCCGCGACAACAGCTAAAACACCTACTTGGGCATCATTTGTTGCAGGTCGTGGTTGACGTTTCACATGTGGCTGAACACTTCCTGTTTCCATAAATAACGTAAGTATCCGGCGAACCGTCCGGACACTTAGATGATGTCGTCCAGAATACCGAGCAGCATACATAGCACATGCCCGTTCGGCACTTTGATCACAACAGCCGTACACCAACATGATATCGACCTCTTTCGCAATTGGTAAACGGTCCATTTTAACACGGGTAATGTATCACGAAGCAAATACCGTACACACTGGCGGAATGTTACGTGATACCACATACTTAAACGTTTGTGACTATTACAGCGCCATATATCACAAAGCGAAAAAAGTGGTGCAACTAAAACATTCATTTTTCTTTACGTACTACACGAATATGTAATAAAATGGGGGTTCCTATTTTTAAAAAACGCTGTTGATATCCGTGTGACCTATGGCAGCGCCATCTAGCGGGCCAACCATAGCGCAATCTGGTTTCCCCCTTCAAGCTAGACAAGTTTCGTTCTTCGTGCTTTTTTTTGTTTGACGCTTATTTCGTGAGATATTTGGCCCGGTCACGATCAACGGACCACCCTGTATATGTCCCTAAATCACAGCAATCCGATAGGGGGCATGCCTCGAGAGCCTACTTGCAGCTGAAACATCTTTATCGCCGGCAGAAAATAATCGTTGTGAAAAAAGACGTTGCGCAGCTTATCTGTTTCAAATGTGTCTAGTGTCCAGAGAGCGTGTATGGCGGACGGAGAGAGAGAGAGAGAGAGCGCCAAACAGAGAGAGATGGGTTCAAACATTATGATGAAGAAGACGGCCAACGAGGCTGTCTAAAAATGGCTGCTTTAACTAAAGACGGTCTGGACAGATATATTTGTAGTCCCTTTGTCATTTCTCGATATTCGTTTGTTCACTCAATCTACGTCCAAGGTATGTATGCACCCTGTCAGGGACACATACAGCTATTAATATACATTCTTAAGAGTTCTAGGTATAGCGGTATGTTTACACAAGTCGGTACAGAACTGCTCATATTAACATGATGTTCATATACTAGGAGTGTTATATGTACTGCTTACCAGATAAAAGATCCCGGATTCGAGTCTCGGTCCGGTACACATCTTCACTTGTCGCCGCCGATTCCGCGTGATGTCTCAATGCAGATGACAGCAGTGATCCCTCCCCTTTACATTCCTTTCTTCCCCTCTCCACCTTCAATTTACATATAATCCATAGCAGCTGCGGATTTTGCACATTCGATTACATAATGAGGGTACTACTTTGAAAATATAGCAGGCGTTCGACAATTTCAAAGCAGTAAGGTACCCAGTGAAACCACGGCTGTCTTCTCACCAGCATGCAAAGTACAATCTACGTGAGTAACAGATAAAACTGATACGATAATATCACTAACTGATGAATCGTCCTGTCGTTACCATTGCTCTTCAACGCAAACGAAACATGCATACCATCACTGAAACAGTTAAAAAGTTGAAACCAATCGCATACATTATCTCAATAAATCACTTCCTCGAGAACACTGTTCACTCTCGTCATTCTAAACGCTTCTGATACTCGGCATTAAAACTGTGGCGGAGCCTATCAACTCAGCATAAAAATTCTAGTTCAGTCCCCTCCACAATTCACTTATCATAGCATTTGTTTTAGATTTCCATGAAAATATGTCCCTTTATCTAGGTACTAAAAAAGCCGTGCTGCTAGCTAAAAAATAACTACTTGTAACTTGCAGTGGTAATGCACTTACGTTTTCATGTTCGTTTGCAATTAAGTAAGTGCCTCCACTTTCCGCAACATTAGAGTACCGACTACGTGTTGCTAGCAATGAGGAACCTTAGTTGGTGCAGCTGTCCATCACGTCTCCTGTTTCTGAAAGTTGCTTTCTTCTTAAATCGAAGTCACGAGGCACTTCCGGCTTCTTCATCGTTTCAGCAGTATTCGGCATGCTTCTAGTTAACTGTCAAGCTCTTCAGGTACTTCATACAGATTCAACTGTATCTCACAAGCAACTTTATAATAAGGAATCTCTACTGTTTTCGACGACTCACAGAGCGTGATGGCGGATTTCTTAAGACGCTCGCTTCCTGGCAGCCGTGGATTCAGTTCGTCGCCCAGGCGTGCTCTCTTTCTTGCTTTAACCACCGCGTCTTTTTCTGACTAAATCACAGCTGAGTCCCTCCTGCATCTCACAGTTTGTGCAGTCTTTGCCGACATTAATTAGGAAGCCCACCATCTTGCTGACAAGCTGTTCGCCCTTGTTCATCTCTCTACTTTGCAGGAGTGAGTGTACGTACAAACTTTCCCGTATGGCACTTCCAGAGAGTTTTTCTTTCGCCTCCGGCTGTGTTGGGCTACAGCTTTGATGTAAAAGACCCGCTGCTTCAGACTGTTGTGTTCTGGGTCTGGGTCTGAATTATTTATCATCCACGTTTCACTTCCATAAAGGGTACACTCTCTGCTTTCATGTTTAATAAACCGTCAGTTTAAATCTTTTGTGTGCCTAGGAACTGACTCAATACAAAGTAGCTATCAGCTTCCGATGTAAGATGACACATATTCAAAACTTGGGCATGAGCTGATCGCCGGTTTCTCTACAAATCTAATTGATCACACACATGCAGTTTTCTAATACAACTATTTATATTTTCGCTCTAGTAGAATAATTTACAATAACAGACATGACAATTAACAGCATTATTTGTTCTATAGCAAATAAACTAACACATTTCTGACATAATTAATACCACAAATATCGAAAAAAATGGTTCGAATGGCACTGAGCACTATGGGACGTAACTTCTGAGGTCATCAGTCCCCTAGAACTTAGAACTACTTAAACCTAACTAACCTAAGGACATCACACATCCATGCCCGAGGCAGGAGTCGAACCTGTGACCGTAGCGGTCGCGTGATGAAGTGGGAGGTATGATACTGGGAGGAGAATTTGACAAGGCACTGAAGGACCTAAGTCGAAACAAGACCCCCGGGGCAGATGACATTTCGTTAGTCGTTTTGAGAGCAGTACACCTGATGTACAGGGTGTATGAGACAGGCGAAATAACCTCAGACTTCGAGAAGAGTATAATTATTCAAATTCTAAAGAAAACACTTCCTGAAAGGTGCGAACATTATCGAACTATCAGTTTATTAAGCATCAGCTGCCAAATACTGAAACGAATTATTTACAAAAAAAATGGAAAAACGAGTAGAAGGCGACCTCAAGGCTGACTCTGTGACTTACCTCAGATGATAGGTTAAGGGAAGGCAAACCTACGCTTTTAGCTTTTGACAATGACGACTGGAATATAATCACTGAAATTCTGAAGGTAGCAGGGGTAAAATACAGGGAGCACAAGGTGATACACAACTTGTACGGAAACCAGACGCCACTTACAACAGTCGAAGAGCATCAAAGGAAAGCAGTCGCGAGAAGGGAGTGAGACAGAGTCGTGGTCTATCCCCGAGGTTACTCAGTTTGTACATGGAGGAAGCAGTAAAGGAAACAAAGGAATTAAAGTTCAAGGAGGAGAAACAAAAACTTTGAGGTTTGCTGATAACACTGTAATTCTGTCAGAGACAGCAAAGGACGTGGGCGAGCAGCTAAACGGAATGGACAGTATCTCGAAAGGAGAATATAACGTGAACATCAACAAAAGCAAAACGAAATGCAGTCGAATTAAATCGGGTGATGCTGAGGGAATTAGATTAGGAAACGACACACTTTAAGTAGTAGATGAGTTTTGCTATTTGGGCAGCAAAAAACTGACGATGGCCGTAGTAGAGAGTATATAAAATGTAGACTGGCGATGGGAAGAAATACGTTTCTGAAGAAAACAATTTGCTAATATCGAATGTAGATTTGAGTGTTAGGAAGTCTTTTCTGAAGGTAATTGTATAGAATGTAGGCATGTACGGAAGTGAAAGATGGGCGATAAACAGTTTAGACAAGAACAGAATAGAAGCTTTTAAAATGCGGCGCTACAGAAGAATGCTGAAGATCGGGTGGGTAGATCGCGTAACTAATGAGGAGGTATCGTATAGAATTTGGGAGAAAAGAAAGTTTTGGCACAACCTGACGACAAGAAATTCTGAGAAATCGAGGGATCATGGATTTAATATTGGAGGAAAGTGGTGGGGCAAAAATTGTAGAGTAAGACCAAGAGATTATCTCAGTAGGCAGGTTAAAAGGGTGTAAGTAGCGGTAGTTATTCCAAGATGAAGAGGATCGCACAGGATAGAGTAGCGTGGAGAATTGCGTCAACCAGTATTCGAACTGACGACCATAAAAGCAACAGTAAAATCTTAACAATTAAGCGAAGCTAATGACAAATTTCAATATATTTATTCAATTGCAGGAAAAAAATGCGGCTAAGAATGGATGATTTAAGTTCTGTAGACATTCAGTTAACAGTTCGTCGTTTGTTGAAAAAAAAACAAAAAACACTGGAGTTCCAGTTGGCAAAATTTTGAGCGAAGCCAAGAGTATACAAAATATGCATACTCTACGAAACTTGTACCTGTATACAACGAGTCAGGAACTTCGCTACTGCGAATATTGCAAATACGGAGACACGTGTAAAAACCCATTAGTTTATTCGAAAACGTTCCTTAATCACCTCATTTCCCAATACATGATGCATAAGCACTTTTAACATTCTATTGTACCAATAAGCACAGAGACAAATATCGTAACCCACAAAGATTTTAATGCGTTTGCACTTCTGTTGAAAAATATTACAGTTAGTTCCACCACGCTGGGATGTACAGAAGATTTTCAAACACTGTTATAATGTTCCTTGCACAGAAAGCACCACGAAAAGTTCGTTGTAAAATGGGTTTCTAAATTCAGTACTTCAGAACTCATTAAATCCTACAACTAACAGTGACAGCTTCAATATATTTTATACACTGCAGGAGAGAGATAAATGCTGACAAATGATGTGCGTTTTATTGCACGCTCGGGCCTCATTGGTGTTTTTCGATGTACTGCTGACGGGCGTTGATGGGTTAACCACAGGGCTGTCAATAGACTAAAGCCGACCATCCTATGCACACGTCTCCGAAAACGATGATAAACTGAATGTGTATACATCAGATAGAATATAGGCTGTTAACTGCTTTCATTCTTGTTAGCACAGGCTGACAGTGGTAACCCTATGTGAATTTCTATCTTAATGTCTTTATGTAGCAGAAATATTCGCGAAGCTGCATTGTGAAATCACTGTCATCATTACGTTACTGCAATGTGATGTGCCTCAAATGGAAACATATCCAATTAATTGTGTACTTTAGCAGTTTCTAAACGGAATAATACCAAACAAGGACGCTATGCACATGTTGCGCGTCAAGTAGTTCTTAAATGCACGTGTGGCCTACCAGCAACTCGCTTCGCTTGTCTGGTTTCACAAAAATTGTCAATCGCAGTCATGTCAGGCCAAACCAACCGAAAATATTATCGGTACACCATATACAGATTAAACAAATTACTGGGTATAAAGATCGCCTGTTACGTTCTTTTAGAGAGCCGCAGAATACACACTAAATATACTATCAAATAAACTGAATCAAAAACTGAATTCGACAACCACACAAACTCAGTACACATACAGGAAAATTAATGAGACGTTTGGGGAAAAGAAAAGCAGCTGTATGAATATCAAGAGTTCAGATGGAAAACCAGTCCAAAGCAACCCAAAAATAACCCAAATAGATTATAAAAACCCACTACAATCAAAATCATATCTGACCCTATTCTGCAAATGACGTTAACACTACAGACGCAATTAGATGTAGCACATAATGGAGGGGCAGTCAAATGAAAACGAGACAAATGGAAAGAAAGTAAATAACAGCCATAAGTGTTAATACGCATGACCCACTGTGAGGCAAGACGGTCAGTCCCTCCATGGAAAAATGTTTGCAATTGTCAACGGGACTACGACTGTACCCAGGTGTGTATCCAAAGCAAAGCGACGGACACGAATGTCTTTCTTCAGAGCTTCTAAAACACTGACATCGCGTGGGGAGGGATCAAGAGTGTATGGAGGATGTTTGAGGGCTTCCCAGCGAAACTGCTGCAGCGTAGTCGAAACGAACATGACAGTATGTGGGCGGGCATTATCCTGCAATAGAAATGATGCCGTCCATCAACATTCCTGGGCGTTTAGACTTGAGCACTTCACTTTTTTCAAAGTGTCCACGTACCGCTGAACGTTAATTGCGTGTCTGCGTTCTAGAAAGTAAAGAGCAACTGCTTAATTTTTTTCCATAGTTCACGGTTTCAGTTGACTGCCCCTTGTACAAGTGTAAATAACTCCCACTAACTCCGTTATCAGTGATGTATATACGGTAGAGACTGGAGAAGAAACAACAACCAACCTCGTAGCGCGCATAATCATATTTATCAACCCTGTCATCTTGGCGAAATGACTAGAACAGCACGCTTTTCGAAAGGAAATACTCTGAAAGTCTGTAAGAGCAAAATAAAAATGATCGTATGGCTTTGTTGACCGGGAGGCCCCATTCTGGGGAGTTCGGCCGCCGTTTTGCAAGTCCTTTTTAATTGACGCCACTTCGGCGACTTGCGAGTCAATGATGATGGACATACAACACCCAGTCCCCTGCCGGTTATCGAACCCGGGACCCTTGCGTGGTAGGCGGTAACGCTACAGCTACGCTACGAGGCGGACTTGTAAGAGCACAAAAAAGGTCGCTACGCACATTTGCTCGATATTTATCGACATACCAGAGGCGCTCAGAACAAATATAGAAACAAGCAATAGCCTCTACTATAAATTAACAGCTGAATAGGATTTCAAAACGCGAACAACGTTAAAAGGATGCAAAAATGTTTCAAATGAACAAATGTATTTAATAAAAAATTATTGACCAAGTCAAAAGGATTGTACAGCAACTGAAGCAGGAAAAACAAATAATCTGCAACTCTCTCTCTCTCTCTCTCTCTCTCTCTCTCTCTCTCTCTCTCTCTCTCTCTCGCTGGAAAGCTTTGAAGGACTGCGGAAGACAATTTCTTGTAACAACAAGTAAGGTTTACAACCAACAGTGCACTCAGTTGGTTTTGCACGACTAAGCTATGGTCCATTTTAAGGAGTCCGAGAACCATGGTGCAATGTCTTGCGTGAAATTACAATACAGATAGCTGTATAAACAATGGAGCTACGTCAGAGAGGCATCTGTGAAGACAGACTACGCTATGGTTTCTGGAGAGCGGCAACGAGCGATCTGGTCCTGTAACATTACCCAATGCGGCTTTTGCTATGTTGGTTCTGCGAGCGGTTTATATCAAGGGGTAAATATAGGTGCTGCATATCTCGAGGGTACGTACATCTACCGTATGGTGAGAGATAATATCATCCTCATGGACAAAACCGTCCGGATGCAAGACTGTCTTCCATTGGGATTACACGTGGGGACATAATGCTGCCAAAAATAGCGTTTTTCGGGTTGGAGCGTAGCATGTTCGAACCCTTAATCCGGTAGGTTGATTACAGAATGCAACAATAAACGTGGATATGGTGAAGTCAGAAATGCCGAGAATTAATGAACTGCTGTTGCGGGAACAATGGATTGCTGGTCCGGTCAGTGAAAGTTTATTAACAAAAACCAAACAGAGGTAACGTAACTGTAGATCTAACAATAAATAAGAGCTACGGTCGCAGGTTCGAATCCTGCCTCGGGCATGGATGTGTGTGATGTCCTTAGGTTAGTTAGGTTTAAGTAGTTCTAAATTCTAGGGGACTGATGACCACAGATGTAAAGTCCCATAGTGCTCAGAGCGATTTGAATAAATAAGAAAATAGGAATGAGCATGAACGACTATAAACAGTACAGTGATCAAATCAGAATAGCCAAAATACACACACCAGTGTAGTACATGTGCCGCGCGTGATTAGCCGAGCGGTCTACGGCGCTGCAGTCATGGACTGTGCGGCTGGTCCTGGCGGAGGTTCGAGTCCCCTCTCGGGCATGATGTGTGTGTTCGTCCTTAGGATAATTTAGGTTAAGTAGTGTGTAAGCTTAGGGACTGATGACCTTAGCAGTTAAGCCCATAAGATTTCACACACGCATTTGAACGCCCTTAGTGCCACCCGCACATCTTTTCTGAACACTTTAAAAATGTATCTCTGCATTGATTATTTGGCGCAGGTGTGGCAGACATCACTTTCGACACCCCTCAGATTCCCGTGCGGCCAACAAGCGCTAGTTAAGTGACATAGCTCCTCTCAACGGAGGGGTGTCGAAATGGTTGCATGCGACCCCGGCGCCTGGTAATGTGGAGTGACTGTCTCAGATATATTTCTAAAGTGCTAAACAAAAGTCAGCGGGTGGCTCTGAGGGTGTTGTCGAACTGGGTGGTTTTAGCGGGACCCACTGCCGTTTCATTCACACGTATCTCAATGGCGCTCCCCCGTGTTCGCATCACAGGAGGGACAGAAACAGCACAGCTGAAAAAGCACAAACACCCTTCCGTGCTATGGGTCACGTTCAAATTTCTTCGAATGGTTTTGAAACGGCCTCTCTACAACAGAAAATGGTTCAAATGGCTCTGAGCACTATGGGACTTAACATCTGTGGTCATCAGTCCCATAGAACTTAGAACTACTTAAACCTAACTAACCTAAGGATATCACACACCTTCATGCCCGAGGCAGGATTCGAACCTGGGCCGTAGCGGTCACGCGGTTCCAGACTGAAGCACCTAGAACCGCACGGCCACACCGGCCGGCTCTACAACAGAGAAAAACTCGCTGTCGCGCTACAGTCGAAAGGGATGCGACCACATTCAATGGGCTGCAGGCCGACGACATCCTTAGGGAAGGAGTGAATCGTACGGAGGGTGTTAGTAGCGTCAAAGGATGTCAAGAATGTCGTCCTGTTGCTTATCTCGCTGCGAACAGTCGTTATTGACCGCGAAATGTGTGGAAGTCAACGCTCTTTATTCCACATCCTGAGGGTTTTTTTTCGTATCGATCTAGCTACGCTGCTTCTGAAATGTTTCCTTTGTCCACCCAGAATAAATCCGTGTGATTTCAAAGGTGGACCTCGTGGTTGTACCTCCATTGCAGAGGCGGCAAAAGAAGGGTAAAAAATTGGGTAGGAGGCTATGACGAGCTTTCCATCGCGTCCATGGTGGTGCTGGACAGATTTGTGGTAAAATTAGGTGAAAATACGACATTATTAACCCACCTTACATCTCCGCGCACCTCTCAGCTCTTGCGCTTATTTCGTATATGTTGAAACCTTGTATTTGAAGCGTCGCCGAGGACGAACGTGGGGAGGAGGGGGGGTGTCCACGCTTTTCCTCCATTGCCATGTTTCTATGCCGCAGTGGGTTTGAGGGATTTCGAAACAGAATTGAGAGATGAAAACTGAAGGTAGAAAATAGGGAAAATCCTGGATAACAGATGAGATACTGAGTTTGGCGAAAGAAGAAAATGGAAAAATGCAGCAAATGATGCAGGCCAAATGGAATACAGACGTCTAAAAAGTAAGATTGATGAGAGGTGCAAAATGGCAAAACTGGATTGGCTAGTGGAGTAATGAAGAACTATAGATGTGTGCAAGACTTTGGGAAAGGTAGATACTGCGTACAGGAGAATTAAATAAACTTTTTGAGAGTGCAGAACCAGCAATATCAGTATTAAAAGCTGAGAGTGGAACCGAGATCCAAGCAAAAAGGAAAGGTTGACGGGATATGCAGAAGGGCAATGTAAGGGAAACGGATGAGGAACAAGATGCACATGAGATGAGAGGTGCAATACTGTGAGAAGAATTTAACACAGCACTGAAAAACCAAAACTTAAATAAGGTCCATTCACTAGACGACGTTTGCTCAAAATTATTTAAGTATCTGGGAGAACCAACAACGACAAACCTTTACCAGCTGACATGCAAGATAATGTTAATCAGATGAAACATCCTCAGACTTCAGGACGAATGTACCAATACAATTTCTAAGGAAATAAAGTTTTGATAAGTGTATTACTGAATCATTAGTGTAACAGTCATGTTTACAAAATACTACTTGGGTAGGATCACCTGCGTTCCAGAGAAGACGTTAGGTCAAAGACGTGGCAGCGAGCAAGCAGCGGTGGAGTGGTGCAGCTGCTACCGGAAGGTGGCAGAGGTTCGCAGTAATCCCCCGCTGCGTGTTCCGGAGCGCGCTTCCTGCGCTCACTCGACCATCCGGCAGCTTCCGGCTGCGAGCCGCCTGCTTCCAGAGCCGCGGCAAGCTACCCGGGCTATTGTTACCTCTAACTGGACTTCTGTTGGTTACTTATGGAAGTGCCTGACATTCGGGGCTCAAAAATGGTTCAAATGGCTCTGAGCACTGTGGGACTTAACATCTGAGGTCATCAGTCCCCTAGAACTTAGAACTACGTAAACTTAACTAACCTAAGGACATCATACACATCCATGCCCGAGGCAGGATTCGAACCTGAGACCGTAGCGGTACCAGACTGAAGCGCCTAGAACCGCTCGGTCACAACGGCCGGCCCATTCGCGGCATCTAGTTACGTAAGCAACGCGTTCTTGCGCTATATTAGTCTTAAGTGGAATATTTTTTGTCCAAACGCGCTTCAGCCGTTGCATAACTTCCCTAGAAATGTAATTCGTTCGTCGAGATGCAATTCCCGATTATTGATTAAGACGGACATTTATATCCATTCCAACATGAGTGATCTTCAGCAGCAAGGCACTCAAGCCTTATGCATTATTATTATTTCATACACATTACAACGCTGAATAAAATAATTGTGATTATAAAACACTAAAGCAACTTAATTGTCGACGTTCTGACCGCCCTGCGGCGGTGCTCTTCAGAGCGGTTAACTGCCGTAAAGAGGACCGTAGCAAGTAGGACGAAGCATCGGAAATTTAGTTCCATTAGGGTAGGCCTACTACAATCACGTGGCCTCACACCAACCATTATTTTAGTCAAAATGACACCTGTCATTGCGAAGCATACGAAGTCTTTCAAGGTTGGCTTGTGTATAAACATTAAATATAAACGGGAAACTTTGAATAGGAAACCGCAAAAGTACTCGACACACTTACTTCAAATTTTAAGCGTTACTTTACTAAATTTTCAGACATACATAGACGGAATGTTGTTTTAAAATAATAATGTACAGGTTTTGTGTTAAAACTGACTGCGAGAAAGAAAGTGCTCAGCTGTAAAAATGTGCAGTTTTGTTTCCTTTGTCGCAGGAAGTTTTAACTGCGCTAGCAGGGCGTTTAAACCGTTAGAAAATTGTTTCTGCCGTTTATATTCTTTTTCATTAGATATAATTTAAATGCAAATCGTATGCACAACAACGTGCTGTTTTCTTTTCTTCCTCGCAGACGGTTTTTACAGAAGACAGGAAATTTTATTTCTCGCTTGATATGACTGGTATACTACTATAGAGTCTTATTTTCAATAACAATGAACAAGGCTCAAGGCCAGAGAGGAGGGTGGGAAGAGGAGCAGAAGAGAGCGGTGAGAGTAAATGGACACAGAGAGTGGAAAGGAGGAGATGGGTGCAATTCCACGTTCCAGAACACTGCCAAGCGTGAAGTGAACAACTTCGCACGGCTGATTTTTGCCCTCTGGAGACGTGGCCAATGAAATGCGACACCGTTTTTATGTCACAAGCAGAACTTTAGAGCAGGCATATTGCATGCAATTGAAGTACGTATGTGGTATTCCTTTTTTCTGTTGTTATACAGTACGTTGTATAAGGAGTGTTCAAATGGAAAGGTACGAAACGTCATAACAGCAAAACCGGCAGAAACTCAGGTATGTTGCTTTGGGATAACGTAGTGAGACACCTAGGGACGCGAATGTAATGTCCGACGTAGTTGTGCGTGTGTGTCACCTCCCCCAGCAGGCAAGGTGATACTCGCCGTCTCTTTCGACATCCAGTGTCCAATACTCATAGAATTCCACGAGTACGCAAAAATCGTTAACAGTGACGTGTACTGTGAGACACTAGCCTGCTCACGGGGCGAATGGTTCTGCTGGACGATATCACGCGTCCCCACGTCTTCCCGGGTCACATACTCGTTAAGTGTATTAGTCAAGTTGAAGTGAGGTCAGCTCGAGCATCCGTCCCAAAGCCCAGACACGTCGCCCTGCAACTCCATGTGTTGGTAATCTAAAAAAAAACTATCTTGAAGGCGAGAGCTTCAACTTGAACGACGAACTGAAGAACACAATGCAGGACTAGCTCTCGTCACGGCCACTGGAATTCTGTAACAGGGAATCCTCCTGCACGTAATACATTCGGATAGTCGTGTTCAGGCCACTGGTGATTGTTTTTGAATAAATACTACAGTTACACCCACAGTCTTTCCTATCTTTTATTCTGAACACGTCTCATATAAATATATCCCGTTTCAAAGCATCGGCAAATTGAGGATCTCTCGAAACCGCATTGTTTTAGCTACGATGATAGAAACTACATATCGGGAGTTAAAGGTTTCGTGTATTTGATGTTTTTAGTGTTATAAATTGTGCGTTACGAAAGTATAATGTTTGGATGCTACGGCACAATGATGATCTATTAGAATCGCGTTGTTTTGGTACAATTCTTGATAGTTAAAAATCAAATAACGATATTTGTAGACACAGTCATTACACAGTGTCTTCCATATATGGAGGATCAGCTGCTACGTCGAAGCCGTAGCGTAGTTGATGGTGACGTGAACTGTGAAGATAAAGGTAGCAGGCTGGCGTCCGTCTCGTTTCAGTTACTTTTCTTCCACTTTTTATTTTCTGAAAGATTCTGGTTCTTTCTTATTAGTGTGATAGAAGTATTACCTCCAGTTGTCGT
Source organism: Schistocerca cancellata (assembly GCF_023864275.1). Classification (NCBI taxonomy): domain Eukaryota; kingdom Metazoa; phylum Arthropoda; class Insecta; order Orthoptera; family Acrididae; genus Schistocerca; species Schistocerca cancellata. The sequence continues at coordinate 406,566,169 of NC_064627.1, read as the reverse complement.
TGTTTCTTGTAAATAATGTACTCGCTGCAATTTTTGCTGCGTAGGTAAGGTATGTTTGGACAGTGGCCACATGCGTAACGTGACTGCCAGTTTATGGCAGAAGGTAAACACAAGTTACACACTGTAAGTTTTTCTGTTATGAAACTTTCGTAGAACGTACACCATATACCTATCTCTTGGTTTTATGGACGCGTTATGGGGCCCCTTAGGGACTTGGCTGCCAAGAAAGGAAAGAAAACCAATGTGCACTCCGTGAATATACCGGGTGGAGTCACTCCAGGTGTGGAACGGGTCCTGACGGATGCCATGAGGGGCACAGGGTGCAGTCAGCTGCAGATGGTTCCTCACGTCGGTACCAATGATGTGTGTCACTTTGGATCAGAAGAGATTCTCTCTGGTTTCGAGCGGCTAACAGAAGGCTGCCAGTCGTGCTTGCAAGATGAAAGCAGAGCTCAAGACTTGCAGCACAGTCGACAGGACCGATTGCGGACCTCTGGTACAGAGCCGACTAGAGGGCGTGAATCAGAGGCTCGGACGGTTCTGCGGCCGTGTAGGCTGCAGATTCCTCGACTTGCGCCAAAGAGTGGTTGGTTCAAAAATCAAATGGCTCTGAGCACTGTGGGACTTAACATCAGTCCCCTAGAACTTAGAACTACTTAAACCTAACTAAGGACATCACACACAGCCATGCCCGGGGCAGGATTCGAACCTGCGACCGTAGCGGTCACGCGGTTCCAGACTGAAGCGCCTAGAACCGCTCGGCCATAACAGCCAGCAAAGAGTGGTTGGGTTTCGGCTTCCGCTGAATAGGTCAGGTGTCCACTATACGCAGGAGGCGGCTACAAGCGCAGCAGGGGCTGTGTGGCGTGGACTGTGCGGCTGTTTAGGTTAGAGGGTCTCGGGAAAACAAGAGAAGGGCTTCAGCCACAAAGAGTGCAAGCCGAACACAGGAAGAATGTAGATACAGGAACCATCGGTATAACAGTTGTTAATTATCGTAGCTGTGTTGGGAAAGTACCAGGGCTCCAAGCGCTAATAGAAAGCAATGATCGTTATAGGCGCTGAAAGCTGGCTAAAGTCGGAGACAAGCTCAGCCGAAATTTTTGCGAAGATCCCAACGGTGTTCCGAAAAGATAGGCTAAACACTGGTGGCGTGTTTGTTGCTGTTACAAGTAGTTTATCTTGTGCGAAATTGAAGTAGATATTTCTTGTGAGTTAGTATGGGCAGAGGACATTGGTGGCAACCGGAATAAAATAATAATTGGAACCTTTTACCGACCTCCCAATTCAGATGATAAAGTTGCTGAACGGTTCAAAGAAAACCTGAGTTTAATTTCAAACACGTACCCGACTCATACGATTATAATTGGTGGTGACTTTAATTTACCCTCGATATGTTGGCGAAAATACATGTTTAATTCCGGAGGTAAGCATAAAACATCATCCGAATTGTGTTAAATCCATTCTCTGAAAATTATTTTGAGCAGTTAGTTCATGACACCACGCAAATAGTAAATGGTTGTGAAAACACACTTGACTTCTTAGCAACAAATAATCCTGAGTTAATGACAAGCATCAAAACGGATACAGGGATTAGTGAACACAGGGTTGTCGTAGCGAGATTGAATATTGTAACCCCTAAATCCTCCCAAAATAAACGAAAAATATACCTATTCAGAAAAGCAGCCTTCCTGAGAGACTTCCCACTTCTTCCAACTTAATAATGTAAGTGTAGACCAGACGTGGCTTGAATTCGAAGAAATAGTGTCTGCAGCTATTGAGTAATCCTCCTTGCTACACAAAACGGTTCAGAACACTGTTGTAAAAACAAAGAAACAAACATGCCAAATTTAAACAGTCACAAAATCCCCAAGATTTTCGAGCTTCTGTCAAAGATCGCCATTTAGCGCGGACTTCAATGCGAAATGCTTATACAGTTTCCATAACGAAACTTTGTCTCGAAACCTGGCAGAAAATCAAAAGAGATTCTGGTCGTAGGTTGAAGAACGTTAGCGGCAAGAAACAAACGGTGCTTTCTCTGCGCGGTAGCAATGGAGATACTATCGAAGATAGTGCTGCTAAAGCAGAGTTACTAAACACAGCCTTCCGAAATGCTTTCACAAAAGAAGCCGAAGTAAATATTCCAGAATTCGAATCAAGAACAGCTGCCAACATGAGTAACGTAAAAGTAAATATCCTCGGACTAGTGAAGCAACTTAAATCACTTAATAAAAGCAAGTCTTCTGGTCCAGACTGTATACCAATTAGGTTTCTTTCAGATTATACTGATGCATTAGTTCCATACTTAACAATCATATACAACCGCTCGACGAAAGATTCGTACCCAAAGACTGGAAAGTTGTACAGGTCACACCAATATTCAAGAAAGGTAGTAGGAAAAATCCACTACATTCCAGGCCCATCTAATTAACATCGATATGCAGCAGGATTTTGGAACATATATTGTGTTCAAACATTATAAATTACCTCGAAGAAAACTGTCTATTGACACGGAGTAAACACGGATTTAGGAAACATCTTTCTTGTGAAACACAACTATCTCTTTAGTCGCACGAAGTGCTGAGTGCTGTTGACAAGGGATATCAGATCGATTTCGTATTTATGGATTTCCGGAAGGCTTTTGACACTGTACCACACAAGTGGCTTGTAGTGAAATTGCGTGCTTATCGAATATCGTCTCAGTTATGTGACTGGATTTGTGATTTCCTGTCAGGCACGTCACAGTTCGTAGTAATTGATGGAAAGTCATTGATTAAAACAGAAGTGACTTCTGGCGTTCCCCAAGGTAGTGTTATAGGTCCTTTGCTGTTCCTTATCTATATAAACGATTTGAGAGACAATCTGAGCAGCCGCCTTAGGTTGTTTGCAAATGACACTGTGGTTATTGACAAAGTCATTAGAACATCAAAACAAACTGCAAAACGATTTAGAAAAGATATCTGAATAGTGCGAAAATTGGCAGTTGACCCTCAATAACGAAGAGTGTGATGTCATCCACATGAGTGCTGAACGGAATTCGTTAAACTTCGGTTACACGATAAACCAGTCGAATCTAAAGGCCGGAAACTCAACTAAATACCTAGGAATTACGATTACGAACAACTTAAATTGGAAGGAACACACAGGAAATGTTGTGGGGAAAGCTAACCAAAGACTGCGTTTTATTGGCAGGACACTTAGAAAATGTAACAGACCTACTAAGGAGACTGCTTACACTACGGTTATCCGTCCTCTTTTAGAGTACTGCTGCGCTCTGGGGGATCCTTACCAGATAGGACCGACGGAGTTCATCGAAAAAGTTCAAAGAAGGACAGCGCATTTTGTATTATCGTGAAATATGGAAGAGAGTGTCACTGAAATGATACAGGATTTGGGCTGGACATCATTAAAAGAAAGGCGTTTTTCATTGCAACGGGATCTTCTCACGAAATTCCAATCGCGAACTTCCTCCTCAGAATGCTAAAATATTTTGTTGACACCGACCTTCATAGGAAGAAACTATCACCACGATAAAATAAGGGAAATCAGAGCTCTTACGGGAAGATACAGGTGTTCGTTCTTTCGGCGCGCTTTACGTGATTGTAATAATAGAGAATTGTGAAGGTGGTTCGATGAAATGTGATTTGCAGAATATCCATGTAGATGTAGATGTAGCTGTATCTTTCCGGTAAATACCTTTTTCAGTGATGGTAAGCAGCTTCGGAAAAAACTCCTCTTCCATTCAAAAGAAATTAGGAGACGAAAATCTATGTTGAAATCTATATTATGAAATGCGTTATTTCAGAATAATAGTAGTCAATTCAACATCCACAGCACGGGTATTACGCACGAACAAACTGACATTAACGCCCGTCCATTTTCGTATAGGAAGTGTGTGATTTACGCGCCTTATGCAGCCGCGAACTGTCGCTGGAGAGCGCTGAGGTCGCAATTCACGATGAGAAGCACGTTTAGTGAGATGTAGCAGGTTGTTTCAGAGCTGTCCTGTGAAAGAACAGCTTCACCTAACTCAAGGTACGTGACGCGGCTGTACGATCCCGCACAGAGGAGCGAACAAGTGTCTGTCCTGTCAGGAGCTGGTCGTACTGGGCTGCCGACATGTTGCAAAGCCCTCCTGAACCAATGTACTGCATATCACAGCCGTGTGTACCCGATCAGTCTGAGCAGAAATATTCCAGAACGATAAAACACAGCCTCTACAGGCCACGATCACGGCGCTGTCGAACTCCGACACGGAGCATGACAATCTTCTCGCACACAAGCAACAGTTGAATGCAATTTCCGGACGAGAAACACAGAATATCGATGGCGTACAACTCCTTACTATGCGCTGAAACGCTGATCATTTGAAGATTCGAGCATGTAGAATATTTCGTGATAATTTGCTTTTGTTGGCGATTTCATAGCGTTGCAGTTTTAATGGCGAACAGTGTAGTTAATAGTTCACGCCACAACGAGAATATAAGACAGTCTAGCCTTTGTCTTAGTAACTATGCAAGTAGACCAACACGCCGGAAAATCTTATAAGTTTTATCGTATTTTTTGCACAATTGCATGATGACCTGAAACAGAAATACGGATAGCGCCCTCTTCCGAAAACATAAATCAGACGCAATAAAATTCTTGCATTGAAATGAGTACACCACATTGGCAAAAGGGGTGGTTTCTCTTGAGCGACATAATTATCCAAAAACCATGCTTTCGAACCAAGTAATGAGCCGACACTGGCGGACCGGTCGAAATGTAGAAAACGACGGGTGGACTGGAGGTTGGACAAACTTCGCCGTTGACACATGACACACAATAAAGCGATGTTACCGTACAGTACATCCTCCTGAAATGTTCCTTGTTTGCACTGACTCATGTAATTTAATCGAGAACAATTTGGCAGTCGGAACGGATTAGAAATATCACTCACCGAGAGTGTGACACCATATGAAAGTAAATTATGAAATCACGAGGCTTTGATGGGTAATAGGTCGCCATTATTGTTTACATCGGTGGATACAATGCGTGCGCTCCTCACATGTTGTTGCAAACAACTTGTATGTTGCCTTTTCCGGGAAGAAAAATTACTAAGGTAAGAAGATTAGCATTTATCGTCCAGTCGACGAGGAGGTCACAGACGAAGCACTTGGCATGAATCACAGACGGATGGGTATGAAACAGGCCACGTCCTTTCAAAGGAACCGTCTTGGAATGCACCTTAGCCTGTTTAGGTAAAATGACGGATGTACGGCTGGAGGAGATTTGAACCGCCGCCATTCCGAATACGAGACGAGTGCCCTACCACTGCGGCACCTCGGTCTGTGAAAGATTTGGGTTTAACCTGCCTTCGACGACTAAATCACTGCAGAAAGCGTACGGGTTTGGTTATAACAGGGATGTAGGGGGGGTTACAAAGCGAGAGTGTGCTATTCAAAGGCACAGTACTGGCATTCTCATTAAGCACTACACGTTATTCAGACGAACGTTAAATATAGATAGACAGACATAACTTCCTGCCTCTTTTAATCTCCTGAACCAAGTGCTTCAACGATTACACCATATGGTTCGGTTTGTTGCCGTCGAAAAAACGAAGTTGCTTACTGATGTCGAGCCAGTAGAAGTGAAGTCCTTGGTACAGGGTGCTGAAGCCTATCTCACATCATATAGCGAAATGTAGTGGCCTGACTGCGTGTCTCTAGCTGGCGCGAAACCGTGCGTTAACGATCAATAACCCCACGCAATAGCTCACATACTGTGGACGCCATACAGCAATCAAATCGTTGTAAGAGCCACAGCGTCACTCTGTACGTGGTCCGCATTCCGAGAACCATTCTGGACCTCTTTTTTGTGGAGTTCGTAAGTCTAGAACGTCTATGTACTTAGTCACTAGAGAACGTGGTTGATCAAAAACCGCAGTAGAAGACAACATCTATAGTGACTAATCTCAGTATGACAACATACACTGAAGTGAAAAAACTCATGGGATACCTCTTAATATTATATCAGACCGCCTTTTGGCTGGCGTAGTACAGCAACTCGTCGTGACATGGGCTCAACAAACCGTTGGAAGCCTCTTGCAGAAATATTCAGCCATTTGTCTCCATAGCCGTCCATAAGATTTTGTGCACGAATGACCTGTCGATTTTGTGCCATCAACGATCGATGGAATTCATGTGGGACGATCTTCGTTGCCAAATCACTCATCTGAACTGTCCAGAATATTCTTCAAACTAGTCGCGAACAATTAGGAGCCGGTAACATTGCGCAATGTCATCCATAAAAATTCCATCGTTGTCTGGGAACATGAAGACCGCCAATGTCTGAAAATGGTCTCCCACTTCCAGTCAATGATCGGTTCGGTCGGACTAGAGGTCCCAGCACAATCCATGTAAACATAGCCCTTGCACTATGCCCTGTTGACAACTTGGTTCCATAGTTTCGTGGTGTCTGCTGCACATTCTAAACTTATCATTGGCTCTTGCTAACTGAAATCAGGACTCATCTGCCCAGCTAACGATTTTCTAGTCGTCCAGGGTGCAACCGATATGGTCACAAGCCCAGGACAGGCGTTGCAGGCGACGTTATTTTGTTAGCAAAGGCACTCGCGTCGGTCGTCTGCTGTCTTTTCCATTAACGCCAAATTTCGCAGCACTGTCCAACTGTATACGTTCGTCGCACGTCCCACATTGATTTCTGCGATATTTCGCGCAGTGTTTCTTGTCTGTTATCACTGACAACTCTACGCAAACGCAGCTGCTCTCGGTCGTTGAGCGAAGTACGTCGGCCACTGCGTTGTCCGTGGTGAGCGGTAATGCATGAAATCTGGTATCCTCGGCACACTTTGACACTATGGATCTCCGAATATTGAATTCCCTAACGATTTATGAAATGGAATGTCCCATGCGCCTGGCTCCAACTACCATTCCGCAATCAAAGTCTATTAATCCCCGTCGTGTGGCCATAATCGAAATGGTTCTGAGCACTATGGGACTTAACTTCTGACGTCATCAGTCCCCTAGAACTTAGAACTACTTAAACCTAACTAACCTAACGACATCACACACATCCATGCCAGAGGCAGGATTCGAACATGCGACCGTAGCGGTCGCGCGGTTCCAGACTTTAGCGCCTAGAACCGCTCGGCCACCCCGGCCGGCAGCCATAATCATGTTGGAAATATTTTCGCATGAAAGACCTTGAGTACAAATGATAGATCAACCAGTGCAATACACATTTATACCTAACGTACGCGATACTACCACCATGTGTATATGTGCATATTGCTATCCGATGACTTTTGTCACCTAGGTGTGTTATTTCTGAAATGAAGGGACGCTGGCCAAAGGTCATGGTTCTCGAAGTACAGATTAAGGCCGTGTGTGACTCACTCTGGTAAGATTTTCTCATATTTGTTAATTATTCCGATAATTCCATACATCGCATGTCAACGATTCTGCCACTACAGAGCGAGGATTTTAACTGTTAAAGTATCCTATGAACGAATGTGGTATCTAGGGCTTCAATAGGGAAGTTTCATAAAATGAAAATGCGAGTCTCATCTTCATCAGGCTGTATGCTAGCACTCTCCTGCTGCCATGTGTACGCACGAAATTCTGAAGTGCTTTCCCGACTGCGACACAAGTGAAACCTGGAAAATACAGCAGCTGTGCGCATCAGCCGCGCGGACATTATCTAGCTGATTTGACAATAACAACAGATGCACGCGGTTCCCGTCGGCAGTATGCACTGTATTTGGCAAAGCTCCTCTCCGCTCTCTGCGACGAGCGCGGGACAATTAGGCAGCGCCAATATCCAGCCGGAATGGCGCGATTCTGCGCGCCTGAATGCCCGCGGCCCGCCACACAGCGCCCCGCCGGCTGCGGGGGAGGTGCGAGCCACGCGCCGGTTCACACGCGCCGCTCCCACTGCCTCCCACGGCTCTCAGACCGCCGAGTGCACGGAATATCTGCAGCCGAACAGTATTAATGGAGGGACCTATTCGATTTAAAGACCAAAGGATAACGCTCGTGGCTGACAACCACCAGACGCATATCATTTATGGGGTTGCATTTGAGACCTTCTGGAAATTTCATTGACTATATTGCGCGGGAAGCACAGCTTTAAAAGAGTGCAAAAAAAAGTTTTTTTAATGATTCACATCTATAAATTTACTGACGGTGAGGAAAAGATCGTGATTGAGTTTGTATTATTACTGAAAATCCGCGGTAAGTGGCCTTTTGAGTAGATTATAGAACGGGATAGAGGCACTAATCAGAGGTATCCGCAGTGGACTGCTAAATAGCGCTCCAGCGGCGCTCCTGCCTAACGCTCTGAGCGCATCAGACAGCGGGACTGAAGAGCGAGGAGGAACAGGGAAATGAGAGCTATAGCACGACTCCACTACTGCAAAGTATTCGCCTTATCAGATTACAAGTAGCTCGCTGACAGCACTGCTTCTCTTAAAATACGCTTTTTTTTTTTTTTTTTTTTTTTTTTGAAGTCACATCGTTTAATGCCGGATGGGAATTCACTTACATTTCGTATCGTTTGAACGCCATGCAAAGAGCTTAATAAGTCATCACACTATTGTGAGCTGGAAAAACACTCATTTGAACGTCACTGGAACAGCAACCAGAAAAACAGTATGATGCGCTTGTCTTCTGACGAACGACAGTGAATGCTGGCGGGATTAAGTTCACCATTAGGGAAAAAACTGAATTAATGGTACGCAGAGTAGTGAAAAAATGTTTTATGGCCAACATCACCAATTATTTGAAAATCCTACGGAAAAATCAGCTTCAAGTCGCTAACATGGATCATTTTCTGCAACTCAAGGTAGTCATTTGTCGACCAGACATGACGGACTAAGTTTTAGTAATTAACTATTTCATTGTGAGTTTTCAAAGAGATTCCACGACATTCCACGAATGAAGACCGATTTCCATTTATCTGTCAGGCATTTCTTGCTTTTGGTTGCTAATGTGTCTCGTTACTTCCAACTTGAGCTGGTAGATCCACCCAGCTCGACGACCTGTTTGTACAGTCCAGGAACTTACAAGAGTTTTATAAAATGGTACCTCAAGAGCAATATTCTCGACTGCACAAACAAGTCGCTAAACTTCATTCAGTGTTTTGTTAAAGACATGTGCGTGAATGTTTTTTCCTTCTGTTACGAAATTGACAAAGTCCCAACAAATTTCGAGTTTACCAGATTTCAATCTGCATAGTTCCATGTTTTTGACTGTATCACGAACCACAGGACCAAATATACTACATATTTTAAAATCGAAATGTTTATAAATCTACACTACTGGCCATTAAAATTGCTACACCACGAATATGACGTGGTACACACGCGAAATTTAACCGACAGGAAGAAGATGCTGGGATATGCAAATGACTAGCTTTTCAGAGCATTCACACAAGGTTGGCGCCGGTGGCGACACCTACAACGTGCTGACATGAGGAAAGTTTCCAACCGATTTCTCATACACAAACAGCAGTCGACCGCCGTTGCCTGGTGAAACGTTGTGGTGATGCCTCGTGTAAGGAGGCGAAATGCGTACCATCACGTTTCCGACTTTGATAAAGGTCGGATTGTAGCCTATCGCGATTGCGGTTTATCGTATCGCGACATTGATGCTCGCGTTGGTCGAGATCCAATGACTGTTAGCAGAATACGGAATCTGTGGGTTCTGGAGGGTAATACGGAACGCCGTCCTGGATCGCAACGGCCTCGTATCACTAGCAGTCGAGATGACAAGCATCTTATCCGCATAGCTGTAACGGATCGTGCAGCCACGTCTCGATCCCTGAGTCAACAGATGGGGACGTTTGCAAGACAACAACCATCTGCACGAACAGTTCGACGACGTTTGCAGCAGCATGGACTATCAGCTCGGAGACAATAGCTGCGGTTACCCGTGACGCTGCATCACAGACAGGAGCTCCGGCGATGGTGTACTCAACGACGAACCTGGGTGCACGAATGGCAAAACGTTATTTTTTCGGATGAATCAGAGTTCTCTGTACAGCATCATGATGGTCGCATCCGTGTTTGGTGACATCGCGGTGAACGCACATTGGAAGCGTCTATTCGTCATCGCCGTACTGGCGTATCACCCGGCGTGACGGTATGGGGTGCCATTGGTTACACGTCTCGGTCACCTCTTGTTCGCATTGACGGCACTTTGAACAGTGGACGTTACATTTCAAATGTGTTACGACCCGTGGTTCTACCCTTCATTGCATACCTGCGAAACTCTACGTTTCAGCAGGCTAGTGCACGACCGCATGTTGCAGGTCCTGTACGGGCCTTTCTGGATACAGAAAATGTTCGACTGCTGCCCTGGCCAGCACATTCTCCAGATCTCTAACCAACTGAAAACGTCTGGTCCATGGTGGCCGAACAACTGGCTCGTCGAATACGCCAGTCACTACTCTTGATGAACTGTGGTATCGTGTTGAAGCTGTATGGGCAGCTGTACTTGTACACGCCATCGAAGCTCTGTTTGACTCAATGCCCAGGCGTATCAAGACCGTTATTACGGCCCGAGGTGGTTGTTCTGGGTACTGATTTCACAGGATCTATGCACCCAAATTGCGTGAAAATGTAATCACGTATCAGTTCTAGTATAATATATTTGTCCAATCATCTGCACCCCTTTATCATCTGCATTTCTTCTCGGTGTAGCAACTTTAATGGCCGGTAGTGTATAAGCATGGCAACTTAATGTTTATTTCCTGTAACTGAAGCTTTTTGTAGTTATGCTCACAGTATTAGCACTACCTAAATCTTATTTACTGAAGTAATAAACGTTACTGCTTTGAAAAAAAAAAGAAAGGAACAGTTAAAAATAAACACTATTGATAAAATGCTGTTTATAAAGGTAAGCTGCAGCTATCGACTCTTAGAAGTAGTTGAGCTGTGATGCAGACTCGTCTTCCTTAGTTTCCCGCAGGTGCAGCCTTTGGCATACAGCCTGCTCGGAAAGGGTAGTGGTGGGGGAAGTTGGAGTGCTGAGTAGAGTCGACCGCACTCGCGGAGCGCGAGGACCTCCGGGAGAGCAAATATTGGCCAGGACTGCCCTACGGTATCATTCTCTTGTAACTTCTGCCCTGTACAGACATTTCATTCAACAAGACCAATATTTTGTCAGGGACACCAGAGGGGCAACATCACCATCTGGCTTTCATAGCATCCGGTTGTAAAGACGGTATTCGACATTTGTCTTAACTATACCTTCCACGACTAATCAATGGGGGCTCAAGGCTCGTCTGTATAGACTGATGGAACAAATCGAACATCGGATGACGTGGAAAGACATGTCACATGTGTATTGTGGACGACGTATTTGGCAAACCGGCAGTACGAGAAGGAAAGTTAAACTGCTGTCCTGACATATCCCTTACAGAAAAAATGGTGTAAAGGCAGAGTTTCTGTGCTGTCGTTCTAGGATGATGGTTAATAGGACAAATCACGCCGTTGGATACGAATCTGACATGTAGATAGTTCATTCACAATATAAACCAATTGTTAATGCGACTTAGCCAATGGGATCCAAAGGCGTTCCACAGTGTCACGCTGTAGGTCGCCCAATAAGATTTTTCAGGCAGCATGATGGAAAAAGCCACTTAAACACAAAAATCGATTCCTGGATGGTAACAGTGTCTTCGGGTCAGTGCATCTCATGAGAATACGTGCAACTGGATAGCATCGAAAACTACTCATTCCAGTCAGCAGCAAGTACGTCGGATAACTTGTGAATCGTTGCACACTCATCCGTATACGTCTTGTTTTGCGACAACACTCGACCATACACTGGAACAATGTGCAGCTCTTCTTAGGACATCCATAATGATGCTTCAGAGGCCAGCGATATCGTCACTTTGTCTGTCACTATGACAGCTTTCAGTGTCTTCCAAATGTCAAACACACTGTATCCTAACGTAACTTAGTATGTAAAAAAATTAATGTTTCTTTGTATGTTTGTCCTCTATGCGTTCCTAAACTATTCATCCGCTGCTATGAAACTTCAGTGAGTTGTTCTCCGTACGCCCACAAATGTACCTAGTCTACGACACACGGTACAGGAGATACGCGTCATAAACAACGAAATGTCGCTTACTACATTTTAGTTGTACGTGCCGTAAAACTTCCGTATCAGGCATGACGTTGTAATCTATTACTTCATTACTACTAACTCCATTCGCAACACATTTTGCATACAGTACCCACTTATATTCCACAGTATTCCCGAAAACAGAGTCAACTTTTTCGATGATCGTTGGGACTTTGTCTTTTCTGGCTGTTTCGACTTCTTACTTTTCTCCTTTGTCTTGCGATTGCTGTGATACATCGAGCGCTCGTCCAAGGTTTTCAGGCGGTTAGGGAGTCACTTGGATTGGCCAGTCACATTTGCAACATTTTCGTTGCTGCCTCGGTTCAGCGGGCTTTTCGAATGGATGCGAGCAGTCGCAGGACCCTGCAGGAGGCGGCCTTTATGTTCAAAATGTCGTGCAAGGTGATTCGCGACTGACATTTTCACGCAAAACCACAACAAGCTACTACACTTGTTCTATTATTCTGCAATAATTTTGACATTCAAGTCACCGTCTAGCAACTTTAATTTTTTTAAATAATTTTTAATATTGTAAACATTTGGTATACACCGTAATAAAACTTTAAATCTGCCAGACGATGATATCACTGTCGAAACTAGCTACATTATAAGAAACCTTCTTAGCACGTGCTAATTTTACATCAAAACATCTTTCATGAAGCCTGTGCAGCACAGCTTAAAAATTACCCTTAGCTAGTTTTGATACAACGGTCTGCGAGCTCCAGTGACTTCATTACTGTTGTCATTGCCGGTTCCTCACAGAAAATTGTGAAACTTCATTGTAGATTACCAATATAAGTTTATTTTTATGTTCATTGCTACCAGTTTCGATCATTATACCATTATCAAGCCGAAGCAAAAAGTGACGAGCTTGTCACAACAACGCTTTGCTTCGGCTTGATAATGGTCTACTGATCGAAACCGGTAGCAGTGAGCGTAAAAATAAACAGCTGACGGACATCTTCAATGAAGTTTCACAATTATTTGACAGCTGTAAAGCCCTACCTCATCATAAATTTTTCTTCACAGAGAGGTGATCTCTCACTTAGTTCTTCGTCATTTAGACTTGCTTGATCGAACTAGAAATGTCTGCGACACCTCACCACAGTGTCACATGGTGGCGCATTGTTGCCGTACATTCCCAGCGAGTCAGCATGGACTGTTGCAGAGTTGTTTATCTTCAAATGGAGAAACAGAGTTGCCGCACTATACTCCATTCCGTCAATGGGCTGCCCCACTTTTTAGTTCCTCTAGCGGGGTGCTGCGATACTGTAACGCGTCCATTTCGATATGCACAAGGACTGCACACGTTTACTGCTTGAATGTAACTGAAATGCAATTATTGACGGTGGTGCATTGTGGACTGTAATTATCATATGGCAGAGAAACTTTGCAGGTATGCTAACGCATTAACAGAATCGCCGACTGAAAGGCCCGACGAGAGGTCCGATGTCATTAAATAGTTTAAAAAATATAATGAAATCATAAAACGCGGGTGAGCTTGGTGTGGCTCCTGGAAGAGAAAGGCGACCTATCCCGTTGGAAATTATTGACGAGGTTGCCCACGCAGCTTGGTTCAAATGGTTCAAATGGCTCTGAGCACTATGGGACTTACATCTGTGGTCATCAGTCCCCTAGAACTTAGAACTACTTAAACCTAACTAACCTAAGGACATCACACACATCCATGCCCGAGGCAGGATTCGAACCTGCGACCGTAGCGGTCACGCGGGTACAGACCGAAGCGCCTAAAACCACACGGCCACACCGGCCGGCCTGCCCATGCAGCATGTACTCCATTTAATATTACTGCTCCCGCAGTGTCATGAGAATTCAAAAATGGTTCAAATGGCTCTGAGCACTATGGGTCCTAACTTCTGAGGTCATCAGTCCCCTAGAACATAGAACTACTTAAACTTAACTAACCTAAGGACATCACACACATCCATGCCCGAGGCAGGATTCGAACCTGCGACCGTAGCGGTCGAGCAGTTCCAGACTGAAGCGCCTAGAACCGCTCGGCCTCTCCGGCCGGCTCATGAGAATTGTCCATCCCTTGATCAAGAGTACGGGAAGTTCAGCGATCTAGTCTACACCGGCACCTGCGGAAGATCCAGATGGTGCAGGAACTGAAACATCATGATCCTTAGCAACGTTCTGAATTAGCTCTTCGGTTTCTGGCACAGACTGAAGTTCATGATATGTGGCCAGGCAGTATCCTATTGAATGGTGATGCACATTTTATACTACTGTGTGCAGTGAATACACAGCGTTTTGTGCTTGAAGAACCATTTCACTCGCTGTATGTGACTTTTTGGTGTGGACATACAAGTACTTTTATATTTGGTCCGTTCTCCTTTGATATGAATACACCCAGAGGGTGTATGTGACTCCTCCTTTGGAGTAGCACAACTGTGTGGATACCGCTGTTTTTGTTGTAACTGCGGCCGGAACGGTCGCGGGTTTGAAGTCACGGAAAGCGTGGCGGGACCCACAGTGGACATGACCAACAAAGGACAGAACAAACAACAACAAAATCGAAACAACAGAGTCAAAAGGCAACCTAACAACCACGTCCACTTGTGAGACATACGCAAGATTAGACTCGCTGGCTGAGATTTTTTTTTTTTTTCTTTATTGTGACTTCATCCCCCTGCCCCATATGGGCAGGGGAGGGCTGTCAGCAGCACAATCCGTCGCTCTTCAGCCGAGTGACATGACAACTTAAAATAAGAATAAAATGTCACATACATAAGGCGATAAAGGGGAACTTAAAACAGAATAATGGGAGAAAATGGAGGTAAAAAATAGACTAACAAGGTGACGTTCATGGAGGATAGTTAAAAAAAAGTCACCAGAAAGTTAAAAAAAACACAGTTGGCGATTCTTCAAAACTCAGAGAAGACACTGAATGGACATGCACAGGTTAAAAGTCGGCCACAGTAGTAAAAACACTCCAGAACAACACAGTTAAAAACCACTTTGAGCACATGACAAAGAATAAAACTGCCAGGTGGGACCTGCCGAGGGAAAGGGCAGAGAGGATGGAAAAGGAGGGGAGAGCAAGGGGAAGCAGGGGAAGCAGTGGGATGAAGAGAGGAGGGGCATCAGTGGGTACACGAAGAGGCAGAAGACACGTGGGCCAGGTGATGAGGAGGGAAGACAGGGCAGGAGGGAGTGCAGAGACACTGAAAGGAGGCACAAGAGATGGAGGGGGAGTAGGAGGGGGAAGGCGCTCAGGAGGAGGGAGGGGGCGGAGTGGGAGATCTGAGGAGGAGGCAGGAAGATGGGGTTAGAGCTAGTAGCAAGGGTAGATGTCAGGGCGAAGCTCATCATCTGGGAGTGGTAGATGGTGGAAGTTGCATTGGTAAAGGAGATGGAGGGTGTGGAGATGGTGAGAGGGTGGGACACAACGGGAAAGGCGCGGCAACTGGTTGGGGGTGGAGAGGAAGGGAGACACCAGGGGGTGAGGGGGATCAAGGTAGCGGACAATATATGGTGTGCAGATGTGTTCAAGGAAAAGGAGAAGGTGGGAGAAGGGTATGAGGTCGTAGAGGACACGCATGGGGGACGAAAGGCAGATGCAGGGCTTTATAGAACTGGGGAGGGGCGTAAATCCAAGCTACACTGGCATAACAGAGGATGGGGCGTATCAAGGGTTTGTAGGTGTGAAGGATGGTGGACGGATGCAGAGCCCACGTCCAGCTGGACAGGAGTTTCAGGAGGCAGAGGTGGTTGTGAGCTTTGTTTTGGATGGTAAGGAGATGGAGTGTCCAGGTGAGGTGGCGGTCGAGTGTGAGGCCAAGGTATTTGAGGGTAGGAGTGAGGTGGATATGACAGCCATAAATGGTGAGGTAGAAATCATGGAGGCGGAAGGAGCAGGTGGTGCAGCCTATGATGATCGCCTGGGTCTTGGAGGGATTGACACGGAGGAACCACTGGTTGCACCAAGCGGTGAATTGGTCAAGGTGCGTTTGGAGGGTACGTTGGGACTGTTGAAGGGTAGAATAAAGGGCTAGGAAGGCGGTGTCATCAGCTAACTGGAGAAGATGAACAGGTGCGGGAGGTTTGGGCATATCAGCAGTGTACAGGAGATAGAGGAGAGGGGAAAGGACAGAACCTTGGGGCACGCTGGCAGAGGGATAGAAAGTATGGGAGTTGGAATTGTGGATAGTCACATAGGAGGGACGATGGGACAGGAAGGAAGCAACGAGATGGACGAAGTTGATGGGGAGAGCATAGGTCTGGAGTTTGAAGAGAAGCCCGGGATGCCAGACACGGTCATAGGCGTTCTGGAGATCAAGGGAAACAAAAATAGCGGACCGACGGGAGTTAAGTTGGAGGGAAAATTGGTAAGGTTAAGGAGCTGGTCGTCGGCAGAGAAGGAAGGCCGGAAGCCACATTGGGTAAGAGGAAGGAGGCGGTGCTGGTTAAGGTGGCGGTGCTGGCTGAATGAGTGGCAGGCGCTTAAATACTCTATCGGGGACGCCGCTATTGGCCGCTGGAAGGACGTGTTCCACTGTGGCGTCCTCACACTAAATGCAGGCCACGAGGCGTGCGCCGCCACAGCTTACGGCGCGATGGTGCAGAGACCTCTAGGGGTCTTCGATGTCCATGACGTCTGGCAGGGATTCGAATTCCGCGGCGCGCGGTACCAGAGTTTTCGTGCAAGATGGTCGCTCGAGCAGTGAAATATCTGGTTAGTCTAACTTTCCACGAACGTGTTATCTTCAGAACTTTTCCAGATGCATGACCTCCAAGATCTTCTAATCTAAATCCATTTGACTTTTGGCACTGGGGATACCTAAAAGAACGCGTTTACCAGGAACTCGATCGGTCACTGTCTGACCTGGAGGTCAGTATACAGGAACACGAAGCTCAGATTCCACCAGAACTGCTGCGTGCAGTTGTTGATCACGGATACAGCATCTCGTCGACGTCTTCGGTGCTTACATTGAAAACACTGTAAAGGCAGCGATTCATTTCCTTCCAAATTCCGTTCCTAACCCTTTACCTGTGGAAACATTTCTATACGTTTTTCTTACGTTTGGAGGGCCAGATTTGCACCTGATGGATAAAATTATACTATGTTCATAAAAAAAAGCGTAAATCGCTTTCGCATTAACGCATCAACTTACCTACTAAGTTTCGCTGCCATAAGATAATTACAGCCCACACTAGACCTCTGCGAGTAGCTGCATTTTAATTATAACCACACGGTACCTGCATACAAAAAATTAATTACATGCCTTTGTTTTTTCGAGGTGAAAATCAAAAGCTTATAACTACTCCTCGTATAACTTAATTTAGAAGTAATTGCTTATACTGTTGTAGACTAGCCTATAGGCACTCTCATCCCGCTCCTGTCTTTTCTGGGAACCGTGGCCTAGATATCGACAACGGGTTCGATACGTTGCCGAGCAAAAATATCTTGGAAAAAGAACTGCCATCTACGACAGGCGCTATAACCCTCTTAACGATAAAAATTGCTTATGGTTTAGTGGAAGCACTTCTGACCTTTGGGATGGCGTGAATCGTAAATCAAGCCGAGCCAAAAAAGAGGGCTGTAAAGTCGTAAATACGATGCAGCTAGCACTGAGCCGTTCGCCGATTTCCTCTTCAATATCGATAACATGAATTGTCTGTCTCATATCTGCTTCTCGCGCTCGCAACTCATTGTTTCTAGACTAGGGGATGGGACAGCAAGATGCAAGGTGTAGCCTCCTGTAGAACTAAGAGGGAAGTAATTAGCGAATCTGTTGCTCAAAATTAAACACGATCTACAAAACGTAATAGCAGAGACCGAAACAGCAGTCTTAATCCTATTCTTATAGCTTTTTTTTCCAGTACGACAACATTCGTGCACATAAGTCGTGTTCAACGTTATTTTCGTTGTTACAGGTATAGCTTACTCCACGGCCCTTCCACTCACCTGACTTCACACTTCTGCCATTTCATCGGTCGATGACTCGCTTGTAACATTTGTCCGGCAACATTTTAGGCGAGATGATGGCCTAACGTGCAAAGTCTCTTATTATTAGGTTTGGGCACTTAAAATAGTTTTCTTTCTCTGTAGCTGCGTTTTTTCCTACTAGAGGTTTCATTAATTTATGATGATCCTGTCGTTGTATACAAATTTTTACAACGAGATGATATACAAATATGGTTTTCTCTCAATTCAGCTTGTATAGCATGTCCAGTGTTCGGAACAACACTTCAGTGAATGAAAGATATAATGTTTCAGAGCACATTCACATATCAGAGTATGTGCTTTTACGTTTTACAGTATTGGGCTTACAGTTCGTGAAGCAATTACTAGAACAGCTGTTACGAGTTCCACTGCCCCTAACCGCTGCAATATGGTCTACACTGAGACTTATTGCAGTTGCTGTATGTTACTTGTGTCTACATAAATAACACGCAAGTCACTGTACAGTGCATTGTAGGGGGAAACTTTTCTAGGGCATGTGAGACCATTTTTTTATTCTTCGTTGATTTCTAGTTGTACTGACTTGAAATGAGCTCCGTTTTATTCTTAAGGCGTAGCTGCTGAATCAACTTGTATTTAACTGATGTCTGAGGCATCTCTCCACTATTCACATCATAGTTAACTTTTGCGGAAATTACTATTGGTACATTAATATCGATTCAAGGCATCTGCTCTCATTCCTACTTCATGCATCCCAGCGAGATACTAAATTCAGAACAGAACGGATTACAGTAACTTTATAACATGTGCCTTTTATACTACTTTAGAAATGAGTAAACACAAAGTCCTTACTATTGGAGTGATTTTTTATTATAAAGCCCTTCGTACATTTAAACTGGCAATCAGTAGAGAAGAATTTCTCTCTTTGATATATAGATACATTCGTACCTTATCGTGATAGTTATATCTGGGACTCAATGATAAAAAAGCTACAGGATGTGCTATAAATATGATTTTCTCCACAGAATAAGCTGTTGTTGCATCGCATGGAAAATTGTGCTGACATTTTTGTTTTTACCCAAGACACACCTCAGATTTCATCATGCTCTTATAAACACTGAGGAATAATTCAATCACGATACTGCTGCTCTGGGTGGAACAGTGATTATATATAATCATTGTTGAACGTTTTTACCAAAAAATCTCGAAAAATTACTGACCGATTTACTTTAGATTTTTAAATTTTACTCTGATAAACATTCTGGCCGACAAGAGCTTCTCATAGTCCCAATACACGACCTCGTTCAAACGCAGTGGGTGTTGATAATGACGTCTCTGTGGCCTTAAAGGCATTCTTGACTAACATTAAATCATCAAGTCCGACCTGGAGGTAATTAAAGCTCACGGCTGTTACAGCGTATATATCTTACAGCTAACCTGATTTGTATCCTCGTAATGGCCCAACTAGCGCACTCTTATGCGAACTGTACGAAGTTTAAAAACTTCGAAAATTGTTTACCCCTAAAGGTAACTCAAATCACACAGAAGTCAAAAAATAAACGGTGTATTACACAAGGAATAAATATATCATGTGGGACAAAAACGAGACTGTATCAACTATCTAGGAACAAATCTGATGTTAGAATTATACTGCATTACTAAGAATACGGCAAAACATTGAAGCAAGTAATCCAGAAATCGAAGCAGGTTTATTATGAGAAAAAGATAATTACATCAGGCCACAAAATAAAACTGTATGGGATATAGAGAAGACGGAGACAGGTGGGGCGAAAAAGGAAGAGGAACAGATAGCTCTAAAAATAAATGAGACTTTGCTAACAAGTGCATGTAGTGTTGGAAACTTCTTAAACAAGTACTTCATTTCTGTTACTGACAGCTTTGAGTTATCAGGTTTGGTGAACAGTGCAATGGAGTATCTGAGACCAGTCTTTAAAAATAACTTTAGTAAAATGGAAATGACACTCACATCTCCCAAAGAAGTAGCATCCATCATAAAATCCTTAAAATCTAAGTATCCCAGTTGGTATGATAACATATCAACGAAGTTAATCAAAGAGTGCTCATGAGAGTTGAGTTCTACCTTAAGTTATTTGTGTAAACAATCTCTTATCAGCATAACATTTTCGTATTGGCTAAAATATACTGAAGTTAAGCCTCTTTACAAGACAGGGGATAAAGAGATACCATCATATTATCGATCAATTTCACTTTTGCTGGCTTTTTCAAAAATATTTGGAAAGGTTGTGTTCAATCTTCTCCTTAAGCATCCGGTGGCTAATAATATATTACCCAAGTCAGAGTTTGGATTCATTAAGGGTTCTGACATAGAGAAAGATATTTACACTTACAGTGAGAATGTACTTAATTCATTAGATAATAAATTAGAAGCTATTGGCATTTTCCACGACATATCAAAAGCCTTGGACTGTGTGAACCACAGTATTTTCTTAACTAAATTAGAATATTATGGTGTCACCAGCAATTCTGCAAAATGGCTTGAGTCTTATCTATCTAACAGGAAACACAGAGTGACAGAGTGTCATTGCGAAATAGCTGCACAGTAAGCAGTCTTCATCTGACTGGGAATTAATTACATGTGGTGTTCCTCAGGGTTCCATCTTGGGTTCACTGTTTTTTCTTGTGTACATTTTTGACCTCTCATCTGTTATATTGCCATATGATAAGTTTGTTTTGTTTGCAGATGATACAAACATTGCAATAAGTAGCAAGTCGAGTGCAGATTTAGAAATAGCTGCTAATCAAATTTTCACTGATATTATGAAGTGGTTTAAAGCTAATTCACTGTCATTAAACTTTGAGAAGACCCACTATATGCAGTTCAGAACCTGTAAGAAATTTCCTTCCAGCATGTGTATAATATTTGAAGACATGCAGATCAAAGAGGTTGACAATGGTAAATTTCTGGGATTACAACTCGATAATAAATACAGTAGGGAAGGGCATACCACATAATTGCTCAAGCCCCTAAAAAGTTTGTATTTGCAGTGATAATGGTGTCAGATGTAGGATATAAATATAAAATAACTTGCATACTTTGCTTACTTTCATTCTATTATGTCATATGGGATCATATTCTGGGGCAACTCGTCAGACTGAGCAAAAGTTTTTAGGGTGCAAAGGCGCGTGATAAGAACCATTTGTGGTGTAAATTCAAGAATATCATGTAGAAACCTGTTCAAGGAACTTTGTATTCTAACCACTGCTTCTTAGTATATTTATTCCTTAATGAAATTTGTTGTAAATAATACATCTCTATTGACAATCAATAGCTCAATCATAGTATCAATACTAGGAATATGAACAATCTATGTAAAGACCTAAAATCACTTACCTTGGTCCAAAAATGGGTCCAATATTCAGGAACACACACTTTGAATAAATTGCCAGCAACCATTCAAAATTTGGCTTCAGATAAACCATGGCTTAAACAGAATTTGAAAGACTTTTTGATATGCAACTCCTTCTATTCTATATATGAATATCTTAACAGAGACTGTTAAGCCAGCTTAAGTAAAATTGTCTGCTAGATTTCAGTTTTGACAGCACTTGGTCACAACAGTCAAGATTAGATATTTTGTGTACAATAAATTTATTAATAGTGCATAACAATGTTCATTGTGACAGAGTGATAATTCTGTAAATATTAGCTGTTCTAGTTTATGGCTTTTTATTCACATATTTCAACAATCTCCTGACAAATAATCAAGGTAGTAAGTATTATATTCAAATACTTTATGTTATATTTTCTGTCATGTTCCACACCCACGAGAATCATCTCATTTTTTGGGTGTGTGGAACGAAAATTGAGTCCAATCTAATCGTCTTTCAGATATAGAAACACGCCTACCAACTTTGGTGTACGTCGCACAACTGCTTCTTGCTGTTACGAATTTTTTCCCGTCAGTGTATATGTATTACATAAAAGGGAAATGTTTTACGCAAAAATCTCGGAAAATTTTTAACCGATTCACTTTACATATAACATATATTTTTTAATATACGTGGTGTATAAATATCTGTGAACTATACAAAATGGATAAGTTGTTGGCAGAAACCTCGAAAAGTTCTTGAGCGATTTATTTCAAATTTTCACACGATTCTCTAACAAAAATTTGGATGTCCAATTGGCAACATTGGTAGCAAAAATCTCGAAAAGTTCTTGATTAAGTTACTTCTTAGCTTTGTACAATACTCTATTAAACATTCAGAGAGATATAGCCTATGCATATTTTTTTCAAAAAATACTCTACAGGCTTTCTGTTAAAACCAAGCACGAAAAAAAAAAGCTTCTGCATTCTGTGCTATGCTGTGAAAACGTGTATATATATATCCTTTCTTCTTATATACAATTTGAAACAAAATTTGCATGCACAACGATTAGCTGTCTATTTTTATTCCTCACAATCAGTTTTAACAGAAAACAGGAAAGTTGTGTTTATGATTTATTGGCTTATGACGAAAATATTACCACGCAAGCTGAATCGTTCGAAACGTTGTAATTCTCCCAGTTCACAAATCAAAACCATGCGAAATAATATCGTTCAACCTACTGTCCCTACAGATCGAGCAGCTGGAGATGTCCCTTTCATACCTCGTATATGAATGATCCCAACCGATTTACTCATTCATTTTAAGTGACTTCACTTCCCAGTCAAGGTTTCCTTTGCAACAACCGGAAAACAAGGCGCGAAGCCGGAGAGGGGGGGGGGAAGAGGAGGTGGATAGAGAAGGGGGAGGATACGAACGTAGAGTGGGGGAAGGAGGAGATGGGCAAAGAGACAGGAGAGAAGGAGAACAACAGATGAAGGAGGAGGTCACAGACAGAGAGATGGGGCAGGAGGAGGAAATGATCAAGAACAGGGGGGAGAAGGAGACGGACAGAGATAGCAACAGACGAAGGTGGAGTTCACAAATAGAGGTGGAAGGAGGAGGAGATGAATAAAGACAGGGGGAGAAAGAGATGGGCAGAGAGAGGGGAGAGAAGAACAACACACGAAGGAGGAGGTCATGGACAGAGAGTGGGGGCACGAGGAGGAGGAGATGAACAAAGACAGGGGAAGAAGGAGATGGGAAGAGAAAGGGGAGAAAAGGAGAAGATAAGACGAAGGAGGAGGACATGCACAGAGAAAGGGGGCAGTAAGAGGAGATAAACAAAGACAGGGGGACAAGGAGATGGGCAGAGAGAGTGGGCAGAAGAACAACAGATGAAGGAGGGGCTCATGGACAGAGAGAGGGGCCAGGAGGAGATGAACAGAGACAGGGGGGAGAAGGAGATGGGCAGGGAGAGGGGCGGAAACAGAGATTAGGAGAAATCTATTGTTAAAAATTGACACTCCTAAATGATTTTTTGCTAAAAGAGTAAGCAGTACTAGCAGTAATTCCACAAATTGAACAATTTTCGATTCCACAAATGTTGTTATTGTTGTTGTTGTTGTTGTTGTTGTGGTCTTCAGTCTGAAGGATGGTTTGATGCACTCTCCATGCTATTCTACCCCGTGCAACCTCTTCATCTCCAGATAACTACTGTCAGCTAAAACTTCTGGAATCTGTTTACTGTATTCATCTCTTGGTCTCACGACTCTCCAGTGCTTAATTGGTGATCCCTTAATATCTCAAAATGTGTCCTATCATCAGATCCCTTCTTCACGTTGTGCCACATACTTCTTTCTATCCCACACCTCCTCATTAATTATGTGATATACTCCTCTAATCTTCATCATTCCTCTATAGCATCACATTTCAAAAGCTTCTATTCTCATTTTGTCTAAATTGTTTATCGGTCATGTTTCGCTTCAATACATGGCTACATCCAGTACAAATACTTTCAGAAAAGGTTTTCCCGCACTTAAATCTATATACGATGTTAACAAATTTCTCTCGTTCAGAAACGTTTTTCATGCCATTGCCAGTCTACATTTTATATTATCTCTGCCTCGAGCATCATCAGTTGTTTTGCTGCCCAAATAGCAAAACTCATCTACTACTTTAGTGTCTCGTTTCCTAATGTAATTTGGTCAGCATCAACTGATTTAATTCGACTACATTCCATTCTCCTTGTATTGATTTTCTTCATTTTCGTTTTATATCATGCTTATATCCTCCACAAATAATAATAATAATAATAATAATAATAATAATAATAATAATAATAAGCAAGCATATGTAGGGGAATAAATATTTTGGAACATCCCCTATTAATTGGCTGAAAGGACACAAAAGCCAATGAGAAGTACGAACTAGTTAATGGAGGCTGTAAACTGATTTCGCTTCCATGACGTCTGTAACTCAACATCGCTTTTCCAGGAAAAAATTGTGCGACTGTAACATCACAACACGATAATGTACTCAACTGACTACAGGATGCAGCTACAGCATAACGCTAAACTGTACAGTTTTCTTGTCACCGTCTTCTTAAGCCGTTTCGTCAACTTATTTAACTACCTAGAATCTGATCGATGACTGTCGCCACCTTTCGCTTGGAAGGTTTTCTAGCAAGTAAACGTAACCTTTATAATTTACAGAAGGGCAACGTCGTCCCATCAGAAACATTAAATTATACCGAGGCTGAACAATTTCTCGTGTTTCCGGAGGACGTATGACGATCATCATCATCGTTTTTGTATGATAGCCGCCTCAATTAAAACGCTGACGTAATCAGTGAGCATTGGGACAAAGGTGCCAGATCAGAGCAAGGGGAGTGAGAGGATTTCATTTCAGTAAAGGGGAGTAATAGAGGCAGAGGACGGCAACGAGGATTTTAATTATTTGCAACTGCTTCCTGGAGGAGAATATCTGATCGGATTGGAACTCAACTCCGGAGTGTGAGGAAGGAAGCGAGCGGAGGGGGCGATAGTTGCATACCAACTTAATGGAATTCGGCGCGCCCAGATTACTCCCGAATCAGATATCAGGCCGGGGATCCCCATTCCAATACTAGGTAGTAACAGCCTCCTGGAGGAACGGAGCCGTAGAAAATTGCGGCCCAGGCGCGCTCACCATAATGAAATGGTTTTAACGCTTAAAATAAGGTATTCAGCAACGAATAAGTAGCTCAGTTCTGCATCTTACGCACGAATCAGCAGATATAATTACTATCCCTCTATATGTAGATCCTGATTCCAATAGAACATCTACCTTAGAACCGATGTCTTTATTACCATCCGAGCGTAAACAGCGCCACATAGTCTCGAAATATTGCATCTAGAAAAGGTTTGGATTAGGATTGCATTGGAGCTACAAGAATAACAGTCCTTCATTAACATTAAGGGGATCAGTTCGTAGATTTAAAAAAATTGCATCAAATTTCTTAAAAATAAATTAGTTTTGTCTTCTTTCTCTCTTACATGTAAGTCACACGAATACTGACAGATTTAACAATTCAAGATATCTGTCTTATATTCCTCAGACGTATAGAATGTGGAGTGGAGAACGCTAAACGGGACCACTGAAATAGCACGGCACTTTCAGTAATAGATAATTCGGAAGCAAGTTGCTGGTGTGTGTGTGTGTGTGTGTGTGTGTGTGTGTGTGTGTGTGTGTCTCTGTGTGTCTGCGTCGTAAAAGTTAATAAGATGTTATTTGATAACAATAACACAAGGATATCTTATTTATCAATATACAACGTAATAATACATTTTGCTTGTGTGATCGCTCAGGTTTTTCGGCGTGTTTGACTAATGGGCCAGTATATCACAAGATAAGTGCTGCTTATCAGGCGTCATCTGGAGGTGAGGTGACTAATAATGAGCTACTCATAGTTCGCGCATAGGTGAACAGAAGGCACAGATACGTCAGTCAACCCTGTTGTTTCAAATGGAATTTGGTTCCAAAAAGAATACCATATTAGCAGTACACTGTTCAGTACACTAATTCAGTGGTCTGACATATAAATATCGCTCTTTTGATAGATCACTGCATAAAGACTTCATGGCAGTTATCGTTTGGAGTGCAGCAAATTTTTTCAAAGTCAGTTGTTCTGTATAAAACGTACTGCGCATTAAATCTTGTGCATACCTCTTAAAGACGATGTGCACAGATAATGGTGTTTCTTAATTTCAATCAAATATTCTAAAGGCCAGAACACAGCTCATCAAACAATTTATCCTATTCTGATTCCATTCAACCCACGTATTCCATTCAACCTAAAGAAGAATTCCAACCTTAAATTCATAGATACACCACAGTTTCTTGTCTGTCCTGCTACTCAGCTACAATTCTGATTTCATCACATCAAGATCCGTTGCCCTTAAAAAACAAAAAAAGTTGAATTCAAAATAACATACTGCCTTCCTCCGCCCACATACGCAACTATGCAGTCTACGCTAAGAACTAATCTATGTTTACATAATACAGTTACGACTTCGCGCACTATCTGTTGTTTAGTATTTGTGATGCGCAGAGTTTCTCGTTCATGAGCCCGCACCTCTTGATCCATCAGCAGGCCCAAGTCGACAAGCTTCCATAGTGAGTGTAATTTTATGCTGTACAAGAATTTTCATCACAGTTTGTCAGTTCGGTAAACATCAGAGATCACAACTGAAATATCCCTACCTACCCCTACATTCTACACGCAGTTATTTCACAATGTGTAGTTGTCGATTTTAAGTACCCATCAGGGATCTCTTCGTATTTTCATTTGTTTTTCGCTGCAACCCTTTTTCCATCAATCGCGAAACATTTGAAATACTTTTAATAAGTGCTGACATTCGTATCTGATAATTCCATTCTAGTGTTTGTTATTCTTTGACATGGTATTTATGGCTAAAGCGTAATACTTCCTTAGAAAGTAATACTCGTATGCATCTCTACGCACATCGGTGTGCAGTGATTAGACGAATTCCGCAAACGGGATATGTAAGTACGCAGTAAGCAGGATGATGACTTCGTCGTATACGTTAACGCGAAACCCGCCAGCTAACGATGCAAGGAGATGAGCACGACGCAAGTGGAAGTCGCACACCTATTTAACGACGCTAGGCTAGTATACTAGCCAGAAGGAGTGTGTTTTATATGCGGTTTCACAACTTGTTTAGACATATGTCTAGTTCCGAAAGGGAAACCACAACAAAGAAGTAAATAATCGATCTACTGACACAGGGTTCAAAATGGTTCAAATGGCTCTGAGCACTATGGGACTTCACATCTTAGGTCATCAGTCCCCTAGAACTTAGAACTACTTAAACCTAACTAACCTAAGGACATCACACACATCCATGCCCGATACAGGATTCGAATCAGCGACCCTAGCGGTCGCGCGGTTCCAGACTGAAGCGCCTAGAACCGCTCGGCCACTCCGCCCGGTAACACAAGGCCGGCAGAGATTCTGAAAATATCGTTCTTGTGAAACACATCTAGCTTTTTATTCGCACTAAATAAAGACTGCTGTCGTTGGGAGATCTCAAGTTGATTTAATATTTCTAGATTTCCAGAACGCTTTTGACACTACGACTTCTAATCGAATTGCGGCCCTATGGGGTATCGTCCCAGTCGTGTGACTGAATTCCTGATTTCCTGTCCGAAAGCTCAAATTTCATAGTGATTGATGGAAATCCATCCAGTGAAACAGAAGTGATATTCACGGTTCTCCAGGGAGTTGTTATAGGCTGTTTTCTGTTATTAACCTATGTAACCGATTTATGAGACAATCTGAGCAGCTCTTCTGCTTGCATATAACGCTGTTATTTACCATCTGAGTCGTTATAATATGATTCAGTGGAAACTGATCCAGAATGTTTTCCACATGATTACTAAAAAAATCCGTCAAATTTGGTTTACACGGTATATCACACAAATTTCAAGGTTGGCGATTCAACTGACAATGGAGTGGCCCACTTCGACATGTCGAAACGTATCCTTTTATTTTTTCACAAAGGAAGAATGCACCGAAACAACAGTCAAAATGCTTGCTGGTAAATCGCACTGCAGAAACTAAAAATAAATTAAAGTTACTCAGTTTTGTCGCACCAAGAACCGCGTATAACAGCTGTTTGTGCAGCCCTTCCTGTCTAGCGCGCGATCCGGCGAATAACCGGACACAGCCTTGACAAAAGAACGTAGCGCGTAGTCCAAAGTGCAAACATGCGAATTTCAAGCACTGAAACCGTACCAGAACTGTTTCAAATCGTTTATTTTTTTGAATGGTTGATATCGACAGCTGAAACAAAATCAAGACAGCGTATTACGTGACAGTAAAGACGACTTCAAACAACAGGGGCATTAATTCGTTGATACGAAATACTTTATAAAAATTCCTGTAGCAAAGTTCTTATGCAAATTTCTTTAGTAATATATACTTTATTAACAATAAAACAATTCCTTGTTTATTCCCTGTAAACGTTAGAAAATTGTCAAGTGTGTACTGGACGACAAAAACAGATTTTCCTTACATAAGGTACATCTGATCAAGGGAACATTAATGCATTCAGGCACTTCTCAGTAATTACCAGTTTTATTTAGAGAAAACTGGAATGGAATAAGACATGGTCGTCGCCATTGATCTACATACTGCGCTGCACAATTCGTAAAACATGATGATGCGAAGTCACGATACACAAATGAGTCAAGGTTAATACTGTTATGCTGATGAACCAGACATGACAA
Source organism: Schistocerca cancellata (assembly GCF_023864275.1). NCBI lineage: Eukaryota > Metazoa > Arthropoda > Insecta > Orthoptera > Acrididae > Schistocerca > Schistocerca cancellata. The sequence goes on along the minus strand of NC_064627.1, from coordinate 406,537,468 downwards.
AGAGGTCTCGGTACTTATAATTTCAGACAATTTTCTGCAAAATACTTTGAATTGTTGAAAAATTTCTTTACTAATGGGGCTGAATAATACTATTACTTCCGGGAGGAATCCGAATTACATTAACAGTATTTTCGTTCTCCTCCTACAGACAGGGGTGTCCTTATGTCCTGATCAAGGGTCTGTAGCGACAGAGATCATTGAACAAGCAACAGCCGAAAGACAATGTACAATAACTTTGATAGAATGACTTTTGTTTCATTCTCTTGGTGCTACTCTGCATGCTTATAATGTTATACTTACAATGTAAAGGTATAGAAAGACCAACTAGTGTATATCGTTCCATCTACCACACTTCAGCTTATATCCCTACAAGTCCAACAAAAGAAATGAATTATTTTCTACAACTGGTATGAAGGCATTTCAGAAGTACTGTTGAAATTTATTCTCTCCCATTTTTCCAGATTATTCTACATTTATCAGTTGTAAAAAACTGTGCAATCCTTCTTTTAACTTCTGGGCGTAATTTGCCTTGAGATTCCTGAAGACAGATATACAGCTGCGGAAACTGTAATCACTTGTCACTGGCATTGTTGTATACGAATGTGTCGAGGCATTCATCGACTACAGAAGCGACTCCCTTTTTCCTTTTCTTTTTTTCTTTTTTTTGCTCGAAATAAAACCTGACTGATTGGCATTATACACAGTACTTTAGGTGAAAACGAAAAGCTACGAATTTGCCTATAGTATTACCTATTAATGACATTTCCTCTGCAAGTTTACTTGTAGTAAACTTCGTAATTTCGCGACTTGCTTTTCGGTATTTTGTGAATCTATGAATCTGTCCAACCAAGTCGAAGAAGCTTGGAAATCAATAATTTTCATCTCACTTGCAAGTCAGAGAGCCTAGTCTCGTACATTTCCCTTGGTAACGATGCGCTGACTCTCACGAGCAGTTCTAAATCTTTCGAACCGCTTTTTCTCACACTACTGCTAGTTTCATTTTGGCGCATGTTTCATATTGCGCGTATTTCATACTGCGTGTAAATCTTTCTTCCACTTATACAGGTCGTCCCACATAAAACCGGTACGCCTGACGCCCAAGATTCAAGTAACAATGAACTACCTAAAGAAAAATATATAACATCAACATTAAAAAGCACGTAATTGCCTGTTTATGAGAGATGCTGGAAGTGGTGGTCACGGGCATCCAGGCATCGTTGACTTCGTGTGATGACGTTACCAGCAACACGCTGTAATTCTGCAGACGTGATGTTGTTAATTTCTCTAGTAATGTTCTATTTAATATCTTCTATTGTACGAGTACTGTCAGCATACACTTCACTTTTTACTATGTCCTATAAATAAAAGTCACACGATGTGAAGTCCGGAGACTTAGGGGGCCAGAGGCCTCTACTGACAAGCCCGTCTTGCACCACACCGACACGATAGGCTTTTAATTTCACATCTTTTAGCACACGGTGGCATGATACACCAACCTGCTGCGATAACCTCCTTACCGTCTTGCGGGGACTTCTCGTAATGTCCACGCGAATTCTGTTTATAGTTTCATGCGTCTTCACTGTCTGTTGTATGTTCCTCTGCTCATTCTGAACGGATTCTACAGCCCTCAGTTTCTTGTACAGATCTTGAATAGTGCTGGTCGTGGTGGGCTTCCTATCAGGATACTTTGCTCGAAACATTTATTATGCTGTGTAGCAAACTTTCGAGACAATGTTGCCATTTCACATGCAGTTCTTCTAGATATGATTAACCGGTACGTGAGGCGTACCGGTTTTATGTGGGACACCTTGCTCGAATCATGTTCAGGTTTTACCAGACGGAACCGGCTTTGACGCTAGTTTCACTTCAAGTGTTTTCGCCCTCCTTGTTTAGCTACAAATTGGCACCCTTTTCTTTCTCACTGAAGGGTATTACTCTATACGTATTCTTTGAGCTTGGAAGGTGCTCTATTTCTGTAGCGTACTTTAATTAGCACAACACTCTTCGTTCGAACCGCAATTCATCAAATCGGCCGAATTATTTCTTCTCATATTTCCACAATTTGCAACAAAATGTTCGTAATATTCGAATGAATGTCAACCAGATTAACTAATAAGTAACACAATGTACGTATTCTTGAGAAGAAGGTGATTTCCGTTTCATACCATGTTGTTCTTATTTTATCTTTGTGAGGTTGAAAATATTCAATGGATACCACATTACTGTGAAACTCTGCCACCTGCACAAAGACAGATGCTACCAGAAAACATAAGCAAAGAAAAAACAAAATTAATTCAGTTTTACCTCCATTGTTAACAACACTTACCAATAGCTCAAAGGCAACTGCTAATTATTACGATTATTACATGAGTTGAAAATTCGGGAGGGAGATTAGTAACTGTGAACAGTTGTCTCGAAGGAACTAAATTTTGAGGCCAAAAGTATCCGGACAGCTGGCTGAAAATTACTTAGAAGTTCGTGACGCCCTCCACATGTAATGCTGGAATTCCATATGGAGTTGGCCCACCCTTAGTCTTGATGACAGCTTTCACTCTCGCAGTCATACGTTCAGTCAGGTGCTGGAAGGTTTCTTGGGGAATGGTAGCCCATTCTTCACGCAGTGCTGCACCGAGGAGAAGTATCGATGTCGGTCGGTGAGGCCTTGCACGAAGTCGGCGTTCCAAATCATCCCAAAGGTTTTCTATAGTATTCAGGTCACGACTCTGTGCAAGCCAGTCTATTACAGGGATGTTACTGTCGTGTAACCACTCCGCAACAGGCCGTGCATTACGAACAGGTGCTCGATCTTGTTGACAGATGCAATCGCCATCCCCGAACTGCTCTTCAACAGTAGGAAGCAAAACGTTCAAAATGGTTCAAATGCCTCTGAGCACTATGGAACTTAACATCTGAGGTCATCAGTCCCCTACAACTTAGAACTACTTAAACCTAACTAACCTAAGGACATCACACACATCAATGCCCGAGGCAGGATTCGAACCTGCAACCGTAGCGGTCGCGCGGTTCCAGACTGAAGCGCCTATATCCGCTAGGCCACTCCGGCCGGCGGAAGCAAGAAGGTGCTTGAAACATAAATGTAAGCCTGTGCTGTGATAATGCCACGCAAAACAACAAGGGGTGCAGGCCCCCTACATGAAAAACACGACCACACCATAATACCACCGCCTCCGAATTTTACTGTTGGCACTACACACGCTGATAGATGACGTTCACCGGGCATTCGCCATACTCACACCATGCCATTGGATCGCCACATTGTGTTCCGTGATTCGTCACTCCACACAAAGTTTTTCCACTGTTCAGTCATCCAATGTTTACGCTCCTTACAACAAGCGAAGCGTCGTTTGGCATTTACCGGTGTGATGAGCAGTCGTTCGACCATGAAATCCGAGTTTTCTCACCTCTCACCTATCTGTCATAGTACTTGCAGTGGATCCTGATGCAATTTGGAATTCCTGTGTGATGGTCCGGATAGATGTCTGCCTATTACACATTACGACCCTTTTCAATTGTCGGCGGTCTGTCAGTCAACAGACGAGTTCGGACTGTACGCTTTGTGTCTCCCTTTACGTTTCCACTTCACGTTCACATCGAAAACAGTGGACCTAGGGCTGTTTTGGAGTGTGGAAATCACGCATTCAGACGTATGACAAAAGTGACACCCAGTCACCTGACCACGTTCGAAGTTCGTGAGTTCCGCGGAACGCCTCATTCTGCTCTCTCAGGATGTCTGATTACTACTGAGGTCGCTGATATGGAGTACCTGGCAGAAGGTGGCAGCACAATGCACATAATATGAAAAACGTATGTTTTTGAGGGTGTCCGGATACTTTTGATCACATAGTGTATCAGTAAAAACTGGAATACGTATTAGAAATTACGATCTCGTTGTCGTGCATTGTCCGATGTGTCGTCGGTCGAGGATATGTGCGTTCCGTGTAGCGCATGCGCTGTCTGTTACAGCTACGGTAAAGGTGTACATTTCTCAAGTCGCCTGGCGAGTTGCGAATTCGGTAATTTTCAGTCTTTTAAAAATAATTTCAGCGTATCTCGGTAGTTAAAATTTTGTCACTGTGTTTCTTTCGGTGTATTCTTCTTGTATAAAAAATTTCGGGGCAGGTTTTGATATGTCGGACTGCACCATTCCCTTGTTAAGTTATTAGGGATTACAATTACGACAGCTTAAAATCACATAGAAAATGTTGTGGAAAAGTCGTACCAAAGCCTGCGCTGTTCTGGCCGTACATTCTGGTGAAAGAGATCTACTGAAGTGACTGTCTAGACTACATACATCCGTCCTCTTCCCGAGTATTCCATCACAGTATGGTCTCCTTACCAGGCGCGAGAAACGGAGAACATCGAAAAAGTTTAAGGATGGGCACTCCATTTCGTGTTAACACAAAGTAGTGGCACGAGTGTCAAGGATATGATAAGCTAGTTCCATTTTTCGATGGTCGATATCTCTTCACGATATTACAATCAAAATTTTGTGGACTATGCTCTACATATGGAAAAGTGGCCATTGTCATAAAATAAGAGAAATAACTTCTCGAGCGGAATGATATAGGTATTTATTTTTGTCTCGTGCTGCTCGATAGTGTACCGGTAGAGAAATAGCCTGAAAGTGGTTTTCTGTAACCTCGATCAAACACCGACGCGTGAATTGCTGACTAATGAAGTAGATGTGGTGTACATGTAAATAATTTGTCAAGTAATACACTGAGGAGCCAGAGAAACTGGTACACCTGCGTAATATCGTGTAGGGCCCCCGCGAGCACGCAGAAGTGCCGCAACACGACGTGGCGTGGACTCGACTAATGTCTGAAGTAGTGCTGGAGGGAAGTGACACCATGAATCCTGCAGGGCTGTCCATAAATCCGTAAGACTACGACAGGCTCTTTTCTGAACAGAGTGCTGCAAGGCATCCGAGGTACACTCAATAATGTTCATGTCTGAGAAGTTTGTTGGCCAGCGGAAGTGTTTAAACTCTGAAGAATGTTCCTGGAGCCACTCTTAGCAATCCAGTACGTGTGGGGTGTCGCATTGTCGTGTTGGAATTGCCCAAGCCCGTCGGAAAGCACAGTGGGCATGAATGGTTGCAGGTGATCAGACAAGACGCTTACGTACGTGTCACCTGTCACAGTCGTATCTAGACGTATCAGGGGTCTCATATCACTCCAACTGCACATGTCCCACACTATTACAGAGCCACCACCAACTTGAAGAGTTCCCTGCTGACATACAGGGTGCATGGTTTCATGGGGTTGTCTCCATACCCGCACACGTCCATTCGCCCGATACAATCTGAAACGATACTCATCCGACCAGGCAACAACAGTTCAATGTCGGCCTTGATGGACCCAGACGGGGCATAAAGCTTTGTGTCGCGCAGTCATCAAGGGTACACGAGTGGTCCTTTGCTTCCGAAAGCCCACCTCGATGATGTTTCGTTGAAAGGTTCGCACGCTGACACTTGAAGCCCCAGCGTCGAAATCTGCAGCAATTTGCGGAAGGGTAGCACTTCAGTCACTATGAACGAATCTCTTCAGTCGTCGTTGATCCTGTTCTTGCAGGATATTTTTCCGACCGCAGCGATGTCGGAGAACTGATGTTTTACCGGATTCCTGATACTCACGGTACAATCGTTAAACGGTCGTTCGGGAAAATCCCCACTTCACTGCTACGTTGGAGATGCTGTGTCCCACCACTCGTGCACCGACTATAACACCACGTTCAAACTTACTTAAATCTTGATAAACTGCCATTGTTGCAGCAGTAACAGATGTAACAACTGTGCCAGACACTTATTGTCTTATATAGACGTTGCCGACCGCAGCGCCGCATTCTGCCTGTTACCTATCTCTGTATTCGAATTGGCATGCCTATATCAGATTCTTTGGCGTTTCAGTGTATAAAGAAAAAGCCATGACCGCGGGACAACGGTATGAGACAGAAGAGTCAGACAGTCGCCCGCAGAGTAGACTCAAGCCGCGGCGGCTGTATGAGCGAGCCCCAGTAACCCGCATCGCGACTGGCTGGACACGCGGCCTGGCGTGGCCGAGACCTCTGATGGAGCGCGACGGTCGATAGCGCGCTGTTTACCGGCGTACGTCCACATCCCACAGTCAGCCCGCGGCACGCACAGCGCGCCGTCTCAGCACTCGCCTCACGCAACACGCAACCGAAAGAGCAGGCGGCGGGATACTTCACACAAAAACTGAGAGCCGCTTCGTGCCGTTCCCAGCCATGTCTTATGTGCCAGTCATGTGGAATGCTAATTTATGAAACTGGACCTAAAACGTGGACGAAAACTAGCATGTTCGTCAGAGAATCGTGAAAATCATTATGAATTTACGCTGCCTGACACGACAGTGATGTACTGATTGTAACGTACAACCGTCCACTAGTTGTTTGAGGTCGCTGTAACTAATAATTCGCTCAGAGGACGCACCAGATGAACATAGCAGCAAACGTAGATTCTGAAGTACATTGTAATGAATGTCCAGTACATACACAATGACGATACATCTGAATACCACACCCATTTCCGAGACAGAATTCGAACCAGGGCCTTGTGCTTTACAAAGTAGCAACGCAACTCTCAATGAGTGTGTAAAACCTATAATACTTAATGCGAGAATTTTAGCGTGAGACACGAAATGATCATTAGTATCATACCTGGCGCGGTATACATCAAAATGTGCGGGAGTAACTTTAACCGGAACAGCAGCTACAGCCTTGAACCAGCAGCCCTTCGATGTTGAGACAGTAGAGAAATCCACTGGGCTATTTATGTTCCAACGAGCACCACAAGCTTCGCAGGCACTGAGATTGTCTCTAGCAGCATGACATCACGATAACTTAGGTAGACCAGTCAGGAACCGACTAAGGTCCATCACCTCTCCATCGACCAGTCAGCTGTTCCTGACGGCGACGATAGACGTTATCCTGAACTTAGGCCACAAGAATCTCAAGAGTACTTTACACAAAGTTTCAGGTAGATTGGAGAAGGAAAAAGGACAGACGTGATTCGTCTTACAGTCTATAAGAGATTCTTTCAGTCTACGCATTTCAGCTTCATAAGAATGTCTTTGAAGTGAATCTAACAAATCTACTTTCAATGTGCTACAAATGAATGAATCAAGAGTGAGAATGCTTACAGTGCCTGTGCGGTGGTGTTAGCGGTGTTTCGCTACAAACCCCGCAGTACGGCAAACCAGTATTCGATCGCGGGGCCACTATCTGTACGCACTGTTGGAATCCAAAGTCGGATTGTCACCTCATGAAGATAAAAAAAGCCATTTGTGGTGACGGGATCGAAAACCTCCACACTATTTACTTAGGGACAAGAGGTGTGGACTCCGCGGTGTGAATGAGAGAGATACACACACACACACACACACACACACACACACACACACACACAGAGAGAGAGAGAGAGAGAGAGAGAGAGAGAGAGAGAGAGAGAGAGAGAGAGAGACTGATTGGCTGAAGGAGACCTTGTGCCGAATAATTTGGCTGTTTTATGATAGCATGTGTGATGCATGGTGTGCCTGCATGTGTCAGTGCTTATGTGTGTCTGTGGGTATGCTTGTCAGTGTGTATGTCTGAGCAAATATGTATGCCTCGGTGTAAATATATTCTGTTTATTTTCTTCTGAATAAGTAACATAATATCTACGTATGTGCTGGAAAAAATTATAAAAATAAAAATTAAAAATGTGCAAAATATATATAGAGGGTGAAGTGAAATTCGCGCACTCGGGCTTCGCAGCGCGATCCCTCACATGCCAGCGATAAAAAAATGTCCGTCACAAAATTTCGTCCGGCAGAAAAAGGATGTTAAAAAGTAGGAATATGGCAACACCGTATCCATATGTTTGGTAACTACCTCTGTCAGCACATAGTAGTCGTGCTGTAAGGTTGGTGCATTGGATAGAGTTTTGGGTTAGCACACAGGAGGCTGATGGTTCGATTTTGGGTTTAGGCTTATGTTTGTTTGGTAAATGTAGTCCAGGTGGTACGATATCTGGCACCTTAATCGTCAACAACAATTGCAGCGGATCCTCTAGAAAACATTTGCACTTAAATAGTAAAATCGAAGAAATGGAAGATTGGTGAGCTTGGAAAGAAGCCCTTTTCACGTCGTGGGCGTGAATTTATTCTCACCACTTCATCTACCAGATGCGAAACCTGTTTTCTTTGTATCCTCCCCCAATGGTTCCATAGATTAGTACCAACTATTATTCTTGCATCGTTCAGGCCCATTACATTTCGTTAGGGCCTTACGTTACCTGTAGGACTAGCAATTTACCAGTAGGACTAGCAATGTGTTTTGTGAATACTGTTCAAACTCGGTTACTATTGGTATGTGCTATCACCATGGTCCCAGTTATTAAGCCTTTCAACGTTGAGCCTGGTAACCGAATGCTATTTAGTATGCATCTCAATGTATTGTTATTACTGTTATTATTATAATTATTATTACTATTATTACTATTCTAGCGATGGGATTGTGGAAACATCACGTTTATTACCGTTAGGGAAGCAATTCTGTAAATGGTTCCAACAACAACAGGAAGCCACCGATGACTTCGTGAACATCGTAATATGGTCGGATGAAGCAGTATTCACTCGTGAGGATGTTTTCAATATGCACAATGCCAGCCACTGGTGTGAGTTTAACCCGCACGTCACCCGCGACCATGGATCTCAAGTTCGCTTTGGTATCAATGTCTGAGCCGGAATATTGGGCGAATGGTGTTTGGGCCCCTACATATTGCCTCACCCGTTGACTGCATGAAGGTATCATGCATTCCTCTCAAAATATCTGCCTGATGCGCTGGAAGATGTTCCACTACATGTTCAGCAGAGGATATGATTCCAACATGATGGTGCACCTCCACACTCTGGGATTGATGTGCGACAGTATCTGGACAGAACATTTCCACGAAATAGCTCGGACGTGGAGGTCCAGTTGTATGGGCACCGCGCTCACCCGCCTGAATCCTCTGGGTTTCTTCCTGTTGGGACACCAGAAGGAGCACGTGTACTCTATACCGCCGACGAATGTGGAAGAATTGTTAGCACGTGTTCATGCTGCTATTGTTACTGTGGAAGCAGCTTTGCTGCGAAGGGTGCAAAGCTGTATGATCCGGCGGGTTGCGCAATGTTTACATGAGTAGGGAAGTCTGTTGTTCTGACGATAACGTATTCTGTCGTGAAGGTTATGCGGTCATTAATATGGACATTACTATTGTCACTGGTTGCTACAGTGCGACATCGGAGCGTTCATATTACATGTAGTATAAATGACAAGTAGATGTTGTGTTATTGTAATGTGCTATCATTTTTAGCATCTTGAAATTGATATTGTTCTTGTAGTTATTCTGTCCTATTACAGGTCATTTGTTTCAACTGTATATTTCTTATTTGACTAACCACATATTTGTTATGTTCAGCGTTACAAAATGTTGTAAATTTAGGATACATGTGACCTAAGGAACGGTGTACATTGCAGTATGAAATGTCAGAATGAAATTAGCAAATAAAAAAATGCGCCCCAACTCAGAATCGAACCCTCGACCTCCTGCATGCTAATCCAAAACTGTATCCACTACACCAACGACTGATATGTGCTGACAGAGGTAGTTAATATTTATGTTGTTACAGAGTTTCCAGATTGCCACTCTTTAACGTCGTTTTCCTGCCGGATGTACTTGTCAGACGAAATTTTGTGACAGACATTTTTTTATCGCTGGCATGTGAGGAGTCGCGCTGTGAAGCCCGAGTGCGCGAATTTCGCTTCACCCAGTAAATATTTTGAACTTTTTCTTTTTATAAAAGAACTATACCTCTGCAGTAGCTGTAATAAGTACTGCATTGTAAAGCAAAAAAGCTTTTTCAGCCAGTACTATTATTTGTAAAACCAAGAATAAAAATTGAATTAAAATCATCAAAAAAATTAAAAAATCTGCTGGCTGTCGGTAGCATCGGATACTCGAAAACCTCCCACGAGCGGAAAGTTTATGGCAGATATGTACCGGTATTCAGAGCTTGTTTCAAACGCTCGTCTGCCACACTGATGTGTGCCATTTACCATATAATTTTACTGGTGATAATCTGGTTATCCTCTTGAGCTCCTTGAATATATGAGTTGCTATCCGCTGCACTCCGTAGCAGAATAAGCTCCTGTTTAACATTCATAATAATTTCACTGCATGTCTTAAAAGTGCCCCATAAGCATTTTTAGATATATGCATGCAGTAAGTCGGCGGTACTCTTCTACTGTTCAGCACACAGGCTCGACTATGAACCATCCGGCATTTTCCAAGCCATTCAGATCCGAGAGTGATGATGAGACATATGTTTTAAGGTTTGGTGCTATGCCAACACTACGTGTACGATCAATTTCTACCCCATGAAGTTCATATCGTATTTCCGGGAACAGAAAGGCCGGAGCATACCTGTAAGCTTTGATCCCACTGTATGACTGCCATCCTTTTCCTTAAATGATCCATCCGAATGTATGAAACCCTTGCATGGAAGAGTTAAAGTGACTTGGTGCTGGATGACAGTATTAATTTTATCGTTCTTGTTAAACGTCGTTGAAGCATAAGTTTTATGAGAGAAGTATTGATGGCGTATGATTCGCTCATCACGTTCCACTTCGGGAGATATATTGAGCGACGACGTCATTGCAAGTTTTCAGGCCTACTGATTTAAGGAACTCGTAGTTCGCACGTGTTATCACCTTGCGGTTCTGCTGCGGAGTGCTGTGCTGTGAGCAGGTTTTATACCTTACGCACGTATTATCTTACATATAGTCGTACAATGATTTCCTCACCACGAAAGTCCACTAGCTGGTTATTCTGATCCACAATACGCAACTCCAGATAGTCCAATGTCTGAACTGTCAGTGGAAGGTATATAGCGTTATTAGAATGAACCAATCTATCTCTTGAGATAGGAGTTCTTCGCAACTAAAATTTATTGAGATCCGTCTTCAAAACCTGTCCCCGTGTGATACCCACTAGTGGGCCTATTGAACCTTTCTGCTTAAAGTCAATCCTTGCATTCACCGTCCATATTTGAGATTTAAGTGTACTGATGTTTGCACGGAGCTCAATCCCTTTCCCAGACTGTTTTAAAACTTCTTTTAAATCGTCAATATCGTATGCAACAGGTACAATTTATTTTTTAACAAGAATTTCCAGACGCAGTTTACTGCTAGTATCTGGGATGGTGTTGTATGTCTCCAGTCCAATCAGCGCGATAATCCAATCGCCAATGCTTAGACCAATTGGTGCGAAGCAACTCGCACGTAATACAGATGATCGTTCTTTAAAAGTCAGAGTGTACGACACTGCATCTCAACATCAACTGGTGAATGGATACTTAATACCCGTCCTTATATATCACTCGTAAACGTCAGGAATGGATTAAAGTCTTGGTAGCGTCGAAAATTGTGGAACACATGTCTTCTGCCTGTGGAGTATCGTTGCAATTCTTCTGGGGTTGCAGGTCACCGAATGAGTCGAAGTGGAAGACGGTATTTGTATTTATTTTTTAACATATGCTACCCAGTGAATATCAGGTCTTCCTGCTACATCCTGAGTCACAATTCCGCCTTCTCCTGATTTACACATAGTCTTCGGTAAAGTATTCCGCGTAAACACACCTTGGACTCTCAGGACGTCGAATTTCTTCTTAACAAACTGAAGCAGAGCTGTATTTGTAAGCCCTCAGTATGGTAGGGCTGCTAGAGGGCTTTTTTTGTTTATGAAGAGACTTAGTCCTTTCTTGTATGATTTCAATAGCAGCAGCACCCCCAGCCAGTGAACCCACCGCTATGAGACCGGCGAGGACAGGAATGAGGAAGGGGATAATTTCACCCGACGTCTTGGGTATCGGTAGAACCTTGGGTGGTTTAATAAACCTCCTTCTCTCGCTCCTTTCTGCTTCAGGGCTCTTTTAGCTGCATACAACGCAGTCAGGATACAGTTTTTCATGCACCATTTGCTTGTCATCTTCCTCCTTAGCGCCCTACGTGCAGCGCTCGTAAATAGCGTGAACTTCTTCACATCCAAATGCCAACTCAGCTTACCACGCATAGTGTTTTCAACTGCAAATGCTGCAATGCGTTGACCTATAACAATATCCCATCTCGCTCGTATTCCCTTATCTCTATAAGTAAAAATTCGATCATTGGTGTGACGATATTTATTTGCTGCGTATGCGATGTTGTGTTCCATACCTGCTTCGTCGAGTAAAGTTATCCCCCCACGTCCATTGTAGTTATATCCAGGAAAGTGTAATCCGACTGGCAGTTTGTCGAGAATACCGCCGCCTCCTCTAATGCGTCTCCTATCACGCATTTTATGCTAATGAGGTGGTTGTGGTCTGCGCACCCTGTTATATAGCAAATCGTCAGCGTCGATTCAGCTGTTTTGTGATGCGGGAAAACCACACCATTTAACTAACTCTATTCCCTCAACGCCGTATGAACCTCTCTACGAAATACATATCTGGTTCCGAGCTATTCTGTAACTCTGCTGTGTAAAAGAATCCTGCAATTTCAGTACAACTGCTGTTCTTTGAGATGTACGTTCTAGGATTCTTTCTCTGCACTTTTGGAAACTGTGAATGTCTCAGTTCACCAGTTTGGCATGCATGACTTACAAATGCTGTCTTGTTTTTTGAAATACACACTAAATCACCTACATTAAACTGCTGTTTTCGTGGATGTAGCATTTTAATGCGATTTTATACTGTATCTAGAAGTCTATTATCAAGAACACTAGTTGGTCTCATTTTTGTTGTCCTATGTTTGGTTCGATTATACTGTACAATTATTTGCGGGAGGATATCAGCCCATTTGTGTCAGCCACGAAGATTATTCGTATCCATATTTGGGTTTTCACTGTTCTGTTCAGACGATACTCGTCTGCAGGTGGGTGAACGTCGAGTAGTGATGTATTCCATACCGCTTCATCACAGTCTTGAAATATTTATTGTAAAACTCGCCACCGTTATATGTTTGAAGGTTGCCGGCTTCGATTCGTCCCCGTCTGCAGCAGTCCCTCAATCACATGTGAGACATCCTTTTTTTCGCTTTCACTGATAATGCTCAGGCTTATTTAGAATAAGTGTCAATGGCCATTAAAACATATCTGAATCTGTTATTCACACGTGAATAGTCCCTCATGTCGACAAGATCCGCCTACCACAGGCCGTCCAAACCTTTAATCATAACATACCACCGAGGGTATGTTTTGTATGCCGGTCTGTGCAGCTCTCGAACTACAGTCTCCATACTTACTCGCTGATACCTCTCTCTCTCTAAACTCAGAAATTATTGAAACAACTTCATTCGAATGAGTTATATTACCACAGGCAGCTGATGACATGAGCAGTCGTAGGCGGTCTATTAGCTCATTGGAGTCGTCTTTGTATTTAGATAGTGCAGGAGCCGACTGCTCTCTCTTTTATACTGTGTGCCAATACCACCACCGCCGCTATTTTTTTTTTCAGCATCCAATATAGATTTTATAGTGGATTTGTATTTCAAACTGCTTCGGCTTTTTGTATTGCAGCTCAGTCAAAAGCAATATTTCACGATACATTTCCAGATCTTTAAGCGAATAGTTACAGTTTTTGTGAGTCTTAGGAAAATACGGGTCAGTAGACAGGGTGTTCGTTGAAAGGTTTATCGCTGATCTGTACTGTTTTTTCCATTTAAATTTATAGGCTGCGTGACCAATATCTATGGTTTTTCACCACTGAAACCAAATGTTTTGTCTATCCCAGTGTCGCTGTGAGGGTTACCGAAATCAGCAATAGCATTATCGTCGTCGTTGTGGAATTTCGCCGCGAGTTCATTGAGAGATTAAGTAACTGGTTTAAAGGCATCTCGCAGTGTCTGCTCCCACTTCAAATGCCCTAATCTCAGCAACCCTATCTACTCGGAACAGCATTCCATGCCTCGGTGACTTTCTCCTTAGTCGACGTCTCGTAGTATACTAAATGGACTTCAGTGCAGCATGATATTCTATATATATCCGCTTTTCTCCTCTTCTTATGCTGCTCCCACTTCTCGGTAACAGCCATTTTCCCTTTCTTTTCAATTGTGTTAATCCGTTCATACAATGTCCCCTTCTCAATAACAGCTATTTCGCCTTCAGTGTATTGTTCAGTATCAGAAGGGTATGACAATACATTTCTAATTCCTTGTGCACACCTCCACCTTTACGTTATAGAGTCCGAATTTTCGCGTCCACGTAGAAGCAAATGATTTATCTATGCACACCCATCCTATCAAACTAAGCTTCTGGCATGCGTGCAAATTTATCCATGGTGATGTGTATACAGTGCACCTCTTTGCCTATATATATATATATATATATATATTCCTGAAAGTTCCGTCTATACTTGCCATCATTCAGTTTTCTTGTTTTATCAATAATAAGATACCCATAATGTGAGTGATTCCAGCAATCTGCACACATCTACAAAATCACTGAACGACATATCGGTTCCTACATGAGCGTGTTACATGTGTTTGAAATTCAGATTGTTCTGTTTGAATGCTACAATTAGGTTTCCATTATCTCTCACCAGCTTTTTTGGGATTCTAGAAAATGTCTGACTCAGATAAAATACATCAATAACCATATGGTGACCGAAACAGAAATATCGCAGAATTTGATCTTGGTTTCCACAGCAACATCATCAAATATAAACACTGCATTTGGCTTCACTTTTTCCGTTGGAGAGATATAACTGCTCTCACTGAATGTCGTATATGTCACACCATCTACATCCTGCAATACTCCTGTAATAATTGGTATTTGAGTTGAAGTAGTGTTTTTGAAAGTACACACACATGCTCAAAGCGGACGCCGTCCGGATGTGTTAGGAGCGCAGTTGGATGTCTCTACAATTCTTAGATGCACACTGTCACAGCTCTAGTCACAACAAAGTCTTGATGTCTCACACAACCTGCTTTGATACCTACGACGTCAGGTACTGGCAAGCAATGAATTTTTATAGAAAATAATGAACACTATGCCCTTCCATGATAGTGGCTGTGTCAGGTACTGGCTTGCAATTGGCTTTTATGGGGAATTTAGTTAGACATAATTTTCTGCTGTTTTATGTTTGCACTGAAAATACTGGTGGGAATGGCTTCAGTACTAGCAATATAGGATGAGTCACTAACAATTGTCACCTAGAATAACTCCGAAAGTACGATAGGAGCTGAAAAGTTTGTGGGACGAAAATTGCATGGGACAACGGGGGCATGGTAGGTGGGTCGCTTCAGAGATATGAACGTCAACTTTGTTTTTTTTAATGGGATGCTGTAGTTTGGTACTTATTTTCTGATATCTATGGAGGGGAATCCAATGATGTGTAACATTTAGGTCTTTGAAGGACAACGAAGGTCACAAAGGTGTTCGAAGTGATGACCATTGGTATCAATGCAGTGCTGCAATCTTCTTATCATGGACTGAGTGGTATTCCTTATCACTTCATCACTTACCGAAGCACATGCTCTGACAATTCTCTCTCACATATTTTCAGGTGTAGTGGGAACGTCTTTATAAGCAATATCTTTTATGAATCCCCACAAGAAAAAACCCAGAGGCCTCAAGTCTGGCGAACGAGCCGGTCACGAGACATCTCCGCGTCCAATCCAATGATTTGCGAATTATCTCTGCAATACATTTCGAGCCATCAGCGAAAACTGTGCCGGATACCCATCGTGTTGATCCCACATTCTGTTCCTTGTTCCTAAAGGTATTTCTTACAATAAGACCCAATGTTTCTTGCAGGAATGTGGGGTACTTCCTACAATTAAGATTTCCTTCGATGAAATAAGGGCCCATAATTCTTTCCTCCAGAATCCCACAACATACATTCAACGACCATGGTGTTTGGTGTTCAACTTGCCGCAGCCAACATGGATTTTCAGATGCCCAATAACGCATGTTATGCAAATTAACATTTCCATGGTTCGTGAATGTAGCCTCATCAGTAAATAAAATCAAATTAATAAATGTGTCATCCCTCTGAATCTGAAGTTGAACCCATCGGCCGAATTCAATTCGACGCATACAATCCGTACCAGTTAATTCTTGGTGGATACTGATATGGTAATGATGATATTTATGGCGATGCAAAACACAAACAACACTACTCTGGCTCACGACAGATTCCCCTGATATTTGACACGAACTAACACAAGGATTTCGAACCACAGTGGCAAGAGTACCAAATTCCGTTGCCTCATTAGTAACTTTTCTTTACCGGAGATGTTTCTGATGCGTTAAAGATCCAGTTGTTCTCAATTTATTACACACATATTTAAATGTACGACGTGTAAGGTGAGTACGTTCAGGATATCTTTCAGCGTATAAACCTCTAGCTGTCACTGAAT
Source organism: Schistocerca cancellata (assembly GCF_023864275.1). NCBI lineage: Eukaryota > Metazoa > Arthropoda > Insecta > Orthoptera > Acrididae > Schistocerca > Schistocerca cancellata. Next base: position 406,521,010 of record NC_064627.1, on the reverse strand, counting down.
TTCGTTGGCATTCTCCGTAAATGAGAAGCATATTTCCCATTTTGCATGTAGGAGGCGATGGGCTCAGTCCTCGGCTGTATGCTTACAGGCCACACTGCTGTTAACTCCCCCCATTCGGACACCAACAGCTCTTCGATAGAACACATTCCACACATCCGCGAGAATGGGTTGGTGGAGGTGGATCTGGATGGGGGATGAGCAGTTGAAGCTCTTCAGTGGTATATATCACGTATACAAATATGTTTCCACTAAAGCGAATTACAAATAACTGCCCGCCTCTTCCGTTTTGGCAGAGTGAATGCATCATGTGGGACACCTCGGCAGTTTGCACATATGCATGAGCATGTATGGGTTGCAACATGCACCTTGGCTCCATCCCTCTGTACTGTCGCCACCTGCTGAACCGAATTCTTCTTCTTCTTTCTCCTACACTCTTCCATTACCGTAGTCTTCCATTCCCCATTTAGTGACTGTGGGTACCGTCGTATTTCCAATTCGTGCATCTAATACAGCTATTGAAAGCTTCTCTATTCTCCACATTAATCTCATTCATTGAACACACTGCGACCCTTCCATAGCGAAAGTTCAGCGTAGGCTGAACCTCTCCCACCAATTCTGGTTCCATGGGCAAGGAAAAAATTGCCACCCAAATTTGAATTTCCCGCCAATTTTTGTGGGAGGGGGTGGGGGTGCGACGTCGGCACAGCCCTGAAGCAAAGACATTTCTACCAAAATTCGAAATTTCCGCCAATAGGGCAGGTGGGGGAAGGATGGGGAGGGGGGAGGGTACCGGGACCCACGTGCCGGCTGAGAAAAACACATGGTGCCATCGGGAGTGGGTGGGGAGTGGGGATGGAGAGGGTGGGCGAGGTTGGAGGGGGGTAATTAATTGATCAATTTAATTAGTATGCGTATGAACTTGGTATCAAGTTGATATCAAAATTGCGCTCGTGCCTCCAGCTCCCTACTATCGGCGATGTCGTGCTGTTAGCAACAGCGGTCGTATTGGTTGTCTGATACCACAGCTCATTAACGCCAAATTTCGCCGCACGGTCCTAACGGCTACATTTGTCGTACGTCCCACATTGATTTCTGCGGTTATTTCAAGCAGTGTTGCTTGTCTGTTAACACTGACAACTTTACACAAACGCCAATGCTCTCTGTCGGTAAGTGAAGGCTGTCGGCCATTGCATTGTCGTGGTGAGAGGTAATGCCTTAAATCTGGTGTTCTCGGAAACTCTTGACACTGTGGACCTCGGAATATTGAATTCCCTAACGATTTCCGAGGTGGAATGTCCCAGGCTTCTAGCTCCAACTACCATTCGGAGTTCAAAGCCTTATAATTCCCGTCGTGCGGCCATAATCATGTCGGAAACCTTTTCACATGAATCAACTAAGTACAAATAACAACTCCACCCATGTATAGCCATTTTCTACTTGTGTATGCTATACTACCGCCATCTGTATATGTGCCTATCGCTAACCGATTACTTTTGCCACATCGGCGTACGATTTTATTTTAGAAAGTAATCTGACGTTCATTTTTTTGCTACCAAGACTACACCGTCTGCTGAATATTTACCAATCGCTACCATATGTTGATCTAGACGAGCAGTTTCGGCATCTCATTACTGCCATCTTCAGGTCCCTATGCACTCCGTGTATAGACAGTCAGATAAATCGATGGATGCATAACTGGAGTCGTCAATATCTGGATTCCGTGGATTTGTTTGTGGAGTGTGTATTTCGAAGTGAGTTGTTGTCAGGTCTTCAGGTCTTTGGATTTCACAGTCCACGAACAAATTCACAGAATCCAGGTATTGTTGGCTCCAGTTTTGCACACATCGATGTATCTGACTATCTATACATGGAGTGCATAGGGTGCTGAAGATGGCATTAATGAGTTGCCGAAACTGGTCGTCTGAATAAATCAACATCTGAAAACATACGGCTGTTTGGAAATTTTTATTTGGAAAATATTTGACCGGCCAATGTCTCGCATCTTCGATGGATCAACAGAGACTGCCTGTTGAATATCGAGTGATTTGAGTCTATGAGAGTGCACATGAAGTAAGTTGTCTCTGCTCCCTGAAATATATTTTTAATGAAGCATTTTTTTAAAAAAATCTTATGATGGGACTTAACTGCTAAGGTCATCAGTTCTAAGCTTACACACTACTTAACCTAAATTATCCTAAGGACAAATACACACACCCGTGTCCGAGGGAGGACTCGAACCTCCGCCGGGACCAGCCGCACAGTCCATGACTGCAGCGCCTTAAACCGCTCGGCTAATCCCGCGCGGCAATGAAGCAGTTTAGTATTATATTCACCGATCATGACATCGGTGTGTTTTATTACAGGACAACCTAAAATCAATCGAGGGGCTATAATCGGGCTATATATGTGATACGTCGTCGTATGGGAAAACTTAACCAAAACGTAAGGTAAGCAGAGCTCAAAGGCTGCAGGGAGTGAAAGCGTAGACCCAAATGAGGTTACAGTTTCAAACACAATTTAATTTTATTAAACATTAAAAAAAACACTTGTTCACTGGTACACACACGTACATAAACCACAATAAAATTTTTCAAACTCCAGGCCTGAAGCGCCGCTGAACATTCACAACTGTAATGTCAGAATGACAACCTTAAGATACAACATAAGGAGATAATCACGGTCTGAAGGACCCAGCACCTTTGATTAATTATTGACCAATACAATAAGTTACTGAAAGGAACGACTTTAATCATTCGGCCAGAAGGGCCAATCAAATATGACCACAAATGCTGTTTTGATAATGCTACAAGAATGCAAAACCAACAGTTAGTTTACTTCGTCCAAAGGAACAGTAAAGACCAAAAGATAAATTCATATACCAAAAGTTATTATTTTAAATCAAACAAGCTAACAAGATTAAATTAATAACCAAAAGGGGGTAGTGACGTCGCCACTCGGCCTGAAGGGCCTGAATATCAGTAGTAATAAATATTTGAGAATGGTTGAAGTTAGTGAGTTAGCACTTAAAACCAGCCCGTGCTCCTCACCACTAGGAAAAATTTACAATCAGCTGTGCTAGGACCGCCTGCTGTAGCAATATGGCACAGACCAACAGAACAACTAGAAACTTCACCAACGTGGCGAATCGTCCACATAGGGCATGACAGCAACTCTCTATAACACATAAAATAAAAATTACTAAACATTGAAAACATGGTTCAAAATATAACGCCTATCTAAGCAGGAACTGTTGAACTGTTAAAGACGCCCACTGGCCTTCGTAAATCTTCGACTTAAATGTGACGGCCAGTACTAAATAATAATACCAATCAACAAAAATTCAAGATCGTTGTTGCACTTGGGTCAGAATAAAATTTCAACCACAGACAATATTTTAGATTCAGTTATTAAGGTACAGAGAGTACACACACTGTGTTAGTGATAGTTACACTTGACAATATAACAGCAGATCACTGAATCGGGACTTCGGGCACGCCTGAACCTATTAAAATTGCGAAGCACCATGGCACACGACCTTAGAGCAAAACACACCCGACGACAAGGGCAGAAATTGAGTGAGACACATCAAGTCAGAAATTCTCACCGTTAGTCCAGAAGGCAGACAAGCATTCGGCGACAGGTTGCAACCAACACCAACTCGAGTTATGTCAATCGCCCCAGTTTCGCCATAGCAACGCGGACTCGCCGCGTCAACAGTTGCCACGCCGAGCTTCCTTATCACACAGCCCGTCCAGAACGACTGCCGCCGTCCCGAGTACACACGGTCGTAGCAATCACGTGCGTTCACAGGAAGTTATAGCACCTTTCCCGCAACATTGCGCTGCCACACAACCGGAAACTAAACTCCCCGTCTCACTCCGGCCGCAGCACTCGGCACTCTCATCGTCAACAGGTCTCCCCACAGAACGCAGCGCCCTCCGAAATTTAAAAGCAAACTGACCAACCGCGGCAGAGCAAAGCCAAGGCTCCGGAAGACGACACACCACACCTAGGCAAGGATGGAGATGATACGGTGCAATATGATCAGGAACCTTTCAGATACTTAAAAGTTCGGGTTGTGCCACTAAAGCACTGGCGAGGCGACGCTGCGACACGGGCTGAAAGGGAGACGGGGCAGGGTGCAGGCGGGCGAGTGGAGAGGCGTGGGCCGTGTTGTGCCAGGCGACGAGGCTTGCGGCCGGGGCAAAAAGTGCCGAATTAGCGGCTCGGCAGTGCGGGCACAAATTGGCCGGGATTAGCGGCCGGCCCGGCGACAAGAACGACACGGCCGGGGCGGGCCGGCTGGCTGGCGGGATGACGGGGTGCGGCCGCGTAAAGCAGCCGCTATCGCGCGGGGAGTTACGCGGCTGCCGCCACCAGTCGCCCACCCGAGCGCGCCACTCCACCTTTCTTATCTGGGCTCAGTGCACCAGGCGACAATGTTCAACAGCCCGCCACTGGAGAGCTTGTTGTGCTCCTCGATTTAAATGTGGACCTCGGGTTCAGCAGCAGAGCGTCGTGGAGCTACGGCCCCACCCAAATATTTCTCTCCTAGCAACTGTCTCCGATGAACATGTCCACACTCCGTTGATCTCGTGGTCACACGACAGTTTTTATGCAAGTTTTCAGGACGGTTGTACCCCTGTGGATTTCGGTTTTCGAAAACATGGAAGGCAATTTGTTTCCCATCGTGAAAAGCTTGTGTCACTGCTGTGAACGTGCGACTCTATACGACCAGTGACAAAATTCATGGGGGAGCGATATGCACATATACAGATGGCGGTAGTATCGCGAATGCAGGGTATCAAAGGACAGTTCATTGGCGAAACAGTCATTTGTACTCAGGTGATCCATTGTGAAAAGGTTTCCCAAGTGATTACGGCCGCACAACGGGAATTAACAGACTTTCATCTACATCTACATACATACTCCGCAATCCACCATTCGGTGCGTGGCGGAGGGTACCTCGTACCACAACTAGCATCTTTTCTCCCTGTTCCACTCCCAAACAGAACGAGGGAAAAATGACTGCCTATATGCCTCTGTACGAGCCCTAATCTCTCTTATCTTATCTTTGTGGTCTTTCCGCGAAATGTAAGTTGGCGGCAGTAAAATTGTACTGCAGTCAGCCTCAAATGCTGGTTCTCTAAATTTCCTCAGTAGCGATTCACGAAAAGAACGCCTCCTTTCCTCTAGAGACTCCCAGCCGAGTTCCTGAAGCATTTCCGTAACACTCGTGTGATGATCAAACCTACCAGTAACAAATCTAGCAGCCCGCCTTTGAATTGCTTCTATGTCCTCCCTCAATCTGACCTGATAGGGATCCCAAACACTCGAGCAGTACTCAAGAATAGGTCGTATTAGTGTTTTATAAGCGGTCTCCTTTACACCTAAACCACATCATCCCAAAATTCTACCAATGAACCGAAGACGACTATCCGCCTTCCCCACAACTGCCATTACATGCTTGACCTACTTCATATCGCTCTGCAATGTTACGCCCAAAATATTTAATCGACGTGACTGTGTCAAGCGCTACACTACTAATGGAGTATTCAAACATTACGGGATTCTTTTCCCTATTCATCTCTGTTATTTTACATTTATCTATATTTAGACTTAGCTGCCATTCTTTACACCAATCACAAATCCTGTCCAAGTCACCTTCTATCCTCCTACAGTCACTCAACGACGACACCTTCCCGTACACCACAGCATCATCAGCAAACAGCCGCACATTGCTATCCACCCTATCCAAAAGATCATTTATGTAGATAGAAAACAACAGCGGACCTACCACACTTCCCTGGGGCACCCCAGATGATACCCTCACCTCCGATGAACACTCACCATTGAGGACAACGTACTGGGTTCTATTACTTAAGAAGTCTTCGAGCCACTCACATACTTGGGAACCAATCCCATATGCTCGTACCTTAGTTAGGAGTCTGCAGTGGGGCACCGAGTCAAACGCTTTCCGGAAGTCAAGGAATATGGCATCAGTCTGATACCCTTCGTCCATGGTTCGCAACATAGTTGAACGCGGAATGGTAATTGGAGCTACACGCATGGCATATTCTGTTTCGGAAATCGTTGCGGAATTCACTATTCAGAGATCCACAGTAGCAAGATTGTGCCGAGAAGGCCACATTTCAGACTTAACCTCTCACAACAGACAACGCAGTGGCCGACGACATTCACTTAGCAACCAGGAGATCGCGTTAATATTAAATACCAACTTCGTGGAATATGCCAAGTTATAAAAGTTAGGTGGTGTAATAACCTCGCAAACATCTGTGGTAAGGGAAGTACACTTTGTGAAATGGTAACACCATACTATATGGTAACATCACACCATATGACGTGGCAGCAGTAAAATGGGACATTGAACACGTCATAGCTCGAGATTTGACATGTCACATTAAGACCCTGCCTAGGTGAGTGTGAAAGTTCTACTGTGACTTTATGTAACAATCCTTAATGTCAGCAAAATTACCATTAACGGCTAAACTTGCCCTATATAGACAATATAACACATATTTCTAGTCTAAACATTAATGTATCAATTTATTTAGGAAATCTGCAGCTACTTCAGTCCAAACGTCATTGTCACTGAAAATTGTCGCAAAACCGCACGTGATATGGTCTTGAAGAGCTTGCTAAAATTCGGCTTAAAGTGTTTTTTCTTTGACGACGCACAAAGATACTTTACATTATCTGAAAATAACAGACGTCATCAAAAATTCGACTTACCGACAGTCAACAGCACATATGATGAAGCGCTTCGCCCCTTATATGTCACGTATACATATCATCACTATTCAGTTCCGCACCCCTGAGTGCGTCCTGCTGCCACGGAAAAAGTAATTTGTTTGTGTGTGTGTGTGTGTGTGTGTGTGTGTGTGTGTGCGTGCGTGCGTGCGTGCGCGCGCACATTTCAGACAGGTAGGAGGAGATATATCTCACAAATCTAGTAAACACCTCCCGAAAAGTGATGTTGCAGCACGCAAAAGCGTTCTCGGCTACGTAGTGTGTGCCTAAGCTAAGGCATTTTGATGGATTACTTGTTAGCACTCGTCTTGGGATATACAGCCACAAAATTTCAACTCTGAACGGATAACGTGGTAGATATCCATACGCCTCCTGCTTATTTCTTTTCCTGTTTCACCAGTGCACAATAAAGTTTTGCACAATCAGAGAAGAATGTATCGTAAATAACTACTATCTTGATATCCTGAGTGAGTCGTAAATAGTTAGTGACAAATGTGACCGCCAGCGTCACTGCGTAGACACATTAATGATCTTTAGTGCAACGCTTGACCGCCGGCCGGAGTGGCCGAGCGGTTAAAGGCGCTACAGTCTGGAACCGCGCGACCGCTACGGTCGCAAGTTCGAATCCTGCCTCGGGCATGGATGTGTGTGATGTCCTTAGGTTAGTTAGGTTTAAGTAGTTCTAAGTTCTAGGGGACTGATGACCACAGCAGTTAAGTCCCATAGTGCTCAGAGCCATTTGAACCTTTTTTTTTTGCAACGCTTTAATTTTTATTTCTGAAACTAATTCTGTATAAGAACTGCAACTCAGTAGGACTTAAATACACTGAAGATGATCACTGAACTGCGAAAAACAGCCGGCAGGAGGAGTACAAATTTTTAATAATAATGGTTCAAATAGCTCTGAGCACTGTGGGACTTAAAATCTGAGGTCATCAGTCCCCTGCAAGTTAGAACTACTTAAACCTAACTAACCTAAGGACATAAGACACATCCATGCCCGAGGCAGGATTAGAACCTGCAACCGTAGCAGTCGCGTGGTTCCAGACTGAAGCGCCTAGAACTGCTCGGCCACTGCGGCCGGATTGAATAATATTTTGGAAAATTTAGACCGTAGACATGGCCATAGTTTGTCGCTAGCGTTTAGGACACGAATTATGGATTTTAAAATTCCTTCGTTGTTTATTCGCAGGTACCAGTGTGATACCAATCTGCGCACAGAAAAGTGTAAATATTATAGGGCTTTCAGTGTTGCCACGTAAGGACATTTATTTGTAGGCTATTACCCACATAGACTTTTCAGATATTTTTTAAGAAACAGATTCGAACAGCTAATTTAACAAGTGTTGCAACTGAACTGCTTTTCTTGATCGACTGTTAGTGTGTATAGCATACGCCGGCAAGAATTTGTTGAGGAAAACCATACGCAGGGAAAAGAATGGCCATGACGAAAAAGGAATTCGACAACAGCGAACATCGTGAGATGGATGCTGTGCACAGCCGATTTCCATTAATAGGAGCAATCTACTGGGTGACGAAACGGAAAATCGAAAACAATCAGCAAGAGCGAAATAGCAGAGCATGCAACTTCGATACAATTGTTTTGTAATCGTCGAAGCCATTCATTTTCCCTTGACAAAAACGGCTGCAAATCAACGTAGAGAATGGGCCACTGTTAATCGACAGTAGAATGCTCAGCAGTGTCCCCGTGTTTTACATGCTTGTCTATTTTTATTTTCACCAACGCAGATACATACATTTCACAGCATTATTATATCAACAGAAAGATAACATTCGGGTTCGATTCCCGGCGGGGTCAGGAATTTTCTCTGCCTCGTGATGACTGGGTGTTGTGTGCCGTCCTTAGGTTAGTTAGGTTTAAGTAGTTCTAAGTTCTAGGGGACTGATGACCATAGATGTTAAGTCCCATAGTGCTCAGAGCCATTTGAACCATTTTTGAAGATAAACATTAATTACCCCCTATATTCATTTCTTATATAATTCACTCGCCTTTAAACATTACACACATTGAAACATCGGGAAATATAACGTAAGATAAAACAAGCGACAGTGAGTGCAGGTCTATTAGACACAACACCACATATACACGTAAGTTTAAGTATTAAGAAACTTCTTAAACAGTGAAAAAAGTAGATTTTTAAATTTCTTTAAATCAATTAACAAACATTGTCTGTAACTGGCGTCTGTCAAATGAATTGAAACTCGTTAACGACATTTACTCGCAACACACTAAAACCAACATTAATTACATGGAAGATGATAGTAATTATAAGTATCAATAACGTTCACTTCTTTTCCACGATCATTAACGAACTCAGTAAAAGAAAATCAACTATCTCGTTGTTTCCAAACATCTAGACTCTACAACCAGTACACCAGATTGGGAGATTTATTTATTTGTTTACGCACCTGATTAATCAATCAAACGTCGAGCAGCTGCCAATTTTTTCTATTAATGCCTCTCAATAAAACTCGCACCAATTCAGACCGGCACAGTTTGATCATGTGCAGTACTTTTTCGTTTGCAGCTCCTTTTAAAAACTTGGAGCTGCGGTATGGTTGCACTGCACATTGACACATCGGTGTATATGTTCAACATTCATAGTTCCAACTACGATTTCTTTTAACTTCTTTCTGTATTCACTGAAACTCTCTACCGATGAAATGTCCGTGCATACTGTAGAATCCTCTATTAATTTTCCGCGAGAGTTGTTTAAACAGTGTGAATTTCAGCGACTTTGTCACCCACGGCTACCATATACCCAACGTTTGCCACAAATTTCAGACCCAGTCCGTCTGACAAGAAATCTTTTCTTCAATCTTGCCTCTCAAAAGTCTTCTTAAGTAATTGTTTACATGGAAGTTAATAGTTCAATAACTTTATACATTTTTTTTTCATACTAGTCTGCTCTTGCTAATAAAACCTATCTTTCAAGTGTAGTTGGTGAATTATTCAGCATATATTTAACAGCTATGTGGGCACTAATTTGGCTGTCTATTGCATTAATTTGTACTGCCTTCAGTGCAAACTCATACGCGGTTCATTATATCCGAGAAAAAAACACTACTTCCATTAGACTCTGGGTGAAATACTTCGCACTGTAAAGATTACGGTTCACTTTCGTTATCGGAAAGAGATGCTTATTTGCGTGTCTCTCGTTTCTGGGATGGCTAAGTGACACAGATATTCGGTATCACCGAGAAAAACAATTCACAGATTCGGGTTTCGCGTGGCTTTCTCTTCTCTCAGCGCCAGTGTATTTGCGAAGAGGATGGACAGCAATTTTCGATTCACTGAATGACTTCGAATGGAGTTACCGATTCCGATTCTCCTGGATAGGGTGTAGGACTCAGTATTTAAGTTGCTTGTATGGTTCTTTTTAATAGGATGTTCTCTTTAACTATTTTCTGTATTTCAATTTATTCTTTGTGCTTCTGTTCCTTTCTAACATACGAGAAACACACAGTGAGACATTATCATCATTTAAAATCGAAATATTATATATTTACTAACACCGCAGGATGACGTATAAGGAGATTATCATTTAACGTCTCATCAACGACGGGAGAACGACGGAGGGAGACGCGGGGTCAGCGCCTCCCTGTCTGCAAGGCATAAGCTAGGATTGGGCGAAGATGGAAAATTTTACTAGCGGTGGCCTTATCAGAAGAATCCTCCCGACATTCGTCGTAACGGATTCAGAGAAACCCTACGGAACAATGTATAAGCTCTGCAGTCCCTGATCCCGAGTCCAATGGCTCAGTCTCTGCACCACAGTACTCGATATAAGGTAGATAAGCGTAATCGTAGCGACGTAGACACATGACATGCACAGTTTTTAACGCAGTGAAATAATTAAAATACTGCTCAGAGGCCGATAACAATTTCTATTTGAAAGGTGATATTAAGCTGCGTCAGCTTTAAGTAACGGAAACGAAAACTATAGAACAAATTTATGTTTCTCACATTGATTGGTTGTATGTTAATATTAATAAGAATTTCAAACTTATTGCAGATGGAATATTTTTCTCCAATGAAATATTACCTGAAAAAAATGCAGAAATATAAAATTTGAAAGTGGCTTTCAGTTTGGCAACTTGGTTTAAACTTTCAGAACAGCAAAACTGTGCACTTTAGAAAAGATAACTGCAATATCAATGAGTTGCAACTGGAATAAATCAACTCAAACGATTAACTTCACGTAGAAATGTGTGGAGAGTTGAAAACAATGAGCACATAGATTCAGTTGTTGGTAAAGCCGGAGGAAGACATTGATTCGTTGCTAGAATATTGGGAAAACGGGATCAGTCTACGAAGGAGATTTCTTACAAAACAGCTGTGCGACTCATACTAGAATATTGCTCACGTGTGTGGCACCCATGCGAAGTAGGACGTACAAGGGATATTGCACGCTTACAAAATGACCGGACGGAACAGAGCGTCACGAAATGCTGAAAAGCCTGAATTGACAGACGCTTGAAGACAGACGTCATCTCACAAAGCTCTACGTCAAAAGTTCTCAGAATCAGTATTAAGTGGTGAATCCAGGAAACCACTACACTCACGTGGATGTCACTACTGTAGGGGTCGCGAAGGCAAGACTAACTATGCAGGGCGCGCCCGCAGGCATTTAAGGAGTCGTTCCAAGAGTATATGGGACGGAGCACCCTCTGCCAGATTCTTCGTAGTGGTTTGGTTCAAATGGCTCTGAGCACTATGCGACTTAAGTTCTGAGGTCATCAGTCGCCTAGAACTTAGAACTAATTAAACCTAACTAACCTAAGGACATCACACACATCCATGGCCGAGGCAGGATTCGAACCTGCGACCGGAGCGGTCGCTCGGCTCCATACTGTAGCGCCTAGAACCGCACGGCCACTCCAGCCGGCTGTAAATGTAGATAACCATAAGGAGTTGGGTCACCTGTAGAGCAGAGGCACAGGTCAGCTAATGGGAGGGTCCAACGCCTGCTCCTATTTGCGTCGTCCAGCTACGAACACAATAGTCATTCTTCTAGCACTGCAGGCGCGAACAGAACGGGAACGTGCGACAACGGGAAACACCCTCTGCCATGCATTTCCGTGGGAATGTACGTAGAAATATTTATTATGTTCACTCCACAGTGTGTACCAAAATTCTGTATTTTTATTTATGTTACATGATTTAGGTGAAAACTGGTACATCAGTGGACAAAGTGTAAATATATTAAGAGAGAATCGAAATCGGTTAACACAGTAATTAACTGGACATATTATTTATACTTTCGGTGACTAAACTGCTGAAGTAAATGAATTCTACCCAGCTCTAATCCGTATTTTCGGAACAGGGGAAACTATGTCACAGGTGCAATTACCATACATCGAAGGCAGCCGTGTTGGAGGCGGCCTCCACGTCTATTAGCTGTGACTGACGGATAGTGTCTTGCTCACTGGTGGTGACTACATCGTTTGTAGTGTTCCCTGCACTTACCTGACAAGCGTCTCCGAAACAAAGTTACTAGGCAGTGGCCACAATAGACAATGTGCTGTAACGCGAACTGATACCGGAAGTAATACTTAAACAGAAATTTTTGCATCAGTTGAACCTTTCATGGCCAACAGTGTTCTGTGGGTTTTATCGTTCTTAATCGGAAACTTGTATCTTCAGTTCTACCAAACGAAACTTTTGGTGTAAAGCGTCGTTCAAGTAATTACCGTTATTAACCAAAAGGAAGATGCCACTTGTATAAGTTTTTAGGCGGTATTCCGTTTACCTACGTCACAGACTCCTGAGCACATAAACTTCTCTAAACATCACTTTGCACAAAAAGTTCATAGTAGCTTCCTCGACGGTCTTCTCCCGATTTCTCGCGTTTCCCCTTGACAATCCTAACACGTTTCGTCAGTCGCTAGGATTTTGATTTTCCAGGGTAGATATGCTGTCCCCCAGGAAACATCCCAGGCTGATAAAATTGTGTTACTCTTACTGAACCTCGTTATGTGCAGCGACTATCAAAATATCAGCGGAGCCTCAAAACTGTGCTTACCTTAAGACCTACGAGCGCTTTCTCATTTTCGCTACACTGAAACACATCTCTTCTACTGAAGACTTGCACATATATCTTAAAGTATGCATTGTACAGCCCATTTTTACTAGACTTTTTGCTTCGAATGGTCATTCTTGTCATATCCCTGAATATTGACCGTTCCTCGTGGGATACCCTGTACACTACTAAAAATATCTTTATCTTCAATCACACTTCAGAAAAAACAAACAACGTATAGCATTATGGCTACTACTATTTTACTAATTTTATCCCTTATATCTTTTAAGAAAACTGTATCTTATAGCAGATCATTTGATAGCTTATTGTCGATTAGAGCTAAAACGTCGTGTTTGCAAAACTTGTATACTCAAATAAACTTGATTTTAATGCATCTTGTATTCCATTCGTGTTGAGGGAGACATAGAGAAGCTAACCACAACGTAATATTAACAGACGCTTAGACAGTGACATTAAAAGATCTCGAGCAACAGCCTCGCATTTGTTTTCACGATGCATTCTTTAGAATCAGGTATTATATTCAACTTTTACTATGTGAATTCTGTTGACATGTTTCCGTTTGAATATGTTATACTTCCGTTGTTAAGAAGTGTACATTTTCTGTCTGTTTTAGAACAGTAAGCAAATAGGTTACGATAAGTAAACTATTTTATGCATTATTAGGAGATACAACTGATGTTAACAAGACAGTTATGGTTGTGCGGTAAGTATCGGAAGTGATCGCTAACAGCGAGTAGTACCCGACCAAATCGCAATGGAAAGGAGTATCATCTCAACTTACACGAATACGATCATAATTTTTTCTTAAATGTAGGCCCTACTTCTGTCGTATCACGAAGCAAACACTATGAAATATTAGGTCCAGTACATATTTAAATATCTGAAAGATCTTATTTCAGATTCAAATATCAGACGAAACTGATCAGGAACATGTTCTTGCGCATTTTTCTGAACATCTAGAAGCCATGACACAGGTTTTCTGTTCTGCATTTGAAAGACCCTATTGATTGTGGTAGGGATACCATAAAGATGAAGCTGAATATCACTTTCCTTACCGAAAAGGGCAGGTCAGAGATCCATTAATGTAAAACATTTAACAGGGGGATCTGTGGGAACGTCCGAAGCAATAAAGAGAACAGCAAAAACTGGTGCTCAACAAGGTGTAGAATCAGATGATTATGTAGGCTGCATCCATTGTCTAGTAACGAGGAGACCCTCGGTCCGATTAAAATCGTCCCATTTTCGTTAAAACTGTTCCAGTTTAGAGTGTCATGGCAACCAACACGCAACAGCAAAAAGCTATAAATGAACGTTAGTAAGATCCGGAAGCACCGCGGAGTGTCATCGATCGTGAAATTATAGTGCCGCCACTTTTGCTTGCGACACGTAGAGCTGGGCCAGCGAATCGCAAGATACCGCTTTATACCGCTGGTAATTCCATCAGCCCGAGTCTGGAAGTCAGCTTTGCTGTCTGGCTTCTGGCGCCTCAAGTTAGCAAGGCGCCACTAGTGGGGTGGGCGCGCCGGCTGCTCTCCGAGACACAACGGCTATTGCTCAGGTCGCTCGCAGCAAAGTGACAGCGCAGAGCAGCTTCATGAGAGGCTGTACAGACAAGCGAGTCAGTGTTCCCAGACGTCATACATTTGCCACTCGAAGAAACCATCATTAAAAGGATCTCGCCAGCACATACAGCGAAGGCCACAGTGGCCGTCAGACCGTGAAGAGAGACACTGACAAGGAGAACACGGCAAGTGCCATAACCCGCTTCCCCAGAAACTACGCACATAAGCGAACACATGTCAGGCTTATCCATAGATATTCGACCGTTTCTAAGAAAACGGCGGTCAAAGTTTTCGAGGTAATTTATGTGCCTTTTAAAGAGAAAACATTCCAACCGAAACAGTTTCAGACTTTTGAGCCCTGTGTTCGAAACCTGACTCTTTTTTTGTTTTCCACTTATTTACCGATGCCCGATTAACATGTATTTTGAAATAACGTTGTCCTTCTTCGTCTACAAATTGTACGTCTAGTGAATGCAAAACAAGAACAAAAGCAATAATGAAGGGGAAAAAATTTTTGAAACTGTTTTCGGCGAAATTCCCGTAGTGATCTTGATTCATAATAACCAATTGCAAGCGCCAGTTTTCGGAAGAGTGATCCATTATGCGTACTTTTGCGCGAAATTATTGTCAACGAGTGAAATCTTCAGCACTTTTGACGACGTTTCTTTCGCTAGGGAGACTCATAGGGGAGAGTGGGGCTACATGTTCCAAATTTTAGTTAACCTCAAAATTCGTTAAGAATGCTTTACTTTAGTATTCCTGCGATGCAATCAAAATTAACTAACATACGTAACTTTGATATTAAGACAGTTATTTGGGTCATTTGTTGAGAGATTTTTTCAGTAATAATGTTTTAATGTCTGTAGTCGTAAAATAACAACTTACCCCGCCTTGGGGCAAACTGTTAACAAACCAGGGTACATTGTTATCATATTTGTTAAAGCTATTATTTTTAAAATAAAAAACAATAAATGATTAAATCATGTCTGTTTATTTAAGTAATAATCAACAATGTCGTACGAATCATCAGGTAAACATTTATATGTTATATAACAAGTAACTATAATTTGTACTTAAACAATTTTTAACCCTTTAGTAATTAAAAGCTTATCAATTAACTTGTAACTTATTTTGGCCTTGTCTTAGGCTGAAAATATCTATCATATTGCCGTCATAGGCAGAACACATATACACTTATAATTAATTAATCATCAGAAGATATATCATAAGTAGGTTAATAAGGCTTGATTCTGCCTACGTCTGGAATGGGCCCATTTCTTATTTCTTGACACTGAACCCATTCTTCTCCACAACGTGAATTAGACTGTCACAGCACACTAGACAATAATACTCTAAATTGTCCTCTTCACTCTCACATCTTTTACTACTCCGTAAAACCTGTCGTTTAAAAGACTTCCCCTTCCCTTTGCCTTTTCCATTTCCTTGTGTTGTTTTACCTTTCCCTTTTTCTTTATTTTTTTCACTTTTTCATTGTTAATTTTCACTTTCCTTTTTCGCTAAGGTTTGTTTCATTGGACTATCGGTTAAAACAGCGGATTTTCTAAGACGTCTTTTGTTTGTTCCATTATCTACATGTACTACCATCTTGAACTACTCGAAAATAAAAACCTATCACTAATACTAAGTTGTAAGTACGCGATATCTACGTATGACTTTTTCGGTGAGAATTCTTTAAGAAATTTCGATTAAAATCACCACAAATCCTCTTCCCCCTGTCTAACAGACAGCACAATAAAAAATCAAAGTTTTTCATGAAAATTTCTCAATTATCCATTCGGTCCTATATGCTGTAACAATAACAAGTACTCTATTTTACATACTGTATTATATTAGTGCACTTAAGCAGCTTTGAAATGATATTCTTCAAATTAGAAAAAGACTACCGCTGACTTAACTTTCTCTTTTGTTCCAGCGAATCACTGGGCAGCAATAACTAAGGTAAGTAAGCTGAAACACTGCTGTAGTTCAGCTGCTGTAGACACGCGGCGCTACAGTGCAGTACGCTGCCGATGGTCTGTTCTTATGGTTAGCCGCAGAACAGACGCCAAGCGTGCCGCCGCAAAACTGTGTTTTTGGCATCGCGGGAGGGAACAGCAGCCAAGCCAGCAGATGACAGATAATGAGCTCACAACTGACGAGTTCCCCACTCCGCACACATGCACATACTGTGGCAAAGACGAAGAAATACGCGTAGTGCTGCGCTACACGTTGATGAGCCGCTAAATTACCTCAACTCGCATGCGTTCTTGTATTTGATATCTTAGTGACATATTTTCTGTGTAGATAATTGTATTCACGAAAAAAAAAAATTCTCTTCAAAAGTTTCCTTCTCAACTCA
This sequence comes from Schistocerca cancellata, assembly GCF_023864275.1. Taxonomy (NCBI): domain Eukaryota; kingdom Metazoa; phylum Arthropoda; class Insecta; order Orthoptera; family Acrididae; genus Schistocerca; species Schistocerca cancellata. The sequence goes on along the minus strand of NC_064627.1, from coordinate 406,504,253 downwards.
CGTGTCAAACGTAAGTTTTCCCCCTTAATATCGGCGTCGGTATCTATCACGAGATATCTGTACTGAATTTGAACCTTTAATCGTGGTTGCCGCTGTCTCCTCATACGCACTGTAAGAACAGTTTCAAAAATGGCTCTGAGCACTATGGGACTTAACATCTGTGGTCATCAGTCCCCTAGAACTTAGAACTACTTAAACCTAACTAACCTAAGGACATCACACACTTCCATGACCGAGGCAGGATTCGAACCTGCGACCGTAGCAGTCTCGCGGTTCCGGACCGAGCGCTAGAACCGCTAGACCACCGCGGTCGGCTAAGAACAGCTTACCAACAGCTATTTACTATTTTCAGTAACCACAGGAACATTACCAGATAATTATTTCCAATCGTTACCGCTATTTGATTATTTAATTTCTTAGCGTGGATTCCCGATATTAATAAGATTCTGAAAATAAAATCGCATGCAAGGATTTGTCCTCATTTTCTCATCGACCTTTTCGTAAGAAAAGCAGTGGAGATGCGTGAACCATCTAGTACTATGCTCTTGGGTTTGGAAACTGTCACTTGGGGCCGAAGGATCAGCAAGTGTAAATAAACGTCTTAGTACAGCCGGATGGAGACGGCTGAAATGACTCTTATAGGACGACGGTTAGTATGGAAAACGATCACACGTTGTGTGAAAACTAGAGAGCCTGATCGGAGAAATGGCTAGGTTGATGTTAAGAGGAATTGGTAAATTGAAATGAAAAGGTTACTATCACATCTACCAGGGCGTTGCAGGACCATGGCGCTATACGCTCTTAAATGTCGTAGTTTACTCGACACTTCTGTGGTTCTGGGAATGCTTTTTTGGGAGGAGGGAGAAAGGAGGCATGTTGATATCCATTGCTAATAAGCAATAAACATCTGGTATAGCGTCAGGTCCAACGAAATTTCGCTTCGCAGTGTCAGAAGAGACCTAAACCAAATTAATCTCATTTCCAGTTGTTCCATTAGTATTTCTCTTAGAATGACTTTCATTTTGCTCATATTAGCTTCAGAAACTGCTGAAAATTGTGCAAAACCACAAAACCATCTATTTACCTTCGTTACACTGTGTTACGTGTATAAAATACAGGTACTTGAGAACTGCCTCGCGCCGGAAATGCTCGTGACAAAATAGTAAATTGCGACAAAGTGTAACTACGCCATTATCACAGTTTTGACATTTGCACAATTATTCATATGTTTCGAATGTCTGCATTACCCAATAACTTTCGCAAGTCTGATATCAATTCTTAAATCGGAAATTCGCCTCCTGAGGAATGGATTTCTTTATCCCTAGAGCACTAAAGGAGGGCATTGTTGCATTGCTACTAAACCATAGTAAAGTGTACTACTACACGTTTTATTCAAGTAAGCCATAATTTGTAGGTTACGCCTTAGTTAATTAGCATTATTAGATGTCCAATGGTATGTTAATATGTTTTATACAATATTTTATGCGGTATAGCTATCTAGGATTAATGAACTGGTTCTGTAAAGACAGGGTATTCAAAGTTGATTTCTTCGCGTTACAAACGAGCATGATGTCAGAATGTTATTGGAATTTCAATGTTTCAGAGGAACTATACATAGTTCATACAGGGTCATTTAACTACCCCTACTGCTGTGGTTTATGGAGCCCATAATGTCTTCGAACATCACGTGCAAGGTTTTCATAATCTTTGGCTCGCTGATCACAAATTAATTGTCGCACAGAAAAAATGAAAACGACTTTTTTGTAGGAAATATAATGTGGTTAAATTCTGTACTGGGATACGTTCTGGCTGGAGGCCACAGTTTTCGAGTTAGTTAAGAAAAACGAGTTGGGAGACCAATTTTGTATGTTTTTGTTGAATAATTCTAAAACTACAGCCTCTAGCAAACACGTATCTCAGTAAAATATTTACCTACATCAAATTTTCTACAAAAAAGGTTTTTTTTATTTGTTCTGTAGGAGTAATAATTTGCAGATAGCGAGCGAGAGAATGTGAAAATCTTCCCCATAGTATCTGAAGGCACTGCGGGTGGTATAAAACTTAGCAGTAGGGTCAGCTGAATCATCTTGTATGTTGTTCTAACAATACAAAGCAGCCGGGCGGAGTGGCCGAGCGGTTAAAGACGCTACAGTCTGGAACCGCACGACCGCTACGGTCGCAGGTTCGAATCCTGCCTCGGGCATGGATGTGTGTGATGTCCTTAGGTTAGTTAGGTTTAAGTAGTTCTAAGTTCTAGGGGACTTATGACCACAGCAGTTGAGTCCCATAGTGCTCAGAGCCATTTGAACCAATACAAAGCAGCTCAGAATTAAATAGTTCAGAATCACCGATTACTATCCCAAAAAAAGTTGAAAGTTTGGATGTTACACAGAAATCAACAGAACGCAGAATTGATTACTGACAGCAAGAGTTTCTGGTACTAACAGAAATTATGAATCTTACTAGATTGAACAATAATCTTAAAATTCATTATTTTTGTGAGTCAGTCGAATAATCTAACCTCTCTCCTGTGATCAGTGGTGGATTTTTCCGTTTTTCATTTAAATTACGTGGTTTAAGGCAAGCGTGAATTGCAAAACGCAGATAACAGCGTAAGATAAATTCGGTATTTCGGCAACAACGTCATCGGAAGAGAGTGCTTGACGACAAGGATTTCAAAAAGCAATTACATTCCCCTTCGCCGCTAGGCTGCGTATGTAAAGTAGTGCAGCGAGTGCTGTGTAGGAAATATATTTTCACCGCAACTTAAAAACAAGTTCATTAAACATTCAGGAATTAATTCAGTTTGCCGGGCCAGACAATTGCGGCTAAGTGAGCCGCCTGGGCCTGTGTGGGAGGAAGGCTTAGCCAACTTTTGCCCCCGGCAGACAGCAGCGGGGAGCTGCGTCGCAAAACAGCGGCCGGTCGGAGCGTAATTTAATTCAGGCGAGGTCCCGCATACATCTGCATGCGCGGGGCGCAGGTGGCGTGCTGTGCTGTGCTCCGCTGTGTCGAGGTGACCTCAGCTCGGTACGTCCTCGCTGCTGAATTGTTGATGTGAGGAGGCAGCAGTTAGCGCGTCCTGCTGCCTCACAAATAAAAACCTCCACTACTTGCTCATCCTTAGATGTCAACAGTGCACAGACAGCTGCAGATAGAAGAATAGAAAGATGCTCGCAGTTATCTTTGGCTGTGGTGCGCTGTTTGACGGGTTTTAGGTCAGCAAACAAAATGAAGAAAATGGCGCATTAACATACCTGGTTTGGCGAATATCTCATTCTCGGACCTAGTTGATGATTTCTCTGTCACACACTGAGTATATCATAAGTTTTGTGACGTTTCTCGATCTGTTATGAGCTTCCAGCGTGGCCCTGATAATTCTGGCGTTAAACTGATCCTTTATCATATCGACGAGAGCAAATCATCAATGCCCACTAGAGTTTCGAATATATAAAAACGGTCTCAAGTGTGGTGGTGGTGTCTAGCACCACGAAAGCATATATTCAACTATTGTATATATCTTTAAAACTCCAAGGGTTTTTGAAGTATACTAAAAGGGCTATACGAATATATGTGTATAGAACAAGAGACTAAAATACAGCATGTGAAAAATGACGAGCCAGAATACTTTTTCTATCTCTTAAGAAACTAGTCACTAAAAGACGAACAACTGCACAATCCTTGCCCTTCCTCAACCGAACATGGTTCTGTGGCTGACACATGAACAGTAACATGGAACCTACAAAGCCGTGAAATGTTGCTGGAGATACACTTAAGAGCCAAAGAAACTGGTACACCTAATATCGTGTAGGGTCCCCGCGAGCACGCAGAAGTGCAGCAACACGACGTGGTATGGACTCAACTAACGTTTGAAGTAGTGCTGGAGGGAAGTGACTCCTTGAATCCTGCAGGGCTGTCCATAAATCCGTAAGAGCACGAGGGGGTGGAGATCTATCCTGAACAGCACGTTGCAAGGTATCCCAGATATGCTCAATAATGTTCATGTCTGGGGAGTCTGGTGGCCAGAGGAAGTGTGTAAACTCAGAAAAGTGTCCCTGGAGCCACTCTGTAGCAATTCTAGGCGTGTAGAGAGTCGAATTGTCCCGCCTGAATTGTCCACGTCCGTCGGAATACGCAATGGGCATGAATGGATGCAGGTGAGCAGACAGGATGCTTACGTACCTGTCACCTGTCAGAGTCGTATCTAGGCTTATCACGGATCCCGTATCACTACAACTGTACATGCCCCACAGCATTACAGAGCCTCCGCCAACTTGAACAGTCCCTTGCAAACATGCAGGGTCCATGGATTCACAAAGTTGTCTCCATACCCGTAGACGTCCATCTGCTCGATACAATTTTAAAAAGAGACTCGGTCGACCAGGCAACATGTTTCGAGTCATAAACCGTCCAATGTCGATGTCGACGGGCTCAGGCGAGGCGGAAAGCTTTGTGTTGTGCAGTCATCAAGGGAACACGAATCTACCTTCGGCTCCGAAAGCCCATAATGGTGATGGTTCGTCGAATGGTTCGCACGCTGACACCTGTTGACGGTCCACCACTGAAATCTGCAGCAATTTTTGGGAGGGTTGCATTGTCACGTTGAACGATTCTCTTCAGTCGTCGTTGGTCCCGTTCTTGCAGGATCTTTTTCCGGCCGCAGCGATGTCGGAGATGTGATGTTTTACCGGATTCTTGATACTAACGGTACACTCGTGAAATGGTAGTACGGTAAATCCCCACTTCGTCGATACCTGGGATATGCTGTATCCCATCACTCTTGCGCCGACTGTAGCACCACATTCAAGCCCACTGAAATTTTGATAACCTGCCATTGTAGCAGCAGTAACCGACCTAACACATGCGCCAGACACTTGTCTTATATAGGCGTTGCCGACCGCAGCGCAGTATTCTGCCTGTTTACATATCTCTTATTTGGATATTCATGCCTACACCAGATTCTTTGTAGCTTCAGTGTAGATGCCAGTGATGCATAAACCGAGATCTTCTTCCTGTGGGAGCAATGACATCAGACAAGACTCGAAATGCCAAGACCGCTATTGTGATTGGACACTGGCAGCAGTCTACTACTGCAGGTCATGTAGCAATAGTTACTAAGACAATAGGTTCTTAAGTCTACCATTGGCTATCCATCTAGAACGGGAATATTGAAAGGGGACTGTTTAGGATAGGTTGCCAGATGGTCTGGTGGCTCAGAGATGAGACACCGCCTGCTCTGACGCATGACTGCCCTGCAAACACAATAAATGAGTACCTCATCTCGGAAATTAAGTAGTAGACAGACAAAGTCGGATACATATAATACGATTCAACAATACAACTACAGACAGTACCATTATCTTCAAACAACTTGAAACGTAACGGGAGTAAGACAACAGAAAGAAATCAGTGGGCGAACTGTGGAGCGATCCTCTGCAAACGGCCCGCACGTGATGGTGGATAGTGTTGAGGGCGGGGAGGGGGAAGGGGGCAGACAAACTCCACACGGCCGGCAGCTGGCACTCATTAGTCACAGATTGTTCCCACTGTAGCAGGAGCATCGTGTGCTGTTAGCTGCACTCTGCACTATAACATATTACGTTTACATGTCTACAGCTACATTCATATATACACTTCTTATGGTGTATGGCGGAGGGTGCTACCGGTATCTTTCTCTCCCCCCCCCCCCCCCCCTTCCCCTTCCACTTGCCTGCTCTTAAGGTAGTTGCGAAGAATGATTGTTGGTAAACTTCCACATGAACTATAATTGTTGCAACGAAACGAAACTAGTTTCGTCCGGCCATAGCTGTGGGTTCTTCGATTGTTGTGGGAGAACGCCCATCAGATCAGAATACATGAAGTGTTATTACCCTTTTTTACATAAATTACTGAAAGATTTACTTAACTTTCACACAGTTCTTCGCCAAAGGATTGGTTGATAATTTACATCTGTCACTGACTATCAAAGCATCATTTGATGCTTAGATTAACAAACTGTTCTCTTGCAGTACAAAACGCTACATTTACGAATTTACACTCATCGGAAACTTTAACTGTCCGTGTCTTATACGATAACGTTGACTGCTGCAGCTGAGGTTTTGAATTGCGCTGAGCTCTTCAATGCTCGACACTACAATGACGTAAACGCGACGGCACTGCTGCGCTGGTATATTGAGGTACTACATTTAAAAATCCCTGCACTTATATTCGTTGCACTCTTCATATAATGGTCCTATCATACTCACTTAGGGTACTATTGAAATTATCTCTGCATCTGTCGAATTTTTTAAGAACGCCCTGTTGAGTTCCTGATTATAGTCACAAATCTGGTGTGATCTTCTTTAAGTTCACATTTTATTCACCAAATGACTGTGCGAAACTACACAGATCGCCTTCCTGAAGTCAAGGAAGGCATCAACCTGCCTTTGTTTGCGGCGCTCTGGATTTCTTTGACGAACAGATTGAGAAGTATTTCGCAAGACCTCTGTTTACCGAATCATTACTGGTTTTTATAGAGGAGATTTTTGTTTTCCAGAAACGTCATGATACGTGAACATTAAATATGTTCCGCCATTTAACAGCAATGCCTATAATTATGTCATCAGTCGCACCACCCTTCTTGAAAACGGGACTGACCTGCGTTTTTTCGCAGTGGTACAGTCTGTGGAAGACGAAATTCGAATTCCAGAAACCGATATTTCTCGGAATAACTATAAACCCCCAGAATAAGTAAAGACATGAAACTAGAACTGTGCATAGACTGTCTAACGTTTTGTCTTTCATCCATCAATTTTGTAGAAGAGACTTCACCGCTAAAGGTGGGGGTCGTTTACAAATTAGTACTTTACAAAATCACCAGCTGCATAAGACATACCAAGTCTATTGCTAGTCAGCAGTACATTCGCACTTACGTACATTCTTCAACCGAATAACAATAAATTGTGCTCGTCGACCGTTAAACAGTACGCGCAAAATAACTTCATCGACGATAGCAAAAACACTGAACAGTAAGCAAATACTGACAACTCTAATCAAAAGTCAAATGCCATAGACGAAGATCAATTATGACAGGTGAAATCTGCAGCTAAAGACGTATTTCTAGACTCCATTTTATAGCAGTTACTGACCAACCATAAGTAATATTGATAAACGGTTTACGTAAAACCAGATTTTTGAGCTAAACTGAACGAGATGACAGTCGGAGAATATTCCTGTGGGTATAGTTTCACATCGTTTACGTCATTTCTATATGAATGCTTCACATAATTAAAACTACGTATTTCGACGAGTTCGGACATGTAGTCCGTCTGTAACTCTGTCATTTTCTACCGTGAAAACAGCGTAATATACTATTTATGCACTGCATTTTATAAAGGCAACATCCAGGTTGATTTTTTCCGTCGTGAACAAACTCTAGGGATTGATCGATGAGAGGACACGGAACAAAAAAGGTCTAATGAACTTACGTTCGGAAATGTATGGTTTCCATGCTAGAGACCATTTGTTCAGTCATTCATTGTTACAGAGACCCCGGTCTAATAAGCGCTGTACCGTGGAGCCACAGTTACAGTAGTGTTGAAAGCGGTTTCCATGTGAGCCCAGCACACGCTCTGAGTGATAAGGGTAGCAACAATTGTCATGGACAATGATCCACACGGTCGTCTGGCTTACTCAGTAGTGGCTGGCCAACTGCCTCCTACTGACACGGCGGTCGCCTTCCGCAGTGTTAACCACATTTTGTCTCAAATGGCTCTGAGCACTATGGGACTTAACATCTGAGGTCATCAGTCCTCTAAACTTAGAACTACTTAAACCTAACTACATCATACACATCCATGCCCGAGGCAGGATTTGAACCTGCGACCGTAGCGGTCGCGCGGTTTCAGACTGAAGCCCCTAGAAACGCTCGGCCACACCGACCGGCCTTAATCACATTTTCCTCCAAATCTTGTATCCGAACATTTCGGGTAAATACTTCATGCTTTCTTGTTTCCTGAAACGACCCTGCCTCAGACAAACGGCGAAACACTATTGCAGACGTTGAATGCTGTGTTTGTTGTTGGCGGGAATGGGTCTCCTGATACAATCTTTCTTCCCGCCGCCCGTTGCCATTTGTCTTTCCATGAGCAAATACCATTTCGGCAAGCTTTCGATTCGAATACGGAACCATTGTGCAGAACGCTGTATCAGATCCACTAGAAGGAGAGTCTGCAAGAGAACTGAGTCGGACACAACATTACCAATGACTACGGCAGGAGAGGGCGCTACGGCATGACGTATGAGCAACAGTACCACCCTCTAGGAGTAAACCATGCATACTGTAACTGTGGCTGCATGGTGCACCGCGTATTAGACAACAGTCTCTGTAACAAAGTGTGATTAAATAAATGGTCTCTAGCATTGAAACCACGCATTTTCGGACAGAAGTTCTTTAGACCTTTTATGTTCCTTATCCTCTCATCGATAAATCCCTAGAGTTTGTAAATGGTGGAAAAAATTACCCTGTATAAGCGCAACCCGGTCTTTCGTATTTATTACAGGATAAAGCATGTCAAAGACCACCGCCCACCACTGCACTACACATTGTTTCTATAAATTAACGTAACGAAATTAAAGCAAAACTTGAAGAAAGTAGCGGTATCTAAGTACCTGCTTCCAACATTCGCTTAAAGCTGTTTGCGGGAAACGACGAAAATGTTACGGCACGAAGGCCAGATGAATATTGGCGCCACGCTCCTTGCGAATGCAAGTCCATTGTCTATGCCACTTCGCTCGAGGAATGTTCCAGATGAAACAGCAAGGTCGCGATAAATTGTTGTAATTTTACTAACAGAAATTATTAGAAGCTTACTTTTTATCTGGTTGCGTAGCCTCGCTCCTGCGTAACACACTTTGCCTATCTCCCCTCAACATGCCAGTAGCGCTTAGCCTTAATAAGTAAGTTTGCAATGTTTCACCGCATTTTCACTCTTATACCACTGAAGCTCTTTCAAGAGATCCGACAAGTTAAAATGCTACCGGGTTAGAACTGTTTTTTTATTAACAAGATCAGTTTCCTGAATATGTGGTATTCCTGAAACGTATAGATTTATTGCAGCGTAGTTCCGAAGCACCAGTATTAACCTAAGGTACTTTTGACAGTATCGCAGGCTCAATGATGTAACTAAACCAATTCTCTATGAGACACAAGTCAGAATTCGAACTTGTTTCTTGACATGATTAAGAACAACGTCTGCTTCGCGTAAGTAATAGTCGAAATACCCATGACATATAATCCATCGTGAATGTCTATGCAATGACCAGCGTACTGTACACTATTGTACTTTACCATTCACACTCAACAGTACAGAAGTACCATCAACGGCGCCTTACTTGTGGTCTCCTTGTTCGACCTGCTGTTTCTCTGTTCCAGTTAGGACGCTCACTGATCCAGTCTGAGTCATGTTCTTTACTAATATCTTAATTTTTCATTGCAGTCTTATGAATCAGATAGTTGTCTACAGTATTAAGTTTTACTCTGTTGCAAACTTTGGCTTCCATATCACCAATACCAAAATTAATATTAAAATCAATAATGTTTAGCTACTCGTCTACGGTGCAACTTGATAATGTAACAGAAAATTTTAACTAAACTTGTGGTCATCACAACTCTCATATTATGTACCGCAAATGAGACATTTCATGTTCTTATGAGTTCCGCTCAGTTTATCTGACGAGACATACATCAGTTGTTTTAACTCGTGTTATTTCCTTCACTCTTTACTGACGCACCCGAAAATCGCAAACGTAACTTACAGCACGCGTCTCAGTCGTCAAGAGATTTTAGCTTGGAGCTTGCTGAGCAGTGTATAGACAAAGTTTTGTACGCGGCGGTCAACTCTACACGCTCCCTCGTTAGTTCATCAAAGTATTTGCTCGGATAACCCTAAATATCGCCAAAATAGCTGCGCTGTTGGACGAAACGCTGGCCACGATCCATGTTTTGTTCTGTAATCCCATTTTCTGGCGGATATTTGGCAACTACTTGCATTTGGAAACCAGCCTAAAAGGCTACTTAGTCAAAGGACTTGTTCAATGATTGTCACGTCACAGTTAAAGTACGTGGTTCAAATTAGTCAGGGGTAGATGTAAACCATTCCCATGCTGGAAATTAGAAATATAAATTCTGAATTCGTCAGGTTTCTAGTATAGTTCCTATGATTTTCTCTCTTCTTCCACAATGAGATATCAACGCCATGTTGCGGAAGACGAGGTTTGTTTAATTGCTTGCCTCAGCTTTCTAGAATCTTAGAATTGACAGTAAAAATTCGTGTTCGTTCCAAAAAAATTTCATTGGCAAGTATATGGCAATTGTAAACAGCGAAAGAATAATAGTATCTCCTCAATAACCCAAATTGACGGGAAACAACATTCGTAAAAATCAGTTCAGTTGTAGTACAGAGAAAGACCGAATAACTTTACAGATTTCTACACGGGAGTCTTCATTGCCGCGGTAACAGTATCAATAACCTCTTAAAAATGCTTCTTGTTTACCATAAACTGCTTACTCCGTATCACGTGAAAAATTTGTTTATAACGAAGTGGTCTCCTGCTGTTTGTGGTCTGAAACTGTCCTCTAAACTGTTTCTAAAACTAAACTTTCAATACAGAGTTAGGAGGTAAAGATGTGATGTTTCTTAACGCCCTACGTAAGTATTTTGCGAATTACGTGAAATAAAAGCAAGTAAAGAGTAGAATAACATGCTTGTTCAGTTCGAACGAAACAGAGAAACTACAATAGCGTCATAATTCACCAACGAGAAAAATGCAGTCTATCAGGCACATAAGAATTTCTGTCCGACCCACAACGTGTTAATCAGAGACGGTGGAACAACGTGCATCCACAGCAACGCGGACTTCCTGCGTGTCCCTACTCGCAAGACGGATCGGAAGTGATATTCTACAGTATTTCAGAGTACCATCGCGGTAATGAGTGCCTGTACAGTGTGTATATGTTGAGGAAATGTCCACCATTTTGAATAAGCAAAAACTCAGACATATCATAACTGAATAACTTCTTGTGTGACGATGTGGGACGTTATCAAAACTTGCACGAAACTTTTACACGAAATAGAAAAATTTTTTAAACCTGGCGCTCGACTGCAGATTTACTGCAACAGCTGAGATATTTTTAGAATAATACACAGTGAAATCCCTATAATTAACAAATACACAAGCGAAAACGCTTTTACCTAATAAATCCAAAATTCCTCTGTTTAGCAGGTTCTGCGCTGCCAGTAACGTTATCCGAGCACGCCTCAACGAGCAAATTAAAGTTTCCACTTATCGCAGCCTTCTCTCACTTCCTTTCAGAGTCCTCAAAGCTCCTCACGATGCAAAGGAGAGAAGAGAAGTTAGGTTTCTGCACAGGCTCTGGGTTGTTAGTAAGATTGAATTCTCTTACTCTGTGCTATAAAAAGTACAGAATGTTGTTGCTCTGTCTTCGTTTAGTACATAAGAACTACCGTAGAACTGTGGATGAGCCAAATTCTAATCAACAGATACATCGTGGTAGTGCTAGTCGAGCGCTGGTGTGAGAGCATCTGCGGAGTTTGCGTGAAATAAGGAGAAGTTAATAGTGAATTCACACGATGATGCAATCCGAGAGTATTTCTCGGACAGCACAACTGGTAGCGTATTTCCAACGAAAGAACAGATCTCAGTCTCACTTCAATATAAAATGTATACATGTCAAATACGAGTAATTCAATTTTTTTCTGAGAGGAGGTTGCTTTTATTCAAGATTCCAATACACCATACTATTCCCCATTACTTTGTTTACAAAACCCTGTTTTTTAGCATAATCTCCGTTCAATGCGACGGTCCTACGCCACCTTACTGATAGGATCTGCTTACCCGCGTGGTTACCACTCAACTAGTCGATGTCGGAGCCAATGTCTTCCTGCTTCAACAGCCTCCCCGTCATCCAGTCACTGCTTCCCGCGGAGTGCATCCTTTATTGTGCCAAACGGATGAAAGTCGGAAGGTGCGGGATCTGTACTGTAGGGTGGAAGACGACAAACAGTAAATGAAGTCTGTGAGCTCCTGTCGGCTGCGCAGACTTGTGTGAGATCTTGCGTTGTCATGGAGGAGGAGAAGTTCATTTGTATTTAGAGACGACGAATAAGCTGAAGTCGTTTTTTCAATTTTCTGAGGGTAGTACAACACATTGGTTGATCGTTGCGCTATGAGCGAGAACATCAAACAGAATTACATGAGATTTTTGAAATTTTTGAAAGCATAGCCAGCGATCTTAAAAGTAGTTAAAATTAAAATTTAAAACAGTCTTGATCGCAATCTTGTTAAAATACTTTTTTATTGGAGTTACCGGTTTCGACTCTACCTGTATCTCATTTTTATAATGGTTCTTATTTTAAAAAACACAACAACATGTAAACTGTCACTTCACACTTTTCTTATTTTTTATTTTATCATCCATATTTCTCCATCAAAGGATGCTAGTCATCGCTTATTTTTGATGTCCGCTTTATACTTTGCCATAGCGGTATCAGGCACCTGGTTCCCACCAATCATCATACACTTTCTTTAGCATCCTGTTGCCAATATTAGAATCTATACTTTGTCCATCCTGACACAGACAATTTCTTGTGAATAGATTTTAGAAGAAAACGTAATTTTAAGCTGATTATAAACCTATAATTTCATCCTTTTATTACGTATAATTTTATCATAATGACGTATACTATGCTAATATTGACAAAGGCGTCAAATTCCGCCAATTATAACTTGTTACAGCACCATAGATTGTCGCAGTGAGACTTGGCAACCGCCGACATATCTATGCAAACACTGTTTTCGTGGTCGAATGTCAACCCTTGAGATATCTTTCGCAGTACACAATAATCTCTGATCATCTGATGCCTGCTTCACCGGGCTAGGACGCCGTTTCCACGGCAACTATCGATGCACTTTAGTAACATCGTTCCGCTGTTATTACAGAAATGTTAGTGTGATTCCGCAATAGGGCAGTTAATTTCCATGGAGCTGACATCAGAAGAGAGCAAAATTAACCGTATTCCTATGGCATCACATAACCGTAATATACGACATATCTCCCCCTAGTACAATCTTTGACAGCACCACTAACGTCCACAGCGGAACAGAACGCCATTTCCATGGTAACCCTCGATTCTTCACGTAAACTCTGGGGCAATTAAAATCTTTGGTGCAGATTTTATAGTTCTGACTTTAGAGGGCAGCATACTCTAAGCCTTATTTCATACCAAAGAGCCATGTTAATAGAGTAATTTATATTCATCGACATATAATGATCAATAATTGACATTACGATGTATTCCAACTGTAACTGTTCCTTCATAGTTATGTATTAAGTTATCTAATCATTAACGTGTTTTCTGATTGGCTACGTGTGATGACATACTCAGAACGGTGGGTGTGACCAGCCCTACTAACATCCGTTCCCTCCATGCACAGTCATCAGTTACACGAGCGTCGAGGCTCGACGAAACTCATCTAGCAGTGTCCATCCACCGCTCCGGGTATAATTTATTACTATTTATCTTATTTTTATTTATTTTTTCATATGCTTATTATAACGTCTACACTATTGTGGCAATATATCTTTACAGAGTCTGAAGATGACTCTTTGATAGAGTCGAAACCGGTCACTCACTCCAATAAAAAAATATTTTAACAAGATTGCGATCAAGACTGTTTTAAATTTTAATTTTAAAAACAGAATAACGTCTTCAGAGCCTGGAAGACCGTCTCCATGACTTTACTGGCTGAGGATGTGGCTTCGAACTCTTTCTTCGGAGGAGAGATGGTGCGGCGCCACTCATAGATTGCATTTTCTTTCCGGTTAGAGGTGGTGAACCCATTTTTCATCGCCTATGACGATGTTAGACAAAAATTTGTCACTGCCAATCTCGTAAGGCGCAAGAAATTCCGTACAGATGGTCCTACGTTGCTCCATACCATCTCCAGTTATACGGCGGGGAACCCAGCGGACGCACGCCTTTGAGTACCCCAACTGGTGGACGAGTGTGTCAGCACTCCCAACAGAGACGTCCACTTGAGCAGCGGGGTGTTTGATTGTGATACGTCGATCACCTCGAATGAGTGTGTGTTCGCGCGTTGCAACACTGCAAGAGTCACAGCAGTGTGCGACCGGCCGGCACGCTGGAGCTGGGACAGGTTTGCGTGATCTTGATGCGATGACGAGAGATACATCGACAAACGACTCACGGTACATCTGTTCGCTACCAGGTCTCCGTAGAATAATTGCGGTGCTCAGATTTCCCGCCAAAAGGAACTCAGTGACACCTCTCTGCTTGGAACGTCCCTCCGTTACAGACGCCATTTTGAATGTTCCGTATCGTTACGCCACTTATCGGAAATTCGTGAAACTACAGGTGCTGAAGCGGGAATATTCCACGATGTCCCATAACAAATTCTGCATTTTTCAACCGAAACTGTCGATAAAAAAAATGTTTTTCATTACTTGTTGAACGCCCGTCTCACACGTCCAGAGCAACCGCCACTGTCTTGCACAGTACGAAGTTACGCACTAGGCGAGGCGTCATGAATAGAGGTCGGCTAAAGGCAACGTCACTGGAATTTTCCAATGAGTCTGTTGCAGGGAATCTACATAATCATAACATTAGATCGCTTACTATATAATCTTTACTTCTTTCGCATCTTCAGTTATTCAATGCATAAAAGCTTCATTAACTTTGGGATTATCTTTCAATTACTAAAATGTCTTTTGTAATCTAAAAACTACACATACTTTACAATCTTGCTTTGCTGGAGACTTGAGAAAAGTTAATTTACGTAATTACACTTCCTTGCTTAATTGAGATGCTCGTCTCGCAAGAAGTTTCTTCGTCGGTTCTGGTTTCCTTGCCAGTGTAATTATCAACGTATATCACTCACCTTACAGTAGTTTAGAGTTTAATAAATCTACAGGGTGTCCAAGGAGGAATGGTCAATATTCAGGGATATAACGAGAACGATCATTTGAAGCAACATACTTTGTATGCACATTCCAAACCGTTTCCAAAATGAAACACATTTACTATACAGGTTAAGTGGTACGCGCAAGCGACCATCGCTTCCGTGCAGGCAGAATCTGCTTTCATCGCTGAAGACCACGGCTCGCCATTCCATCTTCCAAGTGAAGCTCTGGGCGGAGTCAGATCGAGCCGTGCAAGTCGATGCTGTGGCGTGAGTAGAAGACGGGCTAGAGGTGTGCGTGCCTGCAGTCCCACTGCTAGCAACAAGTTCTCAACAGTTTGTGTTGACAAATCTGGGCTCACAAACCCTCTTACTTGTGCTGTGATAGCTATACGATCTGCTACTGCTGCCGTTACAATACGACAGTCCTGACAGGCGTCTGTGCTCCGTGGACGTCCAGAAGCTCCTCCACGTGTGTGAGAGCGTTCACCTGACCACCGATACCAGAATCTTGCACAACTGACGAAGCAAGTTCAGCCTGTGTGCCGATTCTCCGAGAGAACCATCGTGCAACTCGGAATGCCGCAATTTGACCCTTTTCAAATTCGCCCCGTTGGCTGTAGGCGCACGAGTGCGTCCCCATGGCATGGTTGCCTGCTTACTTCACGCGTTTGTACCACACTGAGCATTCTGGCTGTGAGCGTTCCCTAGTAAAGGGTAAACACAGACGGTGTTCTGGTAGCGATGCAACTACGCTAAATGTTGGTGGATGACGGTGAAACCATTATCAGTACATCTCCTATCCCCCAGGTGGTGTATGCTGTCACAGTATCAAACTTGACGTTGTCTTTTAAGATGTACTACTTTTTTCTGGGAGTGTATTTCCATTTTTAAGAATCAAATGTGTTGCAATCAAGAAGTAAATTCTGAAGTCTTCCTGACACACTCAAAGTTGAATGACAGGATTAATAAACTAATCATGCAGCAACAACCTACTTAAAATGCTTTTACAAAATTGAGGTGCTCAATGCTTATTCTCGGTAAGTGGACGTGTGCACCCCCGCAGGGCGGCTGCTGTGATCGGACAGACTGCTTGTGATGACGGCAGGTGAGTGGGCGCGCGCTCCGCCCACGCTCGCGGCCAGCGCGCGATAGCCGTGCCTGATGAGGCGGGCAGATAGCCGGCCGGCGCTCCTCATCTCCCGTGATAAAAGCCCGTCGCTATCGGCCCGGCCACGCGTACAGCGCCGGCGGCGGCATACAGCCGCTAAAAACAGCCGCACTATCAGCCGCTACTATTTTCAGCGTGCCGTAGCTTTTTTTTGGGAAGTTTGGTGCTTGTATTAAATCTAAGCACTATCATATTTTACGGATCGAGAACTATTTTTAAAACATGTAACTTGAGACATATTTCATCTCTCTGTCTGCGCTCATGGGAAATATAGCAGACTGAGTAACAAAATATGACAGTCGCACCGAAAGGAGGTGTAATTCACATCGTCAGTTCAAAATGGTTCAAATGGCTCCGAGCACTATGGACTTAACATCTGAGGTCATCAGTCCCCTAGAACTTAGAACTACTTAAACATAACTAACCTAAGGACATCACACACATCCATTCCCGAGGCAGGATTCGAACCTGCGACCGTAGCGGTCACGCGGTTCCAGACTGAAGAGCTTAGAACCGCTCGGCCACACCGACCGGCACATCGTCAGTCTAACCGTACTTGCACAGTTATCTTTTCCGCTGCCACTGTATTCCCTCAGAGCCCGTCATTGTGTTACGTGATATTAGAAAGTGAGAGTAACGCGTCTGCCCTCTCTGTACCACTATCACCGTTCTTCCTGGACACAAAAAATAAAAAAACTGTGACGTATTGCATTTTGTTGCGAGGGGCAGTTTAAAACGTTCCAAATGAGTCAAAGGCGCTGTTGATATCAAAGAAATTTCGACTTTGTGACGTCGGTACACGTTTGGCAATAGAGTACCTATGTTGACGAGTTGGTAGTGGAATTTCGTTTACGCTGTATTTTGAAGCATTCATGTCTTAAAAACAGTTTATTGCCAATGCAAACTCATTCATAGTTGGTGGAACTTTGCAAGAATTTTTCTCCATTTTCAACAGCTGAGATATGGACTACTGAATTTAAATATGGCTGTACTTCTCTTAACGATCATTCACATGAAGCAAGCCACAAATCTACAACAAATGACGAAAAAAACAAGAAGTGCACAATACAGTTTTGGAGATCCTCGTTTGTGTGCCCATAACATAAATAGTACATGAACAGCAAAACCAAACTAAAAAATTATACGAAGACATAAATACAGTATCCAAGAATATAAGTTTACAATCGAAGAAGAACAAGGAAGCAAAATCAACTTTCTGGGTATAATGATAAGAAAAGACGATCACAACCACACCCCTGACATATACAGAAAACTCGCAGCGGCAAACATAATAACAAATGCAACCTCAAACCAGAACAGAATCACAAACAAGATGCAGTCAGACATGTCAGAAATGCTCAATAAACACTTCTGATCACCAAAATCACAACTAGATAAAGTGGACACAAAAATAAAAACGCAAGGGGTGAAACAAACAAACAAAACCACACAAAGATACACAGACAGGTACAATGCCAATAGAGATATAAACGACGATAAAAATAACTTAGATGGAACAGTTACAACAAGATGGCCTACCACAACAAACTCACGTACAATGTAGGTGATAAACCATAAAACAATATACAATCATTGCATGCAAAAAGAACAATTCAGTACAGTAAAACATTCCAAACTAAAACCAAAACCAGACCGTCACCAACGGTCTGGTGTCTACCAGCTGAATTACACAGACTTTGGCCAAATCTAAATCTGGATGACTGCCAGGACTTTTGATGCAAAATACAAAGAGGACATCAGGGAACGCGAACACATCATTAAGCACATAAACAAAAAGAAGACTTTCGGCTCCCTCTCTCTGTCTTTTTCCCCCTCCAACGGTCTGGTATCTACCAGCCGGAGTGATTTGACTAAATCTAAATCTGAAAGACTGCCAGTACTTTTCATGCAAGACACAAGGAGGACATCACTGAATGCGAACACAGTACCATTACTTTGCAGCATGCTTTCGTATCTTCTTAAACAGGAATATCATAAACCAGGCACAATAGAAAAAGATGTGAGCATCATAAAAACCAATAAAAGCAGAGATCTTCCCACTTATCAACGAAAGTACCACGTACACACAATACTAACATATGATAAATATTTTCTTAGTGAACAGATAAATGTAGGGCAGCACACACTATAGAAAATCATTAAGCACATAACCTAAAAGAAAATTTTCGCCTCACTCCCTCTGCTTTTTCCCCTCCATCTTCACTTCATTTCATCTACACTTCAGTCCGCTCCCCTCCACCGCCCAGTTCTTCATATCAAAAATATGACACTTTCCCCACCTCTGATTTGCATTCACTGTCCATTACCTTTTGCCACTTTTGCCTTCAACCCCTCCTTGCCATTTATATTTTTAACTCTGATACAACTCTTTCATTCCACTTACAGATTCAATAAATGCATATAAACAAACATAAAATGATATAGTAACCATATGTCAAACTGCAAATGAATAGAACATTTTAACATATAGTGAAAACCACAAATAATAGTTAAATTAGCGACGCAACACGCAGAGAAATGTTTTGCCAGGTCAAGGTAACCAAACATTAGTGGTGTTGAATTTCGTTGTAATTCATGTCAAAAAGTGTGTTGAGCTGTAAACCAAAACAAAATTAAGCCGGAAACATCAATGACTTACGTAGGAATATCTGAGAATTGTACAGGCAGATGAGACTTCCAGATGTGAGCTGATGTGAGGGAAAATCTTTTAAGTGAAATCACACGTCTATATCTTTTGGAACTGTAGATACGTTTCAATCTACACCGCCGATGCATTACATCAATAAAAGTAACGTGTACGGTGATATAAATAAGCAATTTTAGTAGTTCCGAAAACAAAACCCTTAATAATAGCATTGGAGAAATCGCGAATGAAGGAGTATGACACAGGTGACTCCACAGAAATATCAGAAGAAAAGGTTCTTCATACTTTGCATGAAGCATTAACTGTTAGAAAGCTTGATGTAACATGGGTGGTGCATTTGCTGAGTGCTAACCAAAATTTCAGAATTCATTTAACTCATTTTTTGGAAAGAATACCTTTTGTCGTTGCAAAATATGACTGACTAAATGTTTAACACTATATTCTCATCTGGCACAATCACAAAACGCTTTGAAACATTGAAATGTATTGTTATACTTAGTGAAGTATTTATTATGGAGGTCAGTATAGTCTGATAACAGTTAGCGTTTTCTTTTTTTTTATGGACATCATGCGCAGCAGCTGTTATTAACAGCTATCCAGATAAAAGTACAGCTGGTATCACCCCGAAGCTTTGTTTTAAATACATAGTGCTTTAATTATCATGGTACTATTGGAAGTCTCACTCCAACTTTACAACGGAGTTACCTCAGCCAGCTAAAAGCAGGATCCATACTTTAAAATGGATTCTCGGAACACGTTGCAATGTGGCATTCTTCACATATGTAATTAAATCCCAGTGGTGAAAGAAAATCCATGAGCCGATAGGGGATTCATCCCCACTGTCTGGAAGACCTTCGGGGTTTGATGACGATCGTTTAAACGCATTAAACCACAATGATTCAAGTCAGTGTATTTGAGAACTGGAAAATCTGACGAGCTGTGATCGTTCCACCATCGTCCGACATCTGCATGCAGTGGAGGAGGTTAAAAAATCTGGTGCACGTGTACCACATACTGTAAACCAAAATTTGCGGATGGCCATGTGTGCATCTCTGCTTGTACGTCATCAACTTGCTCGTGAACAACACTGACCATTCCTACCCTGTATCGTTACTGATGATGAGAACTGGTTTCTTTATGCTAACGTAAGGGAAAAAAGGAATGGTTGAGCCTAAATAAGGCAGCACGCATCCACAGAAAATAATGTTATGTATCTAGTGGAATAGAGACGGCGTGGTGTACTACGAATTATTTCGCCGAGGTGTAACCATCACTACTGACATTTATTGTCAACAACTGAGGCGTCTTGTAAACGCAATCCAAGAACAACGACCAGCAACGCTGCGTGAAGTGATGCTACTCCGCGATGACGCCCGCAGGCATTCTGCTAAACTGACAAAAAGCAGACTTTATTCACCTGATATTGTGCCATCAGATACTCTATCAAACTACCTTCAAGGAGCTTCTTTTCTGGATGAAAATGTTCTCCGAAAATGGGTCGATGAGTACTTAGCATCAAAACCATGAGACTTCTACAGCTGGGGAATCTAAAAGTTACCCAAGCGTTGGCAGACAGTTGTAAATAGTGAAGGAGGATATGTTATTGATGGTTAAAGACTGTTGTGCCTGTATCTGCTATATTTATCAAACTTACGGGAAACCGCTAAGAACTTATAAACCGCTAAGAACTTATACACCAGCGCCCTGGTAAGCCGTCTCCCATTGAGCAAACAAGCAACACCTGAGAAATATTACGTATGTAAATTTTTTACAGAATCACCACCGATAAAGCTTTACCAATAAAGGGAAAACTATTTGGTGAAAAACTTTCTTCACTTGCTGTTAGCTCAAACAGGATGGCTCAGATAGTACACGCTATGACGAATAAAAAATATCGGCGCACCACGAAGGAATTATCCGAGTGGGAAAGAAATTGGTAGACGTGATGTAAACGAACCGTCTAAAAATGATTACAGTTTCACAGAATTGGATGATTTGTTCAGGAGAAAAAGCTTCACGAACTGATCAAGCCATTAACGCGCTGCTTCATCTCTGGCCCTTATGCAAGCAGTTATTCAACTTGGCACCGATTGATAAAAGATGTTGGATGTCCTCCTGAGAGATACCGTCCAAAATTCTGTCGAAGTGGTGCGTTAGATCGTCAAAATCCCGAGTTGGTTCGAGGGTCCTGCCCATAATGCTCCAAACGTTCTCAACTGGAGAGAGATCTAGGGACCTTGCTGGCCAAGGTACGGTTTGGCAATCATGAAGACAAGCAGTGGAAATTCACGCCTTGTGAGAGTGGAAATTATCTTGCTGAAATGTAAGTCCAGGATGGTTTGCCATGAAGGACAACAAAACCGAGCATAGAATATCGTCGACGTACCACTATGCCGCAGATAACAACCAAACGGGTCTTACTATGAAATGAACTGGCACCCCAGACCATCATTTCTGGTTGTCGGGTCGTATCACGGGCGACAGTCAGGTTGATATCCCAGCACAGTCCGGTGCGTCTCCAGACCCATCTTTCCCTGTCTTGGGCTCCAGTCAATGAGATTCCAGTCAAAAAACGTGTCTGGAGACGCCCCGGACAATGGCGGGATGTCAGTTTCACCATCGCCTGACATACGGCCCGACAACCAGTCTTGGGTGTCATTTCTTTTCAGAACAAGACTCTTTTGGTTGTCATAACCCGCATCTTTATAACACAACGGTACGTCGACGATATTTTACGCCCTGTTTTGTTGCCCTTCATGCCAAGGAATCTTTGGCTTACTTTTCAGCAACATAATGCCCGCCCGCACACGGCGAGAGTTTCTACCGCTTGTCTTCATGCTTGCCAAATCCTACCTTGACCAACAACGTCGCCGGATCTCTCCCAACTGACAAAGTTTCGAGGATCATCGGCAGGGCACTTCAACCAGCTCGCTATTTTGACGACCTAACGCGACAGTTGGACAGGATCTGGCATGATAACCACCAGGAGGGCATCCAATGAATGCCAAGCTGAATAACTGCTTTCACAGGGCCAGTGCTGGACAACGCATTATGCTGGGAGGGTTAATGCTGTTTGTGAAACTGGAGTTGTCGTCCGATGATGTCCCATATGTGCTCGACTGGAGACGGATCTGGTGATCGAACAGACCAAGGCAACATGTCGACACGCTGTAGAACACGTTGGGTTACAACAGTGATATGTGAGCGAGCGTTATCCTGATGTAAACCGCCGCCTGCAATGCTGTTCATGAATGTCAGCACCGCAGGCCGAACACCTGATTGACGTATAAATTTTGCAGTTAGGGAGCGTGGGATAACCACGAAAACTCTCCTTCTGTCAAATGAAATCGCTCCCCAGACCGTATCTCCCGGTGTATGTCCAGTGTGTGTAGCACGCAGACAAGTTGGTTGCAGGCCCTCAACTGGCCTCCTTCTATTCAACACACGGCCATCACTGGCAAAACCAGCTTTCAGCAGAAAACACAAAAGGCTTCCTTTCTGCCTTCCAATGAGCTCTCGCTTGACACGACCGACGTCGCAAATGGTGTTCGTTTGGGGTCGGTGGAATGCAATCTACAGGGCATCTGGCTCTGAGCTGTTCTTGATGTAACCTATTCGTAACAGTTCATTGTGTCAGTTTGTTTCCAACTGCTGGTCACATTGCTGCCGCAGATGCAGCACGATGCGCCACAGCCATACGGCGAACACGATGGTCATCCCTCTCTGTAATGTCACGTGGCCTTCCGTAAACCTGTCTCCTTGCGACCGTACATTCTCGTGACCACCCCTGCCAGCAGTCATGTACAGTGGCTACGTTCCTTCCAAGTCTTTCTGCAGTATCGCAGATGGAACTTCCAGTTTGTCGTTGCAATATTACGCGCCCACGTTCAAGCTCAGTGAGGCTATGATAAGGTGTCTTTGTCGCCTTAAAGGTATTCTTGACTAACATTAAGTCGCCACCGTTACAGCGAGCATTTCAAGCAAACCCGATTTGCATCCTCATATAGGCGCTACTAGCGGCACTTTATGCGACTGGCGTGGAATTTGGATAGATGTCATGTTTTAAACGTAGAAACACATCTACCAACATTGGTTTTATGTTGCACAACTCCTAATCAGGTTGTGATTTTTTTACGTCCTCGTATTCCGGGACACTGACGCCTTTCAAAAAATAAACGCGAAATGCGTATGTCACAAAGATAAATCACTTTATTCAATAGTAATTAGACAGACGTAACGCGAAAGTCATCAATACAATAGGACTGTGTTATGTCGTAGCCAGGGAAGGGGTGAGCACAGGGATCCTACTTACTCATTACCTTGCAGTGGGTGACAGAATCACTACCAAATACTTATGAGGCCGTCTAGACTATGAGGAAAGAATATGCCTTAAAGATGGCTGCATTTTCTCGGACGACATGGTTGCCCTGAGATGTGCTTTGGTGTTGGGCCAACTCTTCGATTTCAAGTACGAATTATTGGAACATCTAACGTGTTTAATGTATATAACACCCACTGCTTACATCTTCCCACACTTCCAATTAAATGGGTGGTTGGAAAATATTTAGAACGAGAAGAATACATGTCTCAGTGAAATGAAAACCGCGATGAAGTGTATGTTGGTAGGCTAGCTTGCAGCCAGTGCTGTAGTACGGTAGACGGCGAGTGGGTGAACCCCTGGAGGGGGCGGCCAGCGGCTAGCAGCGAGCAGCGGCCGGCTGGACAGGGAGGCGCCATTAACAGATTACGGCTGCCACCAATTACGGCCGCGACGGCGCTGACCCCGCTAACGTAAGCCTCGTGTCGCGACCTCCCCTCGCCTCGCGCCGAACCACACCACACCACACGGCTTACTCGTTTCTACCGCCAACTCCAGCTGCACAACCTTTATTCTCATTTACCGGTTTTCTGCGCCATTACGTGAATGTTTTCAGCAATAACTGTGCCTGAACGACGCAGTATGTAGCCTTTAGCATGGATAGCCAGCAGTACTTCCAAATTGTTTTGTCGAAGCAAATTAACAATTTGTTACAGATTTATGAACACTCACTTCCTCATTTAGGCGTGAGGGATACAGGTCCGGGGAAAAGAGCGAAATTTCGAAATATGAAAGATCAACTTACGGGTTATCGCTCTTCGATTTGACACTCCGTTGACGTATAATGGGTGATTATAATTAAACTTCCCCTATTTAACACGACATAATACGGAATCTAATTACCGTACGAATACCAAACTTGGCAGCATTAATGTCAAGGACATGAGGAAGAGAAATAATGCAGAATCAATTCAACTGAAACACTTTTAATGTGCTGCTATGGTACATCGTACCATTACATACCGGTACCATTACTGATACAAAAGGGGCTCAATATGGCGCCCACCAGCGTCCAGAAGAGACTGAAAGCGCAGGATTGCAGCCTGCACAGCAGAACGAAGCATGTCCGAAGGTACGCTGGCTGCCTCTCTTGATATGCTGCGCTTCAGATCAGCACATGTGTGAATGTTCTTCCACTGAAACCTGTCCCACAACCAGAAATCACAGGGAGTGAGATTCAGTGATAGACCAGCCAAGCGTTTGGAAGTGATCGGCTGAAAATTAGATCGTTTACAAATGTGTTTCGGAGAAGCAGGTGAACTTCACGAGCGATATGCGCTGCGGTCCCATCTTACATGAAAACAGTTGAGTTTAATTCGTCTTTCTCCTGTAGCGCGGCTATGACATGCTGGCGAAGTACATCGCAGAGCGCTGGCTAGTCATACTGCACGTCTTTGGTCCTTGAGCGCCAACCTGTTTAGAAAAGAATCGACCAATGACGAACGTAGCCATGAAGCCACACCATACTGTGACGCTTTCACCATACAGAGGAACTTCAAGCACAGTGACTAGGGGTGAACTTTCCCACAGTCGGCAGTTCTCTGTGTTCGTCTCACCCGTCAGAGAAAAATTAGATTCGTCTGTCTATATGATGGTTAAGGGCCAGCCCTCAACAACTTTAATACTTGCGAGAAAGTGGAGAGCGAAGTCAACACGTTGTTGTGCGTCCTATGGTGCAAGCTGCTATACGATATGTATCTTGTATGGATACCATTTCAAAATGGTTCGAAGCACCTCCAGTACAGTGGACCACAGGATGTTCAACTGTCGTGACACAGATGCGTACTGGGTGACGATCGTGAATTGCGCGCAGCGTTGTCTGCCATAACAACAGCGATTTCATCAATCACCTGTGGTGCAACCGGTCGTCTCTTCCCGGAACGACGCCCATTTCTCCAGTTCATTCGAATTTCTTCACCGTGCTCTACTCAGATGGTGGAAGAAGAGGACCCTTTCGTAATACTTTCAGCCGCCTATATTCTTGAAGTGCAGCTGCAGCATTACTGTTTTGACAATAGAGTTCACCAATAATTCCCAGCTCATTTTGTCCAGTCTCATGTTGAAACGTCAACAGGTGCACTGCGACTGATCAGAGGTGTGAGACTATGAATCACGATGACTGATCACGACACCTGGTTGCCATAGTTGGAGCTGGACGGCGGCGCTGTGACGCATGGAAATCATGCACCCCATACACTGGACATTAATGCTACCAAGTTTGATACTCTTACGGTAATTAGTATAACGTGTTAAATAGGGAAAGTTTGAATATAACTACCTGGTACTTAATGTCAGTGGACTGTGAGTGTACACTGAGGTGACTAAAGTCATGGGACAGCAATATTCAAGCATACAGATGACTGTAGTGTGGCGTACACAAGGTATAAAAGGGCAATCCATTAGTGGAACTGTCATCTGCACTTAGGTGATTCGTGTGAAAAGGTTCCCGACTTGATTATGGCCACACGACGCGAATTAACAGATCTTGAATTCAGAATGCTAGTTGGTCCTAGACGCATGTAACATTCCATTTCGAAGATTGTTAGGGAATTCTATATTCCGAGATCCACTGTGACAGTAGCGTGCCGAGAATACAAAAACTTCAGGCATTACCTCTCACCACAGACAATGCAGTGCCTGACGGCCTTCACTTAACGACCGAGAGCAGCGTCTTTTGCATAGAGTTGTCAGTGTTAATAGACAAGCAACACCGCGTGAAATAACCGGAGAAACCAATGTGGGACGTACGACGAACGTTTCCGTTAGGACAGAGAAGCTAAATTTGACGTTAATGGGCTACGGCAGCAGACGACCAAAGGCAATACCTTTGCTAACAGAGCACGACATCGCCTACAGTGCCTGCCCTGGGTTCGTGACCATATCTGTTGGACCCTAGACGACTGAAAAACCGTGACCTGGACAGGCGAGCCCTGATTTCAATTAGTAAGAGTTGATGGTAGGATTCGAGAGTGGCGCAGACTCCACGAAGGCATAAACCGAAGTCGTCAAGAAGGCACCGTTCAAAATGGTGGTTGTGCCATAACGGTGTGGGCTGTATTTACATGTAATTGACTGTGTCCTCGCCGGCCGCGGTAGCCGAGCGGTTCTAGGCGCTTTAGTCCGGAACCGCGCGGCTGCTACGGTCGCAGGTTCGAATCCTGCCTCGGGCATGGATGTGTGCGATATCCTTAGGTTAGTTAGGTTTAAGTAGTTCTAAGTTCTGGTTTGGCCATACAGATCGCCCAACATGAATCCAGTCGAACATTTATGGGACATACTCGAGAGGTCATTTCGTGCACAACATCCTGCACTGACAACACTTCCGCAATTAGGGATGTCTATAGAGGCAGAATGGCTCCGTGTTCTGCAGGGGATTTCTACGGACTTGAGTCCATGCCACGTCGAGTTGCTGCACTACGCAGGGTAAAGGAGGTCCGACGCGATATTAAGAGATACCCTATGATTCTTGTCACGTCAGTGTATATCGAAGCGAACGGAACTGTTGGTATTATAGCTGTCCTCCAGTTCCTTGTTTCAACCCTTCCTTTGTCCTTGATAATCCTGACATTCCACATGTTACAGAAGGATCCATCGTCGCAGTCCACATATGATACAGGCTGCGCAAGACGTCATTATACTGAAACCGACATCTCGACTATATCTGCATATATTCGCAGGTGACTTGTGACACACTGTTCAGTTAAGCTTAGAATTTTCACTTAAGGTTTCTTCATAACAATAGTGAACGTTTGTGCACAATCTGGTTGCACCAAAAGGTATGTGAAATGAAGCAAAATTTTGTTCCACAGATAAAGTTGTTCTACAAACGCAAAAAAAAAAAAAAAAAAAAATATTGCGAGCACATCATTCCATATTAAGTGAGCCAATTTACTGGCTGAAGTCGAATCAACATATCTTTACCAAGCAGACACATATTATCCTCTGTTTGGGTCTAAGTTATATGAATTGAACTATTATACCGTATATCTATTTCGCAAAAATATGTTGGTACTCAGATCTAAATATCGATGAATGAGGAAAATTTTGAGACGACAGATTCAAATGGTTCACACGGCTCTGAGCACTATGGGACTCTCTGAGGTCATCAGTCTCCTAGAACTTAGAACTACTTGAACCTAACTAACCTAAGGACAACACACACCCATGCCCGAGGCAGGATTCGAACCTGCGACCGCAGCAGCAGCGCGGTTACGGACTGAAGCGCCTACAGCCGCTCGGCCACAACGGCTGGCCGAGACGACACAATGTTAATATCTAATTCACTTCAAGACTTTTCTCTATACTCAACATATTACGCTTCTTATCTTGATACTGTTTCAGCAGCTCGAATATGCCTCGTCTCTTTTCATTCTGAGATGTGTTATTATTCAAAGCAGCTACATTTTTTTATATGTACATTAGAGACAATTTGATAGGTAAATTAAGTACACTTCAGTTAAATCCAATCGAAATCAGAGCCTGCGGAAACGCATGTTAATTTCCAATTGCAACACAACAACACAGTAATTGCGTAGATGATCTCTCCCTTCCTTTCATCTCTGCACTTGTAAATATACTTTGCCTCCCTAATGGAAACAATTAAGACGATTCCGATGCTCTGAGTCATCCTCAGAGCAGACGGGATACTCCAACAGAAGACCGTCCTCAACACCCGCTCGCTGGCTAAAGAGGTAAGGAAAGCGTCAGACGTCAGGCGCTGGGCTTTCTAAAAGACACAGGCTGTCTCTGGAAAGAATGGTTCTACGATCTGGTCACCACTTCTGCGTCTTGGATAAAATTTTTACTTCTTTTTATGGTCCAACATAGAAAACAGCACGCCAAAGACATCAAAAGCAAGACACTCGGACTGTCTGAAAACCGTGACATAAAAATTTTAGATGCATGTTTGTGAAAGTGGCGCATCAGCACGTTTGATTGGGATGGCCGCATTTTCCCTGAATTGGCGGGAGTGGTGTGGTGTCAGGCTAATTTTTGCCATGGCAGGACGCTGAAGGTAACTACCGTGATTGGCTATTGCCGCTGAAGTCTCAGGCAACGTTGGTAGAACAGACGCGTTCAGTGTTGTTTAGACATTTCGGGTTTTGCTCTCAGCTGAATCACTTCGGGTTCTGTACACAGCTGGGACATAGTTCGGTCAGGAGGCTTCAGGAAGAGACTCTGCCCAGCAGATTTCTGGTTCAGACCTCTTCTGAGGACGATATAAAATTTACGCGCATATGGGTAAACTAACAGACCCATCGGCATCCTCCGCAGCCAACACACACACACACACACACACACACACACACACACACACACACACTGCAATCATACTGAAATTTATGGAGAGCACTGGCAGTATAGGTCACGATAACTCTAGAGACCCTCCATACTTTCACGGTTATGCTCAGCTTGGTGACTGTGGCAGGCACAGTGCACAGTAACTTTTCTTCTATTCCGAGCATGGTAAGCAGTCACTGTTGTCGAGTCGTAGATTTTTGTCAGTTACTTTGTAATACGTTACGGAGTTGAAACTTCCATCACGTGCTTCCCTTCATCAAAATTTGCAACCATAGGTCAATTTTATTTTTCTTCCTTTCATTAATACCGTTTGTTACATCTGGCGTAAGCTTTTACTGAATTATTTGACGATGTTCAAAGGAAATGACATTTTTGTTAATGAACTCAGCGATTTATTTCCTTGTGAATTTCATTCCACAGTTAGTCATCCTTTCGTTTAATTAATGAATATTTATGACTGATCCGTTATGGATAAAGGAGGACGCGGTCTAACTGTACCTATGGCCTAAGCCCCAGTGTATCTGAATATTTTATGAGATTATTTTGAAGTTTCTCTAGTAAATTAAAATTCCCCTAAGGTTATTACGGATCCTATGTGCAGTAGGTTTGCTGTTTAATGAATTCACTTCGTTGCTTCTAGGTCCATCAAGCGATCCTTCACTCTCTCCACATTCGAAAACTGCTTCATTAACCGTTTTCTGGACAGTTCACCGTCAAGAGAAAAGTATGAAGAGAGGAATAATACAGAAAGAATAAAGTATGGTTGCGAGACATGGATGGGTCATGACTCATGCCAGATTTATGGAATGGAACAAACCTGCAGTGCCGGCCGGTGTGGCCGAGTAGTTCTAGGCGCTTCAGTCTGCAACCGCGCGAATCTTGCCCCGGGCATGGATGTGTGTGATGTCCTTAGGTTAGTTAGGTTTAAGTAGTTCTAAGTCTAGGGGACTGATGATCTCAGATGTTAAGTCCCATAGTGCTCAGAGCCATCTGAACCATTTTTTGAAACCTGGAGTTCACGTACACGCTGTCGCTAGGTCCATGAAATTAGACTATCACACACGCGGATCATAAAGGAATACCTACCCTCTGTAATACGGTGGCAGTATCAGTAGGCGTCTCTGATGCTGAACAAGAGTTTTTGGCAACACGTGCAAAAGTTGGAGGGTGTGCTGAAAAGTAATGCCTCCAAAACTTTCATGTGAAAACTCTTAAAGCTTTTTGAATAAGACAAACCTATTAACTTCCTCCATCTTTATTCTTTATATCTACATACATATTTCTCGACACAGGCACGTTGAAACGAACGCATTTCTCCCAATGAGAGACCAGTTTGTTGATATCGTCACTGTAGAATGTCTGACTTTGCTGATGGAGCCACAACCTCACCTCTGGTCACTGTCTAAGTGAAGTCCTCGAATGTTTCCTTAAGATCTGGAAAGAGATGAAAATCGAATGTAGCCAAGTCGAGACTGTAAGGACGATGATCGATGACAGTGAACCCAAGACGTCGGACTGTTGCAGATGCCGCAGTTCTTGTGTGAGGTCTCGGAATGTCGTGATGAAGGAGAGGGTGCTCTACGTGTCGACGAACTCTTCGAACTCGAAACTCGATCGCAACACGCTGTTTCTCATGCACCGATTAGTTTGCTACACACTGCCACATTACACGCTACAACCCGGTGCCCTATAGTGGTGGACCGCTGCAGACATATAAATATGAAGAATAAAGATGTAGAATGCTAATAACTTTTTTAAAAAATTTTAAGAGCATTCACATAAAAAATCGGGGCATTACTTTTGAACACGCCCTCACAGAATTAGTAGCTCGTAAATGAAATCTGTAGAACTTATACATTTATAACAGGGAGAGAGAAGCTATTAGTTCAGGGAGCCGGCCAAGATTTCAGCCTGCGGGCCACGCCCCAGCCTGCGTGCCAAAGCAGTCAGCCTCGCAGCCTCGTTCCCACGGGGAAATTGATGTTGTTGTTGTGGTCTTCAGTCCTGAGACTGGTTTGATGCAGCTCTCCATGCTACTCTATCCTGTACAAGCTTCTTCATCTCCCAGTATTTACCGCAACCTACATCTTTCTGAATGTTTAGTGTATTCATCTCTTGGTCATCCTCTACGATTTTTACCCTCCACGCTGCCCTACAATGCTAAATTTACGATTCCTTGATGCCTCAGAACACGTCCTACCAACCGATCCCTTCTTCTAGTCAAGTTGGGTCAAAAATTTCTCTTCTCTCCAATTCTATTCAATACCTCCTCATTAGTTATGTGATCTACCCATCTAATCTTCAGCATTCTTCTGTAGCACCACATTTCGAAAGCTTCTATTCTCTTCTTGTCCAAACTATTTATCGTCCACGTTTCACTTCCATACATGGCTGCACTCCATACAAACACTTCCAGAAACGACTTCCTGACACTTAAATCTATACTCGATGTTAACAAATTTCTCTTCTTCAGAAACGATTTCCTTGCCAATGCCAGTCTACATTTTACATCCTATCTACTTCGACCATCATCAGTTATTTTACTCCCCAAATAGCAAAACTCATTTACTACTTTAAGTGTATCATTTCCTAATCTAATTCCCTAAGCATCACCCGACTTAATTCGACTACGTTCCATTATCCTCGTTTTGCTTTTGTTGATGTTCATCTTATATCCTCCTTTCAAGACACTGTCCATTCCATTCAACTGCTCTTCCAAGTCCTTTGCTGTCTCTGACAGAATTACATTGTCATCGGCGAACCTCAAAGTTTTTATTTCTTCTCCATGGATTTTAATACCTACTCCGAATTTTTCTTTACTTTCCTTTACTGCTTGCTCAATATACAGATTGAATAACATCGGAGAGAGGCTACAAACTTGTCTCACTCCCTTCCCAACCACTGCTTCCCTTTCATACCCCTCGACTCTTATAACTGCCATCTGGTTTCTGTACAAATTGTAAATAGCCTTTCGCTCCCTGTATTTTACCCCTCCCATCTTTAGAATTTGAAAGAGAGTATTCCAGTCAACATTGACAAAAGCTTTCTCTAAGTCTACAAATACTAGAAACGTAGGTTAGCTGGCCTTTCCTTAATCTATCTTCTAAGATAAGTCGTAAGGTCAGTATTGCATCCCGTGTTCCAATATTTCTACGGAATTCAACTGATCTTCCCCCAGGTCGGCTTCTACCAGTTTTTCCATTCGTCTGTAAAGAAGTCGTGTTAGTATTTTGCAGCAGTGACTTATTAAATTGATAGTTCGGTAATTTTCACATCTGCCAACACCTGCTTTCTTTGGGATTGGAATTATAATATTCTTCTTGAAGTCTGAGGGTATTTCGTCTGTCTCATACATCTTACTCACCAGATGGTAGAGTTTTGCCAGCGCTGTCTCTCCCAAGCCTATCAGTAGTTCTAATGGAATGGTGTCTACTCCTGGGGCCTTGTTTCGACTTAGGTCTTTCAGTGCTTTGTCAAACTCTTCACGCAGTATCGTATCTCCCTTTTCATCTTCTTCTACATCCTCTTCCATTTCCCTGATAGTGTCCTCAAGAACATTGCTCTTGTATAGATCCTCTATATACTCCTTCCACCTTTCTGCTTTCCCTTCTTTGCTTAGAACTGGGTTTTCATCTGAACTCTTGATATTCATACAAGTGGTTCTCTTTTCTCCAAAGGTCTCTTTAATTTTCCTGTAGGCAGTATCTATCTTACCCCTAGTGAGATAAGCCTCTGCGTCCTTACATTTGTCCTCTAGCCATCCCTGCTTAGCCATTTTGCACTTCCTGTCAATCTCATTCTTGAGACGTTTGTATTCCTTTTTGCCTGCTTCATTTACTGCATTTTTATATTTTCTCCTTTCATCAATTAAATCCAATATGTCTTCTGTTACCCAAGGATTTCTACTAGCTCTCGTCTTTTTACCTACTTGATCCTCTGCTGCTTTCACTACTTCATCCCTCAGAGCTACCCGTTCTTCTTCTACTGTATTTCTTTCCCCCATTCCTGTCAATTGTTTCCTTATGCTCTCCCTGAAACTCTGTACAACCTCTGGTTCTTTCAGTTTATCCAGGCCCCATGTCCTTAAATTCCCACCTTTTTGCAGTTTCTTCAGTTTTAATCTACAGTTCATAACCAATAGATTGTGGTCAGAGTCCACATCTGCCCCTGGAAATGTTTTACAATTTAAAACCTAGTACCTAAATCTCTGTCTCACTATTATATAATTTATCTGATATCTTCTAGTATCTCCAGGATTCTTCCATCTATACAATCTTCTTTTATGGTTCTTGAATCAAGTGTTAGCTATGATTAAGTTATGCTCTGTGCAAAATTCTACCAAACGGCTTCCTCTTTCATTTCTTAGCCCCAATCCATATTCACCTACTATGTTACCTTCTCTCACTTTTCCTACTCTTAAATTTCCAATCACCCATGACTATTAAATTTTCGTCTCCCTTCACTACCTGAATAATTTCTTTTATCTCATCATACATTTCTTCAATTTCTTCATCATCTGCAGAGCTAGTTGGCATATAAACTTGTACTACTGTAGTAGGCGTGGTCTTCGTGTCTATCTTGGCCACAATAATGCGTTCACTATGATGTTTGTAGTAGATTACCCGCACTCCTATTCTTTTATTCATTATCAAACCTACTCCTGCATTACCCCTATTTGATTTTGTATTTATAACCCTGTATTCACCTGACCAAAAGTCTTGTTTCTCCTGCCACCGAACTTCACTAATTCCCACAAAATCTAACTTTAACCTATCCATTTCCCTTTTTAAATTTTCTGACCTACTTGCCCGATTAAGGGATCTGACATTCCACGCTCCGATCCGTAGAACGCCAGTCTTCTTTCTCTTGATAACGACGTCCTCTTGGTTAGTCCCCGCCAGGAGATCCGAATGGGGGACTATCTTACCTCCGGAATATTTTACCCAAGAGGACGCCATCATCATTTAACCATACAGTAAAAGTGCATGCCCTCGGGAAAAATTACGACTATAGTTTTTCCTTGCTTTCAGCCGTTCGCAGTACCAACACAGCAAGGCCGTTTTGGTTAGTGTTACAAGGTCAGATCAGTCAGTCATCCAGACTGTTGCCCCTGCAACTACTGAAAAGGCTGCTGCCCCTCTTCAGGAACCACTTGTCTGTCTGGCCTCTCAACAGATACCCCTCCGTTGTGGTTGCACCTACGGTAAGGCCATCTGTATCGCTGAGGCACACAATCCTCCCCACCAACGGCAAGATCCATGGTTCATGGGGGGGGGGGGGGGGGGGGATAGAAATTCGGCCGTGTCCTTCAAACGAGCGACCCTGTCATTAGTCTTAGGCTGTTTACAAAAATCGTAACGGTTCTTGATATATTTGTCAAATTTAACTTCAGAAATGTTTGTCTTGCGAGAATATCACTGTATTTAACATTTTAGCGCTAACCTATTCGTTAAAAAATCGTTATTGTGAACAATTTCTTTAGGATACACACAACCTGTATTAAGTTGCTTTCATAGTCTTACAACATATCCTAAAACATTTATCTCCAGTGGAATGCGAGAGGTGTCTTGTGCGTGTCAATGGGCCATTTTAATGCTCTTAAATCATTTTGTCTCGGTTAAAGAAGTCTAAATTTGCCCTTCGAAAGAATGAGTCTGCTGTAATATTTTAATTAAAACCATTAATTTCCGAATCACTATAAGAAGAAAATTCTGAGTGTGATTGAATTAAATGTTTCTGGCAAATTTTCCTGCTACTTACTTTGCATGCGCTACTCATGCTCCCTCTAAGTTTCCAGAGCGGTTCACATTACGTTTTATTGTATTACCTGGCAAGAATACAGAATGATCAGAGCTGTTCCGATACCCTTGAGGCAGCAGACTACTTACCTCCACGAAGTTAGGGCGTTAGTTAGTCCTAGAGCACAAGCATGAGCTCTGCTTTAATAGCTTACAATGGATGTAGCGGAACTAGTTAACTAATCACTGCAACTTCAGATAATGGCTGATAGCAGTTAACTGTTAAGCTCTGTACAATAACCAGCAGCACTACGAGCGCCAAGACCATACATAACGTTCTGCAGATGTTACAAAAAGATTGATACAGCGTCAATAAGTTGCTTTCGTATAGATCCACAGTTAATTTAATTATCAAGCGGAAGAGCAAACATTTCACTAAACTGTAACAAGAGGGCCCAAGAACAAAATTATAGTGGAGAAAGAGGAGAGGAAGAGACGGAAGTGTAAAAATTGAACATCCCTTTTTGTAATTTAATGTATAAATAATCGTTGTCAGGTGAGTATCGACAATGAAACTCGGTGCCACAGAATTTACCAAAGAATGTACATTAACTCGTTAGATCTAGGAACCTACTAACATTCCAATTCTCAAAAATATGCAGGTAGTGTAAAACTGTTTTTAAGAATAGGTAAAAAAGTCACAGAAGAAAATTAGAACAAGTGCAAGAGCTGCTAAAATTGTTTCGTACTGACAAGTGACTGTTCCAAAATACGCGTAAAAAAACTGACGCATGGCCTGTGACCAAAGAATGAAGCAAGAACGATTGAACGTGTGAATTCTTTTTCCAAATCCGTAATCAGCCACTATTTGCTCAATTGAGTGAATACTGAAATCGTTCCGATACAACACACAGTATTCTGTGAGCGAAGTCTTAGTTATATGAGCGACAAAACATAGCACCTCTCTATGAATATGGAAACATAGTTGTCTGCTCAAATCATGTATTGTGAAAAATACGTGTGAAGTGAAGGTGAGGGTGAAATTATACACATCAAAAAATTATGTGTAAATGGTGCACACAATAGCAACAGAAAAAGATATCCACCAGAGATACACAACAGGATGGAAAATATGACATGTTGTCAAAACGACAAAAAAGGCACAGAAAAAAAACTAACTGTAAAAATGCTTATTCACTATCAATGTAATTTTCAGAAATAAATTTGACCCACTGAAGATGACACATACGTGTCGAAACCAGTCTGGATGATAAAAAAGAAACAGACTGTGTTTGTATAAGACGGAGTTCAAGGAATCTAAATCTTTGTTACACTGTTTAGAATATCGACGAATAATTCCTGTGAGAGAACATCGATCGCAACTAAATTAATTTGCAGTCATAGCGAAAAACCAGAATGTTGTAGATATCTACGGAAGATGGCTAAATACGGCCTAAAATTTTTATGCTACTGCAAAAGTTACGTTCGGAACCGTGCACTACAAATGATACTGTTCACATTTTGCTCGCTAGGAACGTTCCAGCACGTGTTCCTGTTCATCAACATCTGGGACGAATTTTAATTATCGACGTTCTTACTGTCGTAATAATGGGAATTATTGCAAGAACGTTCCACACTTGGGCTACACTCATTAGTTACTGAAGCACTCTCTTGGAGAGAGAGCCACAACAAATCATGAGAGCGATTTCTTCAGACCTTATTCAGGATACTAGTGTGAAGTTTGGCACGTGACAAACACCTGCGTTTGATTGCGGCTCGTCATGGATGACCGATGCATTTCCGAGATATCTTGCGAACAAAGACGTTCTCTCAGTCAACACTCGTGGGTTATTATAATCACTTCCTTTGTTATTTCTCAGCTCACACGCAACTGAAGAAAATGGTCATAGACATAGTTTTCACCTTCAAACCACAAAACTGGCCTGCACTTTGGAATACGTTTTCTCATTTGACAATTCTCAACACAAGTCTCCAAATACTCTGACACATTCCTTGAAATTGTCTACGTACAGAAATTTTGTAGACGGCTCAGCAATATGAAAAATAATGTCTTGTCCTCCGATAGTTCAACAGCTGATAGGATTACGGAAATGTTCCGTGCAGAGTTCTCAGCATTGTCGGGAAGTTATTGATTACTGTACCGTATGAAACTGTTGGCTTTAAAAACAGCTACAAGTGCATTCCTTTTTTTTTTATTTCTACTATTACGGCCTTCCATGGATCACGTGAAGTAAATGTGTCATGACGTTTTCTTTTCTGATTTTTCAGTTGGTTGGTTGATTTGGGGGAGGGGACCAACCAGCTTTGTCATCGATCTCTGATTTTTCGGTCTTTCCAGTATTATTTCATTGTTTCACTGTATCTTTTCTTCTTTCATCTGTCCACACAATGATGTGCTTTTTAGCCTGTTCCTGAAAACACATGAACTTCCGAACTTTGTTTCGAAAAGATGGTTCATCTAGAATTTCTGATTTCGTAACGTTGATCCCTGATGAGTGTTTTTTTTTTTTTCTTCCCTGAACCATGTGATAACGCGTTTTGGGATTTTTGGCGAAATTGTCAGACATTTTTTAGTCAGACTTCTGAGGATCATTCGAACAAAATTACCTCAGACGAAATCATCGTGTTCCTGTGAGCACCAGATAGTTCGCAGTTTGGATGCAAACTTCATTACTTCTTCTAATCCATGCAATCCCATCTTTTTTTCAGCTCTTCAGTTGCTCCCTTTTTTGTTGAGGAATTAACATTCTTCTGCATTAATGCACTTTGATTTTATAAATATTGTAGTGCTGGAACTTTGTTTTTAATGAGAGTGATTTTTTATCGTAAATGTCCTTCATTAATTAACAAGTCATTTCCATATTCTGGCGTATTATTTCCCCAAAGTTTATTTTTTAGAATTTTTATTGTTCGTTATTTTGTCTTGGATGGTCGTAAAATGTTTCTGCTGCCCTGAACATTTTGTTGACCTGATTAAAGCTCTCCATGACGACATGACTGGACAGGTCATGTGCCAGAATAAAACATCTAATGAATTCCCAATAACGAGTCGGCTCAAATAAGGATGCGTTCTTGCACCAACATTATTTGCCTTGTATCTGGCAGTTATGCTTTATGAGACATACTTGAAGCGCAGTGGCGAGAGACCATCACTTTGCCTTCGTCCAGCGTTTATTTCATACGATTCAGAAATTTTTCTACGGGATTTTCATTTGTTTTGGACTGTTTTTCATCAACTAGTACTGTTTTTCATCGAAGCACTAATATAAAATTATAGAGCAGTTGCATAAAAGAAAACAATTTGGATTTCAATATCATTTTCGAAATATTAACTTCACCATCAGAAAAAAATTAAAGTAGTATGTTTGGAATATACCGTCGTACTGTAGCCAAAATTGTCCGATTGTCCTTTTTCTGAACTAGACGTAACAATTCCTGCTGCACAATATAATTGGAAAAATACCCTGTAGCAGACATTTTCTATCTAATGTTATGATGTATATGTTATCTTGTTACTGTTCGCTCAACTGGTAGTGCTGACACTTATCTGTTATGGTGACTCATGAGATGCAAGTCGGGACACATACATCCTGTCTCAAATCCTCGCGGAAAAAAATTATACAGACAGTTGAAGACTCTAAAATAAGAATTCAATGATTTAAATTAATTTCTCAGGCTGTACGACACACTGAATAAGTGACGAGTGTGAGGCATTCATCTGTAAAATGCTCGTGTTTCCCCCACTCATTTGTCAACTGCTAATGTTTAATAACAAACAAACGGCTACTGCATCGAAGTTCGTAGCATTACCTTTAAAATTACACAATCTTCTATAACATGACCACGCATAGTTCGCCCTGACTGACTGTGTCGAAGATGGGGAACTATTCGTTACAAGAATTTGCAGGCATGCAGTACGGTGCAGCAGGAAAACCGAATGAAGCGACGTAGAAAATGTTCCCAAAGGGTGTCATCACCAATGGAAAAAAACTTACTGGCGTGGATAGAAACGTACGAGAAATAGATGTGTTCAAATCACAGAGAGCTGTCATGGTTCTCGACAGAAGACTTCTCACGCAGTCGACTTTGAAGAGGTAGTGCTGGATTGCGGAAGGCAGGGCTCTTCAATGGGCACCCAGGAAATAAACTCTTCTAATAAAGCAGCGTGGAGAGCACTGGTGAATCAACAGCTACGCCTCTTTCATGAACAGCAAGTACTAGCAATATCGCCAAATATTTTACAACCCAGAATTCAATTATGCCAATGGATTATACTATAAAGTATGCACCCTAACTCGCGGTCGTCTGTTTGGACCGTTTTCATGATGAATGTATGGGTATGATGATTACTGACCTACTGAAGGCTCTGTTCTTTCTTAGCTACAATGAAAATCTACAATGAAGAGCCAAAGAAACGAATAGGCATGCGTATTCGAATACAGACATACGTAAACAGGCAGAATACTGCGCTGCGATCGGCAACACCTATAAAAGATAAAAAGTGTCTGGCGCAGTCGTTAGATCGGTTACTGCTGCTAAAATGGCAGGTTATCACGATTTAAGTGAGTTTTAACGTGGTGTTATAGTCGGCGCACGAGTGATGGGACACAGCATCTCCGAGGTAGCGACGAAGTGCGGATTTTCCCGTACGACCATTTCACGAGTATACCGCGAATATCAGGAATCAGTTGCGGCCGGAAAAATATACTGCAAGAACGGCACCAATTACGACTGAAGCGCAACCCTTCCGCAAATTGCCGCAGATTCAATGCTGGGCCGTCAACAAGTGTCAGCGTGCGAGCCAGTCAATGAAACATCACCGATATGGGCTTTCGGAGCCGAAGGCCCTTTCGTATACCCCTGATGACTGCATGATACAAAGCTTTACGCCTCGCCTGGGCCCGTTAACATTGACATTCGATTGCTGATGATTGGAATCATGTTGCCTGGTCGGACGAGTCCCGTTTAAAATTGTATAGGCCGGATGGACTTGTACGGGTATGGAGAAAATCTCATGAATCCATGAACCCTGCAAGCTGGTGGAGGCTCTGTGATGGTGTGGGGCGAGTGCAGCTGGAGTGATATCGGACCCGTGATACGTCTAGATACGACTCTAACAAGTGACACGTACGTAAACATCCTGTCTGATCACCTGCATCCATTCATGTCCATTGTGCATTCCGACGGACTTGGGCAATTCCAGCAGGATACTGTGACACCCCACACGTCCAGAATTGCTACAGATTAGCTCCTGGAACACTCTTGTGAGTTTAAACACTTCCGCTAGTCACCAAACTCTCCAGACATGAACATTATTGAGCATATCTGGGATGCCTTGCACCATGCTGTTCAGAATAGATCCCTAACCCCTCGTACTGTTACGGATTTATGGAATTTATGATGTCAGTTACCTCCAGCACTAACTACTTCACACATTAGTCAAGTCCATGCTAACTGCATGGGAACATCGTAGAAACAGTTTTGATATATAATTAAAACCTTGTTATGTTATGGTGTAGCTATTCCAGTGTCAGTATGATCTTAAAGGACCGTTTAAATAGGTCAGTATATTCGTCTAGTAATATTAAAACACATACTTCAAACCAACCAGAGCACTGGTGAAATAAAATTTATTTCCTCTTACTTTCATTGCTTCGAAACATTTAGATCAAATCAGAGATAGCCGCGCGGTCTAAGGCGCTGCAGTCATGGACTGTGCGGCTGGTCCCGGCGGAGGTTCGAATCCTCCCTCCGGCATGGGTGTGTGTGTTTGTCCTTAGGATAATTTAGGTTAAGTAATTTGTAAGCTTAGGGACTGATGACCTTAGCAGTTAAGTCCCATAAGATTTCACACACACTTGAACAGAAGTTAGAGACACCTATCTGGCATAGCTAACCAAACAACTGCCGGCCTCGGTAGCCGTGCGGTTCTGGCGCTGCAGTCCGGAACCGCGGGACTGCTACGGTCGCAGGTTCGAATCCTGCCTCGGGCATGGGTGTGTGTGATGTCCTTCGGTTAGTTAGGTTTAAGTAGTTCTAAGTTCTAGGGGACCTATGACCTAAGATGTTGAGTCCCATAGTGCTCAGAGCCATTTGATTTTTTAACCAAACAAATATGCCAACATGAAAATTGAAAAAAAGCCAGAAATAGTTTAACTGCAACGGATATTTCGACTGATCTAATAAAAAAACGTTCTAATTAATACGGTCGATCGCAGGCACAAAGAAGTTTCTAAAGCGTTTGTGCACGTCTACTCTTGAGGCTGATTTTGTCAGTTCAGTTACAAAAATATAAATAATATTAATTAAACATAGTGACCCTACATAGCACATTAACATTTGAAAATAAAGTCTGTGAGGAAAATTAAGACTCGAATTTTAAATCGATTTCTTGTGCGCACTATCGCAGGAATACTACCGCTGAAAAAATATCACCGACTTAAACTTCCAATCATGTGATAGATTAATAAACGTTCCGTTAAAATGTTCGCTTTAGTTTGAAATTCAAGTCCTGAAGACGTTTCCATCTGCGGATTGTCGAGTAGGTCTGAGAAATTCATTTTCTATGGTGTGACAAAATTTTACACCCGTCTTAAGTAGTAGCGCTCTGCAGTGTGTACCTCTTAACATGGGAAGTAACTGCGCATCCAGAAATACCAGTCACTATAATAATAATAATAATAATAATAATAGCCCCTTTTAGTGTGATTACTTGGTTCAGGACAGAACTAAAGAAGCCTCGGACAAGCGCCGTCATGGTCGGGGACGACGCTTGAACCCTATGCCCGCCCACAATGGTAACGACACTGCTAGCCAACTGGAAAATGATTTAAATCCAAATAGAGGTGTTTTGTAGGATATGCTTCCTGCAACCACCCTAGAAGGAAAACAAAGAGGATGAGATGGTCAGATGAAGTTAATCGACACCTCATGTTCTGTTATTACTAAGCAACAAACCTAGGAACCAACACAACTGGATACAGATCACAAGTATACACAACATTTGTTACCAGATACCCGGAATGAAAATTTTTAACAGAACAACGACTAGCTGATCAGATCCGTGTAATAATAAAAAATAACAGGATACCCCAGTCAGAATTAGAAAACATCAAACAACAAGTACAACAAATACTGGAACAAAATAATGTGCAATCAGAAGAAGAAGAAAATACAGTAATGGACTCAAACATCCCAGAGCAAACAAACAAAGACCAACACGCATCAATTAAACAATCAGAGGAAAACGAAATCTTAAGACAGCCACCAGAACAAGCACAAATAGAACATGGAGAGACACACGTGTTAGGTACAGAAGAGAAATTTCAGCTGACATATATAGAATACAAAGACACAAATACAGACATTAGACCATTCTTGCATAGACCGCCAAATAACCCACAAGTCGAAACAACAATAAAAACTATCAACACAATCATACACAACAAAATAAATGAAAACACAACTATGGAAGAGTTACAACTACTGGTTTACATAGGAGCACTCACTACACTAAATATACACACTAGGCAGAGATCAGAACAAACCAACACACAGAAGAAACCCACAAAACCAGCATGGCAACACAGGCTACAGATCAGAATAGAAAAACTGAGAAAAGACATCGGACAGCTAACACAATTTATAAGAAATGAAATATCAGACAAAAAACGAAAAAGGTTAGGTAAAATCTCACAACAAGAAGCAATAGAGCAATTAGATGAAAAAAGCAGATATTACAAGCATTGGCCAAACGACTTAGAAGATAACAAAAAAAGTGAAAATAGAAGGAAACAAAACCAAACATTCAACACAAACCAAAAGAGATTTTACCAAACAATGGATAACACACACATTAAAATAGACAATCCACCAAACATAACAGACATGGAACACTTCTGGAGCAACATATGGTCAAACCCGGTACAACATAACAGGCATGCACGGTGGATACAAGCAGAAACAGACACATACAAGATGATACCACAAATGCCTGAAGTGATAATTTTGCAACATGAAGTCACCCGAGCAATTAATTCTACACATAATTGGAAAGCCCCTGGAAATGATAAAATAGCAAATTACTGGCTAAAGAAGTTCACCTCAACACATTCACATCTAACTAAATTATTTAACAGTTACATTGCAGACCCATACACATTCCCTGATACACTTGCACATTAAATAACCTATCTGAAAACTAAAGATCAAGCAGACACAGCAAACCCAGCTAAATATCGCCCCATAACATGCCTACCAACAATCTACAAAATATTAACTTCAGTTATCACACAGAAATTAATGACACATACAACACAGAACAAAATTATAAATGAAGAACAAAAATGCTGCTGCAAAGGAGCACGAGGATGTAAAGAGCAACTGATAATAGATGCAGAGGTGACATATCAAGCTGAAACTAAACAAAGGTCCCTGCACTATGCATATATTGATTACCAAAAAGCCTTTGACAGTGTACCCCACTCATGGTTACTACAAATATTGGAAATATACAAAGTAGATCCTAAATTGATACAGTTTCTAAACATAGTAATGAAAAACTGGAAAACCACACTTAATATCCAAACAAATTCAGATAACATCACATCACAGCCAATACAGATTAAGCGTGGAATATACCAAGGAGACTCATTAAGTCCTTTCTGGTTCTGTCTTTCTCTGAACCCACTATCCAACATGCTAAATAATACAAATTATGGATACAATATTACTGGAACATACCCACACAAAATCACACATTTGCTATACATGGATGATCTAAAACTACTGGCAGCAACAAATCAACAACTCAACCAATTACTAAAGATAACAGAAGTATTCAGCAATGATATAAATATGGCTTTTGGAACAGACAAATGTAAGAAAAATAGCATAGTCAAGGGAAAACACACTAAACAAGAAGATTACATATTGGATAACCACAGCGACTGCATAGAAGCGATGGAAAAAACAGATGCCTATAAATATCTAGGATACAGACAAAAAATAGGAATAGATAATACAAATATTAAAGAAGAACTAAAAGAAAAATATAGACAAAGACTAACAAAAATACTGAAAACAGAATTGACAGCAAGAAACAAGACAAAAGCTATAAATACTTATGCTATACCAGTATTGACCTACTCATTTGGAGTAGTGAAATGGAGTGACACAGACCTAGAAGCACTCAATACACTTACACGATCACAATGCCACAAATATAGAATACATCACATACATTCAGCAACAGAAAGATTCACATTAAGCAGAAAGGAAGGTGGAAGGGGATTTATAGATATAAAAAACCTACATTATGGACAGGTAGACAATTTAAGAAAATTCTTTCTAGAACGAGCAGAAACTAGCAAAATACACAAAGCAATCACTCATATAAATACATCAGCTACACCATTGCAATTTCATAACCACTTCTACAACCCTTTAGATCACATAACATCAACAGATACAAAGAAAGTAAATTGGAAAAAGAAAACACTACATGGCAAGCACCCGTATCATCTAACACAGCCACACCTAGATCAAGACGCACCCAACACATGGCTAAGAAAAGGCAATATATACAGTGAGACGGAAGGATTCATGATTGCAATACAGGATCAAACAATAAACACCAGATATTACAGCAAGCATATTATTAAAGATCCCAACACCACAACAGATAAATGCAGACTTTGCAAACAACAAATAGAAACAGTAGATCACATCACAAGTGGATGTACAATACTAGCAAATACAGAATACCCCAGAAGACATGACATTGTAGCAAAAATAATACATCAACAACTTGCTATAAAACATAAACTAATAAAACAACACGTTCCCACATACAAGTACACACCACAAAATGTACTGGAGAATGATGAATACAAATTATACTGGAACAGAACGATTATAAC
The DNA here is from genome assembly GCF_023864275.1 of Schistocerca cancellata. Classification (NCBI taxonomy): domain Eukaryota; kingdom Metazoa; phylum Arthropoda; class Insecta; order Orthoptera; family Acrididae; genus Schistocerca; species Schistocerca cancellata. The sequence continues at coordinate 406,460,080 of NC_064627.1, read as the reverse complement.
AGATAAAACAACACCACATAACAAACCTGACATCATACTCACCAATAAAAAGAAGAAATTAACACAACTAATTGAAATATCCATACCCAACACAACAAATATACAGAAGAAAACAGGAGAAAAAATTGAAAAATACATCCAACTGGCTGAGGAAGTCAAGGACATGTGGCATCAGGATATAGTCGACATTATACCAATTATACTATCAACTACAGGAGTCATACCTCACAATATCCACCAGTACATCAATGCAATACAGCTACATCCAAACATATATATACAACTACAAAAATCTGTAATTATTGATACATGTTCAATGACCCGAAAGTTCCTAAATGCAATATAACATATACCGTACAGTTAAAAGGAAGTCACGCTTGATCAAGGTCCGCGTCACTGTCCATTTTTGACCAGACATAACGTCTGAGAATAGAAAGAAATAATAATAGTAGTAGTAGTAGTAGTAATAGTAGTAAATATGGAGCCGGAGGCCGACGGAAGTTCGAGGCCTCCCTCGGGCTTGGGTGTGTGTGTTGTCCTTAGCATAAGTTAGTTTAAGTTAGGTTAAGTAGTGTGTAAGCTTAGGGACCGATGACCTCAGCAATTTGGTCCCATAAGGCCTTACTACAAATTTCCAGTTTTTGCAAATATGGATGCCCTTTTTTGTTTTTGACTTAAAGGTACCTTCTTTTGTAAAAATTCTAGATTTTATACTTTAATGAATAACTATAACAATTTCAAGGAATGATGAGAGGTGAAATAATGATTAGTGTCCATTATTTCTATTCGAAAACAAAGCTTTACAAAGAGCTTGTAAAATGGAACTTAAAATAAAGGGAGGGGGCGGGGGTGCAAATACGGGCGTCCACAAAAAGTTGCAAGATATCTTTTGAAATATTTTAATGAAATGGGTTAAAAAGTACAAAATGGTAGACTAGTCTGCAAAAAGCAGCTTTCGGACATTTATGCACGAAATCTGAAATTATTTACAGTAATCGCATACGTTTGATAGCACTTTTGTCAAACGAGTTCATCAACTGATCTTTGTATGGAGTTTTTGTGATGTGGCAGGCGGTTGCTGCTTTTCGTCTCCGCGTTGTGGTTCTATTCTTAATTTTGGGGACAGGAGATATAACGAATGGTAAAACTATATTTGTTGAAGTCCCTGGAGAACTTGCCGGTGTTTCAATGGCTTCATCAACAGGCATAGCTAGAGCTTCATGTGACTGTACATCAGGATAACTCGAAGAAGAAGCAGGTGGTCAAGAGATAACAAGTAGAGGAGCATGTGATTCAGGAACATTAAGCCTGTGTTCCACTGTGGAGCAAGTTTTTCCTGCAACCAACTCAGCAGCTATGAAATCAGCGTCGTTGAAGATGTAACGGTTCATAGGGTATAACCCAGTTACTTTGAACCAGTTTATTGCTATCTCAGCTGATTGGGTACGAAGGCAGGCTTGGCCAAAAACCTCCATAACGTCGTAAGGTATGACAGGACGCCCAATGTGATGTATCCGTACTCTCACTGCCTCGTTGTAGTATGTTTTCAGAGGTCCCATGAACTTCTTATCTACAGGAAGTGAGATGATAGTCACGTGGTGTTCTTTCGCCAAGTCAATCACACCTGGATTTCGAACGTCCACGAAGAGGAGAACAGGCCTTTGTTCAGTCGGACATGTTTTTCAGTGAAGTGAACGAACCGTTCGGTGAACACATTGTTTTAAATACATCCTGGAGGAAGGGCTCTGGGATGGGGGGGGGGGGCATCCTCTCATTAGAGCTTGGGAGATGTTGGTTCTCGGGAAACTTATCATTGGCAACGACATAATGTCCCTATGCGCTCATGCATAACATAACTGTGATTGTAGACCCTCTTTCTGCAGATGTTAGAGGTGCAGTTTCTTTCTTCCCTTTCATCCGTATCACTTTTGGAATTTTGCTTCGGACAATGGACATGCCTATCTCGGCCTGCTGGATATGAGTGTTTGTTGAAAGCATCTGCCAATAAATCAAAGAAAACCATCACATTCTCTTTATTGAAGCCCAAGGCTCTGGCATATGAAGTTCCACAAGGTTTTCGAATTGACAGCTGATCCTTGTGTATCTCAAGAAAAAGATCAGCCCAAGCTCGTCCTTTTTTTTCCTCCTCTGAAGGATATTGTCAAACTATTTCTCTGGGCAAGTAAAAATGCCATTCTTCTCGGATCCGCCAAAGTCCACCAAAAGAATTTTTGACCCATTTCAAGGAGATAAGAAACTAGCTGTTTTTCAAGTTCTGCATTTAAAATCGGTTTCCTTCCAAGCTTTGTCTCTTGAACCGATTGCTCAGGAATTATATCAAGTTTAAGAAATCTCTGCAAAGTGGTACGAGACACTCCGAATGTTCTTGCAGCACCTTTCACAGAAGGCTCCTTTGCTGCTATGGCATGTACCATCTGAGATTTATGCCTCTGGTTCTTACATTCAGAGCGCTTCTTTGTTGTCGGCATTCTGCACGGGTGAACGAAAGCACTACGGTCTATTATCGCAAACTGAAAATTCTATTTGTTTGTTTGTTGCTGTATGAGTTGTATATATGGTCTTTAAACGAAATTCGACTAACCATATCCCCAGAAATTTTTTTAAATATTTTACATTGTTTAATAGAAGATATGGTTTAATTATGGGCCCTCCTTAAAGCCGGCCGCGGCGGTCTAGCTGTTCAGGCACTCAGCCCGGAACCGCGGACTGCTACAGTCGCAGGTTCGAATCCTACCTCGGGCATGGATGTGTGTGATGTCCTTAGGTTAGTTAGGTTTAAGTAGTTCTAAGTTCTAGGGGACTGATGACCACAGATGTTAAGTCCCATAGTGCTCAGAGCCATTTGAACCATTTGAACCAACCCTCCTTAAATAGGGACCTATTTTTACAGCAACCCAATGGGCCCATATTCACACCAACCATTCTTAAGCAACATGGCAACTATCACATCCAACCCGCACTTCCAAAAGTAGCTTAGGGTTCCGTTAATCAGAAGGATACAAAAAGGAAACGATCTCATATACCTACCAAACATTTGCAGTCCTGGACAAACAACAATTCACACAATAACCGACGCTGTAACTACACTACTTGAAACAAAGCTTCCAACTGTTCACTGCTACCTTCTATCAAAAACAGGTACCGTTTTCAGTCTTGGTCGCCAGACTGCAGCACTTCCCATACCCTCTTCGTGAGGGATGTCCATAATTACACCTTTGTCCATTTTTACACCTTTTCCATAAATTGCAACAGGAACAGATTAACTTGGAAAGAAGTAAAGAAAAAGATATATCTCTCTCAAGTGGGAAATTACTGAAGAAGAAATGAGAATGCTTACACAACCACTTTTCTCGTCATCTGAGTCACTGAAGAAGAAATATGCATTCTTGCTATAAGCGTAGTAATTTGAACGTTTCAGAACTAAACTGGGGACACTGATCTGAATGTTAAGTAAATGAAACGTCTTGCCAATTCCCCTTGAGACTCCGCCACAGCTGCGGGATCAAAAGTTTGATTCATGGCGTCAAGACCTCGTATATCCAAAGACACCCATCTACACTTTCAAAAGGATATGAAGTCTGACGATAGGCTACACCCTGCTCAAACAATCCGACTTGCTTCCAGTAAAGCATAAATTCTTGAGACTGTTCTTAGCGTTTGGCCATGCAGAACATGTGGTACTGATATAAGAAGATAACTGTACTCGTATGTTTATTGATCATATGGCAGTTTCCTTTGAAGACTGTCAGCTCTGAAACAATTTTTCACTTTACGAGAGATGTGGTCCTGACTTTTGTAGTATGACGTTTCAACTTCTACAAAATAACGTTGATTTATATCACTGTCTTTAAGCGTAGTAGACGTATAGTGTTAATACATCTGATTTACTGGAAGATTATGTGAGTAAAACAGCCGTTATTGATAAACGGATCACCCCGCAAGACCAAAATTAGCTCCGGAAGTTCGGGGTAACGAGCGCTAAATGACGCACTAATTGCCCAATCCATCAACAAACTGAAGATTGAATCGACGCGCTGTAATACCAAAACTTTGTCGCGAGGAGCGTTCCCTTGACACGCTGCAAATTGTTTTCACGGTTGATGCGTTAGGTGATTATGAAATTAATGAAACTGCACTAAGTTGTTAAATTAAAATTGGAGGCACGTGAGATATCCACTTAAAATCAGCCTTGTGGAGCAGTCATGTGGAGAAGGTGTGAAAAACAATTTGTGAAGGACTGTGAGCTCGTAAAAGCATCTCTCTCTTGAAATGAGACCGCTTTGACCTTTGGAGGAGACTTGCGAACTTGATATCTAAATAAATCGTGCAAATCATAGAATTCATAGTCTCGGTCGCATTTTATTTTATCTGAAAGATAACCTATTTCCCATTTACAGCCATCAGATCTATAAGAGTTTAAAAAACATATTACGGACAAACGGCGGAAAAAGTGAGCTTATTACCTTATAGAAAAGCGGCACAGAGGATGCAAAGTTGGTAAACGAACTGATAAGAGATTCTTGAATTATGGGTGACAGGTGTTTATTAAGCAGATGTTTGATTAGAGTAATTAAATATCAGAAAACTTAGTCATAAGTGAGCTTCACACATTTTTCAGCCCCTTATCTGTCTTTTTAGTAAAATGGTATAGGAACGCCGGATGTCACATTGGATAGTCTCTTTTCATCACGCAAATGTTCCTTTTAATTACATTTTAGTCGTCGTTTTCACTTTCACGCATATATTACTTTTAGAATATCAGTTTGTTTTTTATACTTGATATGCGATTTTTAATGTTGAGAAATTGCCGACTGCACTACATTTTCTTACATTATTTTAGGCCATTACTGTGATACATAATTGGCGAAAGCACGAAACTCATATTTGCTTCATCAGATCTAATTACTCTTATAAAATACTTACTTACAGAACATTTGTCGCACTCCTACCACCAGCACCATTAGCAATCAGACGGGTAACTCTTACCTAATATTTAAAAATCACGTACTTTGTTTATCTGTTTTGTTAACAGTTGTGCCCTCTATGTGTCGATTCTTTGTAAGGTAATAAGCTCCCTTCTTTTTCCTGATCTGTGTTACAGTAATTCTGAAACAACGTTATTTTTATTTTACTCTTACAGGTATGATGAAAGCCGTAAAGTCGAAACTGGTTATCCGGTCAGATAAGTTAAACTACGAACAACACCTCGAATTGTACGATTAAAACGCTCTCTCTCTCTCTCTCTCTCTCTCTCTCTAGCTCCATCCCGCTGTGTGTGGGCGCGCGCGCGCGCGCGCTCGTGTGTGTGTGTGTGTGTGTGTGTGTGTGTGTGTGTGTGTGTGTTTTCAGGCGTAACACAGGGGTAGGAGGTGGCATTTGAATTATAATAATGACAGAAAAACCTGTTTGCGTGTGACAGAATACTGTTAAGAGAGAAGACAGAAGGCCGCTGTAGAATGAACTTTGCGTGAAACGTTTTGGAAAACCAACAGTATTGTGATCATCCGAAGAGAACGTTGTGTTCAAGAAGGTGGGTAACGCTTATTTCGCAATACAATAGTGAAACTGAATGAGAATGTAGCATTCCCCCCCCCCCCCCCACACACACACACAATGAAAGCAAGTATCTTCGTAGGAGATAAATAATTAAATCAGTGCCGGCCGGAGTGGCCAAGCGGTTCTGGGCGCTACAGTCTGGAACCGCGCGACCGCTACGGTCGCAGGTTCGAATCCTGCCTCGGGCATGGATGTGTGTGATGTCCTTAGGCTAGTCAGGTTTAAGTAGTTCTAAGTTCTAGGGGACTGATGACCTCAGAAGTTAAGTCCCATAGTGCTCAGAGCCATTTGAACCATTTGAATTAAAACAGTAAACAAATACTCATAATAATATAGAACTTGGTTATTTGGTACATGTGCAACATTTAGAATTGACCGACAGGCGAGGAGCGATATTAACAGTGATATTGAACCCTGAGAATGGGCAGTAGATATGCGAACGCACTCCTTTTCTACGCTGTCTATTTGTGTGTGTGCGTGTGTGTGTGTGTGTGTGTGTGTGTGTGTGTGTGTGTGTGTGTGTGTCGATTCTTGATGTGATATCTATGTATTCTTTAATCTTAAGCATATGCATGTCATCGTACAACTGAAAGATAGTGTCGTTAAGTCACTTCAAAACTACACATTGTAATTATAGCGTTCTTCACGTCTTTTCCCTGAATAAAAAGAGAACACACACACACACACACATAGAGAGAGAGGGAGCGAGAGAGAGAGAGAGAGAGAGAGAGAGAGAGAGAGAGAGAGACGATGTCTATCCTCGCGATGTACAGTTCTGCAGTTCTAGACAATAGTCTCGTAGGCGTATAAGTAAGAGGAATGTTTACATTGTATCAACCGAAATTCTTGTAAGTTATCACTTCAACCAGCTATCAGGGTGGCTCTCGTATTTTCTTCATTTCACAACATTGACACTACTCTTGACAATCATTACATTTAAACCGAACAGTAATGAAAACGTAACCGTTAACAATGGTCTAAAATCCTGTAATGAAATAACAGCGTATCTGCCACTGGATAATTAGCTGGCAACTGCAAACAGTGTTTCGAAAGGTTCACGAGCCTGGCTTCCCACCAACATCAAGTCTCAACTTGTCTTTTCAGTACATAATATGTATCCGTTATGCGTGTTGCGTTTTTCTAAACATAAGACACTCTGCGTTAATTTCCTTTGGCTGCCACGAGATATCTCTGTGATTATCAGCGGCTCACTCTGCGTATTTGTTGTGTTTCCAGAAACTTAATCAAGACGTGTTAAATTTTACCTCCGTCACGCAGTCTAATTGAGAAATATTTTCCTAAAATTATGTTGATCCCAAACGAAAACTGAGTAGTTCCATAAAAACACGGGAGAACTGTCGGAAATCAGTAACGTGCTGCCACGATATTTCGGCGCAGAGTCTTCTGGCCATCTTCAGGTGAGTACCACTGTAGTAGTACGCGCTGAGCTCCGCTATTTAAAGCCATACTGAGGTGACAATCAGTACACCGGGAAAGCTTTAAACATCACACGAAAACTGAGTCGTTCATACCATCGTAAAACCACGAAAATGTGTTCCGTGGTAATAATTCTGATGTTTCATAGTTTTTCTTGTTAAATTTTTATTAAAAGAGTGATAGTAGAATAACGTTTTTCTCCCACGACGACATTAAAAAGAACGCACTTATGCACATCTTACAAAATGTTTTGCTTCGTTGATAAAGTATGACTCGAGAAAGTCAGAAGGAGTTTTTAATAATGTTATCAAATCGGCTCAACGCCAAAAACAGTTTTAGAAAGGAAAAAAAGATTTTAGTTTTTCAAGGACTATTCAACAATATATTTTTTAACCAGATTCCTATTTGAAATTCTTAAGTTAATTCCGTATACAATAGAATCCTGAAGATTGCAGGGAACATGAGTTTCACCATTCACTTTTTCCCTTAAAAGTTCGTCTAAAACATATTTCACCAAGAAATGTACAGATCTAACATTTTCGAGAAAGTTGGGTGGTACGGTACCTCTGTGAAATACGTTGTAGCGCAAATTTTAACAGCTCCTGGAAAGAAAAAAATAGACAGCCTCAATACTTTATAAGAGATTTTCCAACCTACATCACCGTGGACATCGTGCTTACAGACTGCAGTGAGCAAGTGCTGCTACCACGCTTGCGCTTCATTTTCACGTTCTTTCTCCCGAGCAGCTCTGATTTCATTACCACGCAGCGCCGCCGGAGCACTTGGCTAATGTATCTGGATATTACTCAGGCCGTTAAGTTGGTCCGCTCGATTCCCTCTCTGCCTCTCCTGCCCTCACAGCAAACGGAGCTGCCGCTGTTCGCGAATGCCCTCCCATCGCCAGGCCTAATGAAGTTTACAGAGTCAATTTATTTCACAGCCGACCTCGATCCCGAGCCATGCAATCATGTAATTCATTTAAGAGCTGGACACGGAAAGGTCCTCTAAAGGAAATGTTCGGTGACAATCGCGGAGCCACCTAGAGCAGAGCGGTGGCGTTTTGAGAACTTTTTTTACAGGCTTTTCAGGCTGCATTAATCTTCGTTAAGCAGGAATATATCCTCACCAGAGATGTGCTAATGTGAATGACGTTTCTCAAAAATGAGATGCGACGAAACCGTTTCATTTATACGTAAAGGTGCGTTTACACTGCCATTTGTATCGGCACATGTATGAGATACATGTATATGCGACTTTGCGACATATATCGCGACTTGTATGAGTTAACAAGTATCAACCTCATACATGTATGAGCGTGCGTTTACACTGGTTGATATGTATCACTGTGCGATACCTTTCGACGACGATTTGGAAGATTTCACATTTTTATGTGCTGGTACACTTGCTCTTTTGGAAGATGATAGGAAGAAAAGGCGGAGGAAGCGTAGATGGTGGCAGAGAGAGTTTCTCGCGAATTAACGCTAAAGGATGGCGCATATTTTAGAAATTATGTTAGGATGAGTATGGAGGATTTCCGCGGTTTGTTATCATTTGTGGCTCCTCTTGTGTCCAAAACCAACACAAACTTTCGGGAAGCGATTCCACCAGAGGATCAGTTGGCAGTAACACTCCGTTTTTTGGCCACTGGGGATTCCTCTTGAAACGATGATTTCATTACAAAACATTTGCATTGTTGCGCGATTGCTAATGCCAATGTCTCACACTCTATTGTCGGCATCCGTTGTCAACATTATCACGCGAGGCCGCCGGAATAATAGCAAAAAATTGATATACGTGCCAGATGCATGAAAAAATTATAGAATCTATTACATACTCTGATATATATAAAACTTTTACCTTCAATTCTTGGAATAAAACTTGCATATGGCACTTTTTGATGTTCTATGCAGATACATTAACGTCGAAACGATAGTCGGCACCTCCAAAACTCAAACAGCCGCCAAACAGCCTGGTACTACGCATGCGCTAATCGTCAAAATAAGCGGCAGGCGACAAGACGACAGGAAATGATAGTACTGCGCATGCGCGAGTTCGAATGTCGCTCATACATGTCGCGTATATGGCCAAAAAGCGATATACAAAATGTATACGCGACATGTATGAGCTCGAGGGTCCGCATACAAGTTCCGTGATTTTTTGTATGAGGTGATGTATCGCGACATGTCAAATTGACATGTCGCACATACATGTCGCGATACATGTATCCCAGTGTAAACGTACCTTAAGAAACAAATGTTTCGTGCCGGGTCTGCTATCAGTAGTTTCATACGTATCATATTTCCTGGCACATCACAATTTTGTGCCGGACCAGGATCGGAACCTGGAACCTTTGTCTTTCTTCCAAGAGAGCTGGACTGCTGGATGTGCAGAAGAACTTCCGTGAAGTTTGGAAAGTAGGACAGGAGAACTGGCGGAAGTAAACCTGTGAAGGCGTGTCGTGAACCGTGTTGGGACAGCTCAGTCTACAGAGCACCTGCCCACGAAAGGCAAAGGTTCCAATGTCGAGTCCCGGGCCGCCATACAATTAATCTACCAGGAAGTTTCAGATCGGCACACACTCTGCTGCAGAGTGAAAACTCATTCTGTTTGGATATGATGTTTATGAATGGTCTTGTAATATCCCAAAACGAAACGTAAATATTTCCTCTGGTATTTTCTGTCGGTAAAATGTTGGTATCTAAGAACTAAGTCTTAACAGTGAGCCGGCCGCGGTGGTCTAGAGGTTCTGGCGCTGCAGTCCGGAACCGCGGGACTGCTACGGTCGCAGGTTCGAATCCTGCCTCGGGCATGGGTGTGTGTGATGTCCTTAGATTTAAGTAGTTCTAAGTTCTAGGGGACTTATGACCTAAGATGTTGAGTCCCATAGTGCTCAGAGCCATTTTTTTCTTAACAGTGACTGATGGGACGAGAGTTTTACAAATTTACTGCTTTTTTGGTGTACCTGAGCTCCATTTTGTTTAATTTCCTCCTGGCGGTGCCTCCAAAACATAAATAACGAATGTTACAGATTAATATTGCTAGAAATCAAGGTGCTAAGGTACTACACTCCGTTCATCATAAGAATAGACCTGATGTAAACAAACACAAACGCAATGATTGGTCAGAAGGCTTAGCACACATATACTGGTGTTGTTGCGTTCTTAGAAGTAGGTCCTTCAAGATATTCAAATGTTTTAGCAGCATCAATGTTTTTCTTATTCACGCTTTAGTGATGTAGTTTTTATTCCAAAAATCGTGTTTAGTCACAGCCTCCGCATTGTTGTGCTCTGATTGTCGCGCTTTTAATACGCAGTTTGAAAATGGCTGAGGCTGCTTCCTGTTTCGCAATGAAACATGCGTCTGAAACACTGTTAAAAAGTGCAGAGAAATAGGTTGTTCTTAATGTGTCTCATAAATTTACAGAGATAATCGGCTTTGAAGTTTTCCGAGTGAGCGTCTTAGACAGAGTTAGGAGCCACACGCACAGACGTGAAGAGCGGAATCTGTAGCTTAGTAATTCATTGCAGTAAATGGTTCACCGGTTCAAGTCTTGCAAGAATCACTTGTTTTTCTCGTTCAATCTGAATTACTTACGTTTCGTAATTGTAAAATTCATCAACATTTTTTATGAATAATGCACTTATTCTTGTTCTTAACTACATATTGCACGCGAAATTCTCGTTATCATTCCAAGTATAAATTCTCCATTATCGATATTTTATGAAAGACTGTTGCTTAAACAATTTAATTTTTAAGGCAAAAATGAGGAACTAAACACTCTTTATATGGACTATGTACATCGTTTAATACCACAGATGTAGATATGTGTCGTAGAAACATAAAAAACAATCATTTTTGCAGCATCTAGCACACCATATAAAAGCTGCATTTTTACATTTGCCACTATACCATTACAATATGAACCCAACAGAAGTGATCTGGAACCAAGTTAAGGGATTTGGCCCTAGATACAACAAGACATTTAAGCTCCCAGACATACTGGAACTAACGCACGTAGCTTTTTCACATGTCACTACCGAACGTTGTCGCGATATAGAACGGCACGTAATTAAAAAAGAGGAGAAAATGCAGCACCTTGTTGGCATCGTGGATTCTGTTGTTGATCGACTCGTATCAAAGAAGCAGATGACAGCTCCAGTATTGAGATGTATTTCTCGGATTCGGATAAAAAAAGGAGCAAAGAGATTACCAGACGACTGACTGTAATTAATACCTTCAGTGGCTTCAGTATTCAACAGTAAGGTGATATCCCTGCATTATGCTTTTGCAACGTGCAAAATAGCTAAGCAGGGATGGTGGAGGACAAATGTAAGCATGTAGAGGCGTATATCACTAGGGGTAAGATAGATACTGCCTACATAAAAATCAAAGAGATCTTTGGAGAAAAGAGAACCACTTACATGAATATCAAGAGCTCAGATGGAAATCCAGTTCTAACCGAAGAAGGGAAAGCAGAAAGGTGGAAGGAGTATATAGAGGGTCTATACAAGAGCAATGTTCTTGAGGACACTATCAGGGAAATGGAAGAGGATGTAGAAGAAGATGAAAAGGGAGATACGATACTGCGTGAAGAGTTTGACAGAGCACTGAAAGACCTAAGTCGATACAAGTCCCCGGGAGTAGACACCATTCCATTAGAACTACTGATAGCCTTGGGAGAGACAGCCCTGGCAAAACTCTACCATCTGGTGAGCAAGATGTATGACACAGGCGAAATGCTCTCAGACTTCAAAAGAATATAATAATTCCAATCCCGAAGAAAGCAGGTGTTGACAGATATGAAAATTACCGAACTATCTGTTTAATAAGCCGCGGCTGCAAAATACTAACACGAATTCTTTACAGACGAATGGAAAAACTGGTAGAAGCCGACCTCGGTGAAGATCAGTTTGGATTCCGTAGAAATGTTGAACACGTGAGGCAATACAGACTCTACGACTTATCTTAGAAAATAGATTAAGGAAAGGCAAATCTACGTTTCTAGCATTTGTAGACTTAGACAAAGCTTTTGACAATGTTGACTGGAATACTCTCTTTCAAATTCTGAAGGTGGCAGGGGTAAAATACAGGGAGGCTATTTACAATTTGTACAGAAACCAGATGGCAGTTATAAGAGTCGAAGGGCATGAAAGGGAAGCAGTGGTTGGGAAGAGAGTGAGACAGGGTTATAGCCTATCCCCGATGTTTTTCAATTTGTGTATTGAGCAAGCAGTAAAGGAAACAAAAGAAAAATTTGGAGTAGGAATTAAAATCCATGGAAAAGAAATTAAAACTTTGAGGTTCGCTGATGACATTGTAATTTTGTCAGAGACATCAAAGGACCTGGAAGAGCAGCTGAACGGAATGGACAGTGTCTTGAAAGGAGGATATAAGATGAACATCAACAAAAGCAAAACGAGGATAATGGAATGTAGTCGAAATAAATCAGGTGATACTGAGGGAATTAGATTAGGGAATGAGACACTTAAAATAGTGGATAAGTTTTGCTATTTGGGGAGCAAAATAACTGATGATGGTCAAAGTACAGAGAATATAAAATGTAGAGTGGCTATGGCAAGGAAAGCCTTTCTGAAGAAGAGGAATCTATTAGCATCAAGTATAGATTGCAGTGTCAGGAAGTCTTTTCTGAAAGTATTTGTATGGAGTGTAGCCATGTATGGAAGTGAAACGTGGACGATAAATAGTTTAGACAAAAAGAGAATAGAAGCTTTCGAAATGTGGTGCTACAGAAGAATGCTGCAGGTTAGATGGGTAGATCACATAACTAATGAGGAGGTATTGAATAAAATTGGAAAGAAGAGAAATTTGTGGCACAACCTGACTAGATGAAGGGATCGGTTGGTAGGACATATTCTGAGGCATCAAGGGATCACCAATTTAGTATTGGAGGGCAGTGTGGAGGGTACAAATCGCAAAGGGAGACCAAGAGATGAATACACTAAACAGATTCAGAAGGATGTAGGTTGCAGTAGGTACTGGGAGATGAAGAAGCTTGCACATGGTAGAGTAGCATGGAGAGCTGCATCAAACCAGTCTCTGGACTGAAGCCCACAACAACATGTTTTTGCATCACGCACAGCTCGCTCAGAAAAGTTACCCTGTGTTTAAGTTAGGAAATTTCATTACTTTTGTTTGTATTTAGAATACTATGTCAAGTGAGAAGAAGAGCATTTTATGCTTTCCGTCTCGCCACTTAAGAAGCGCGCGATAGTGCTGAATTTTTGTTGACTATTATTTCATTCTGTTTAAAAATTAAATGACATTCGAAGCTATATTGTTTCTTTGTCCGTCACTTTTTACGTCTGTACTGCAACTGCACACAACATCGCAGGGTGCTGTTAGCGAAGCCACTCGTGTCGGTCGTCTGCTGCCAAAGCCCAATAACGTCACATTTCGCTGCACTGTCCTAAAGGACACTGATTTTTCCGGATATTTCACATAGTGTTGCTTGACTGTCAGCACTGACAACTCTACGCAAACGCCGCTGCTCTCAGTCATAAGTCAAGGCCGTCAGCCACTGCGTTGTCGGTAATGAGAGAAATAATGCCTGAAATTTGATATTCTCGGCACAGTCTCGACACTGCGGGTCTCGGAATACTGAATACCCGAAAGATTTCCGAAATGGAATGTCCCATGCGTCTAGCTCCAACTAGCATACCGCATGAAAATCTGTTAATTCACGTCGTGCCGCCATAATCACGTCGGAAACCTTTTCACACGAATCACCTGAATATAAATAACAGCTCCACCAATGCACTACCGTTTTACACCTAGTGTTCGCGATAGTATCTGTCTATGTGCATATCGCTATCCCATGACTTTCGTCACATCAGTGTAAGCCACCTCACATGCACGTATCATGAAGAGGAAGGATCGTATAATACTGCTCGGCTCCAGGGGCTATCTTGTGATTTCCCCTGTTAAGGAAGACGTTTCTCCATGTAACCCTTTCCTGCCCACTACGCAAAATGGCTCCACAGCATTTAACCTTCGGGGAGAATATTATCAAAGCGACTAAAACCACCGTATTGCACTGCAATACATATAGTTTTACTTCATGTAGGAAACGCAAGTGTAACTTCTGAGATCTGTCAGGATGTTTCTATCGTATCTGATCAGGTTATTTTCTTATATCGTTACTTACATCAGTTTACATTAACTGATACAATACTAAATCAGATTATAAACGTCAAAACACTTACAATAAAGTCCTTTCGCGCTAGCAGGGTCCGTACACTTCTATGACGAAATGGACAACACAGCTCTACGACTGTCATTTTTTTTCTGTTCTCCGTGGCCAAAGATATTGAACTATGACAGCCAAAGAGTTCTCTGTGCTACAGCAGAGATTGAAACACATCCATACAGAATACTAGCGGATGAATTCAACTTGACGCTGTTTTATGACTCTAAAAAGTGGACAGGACTTTTTAAGTCCCATTGATCACGAAAGAGTGGCATATGTATTCTATTTCTAATTTAATCTTAATCATTAAGCAAATACATTGACACAAATGGAGAGTGTTATTCTATGAAGCACCAGTCGTACACTTATCAAACCTTGAGGATTAAGAGACTAAACTTTAATTCGACTCAGAACAGACGTCCATCATGAAGATCAGTACTGCGTGTGACCCCAACAGCCAAGAATATACTGATCTATTGTTTCTGGTATGGAAGCAAACAGTCTCCGCATGTCATCTTGAGCAATTTCTGAAACAAGTGATGTATCTATTCACGAAGCCGGGTCACTAGATGTTGGAATGTAAATATATCTACTCCCATTGCATGCTAAGAATGTCGCGTGTATGATAAACTGAGGGACCTGGCAGGCCAAACAGCTATCCGTAAATTCCTCAACACGTTTGTAGTGTGAACTGCAGTTTGGGGTTTTTTCATTACTGTACTGAAACGTGCCATTTGGTATCGTGGTCACGAAGGATATGACAACAAGGTTTACCAGTGAGCCTTCCATCAACATTTATCATATCAATCACGTTGTCAAACCTAATATCTCCCCACAACAAGATTCCACAGCTGCTTGCTGTGACATCTCAGAAGATTATATATGAATACGTTGGCGTCTATTTGACGACCATAAACAAATGTGAGACTCATCGCTGAACAGCGGCGAATGCCGCTCTGTAACCCAGTTGACTCTGGTTCCACACCATGCGGGTCTCTGTTGTCTATGGTATGTTTTGGAGGTACATGACAGCATGACAACTAGAGACCTCAACTCAGTTTCCAGTCATCTGTTCTCGACATTTCAAGGCGACAAATTGTCCGTAGGCTCTAAGCGCTGCCCGTAAACTCAACTGATGTCATCCGTCTCTTTTTCAATGTCTGTCGAACAATTCCACGTTCTTTCGGAAGAGCCCCTCCTTACTCTTGTAGCCGCTCTCTCATGCCAATGACTCGAGCTTTCTCAAAGTCAGAAAGATGGCGCTAAGCTGCTCGTGCACGTCTTTGTGTACGCTCTGTTGCATTCCACACCTAAAAATTCCCAGTAACGTTAAACATACCCAGTAGCCGTCACGTGCAAACCAGTCTTCATTTCTAGGAACGACATTTTTATGTACTTAAAATAAGCTTGTATAGCTAAGATTTTAATACACATACCCCACAACAAAGGAAATATTGTAGGTTAATACCAGTTTATTAACGTTCGGCCGTCCGGCACCGGTAGCTGAGTGGTCAGCGCGACAGATTGTCAATCCTAAGGGCCCGGGTTCGATTCCCGGCTGGGTCGGAGATTTTCTCCACTCAGGGACTGGGTGTTGTGTTGTCCTATTCACCATCATTTCATCGCCATTGACGCGCAAGTGGCGTCAAATCGAAAGACTTGCACCAGGCGAACGGTCTACCCGACAGGAGGCTCTAGCCACACGCCATTATAACGTTCGGCCAAGGCGTTCATTGTGTAATAGTTTCCATTTGCGACAGTGTTTGTGGCTAGGTCACAAACGATTCACTGCAAGAATAATAATCTTCAGCGTAAGTGTTGGTATAAGGGGTGATCAAAACGTTTCCGTTTGGGGACGTTGCTGCCGCCTCTATGCAACGTAGCGCGACTCGGATGCGAGTATATAAGCACCGACATGTAGGCAAAGGATTAACGCGACATTAGTCTCTTTCCGATGTGCATGCGGTAAATTCGGAAACGTGAACTATGACGACGTTATTACCAAATTTGTCCAAACAGGACTATCGTGCTGTTATTCTTTTCTTGGCTGTCGAAGGACAAACACCGATAGACATCGATTGGAGAATGAAGAATGTGTATGCAATTAAGGGGAAACGTCTGGGAAAATTGCGGTAAGGGGTGCTGCTGCTTCCTGATAACCCACGTTCCCATATCGTAAATGCCCCAGCTTAAGAGGAAGACACTCGAGCACCCGCCCTATAGCCCTAACCTGTCACCATGCGATTATCACGCCTTGGGTCCCTTAAAAAAGGTCTTGAACGACTGGCAATTCCTGACGGACGAGGATGTGCAGCAGGCAGTTACAGAATTCCTCACGCAGCAGGACTCGTTGTTTTACCAAACACTTGTCTTCAACCTGGTGCGTTGGTGGGACGATTGCCTCAATGCTGACTGTGATTTTGCCTGATTGGCATACCGATTCTGGACAGAACGGTCTTCGAACGGAAATTTTTTGATCGCCCGTTATACATTCCGCGTGAAAATTATTACTAGTCGATGTTTGTTTAATTATTGCTCGGGAGTTAGAATTTTGGAAGCGGAATGCAAGAAGACGCGGTGTGTTGGGCTGCTCGTCCGCGGAGTCCCGCGTCCCGGAATGAGAGCCAGCAGGCGCTGGGAGCGCGGCCCAATCAGCGGCAGCGCCGGCCGCGCTTTGTAGCAGCGCGCTGGCGACCCTTTGAGCGGCGCCACGCTCGATACGGACCATCAGGCCGCCAGCCAGCTGCCCGCGCACCGGACCCTCAGTCATCTCCTCCGGAAAGGCCCCGTGGGCAAATCTGCGTAAGGAATGACTACCGAGCGGTCGGAAGACGATACCACTGATTGACTAGCTATGCAATAAGGCCGACCTGAGCACGTACCAGGTGACTGTTTCACTTCGCATGTACTTGTGGGTTGACGGCCTCTTCAGTACCTTCGGCTTACATTATTACGACCACAACTAAATATGCTACGGGTTGTAACACATCTGAATCGCGAACACCTACATCTACATCATACTCCGCAAGGCACCTAATGGTGTGTGGCGGTAGGTAATTCTGGTACCAATAACTGATTGCCCCTTTCCTGTGCCACTGGCGAATGGCACCCCTCCGTGATACACAACGCCTCTCCTGTAGCGTTTGCCACTGCAGTTTGTTGAGCATCTCTGTAACCCTCGTGCGCCGATCAAAGGATCCTATGACGAAATACGCTACCCTTGGTTAGATCTTCTCCATCTCTTCTATCAAACCTATTGGTGAGAATCCTATCTCATGAACAATACTTTTGCATCGATCGAACAAGCCCCATATAAGCCACCTCCTTCGTGGATGAGTTAAAGTTCTGCAAGCTTCTTCCCACGAATCTTAGTGCTGCATCTCCTTTCCCTACTATTTGTTTCATGTGGTCATTCTACTTAAGGTCGCTCTGGGTAGTTACTTCTAAATATTTTGTGGCAGCTATTGTTTCCGGCAATTTGTCGTCAGTAGTGTAGTTATAAAGTAGCGTGTTTTTTCCCTATGTATTCGTAATGTCTTACATTTATTTACGTTCAGGGTTACCACCCAGAGACTTCACCATTCAGCAGTCCTCTGCAGGTTATTCTGCAAATATATACTGTCTTCTTGCGTTGCCCCTTTCTTATACACAACCCCACCATCTGCGAACAGTCTCAAACAACTTCCGACGCTTTGTACTAAATCATTTGCACACATTGTGAACAGTAACGTTCCTATCACACTTCCTTGGGGTACGTCGGAAATTACATTTGCATGTGTCGATTTTGTTCCGTTAAGAACGATGTGTTGAGTTCTGTCTGCACGGAAGTCTTTAATCTAGTCGCAAATCTAGTATGATACTCGTTAGGCCCGTATTTATAAGCACATGGAACACCTGGAGAAGTTAAAAATTATGCAGCAAACTGACAACCCTCCCAACAGGTATGTGGAGTTGTTCTACGTGTACTGGTTCCCACAAGTGGTGATAATTGCCTATGGGACCAAACAGCTGACGTCATCCGTCCCTAGGCTTACACACTGCTTAACCTGACGTTAACTAACTTACGCTAAGAGTAATACACACACCTGTGCCCGAGGGAAGACACGAACCTCCGACGGGGGAAGCCGCCCGAACCATGGCAAGGCGCCCTAGACCGGCAGTTCCCACAAGTATCGAACGCTTATCGAAGGAATATTTTCGCAGCGACATCAACAAACCAGTTGGTCCCTTTGACCATCTAGTGGTTTAAGATGGGGGAATGAGGAACTGATGTCAACTATTGATCGTGCTCTTGTAACTAGAAAATGCCACTTAATGCGACCCATTAAGTTGCTGGAAAATCCCATTAACCCCTACACGTGAACTTGAGCAACATTCATAACAAATCGGTGAACAATATTTTTTCATTGATTAATGGTCCTAGCAAATACTATGAATTCATTTTTTAGTACTTAAGCTACCCCAGACGTCTTGTGTTTCTTCTTCGCCGTTTGTGCATTCGTCATATCAAGTAGAAATCTACGTGCATCCAATCATCAGTACTCTAATATCTATACGTCGCCGTCACCTCTCTTCGAGGGTACAGAGAATAATACTTTATTTATCTTCAAAAAACTTCCGCTCATTGCCATATTAGGAATAAAATAAATAGGAAGTTAATGGCTACATAGAGCGCCGCCACCTATCAGAACTACATAGGGGCTAACCGGGAATATTTCACGATGTCCTACCACAAATTCCGCATTTTTCAACAGAAATTTCATTACGTATTGAAGGCCTCTCGTAAAATTCTAAATAACCCACTGAAAACAATAGCTGAAGCGCCAACAGCATCAGAAGAAAATGACTTCGGAAAAGTTTTCTCATGTTCTGTCAATATAGTCACCATTAAAATGTAACTCAAAAAATTACACGTTATGTGTTGAAAGAGACTGAACACCTGAGTCCATAATAATGTTTTACAATATAAATAGTCGAAATACTGCGACGAGGAGTTTACTCAAAACATTGGTAGAAGCCATGAAGGAAATGTAAGTGACGACGTTCGAAAATCACTCGGGATAATCCAAAAAAGTTGTTGTTAGCAAGGAGCATGACACTGGAGGTACTGCTACATTTTTATAAGTACATGGGTCATATAGTAACACTCCAGCAAGCAGCATGTACATAGAAATAACGATCGACGGAGACACCGTAATAATCTACTTAATATTTACTGATAACGCAGGTCTGCAAATTTATACTTCGCTGCTTTCTTAATATTTTTACATGACTGTATCGTGTTTTGAAAAAATCAGAAATACTAGCGGTTTTCCAATGTTATATACGGTTGTTCCACATAGTTATAATGAAGATCCAGAAAATTCGTATAAAACTTACACATTCCAAAAAATTTGACTAAAAATGATGAAATAAGGCAATTCCAAAATTATGAAAAAAGTATTATGTTCTTCAGGACTAATACAAAGGCATAAATACACTCCTGGAAATGGAAAAAAGAACACATTGACACCGGTGTGTCAGACCCACCATACTTGCTCCGGACACTGCGAGAGGGCTGTACAAGCAATGATCACACGCACGGCACAGCGGACACACCAGGAACCGCGGTGTTGGCCGTCGAATGGCGCTAGCTGCGCAGCATTTGTGCACCGCCGCCGTCAGTGTCAGCCAGTTTGCCGTGGCATACGGAGCTCCATCGCAGTCTTTAACACTGGTAGCATGCCGCGACAGCGTGGACGTGAACCGTATGTGCAGTTGACAGACTTTGAGCGAGGGCGTATAGTGGGCATGCGGGAGGCCGGGTGGACGTACCGCCGAATTGCTCAACACGTGGGGCGTGAGGTCTCCACAGTACATCGATGTTGTCGCCAGTGGTCGGCGGAAGGTGCACGTGCCCGTCGATCTGGAACCGGACCGCAACGACGCACGGATGCACGCCAAGACCGTAGGATCCTACGCAGTGCCGTAGGGGACCGCACCGCCACTTCCCAGCAAATTAGGGACACTGTTGCTCCTGGGGTATCGGCGAGGACCATTCGCAACCGTCTCCATGAAGCTGGGCTACGGTCCCGCACACCGTTAGGCCGTCTTCCGCTCACGCCCCAACATCGTGCAGCCCGCCTCCAGTGGTGTCGCGGCAGGCGTGAATGGAGGGACGAATGGAGACGTGTCGTCTTCAGCGATGAGAGTCGCTTCTGCCTTGGTGCCAATGATGGTCGTATGCGTGTTTGGCACCGTGCAGGTGAGCGCCACAATCAGGACTGCATACGACCGAGGCACACAGGGCCAACACCTGGCATCATGGTGTGGGGAGCGATCTCCTACACTGGCCGTACACCAGTGGTGATCGTCGAGGGGACACTGAATAGTGCACGGTACATCCAAACCGTCATCGAACCCATCGTTCTACCATTCCTAGACCGGCAAGGGAACTTGCTGTTCCAACAGGACAATGCACGTCCGCATGTATCCCGTGCCACCCAACGTGCTCTAGAAGGTGTAAGTCAACTACCCTGGCCAGCAAGATCTCCGGATCTGTCCCCCATTGAGCATGTTTGGGACTGGATGAAGCGTCGTCTCACGCGGTCTGCACGTCCAGCACGAACGCTGGTCCAGCTGAGGTGCCAGGTGGAAATGGCATGGCAAGCCGTTCCACAGGACTACATCCAGCATCTCTACGATCGTCTCCATGGGAGAATAGCAGCCTGCATTGCTGCGAAAGGTGGATACACACTGTACTAGTGCCGACATTGTGCATGCTCTGTTGCCTGTGTCTATGTGCCTGTGGTTCTGTCAGTGTGATCATGTGATGTATCTGACCCCAGGAATGTGTCAATAAAGTTTCCCCTTCCTGGGACGATGAATTCACGGTGTTCTTATTTCAATTTCCAGGAGTGTATTTATATCTCTTCTTGTTCGTCTCAAATCTCCATCGCTATTTCTTCTGTGCGTTGACTGAGGACGTCCTTGTACTTTCATTGCATTTGTTCAATATCTTTATGGAAACTTTCTCCCTGTTCCTCACTCACAGCACCGCGATTTTCTAGAAAATAGCTGACACTGGAGGCAAGAAAATGCGGCATCGACCTCCCCTTGAAGAAACCAGTGCTCTGAAGTTATCCAGCATGTTTCTTACCAATCTCGTGATCAAAGTCTTTGCAGTTGCCAACAAACTTGTTGACAACTTCTTTAAAGGATATCCAAGATGTTATTTAAGTCTATCTCAGTTTGGGTCCACCTTTTAATCGAATAGTATTTTTTCCCTCCAACGTTTGGGATTCTAATTGGCCAGAAATCAGAACTTAAAAAGACAACAGAAAAACCCTGTAACGTTAAGAAAAAATAATCATCAGCCAGTGTAACGTAGTAATTTTGACAGTTTGATAGATAATGAAAACATTTTGCAAACAGTGACGACTGAAGAATAGACGCTATGTAAGGACTACGATCGTTTCAGAGAATCCAGTCACAGAATAAGGCTCATTCTTTCGGTACCCCGTTAGTTTTTTTTCTTTTTAATTACTCATCAGTCTTCTGACTGGCTTCATAGGGCCCGCCACGAATTCCTCTCGTCTCAGAGTAGTGTTTGCAATCTACGTCCCCAATTATTTTTGCTGGAAGTATTCCAATCTATGCTTTCCTCTGCAGTTTTTACACTGTACACCTCTCCCTAGTACCATGGAAGTTATTTCCTCATGTCTTAACAGATGTCCTGTTATCATCCTGTCTCTTCTTATTGTCAGTTTTTTCCATCTATTCCTTTCCACTCAGATTCTGCGTGGAACCTCCTCATTCCTTACCACATCAACCCATCTGATTTTCGACATTCTTCTGTAACGCCACATTCTTCTCAGGTTTTCTCACAAATCATGTTTCACCACTGTACAGAGCTGTGCTCCAAATACACTCCTGGAAATTGAAATAAGAACACCGTGAATTCATTGTCCCAGGAAGCGGAAACTTTATTGACACATTCCTGGGGTCAGATACATCACATGATCACACTGACAGAACCACAGGCACATAGACACAGGCAACAGAGCATGCACAATGTCGGCACTAGTACAGTGTATATCCACCTTTCGCAGGAATGCAGGCTGCTATTCTCCCATGGAGACGATCGTAGAGATTCTGGATGTAGTCCTGTGGAACGGCTTGCCATGCCATTTCCACCTGGCGCCTCAGTTGGACCAGCGTTCGTGCTGGACGTGCAGACCGCGTGAGACGGCGCTTCATCCAGTCCCAAACATGCTCAATGGGGGACAGATCCGGAGATCTTGCTGGCCAGGGTAGTTGACTTACACCTTCTAGAGCACGTTGGGTGGCACGGGATACATGCGGACGTGCATTGTCCTGTTGGAACAGCAAGTTCCCTTGCCGGTCTAGGAATGGTAGAACGATGGGTTCGATGACGGTTTGGATGTACCGTGCACTATTCAGTGTCCCCTCGACGATCACCAGTGGTGTACGGCCAGTGTAGGAGATCGCTCCCCACACCATGATGCCGGGTGTTGGCCCTGTGTGCCTCGGTCGTATGCAGTCCTGATTGTGGCGCTCACCTGCACGGCGCCAAACACGCATACGACCATCATTGGCACCAAGGCAGAAGCGACTCTCATCGCTGAAGACGACACGTCTCTATTCGTCCCTCCATTCACGCCTGTCGCGACACCACTGGAGGCGGGCTGCACGATGTTGGGGCGTGAGCGGAAGACGGCCTAACGGTGTGCGGGACCGTAGCCCAGCTTCATGGATACGGTTGCGAATGGTCCTCGCCGATACCCCAGGAGCAACAGTGTCCCTAATTTGCTGGGAAGTGGCGGTGCGGTCCCCTACGGCACTGCGTAGGATCCTACGGTCTTGGCGTGCATCCGTGCGTCGCTGCGGTCAGGTCCCAGGTCGACGGGCACGTGCACCTTCCGCCGACCACTGGCGACAACATCGATGTACTGTGGAGACCTCACGCCCCACGTGTTGAGCAGTTCGGCGGTACGTCCACCCGGCCTCCCGCATGCCCACTATACGCCCTCGCTCAAAGTCCGTCAACTGCACATACGGTTCACGTCCACGCTGTCGCGGCATGCTACCAGTGTTAAAGACTGCGATGGAGCTCCGTATGCCACGGCAAACTGGCTGACACTGACGGCGGCGGTGCACAAATGCTGCGCAGCTAGCGCCATTCGACGGCCAACACCGCGGTTCCTGGTGTGTCCGCTGTGCCGTGCGTGTGATCATTGCTTGTACAGCCCTCTCGCAGTGTCCGGAGCAAGTATGGTGGGTCTGACACACCGTTGTCAATGTGTTCTTTTTTCCATTTCCAGGAGTGTATATTCTCAGAAATGTCTTCGTCAAATTAAGGCCTATGTTTGAAACTAGTAGACTTTTATTGGGCCGGATTGTCCTTTTCGCCAGTGCTAGTCTGCGTTTTATATCCTTGCTCCGTCCGGCATTGGTTATTTTGCTACCTTGGTGGCAGAATTCCTTAACTTCACCTACTTGGTGAGCCCCAATTCTTATGGCACATTGCTCGTTGGTCTCATTTCTGCTACTTTTCATTACTTTCGTTTTTCTTCGATTCGCTCTCACTCCATATTCTGTACTCATTATATCGTTCATTCCATTCAACAGATCCTGTAATTCTTCTTCACTTTCGCTGAGGATAGCAATGTCATCAGCGAATCTTATCATTGATATCCTTTCATCTTGAATTTTAATTCCACTCTTGGACCTTCCTTTTATGTCTCTCATTGCTTCTTCGATGTATAGATTAAACAGTAGGAGTGAAAAACTACATCCCTGTCTTGCACCCTTTTTAATCCGAGCACTTGGTTCTTCGTTTATCACACTTATTATTCCCTTTTGTTTTTTGTACATATGATATATTAACCGTCTGTTAATATAGATTACCACTAATTCCCTCAGAATTTCGAACATCTAGCACCATTTGTTACTGTCGAACACTTTTTCCAGGTCGACAAATCCTATGAATATATCTTGAGTTTTCTTTAGCTTTACTTCCATTACCAACTGCAATGTCGTGACCGCCTCTCTGGTGCCTTTACCTTTCTTAATGCCAAATTGATAGTCATCTAAGACATCCTAGATTTTATTTTCCATTTTTCTGCATACTATTCTTGTCAGCAGCTTGGATGCATGTGCTGATTCTGCGATAATCCTCGCACTTGACGGTTCTTGCCGTCTTCGATACTGAATGGATGATGTTTTTTCCGAAAGTCAGATGGTATATCGGCATAGCCTACTCATACATCCAACACACCAACGTGAGGTATCGAATATATTGGTTCCCCCTACTTATACCTCCCGAGGAGATCACGAATGTAAAATTAGAGAGATTCGAGCGCGCACGGAGGCTTTCAGACAGTCGTTCTTCCCGCGAACCACACGCGACTGAAACAGAAAAGGGAGGTAATGACAGTGGCACGTAAAGTGCCCTCCGCCACACACCGTTGGGTGGCTTGCGGAGTATAAATGTAGATGTAGATGTAGATAGCCTTTTTGTTACCACTTCCCGCAATGATATTAGAAGTTCTGATGGAATGTTATTTGTCCCTTCTGCCTTATTCGATCTTAAACCTTCCAAAGCTCTTTTAAATTCTGATCCCCTATGTGTTCCTTATAGACTTCATTTTCATCTTCTATCAATCAGATAATTCCCGCCCTTCATAAAGGCGTTCAACCTACTCTTTGCACATATACACTATCTCCTCTGTATTTAATAGTGAAATTTCCATTGGACTCTTGATGTTACCACCCTAGCTTTTTATTTGACTTTCTATATGCTGAGTCAGTCCTTCGAGAATGACATCTCCTTCGATTACTTCATATTTTTCGTACCTTCATTTCATCTTAGTTTCCATGGTGGAAGGTGTTCCAAACAGAGAGCTGTCATTGAATTTCTTTAGGTAGAAAACCAGAGCATCGCAGATATTCATAGGCGCTTGCAGAATGTCTACGCAAAAGTGGCAGTGAAAAAATAAAGGTGAGTCGTTGGGCGAGGCGCTTGTCATCACCGCAACAAGATCGCACAAACTTGTCCTAGCCTCCGCGCATTGGGAGGCCGCACACAGCTGTGACTCCTGCAATGTTGCAATGTGAGGGCGCTCTCATCTGAGGTGACCTGATCACAATCGAACATCTCCCAGCACAACTGGACGTCTCAGTTGTAGTACTGACACACACGTCCACCAGTTAGAGTCCTCAAAGGCGTGTACCCATTGAATTCCTCGTCGCCTAAGACCATAAAGAGCAACGACGAACCATATATGCGAAATTGCTTGCGCGTTACGAGGCTGATAGTGACAATTCTACGTCGAACATAGTCACGGGCGATGAAACATTGGTTCATAACTTCGAACCGGAAACAAAACGGCAATCCCTGAACTGGCGCCACACCATCTCTCCTCCGAAGTAGTAGTTCAAATCCCCGCCCTCATCCTGTAAAGTCAAGGCGACGGTCTTTTGACAGTCTGAAGCGGTTATTCTATTTGATGTCCTCGTTCACAATACAACGATCAACCATGAAGTGTATCGTGCTACCCTCAGGATATTGAAGAGACGACTTCAGCGTATTCGTCGCCATAAAAATGGAAACGAACTTCTTCTTCTGCATGACGACGCAAGGCCTCACAGAAGTATGCGCACCCAAGAGGAGCTCACGAAACTTCTGTGGACTGTTTTCTCCTCATCCACCCTACAGCCTGGACCTCGCACCTTCCAACTTCTATCTGTTTGTCTAGCAAGATGTTGGCTCCGACGGCTACCAGTAGAGTGGTACAATGCGAGCATACAGTCGCATTGAACGAAGATAATGTTGAAAAATAAGGTTTTGTAGCAAAACGAGTGGAGAATGATGCGGTGTATTGGAATCCTTAATAAAACGTATCAGATTTAAGAAAAAAACTGTGATGCATTACGTATTGAACTTCCCTCGTACTGTAAAAATTACGAGCGTTGTTAAGCAAACTTATAACTCTCTTATTTTCACAACTACTTCTTAAGTCTTCTTTAACAGGTACTTTTAACACGTTTCCAAGCTTCAGCAATGACATGGGTCTTCCAGCTTACATGGTACATGTTTCAGTGTTATTTCTCCACATCTAAGCTATACCGTATTGATAACATCCACTCCTTGTGCTTTTCCATTTTGTGTTTCGCTAATGGTTCTTCTAGTCCTCTATTGTTACATTGTCAGCAAGCGTGTAATGTGTTGTTTCTGATGTTCCTATCTGATGGTGATATATCCGTTGTTCTTCAAGTAGCCTATCATATGTAACTTTGCAACCATTGTTTCAAATTATGTTTGATGTCTTCACATTCCACAAAAAAATTCTTGCCTATCATTCACATTTTGCGTAATTATTTTTATAAGTCAATGTCGATACAGTCGATCAAATTCAAGAGTCTTCTGTCGACGCTGCGTCATAAATCGTGGTACTTCTATTTATGAAGGAGGCACAACCACAGCAGAATTTGATAACTTGTTGTGGACAGTGAGAAGTTCCAATGCAGCATGCCTTCTAGCTTTCGCAATCCATTATAGTCACTGGTTATGTCTGATTTCAAAGGTATGTTGTGCTCCACACTTTGCACTACGGTTATTGACCATCATCTGCACAATACATTTGCAGTACAGAAGCACGGGATCAGATAATGAGCGCCGACCGTTCAGAATTACTGCTCTTAGTGTGTGCTTAGCAACATCATAGCTCTAGTGACAACCGAGCGATTGCTTTATGGTGGTAATCGAAACATAGCATGTTTCCTGCTCACCGCACTAGTACTGATGCCCTTTTCTTTCCATATTAGTCTTCCGAAGGGTTTCCTTACAATGCGTTTCAGTGCAAGACACGCTAAATTTGCGCTTTTCTGTCCCGCATGTAGAACGCTGTCTCAACGTGAAAGCGTCATAGGGCATTATAGGGTAAGATGGGTCTTGGTACTGATGAGTGCAACCTAATAGCTATGCAAAATTCTATTTCCAGGTCTGAATTAGCTACAGGCAACAAATAAATACAGCCTTCAGTCATGTAAGAATATTAGATAATTTCTACGGATGATTCACTAGACTGAAACGTTATTTGCCGTCAGAGAGAATTTCTAATTATTTCTCTTCGTATTAGGATACACCGAGACACCAGTGTATCTTACGCAGTGGTGTCACGGAGAAAGCAGTGGATCAATTGTCCTCTACTGGAGATGGGCGGAAACGTAGACCATGCAGGCAGACGATTGTCCTAAAAGTCCTATAGTGTTATCCATAAAGAGGCGTAGTGCACATTGGCTGCAGTAAGTGGACGACAGGCGACGGACGTTGAACCCCCTGCACCGTGGCGCGCCAGAGCGGACGTGCTTCTCGAAAAGGCAGGCGGGAGCGAAAGGCCAGCTGTTAACCGAGTCAGCGTGGCAGCGTCCCGGTTAGAGTGACTGGAGAGAAGCAAGCCGGTGGCCAGCCTAACGGGAAACAGTGGTGACGTGCGGGTGACGAACTCTGGACCGGTGGCCTGGACGCTGCGTCCGGCGGTGCCCGACGTCAGTGGCTTAGAGCTGGAAGGACCTCAGTTCGTACCTCGGACCATGAGACAGGAACCTTAGCTGGCAGTCTCATGGAGACAACGGCAGAGTGAAGACGACTTGGTGTATAGGCCGTCAGGTAGCGATCGTTGGTTCGCATCCCGGCTGCGTCGATGATAGTTGCATCAGAAGAGGTTCAGTGACCCCGCTGCAGAGACTGACAGACGGCGTGTGTTGATGCATAGCCCAGCTGTGCTGATGACCATCTCGGCTGGCACGGGGATATATGCTTGTTACAAAGCAGGTTTGGCCACCGACATTCTACTTTGTCTTTTATACTCCTAATTACAATATCTAGGATATATACAAGTTTCTTTTTCCTTGCTGTTATTCTTCCCAAAAATTATGGTGGCGGATCCGTTGTCTGAGTACACATTACATGAATTTACAAACTAATGTAAATTAATTCCTCCTCTGAAACCTACTTATTCAGATTATGTAATTCACTGTTCTGATCGTTTTCTATTAATTAGTTTTGCTGGAAATGATCTATTTCAAAAGTTACTGTGTTTCGAAGACTTTTCATCTAGAAGGCATCCACAAAATTTAGTGAGCTAATAAACAGATACCTAAAAGCAGATTATCTCTAAACTGTAGACCAATGTTTGGTCATCTCAAAGACATATCAAACCTAATTAATTCATGAGATATAATTAATCAAAGATTTCAAGCAGCCCAAACTTTCAGCTCATATTGTGACCAAACCACTATAAATTTTTGGAATATGTTAACATAATATTAATGGGTTAAATTTTCTGGGCCCAACGACACCAGTGACAAATATATAATTCCCATAATTAATAACTGAGCAATTTTTAATATTCAGATGTTAAAAATCAATGTGGATGCCAAACCTAAAAGTCAAGGATTTCCATAGTATAAGCGTAACTTGGTTCTGTATATTTTAATAGCTACTGCTCATATGGATAATTCAATAAACAAAGCTAACAGTAATTATTACATCTATTTAAAGAGGAATAATGTGACCTTGCGAAATTTCAAATAATAATCAAATAACCAAAATCACATAATAGTCTATCGCGCGTCTACACAAAGACGAAACGTGCGCAATTCCGTAATTACCCTTCTAGTTTTTCTTGGAGTTAAGCCTTTGTCAGTACGTAACTTGCTCTGGGATTTCAGCATTCTCTACACTGTGTGCTCTAGCGTTGTTGTTGCCGGCCGCGGTGGCCGAGCGGTTCTAGGCGCTTCAGTCCAGAACCGCGTGACTGCTACGGTCGCAGGTTCGAATCCTGCCTCGGGCATGGATGTGTGTGAAGTCCTTAGGTTTAAGTAGTTCTAAGTCTAGGGGACTGATGACCTCAGATGTTAAGTCCCATAGTGCTCAGAGCCATTTGAACCATCTAGCGTTGTTGTTTGAACAAGTCTCGGAATTATTCGAGAGTACGAGCATTGTCTGTTAGAATTAGTGATAGACGTAACAAGCAACATTCGTAAACATGCCCCTGTACACTAAAGAATTATTATCATCATTCCGTGTCCCTTGTGCACAAAAATGGTTCAAATGGCTCTGAGCACTATGGGACTCAACATCTGAGGTCATTAGTCCCCTAGAACTTAGAACTACTTAAACCTAACCAACCTAAGGACATCACACACACCCATGCCCGAGGCAGGATTCGAACCTGCGACCGTAGCAGTCCCGCGGTTCCGGACTGTAGCGCCAGAACCGCACGGCCACTACGGCCCTTGTGCACAATTTGTTGATCTGCTTACAGGAAAAATTACTTTGTGTGCCAATCAATTCATTATTCTCATGCCATTTTATGCTATTTTAAAGTTATTCGTCAAATGTGAGTACAAGAAGAGATGCATAAACATTTATTATCTGTAATGAGTCTTGGCCTTTAGCGATAGGCATCAAACTCGGTAAATAAACATGCGTAGTGATTTTGTGTGAACATTTGAAAAGAACTACTGGTACACCCATATCACGAACATTTTCAGATAAAGGACCACTATCGCAGCTATCGAGAGGCAACATTAATCTACAGGTAGGTCTCCCTTACATCTTTACTCACTGAGGTGACAAAAGTCATGGGATACCACCGAATATAGTGTCGGCCTTCCCTTTGCCCGGCATAGTCCAACAACTCACCTTAGTACGGACTCAACTAGTGTTTGGCAGCCATCTGCAGAAATACTGAGCCATGTTACCTCTATAGCAGTCCATAACTGCGAAGGGGTTGCAAGCGCAGGATTTTGTCCACGAACTGACCTCTCTATTATGTCCCATAAATGTTCGATCCCCCCATGAACCATGGACCTTGCCGTTGGTGGGCAGGCTTGCGTGCCTCAGCGATACAGATAGCCGTTCCGTAGGTACAACCACAACGGAGGGGTATCTGTTGAGAGGCCAGACAAACGTGTGGTTCCTGAAGAGGAGCAGCAGCCTTTTCAGTAGTTGCAAGGGCAACAGTCTGGATGATTGACTGATCTGGCCTTGTAACAATAACCAAAACGGCCTTGCTGTGCTGGTACTGCGAACGGCTGAAAGCAAGGGGAAACTACGGCCGTAATTTTTCCCGAGGGCATGCAGCTTTACTGTGTGATTAAATGATGATGGCGTCCTCTTGGGTAAAATATTCCGGAAGTAAAATAGTCCCCCATTCGGATCTCCTGGCAAGGAACTACTCAAGAGGATGTCGTTATCAGGAGAAAGAAAACTGGCGTTCTACGGATCGGAGCGTGGAATGTCAGATCCCTTAATCGGGCAGGTAGGTTAGAAAATTTAAAAAGGGAAATGGATAGGTTAAAGTTAGATATTGTGGGAATTAGTGAAGTTCGGTGGCAGGAGGAACAAGACTTCTGGTCACGTAACTGCAGGGTTATAAACACAAAGTCAAATAGGAGTAATGCAGGAGTAGGTTAAATAATGAATAGGAAAATAGGAATGCGGGTAAGCTACTACAAACAGCATAGTGAACGCATTATTGTGGCCAAGATTGATACGAAGCCCACACCTACTACAGTAGTACAAGTTTATATGCCAACTAGCTCTGCAGATGACGAAGAAATTGAAGAAATGTATGATGAGATAAAAGAAATTATTCAGATAGTGAAGGGTGACGAAAATTTAATAGTCATGGGTGACTGGAATTCGAGTGTAGGAAAAGGGAGAGAAGGAAACGTAGTAGGTGAATATGGATTGGGGCTAAGAAATGAAAGAGGAAGCCGCCTGGTAGAATTTTGCACAGAGCACAACTTAATCATAGCTAACACTTAGTTTAAGAATCATGGTAGAAGGTTGTATACATGAAAGAACCCTGGAGATACTAAAAGGTATCAGATAGATTATATAATGGTAAGACAGAGATTTAGGAACCAGGTTTTAAATTGTAAGACATTTCCTGGGGCAGATGTGGACTCTGACCACAATCTATTGGTTATGACCTGTAGACTAAAACTGAAGAAACTGCAAAAAAGTGGGAATTTAAGGAGATGGGACCAGAGGTTGTACAGAGTTTCAGGGACAGCATAAGGGAACAATTGACAGTAATGGGGGAAAGAAACACAGTTGAAGAAGAATGGGTAGCTTTGAGGGATGAAGTAGTGAAGGCAGCAGAGGATCAAGTAGGTAAAAAGACGAGGGCTAGTAGAAATCCTTGGGTAACAGAAGAAATATTGAATTTAATTGATGAAAGGAGAAAATATAAAAATGCAGTAAATGAAGCAGGCAAAAAGGAATACAACCGTCTCAAAAATGAGATCGACAGGAAGTGCAAAATGGCTAAGCAGGGATGGCTAGAGGACAAATGTAAGGATGTAGAGGCTTATCTCACTAAGGGTAAGATAGATACTGCCTACAGGAAAATTAAAGAGACCTTTGGAGATAAGAGAACCACTTGTATGAACATCAAGAGTTCAGATGGAAACCCAGTTCTAAGCAAAGAAGGGAAAGCATAAATGTGGAAGGAGTATATAGAGGGTCTATACAAGGGCGATGCACTTGAGGGCAGTATTATGGAAATGGAAGAGGATGTAGATGAAGATGAAATGGGAGATACGATACGGCGTGAAGAGTTTGACAGAGCACTGAAAGACCTGAGTCGAAACAAGGCCCCCGGAGTAGACAACATTCCATTAGAACTACTGACGGCCTTGGGAGAGCCAGTCCTGACAAAACTCTACCATCTGGTGAGCAAGATGTATGAAACAGGCGAAATACCGTCAGACTGCAAGAAGAATATAATAATTCCAATCCCAAAGAAAGCAGGTGTTGACAGATGTGAAAATTACCGAACAATCAGTTTAATAAGCCACAGCTGCAAAATACTAACTCGAATTCTTTACAGACGAATGGAAAAACTAGTAGAAGCCGACCTCGGGGAAGATCAGTTTGGATTCCGTAGAAATACTGGAACATGTGAGGCAATACTGACCTTACGACTTATCTTAGAAGAAAGATTAAGGAAAAGCAAACCTATGTTCCTAGCATTTGTAGACTTAGAGAAAGCTTTTGAGAATGTTGACTGGAATACCCTCTTTCAAATTCTAAAGGTGGCAGGGGTAAAATACAGGGAGCGAAAGGCTATTTACAATTTGTACAGAAACCAGATGGCAGTTATAAGAGTCTAGGGACATGAAAGGGAAGCAGTGGTTGGGAAGGGAGTAAGAAAGGGTTGTAGCCTCTCCCCGATGTTATTCAATCTGTATATTGAGCAAGCAGTAAAGGAAACAAAAGAAAAATTCGGAGTAGGTATTAAAATCCATGGAGAAGAAATAAAAACTTTGAGGTTCGCCGATGACATTGTAATTCTGTCAGAGACAGCAAAGGACTTGGAAGAGCAGTTGAACGGAATGGATGGTGTCTTGAAGGGAGGATATAAGATGAACATCAACAAAAGCAAAACGAGGATAATGGAATGTAGTCGAATTAAGTCGGGTGATGCTGAGGGAATTAGATTAGGAAATGAGACACTTAAAGTAGTACATCTACATCTACATCTACATCTATACTCCGCGAGCCACCTTACGGTGTGTGGCGGAGGGTACTTATTGTACCACTATCTGATCCCCCCTTCCCTGTTCCATTCACGAATTGTGCGTGGGAAGAACGACTGCTTGTAAGTCTCCGTATTTGCTCTAATTTCTCGGATCTTTTCGTTGTGATCATTACGCGAGATATATGTGGGCGGTAGTAATATGTTGCCCATCTCTTCCCGGAATGTGCTCTCTCGTAATTTCGATAATAAACCTCTCCGTATTGCGTAACGCCTTTCTTGAAGTGTCCGCCACTGGAGCTTGTTCAGCATCTCCGTAACGCTCTCGCGCTGACTAAATGTCCCCATGACGAATCGCGCTGCTTTTCGCTGGATCATGTCTATCTCTTCTATTAATCCAACCTGGTAAGGGTCCCATACTGATGAGCAATACTCAAGAATCGGACGAACAAGCGTTTTGTAAGCTACTTCTTTCGTCGATGAGTCACATTTTCTTAGAATTCTTCCTATGAATCTCAACCTGGCGCCTGCTTTTCCCACTATTTGTTTTATGTGATCATTCCACTTCAGATCGCTCCGGATAGTAACTCCTAAGTATTTTACGGTCGTTACCGCTTCCAATGATTTACCACCTATGGCATAATCGTACTGGAATGGATTTCTGCCCCTATGTATGCGCATTATATTACATTTATCTACGTTTAGGGAAAGCTGCCAGCTGTCGCACCATGCATTAATCCTCTGCAGGTCTTCCTGGAGTACGTACGAGTCTTCTGATGTTGCTACTTTCTTGTAGACAACCGTGTCATCTGCAAATAGCCTCACGGAGCTACCGATGTTGTCAACTAAGTCATTTATGTATATTGTAAACAATAAAGGTCCTATCACGCTTCCTTGCGGTACTCCCGAAATTACCTCTACATCTGCAGATTTTGAACCGTTAAGAATGACATGTTGAGTTCTTTCTTCTAGGAAATCCTGAATCCAATCACAAACCTGGTCCGATATTCCGTAAGCTCGTATTTTTTTCATTAAACGTAAGTGCGGAACCGTATCAAATGCCTTCCTGAAGTCCAGGAATACGGCATCAATCTGCTCGCCAGTGTCTACGGCACTGTGAATTTCTTGGGCAAATAGGGCGAGCTGAGTTTCACATGATCTCTGTTTGCGGAATCCATGTTGGTTATGATGAAGGAGATTTGTATTATCTAAGAACGTCATAATACGAGAACACAAAACATGTTCCATTATTCTACAACAGATTGACGTAAGCGAAATAGGCCTATAATTATTCGCATCTGATTTATGACCCTTCTTGAAAATGGGAACGACCTGCGCTTTCTTCCAGTCGCTAGGTACTTTACGTTCTTCCAGCGATCTACGATAAATTGCTGATAGAAAGGGGGCAAGTTCTTTAGCATAATCACTGTAGAATCTTAAGGGTATCTCGTCTGGTCCGGATGCTTTTCCGCTACTAAGTGATAGCAGTTGTTTTTCAATTCCGATATCGTTTATTTCAATATTTTCCATTTTGGCGTCCGTGCGACGGCTGAAGTCAGGGACCATGTTACGATTTTCCGCAGTGAAACACTTTCGGAACACTGAATTCAGTATTTCTGCCTTTCTTCGGTCGTCCTCTGTTTCGGTGCCATCGTGGTCAACGAGTGACTGAATAGGGGATTTAGATCCGCTTACCGATTTTACATATGACCAAAACTTTTTAGGGTTCTTGTTTAGATTGTTTGCCAATGTTTTATGTTCGAATTCGTTGAATGCTTCTCTCATTGCTCTCTTTACGCTCTTTTTCGCTTCGTTCAGCTTTTCCTTATCAGCTATGATTCGACTACTCTTAAACCTATGATGAAGCTTTCTTTGTTTCCGTAGTACCTTTCGTACATGATTGTTATACCACGGTGGATCTTTCCCCTCGCTTTGGACCTTAGTCGGTACGAACTTATCTAAGGCGTACTGGACGATGTTTCTGAATTTTTTCCATTTTTGTTCCACATCCTCTTCCTCGGAAATGAACGTTTGATGGTGGTCACTCAGATATTCTGCGATTTGTGCCCTATCACTCTTGTTAAGCAAATATATTTTCCTTCCTTTCTTGGCATTTCTTATTACACTTGTAGTCATTGATGCAACCACTGACTTATGATCACTGATACCCTCTTCTACATTCACGGAGTCGAAAAGTTCCGGTCTATTTGTTGCTATGAGGTCTAAAACGTTAGCTTCACGAGTTGGTTCTCTAACTATCTGCTCGAAGTAATTCTCGGACAAGGCAGTCAGGATAATGTCACAAGAGTCTCTGTCCCTGGCTCCAGTTCTGATTGTGTGACTATCCCATTCTATACCTGGTAGATTGAAGTCTCCCCCTATTACAACAGTATGATCACGAAACTTCTTCACGACGTTCTGCAGGTTCTCTCTGAGGCGCTCAACTACTACGGTTGCTGATGCAGGTGGTCTATAGAAGCATCCGACTATCATATCTGACCCACCTTTGATACTTAGCTTAACCCAGATTATTTCACATTCGCATTCGCTAATAACTTCACTGGATATTATTGAATTCTTTACTGCTATAAATACTCCTCCACCATTGGCGTTTATCCTATCCTTGCGGTATATATTCCATTCTGTGTCTAGGATTTCGTTACTGTTCACTTCCGGTTTTAACCAACTTTCCGTTCCTAATACTATATGCGCACTATTTCCTTCAATAAGAGATACTAATTCAGGAACCTTGCCCTGGATACTCCTGCATTTTACCAATATTACGTTAACTTTTCCTGTTTTTGGTCTCTGAGGACGGACGTTCTTTATCAACGATGATAATGTCCTCTCTGGTAAGCCGTCAGGCATTTTATCGTTTCGCCCAAGGGGGGGTCCCTCTAACCTAAAAAACCCCCGTGTGCACGCCACACGTACTCTGCTACCCTAGTAGCTGCTTCCGGTGTGTAGTGCACGCCTGACCTGTCTAGGGGGGCCCTACAGTTCTCCATCCAATAACGGAGGTCGATGAATTTGCAACCATTATAGTCGCAGAGTCGTCTGAGCCTCTGGTTTAGACCCTCCACACGGCTCCAAACCAGAGGACCGCGATCGACTCTGGGCACTATGCTGCAGATATTAAGCTCAGCTTGCACTCCGCGTGCGATGCTGGTTGTCTTCACCAAATCAGCCAGTCGCCGGAAGGAACCAAGGATGGCCTCAGAACCCAAGCGGCAGGCGTCATTCGTTCCGACATGTGCTACTATCTGCAGCCGGTCACACCCAGTGCGTTCAATAGCTGCCGGAAGGGCCTCCTCCACATTACGGACGAGACCCCCCGGCAAGCACACCGAGTGCACACTGGCATTCTTCCCCGACCTACCCGCTATTTTCCTGAGGGGCTCCATAACCCGCCTAACGTTGGAGCTCCCTATAACTAATAGGCCCGCCCTCTGTGACTGTCGGGACCTTGCCGGAGAATCGGCCACTGGCCCAACAGGCGAGGCATCCTGTGGTGGCTCGGAAACGATGTCATCACCACTAGGAAGCACCTCGTACCTGTTGGAAAGGGGTAAGGCAGCTGCCACGCGGCCAGATCCCACCTTCGCCTTTCGGCCAGGCACGCGAGAGCCCACCACTGTCCGCCATTCACCCTGGAGTGATGGCTGACCGGTAAGATGCTCACTGCCGGAAGACGCAGCGACATCAGGGGTTCCATGTGATTCCAAGGCCACCGAAGTAGGCATAGGTCTCACCACAGTTGCCCCAACGCCACTACGAGCCGACGCCTGCGCCTCGAGCTCGATGAGCCTAACAGACAAAGCCTCCACCTGCCCCCGAAGAGTGGCCAATTCTCCTTGCGTCCGCTCACAACAACCACAGTCCCTACACATGACTATGTTTACCCTACCCTATACGGTGACAAATTCCCAAGGAGTTTTGCTATTTGGGGAGCAAAATAACTGATGATGGTCGAAGTAGAGAGGATATAAAATGTAGATTGGCAATGGCAAGGAAAGCGTTTCTGAAGAAGAGAAATTTGTTGACATCGAGTATAGATTTAAGTGTCAGGATGTCATTTCTGAAAGTATTTGTATGGAGTGTAGCCATGTATGGAAGTGAAACATGGACGGTAAATAGTTTGGACAAGAAGAGAATAGAAGCTTTCGAAATGTAGTGCTACAGAAGAATGCTGAAGATTAGATTGGTAGATCACATAACTAATGAGGAAGTATTGAATAGGATTGGGGAAAAGAGAAGTTTGTGGCACAACTTGACCAGAAGAAGGGATCGGTTGGTAGGACATGTTCTGAGGCATCAAGGGATCACCAATTTAGCATTGGAGGGCAGCGTGGAGGGTAAAAATCGTAGGGGGAGACCAAGAGATGAATACACTAAGCAGATTCAGAAGGATGTAGGTTGCAGTAGGTACTGGGAGATGAAGAAGCTTGCACAGGATAGAGTAGCATGGAGAGCTGCATCAAACCAGTCTCAGGACTGAAGACCACAACAACAACAACAACAACAAATGTTCGATGAGATTCATGCCGGGCGATCAGGGTGGCCAAATCATTCGCTCGAAATGTTCTTCAAACCAATCGTGAACCACTGTGTTCCGGTGCGCTGTCATCCAAAAAAATTCTATATTTGTTTGGGAACAAGAAGTCCTTGAATGACTGCAAATTGTCTCCAAGTAGCCGAAAGTAACCATTTCCCGTCAATGATTGGTTCAGTTGGACCAGAGGAGCCAGTCCTTTATGGAGTCACTATCAGCTTGCACAATGCCTTGTTAACAACTTCGGTCCATGGCTTCGTGGGGTCTGCGCCACACTTTAACCCTACCATCAGCTCTTACCAACTGAAATCGGTAGTCATGTGACCAGGTTACGGTTTTCCAGTCGTCTTGGGTCCAACCGATGTGGTCAGGAGCCCTGGAGAGGCGCTGCAGGCGATGTCGTGCTCTTAGCGAAGCCACTCGTGTCGGTCGTCTGTTGCCATAAACCATTAATGTCGCATTTCGCCGCATTGTCCTAAAGGATACATTCATCATATGTCCCACATTGATTTTTGCAGTTATTTCACGCAGTGTTGCTTGTCTGTTTGCACTGACAACTCTAAGCAAACGCCGACGAAGGCCGTTGGCCACTACGTTGTCTGTGGTGAGAAGTAATGCCTGAAATTTGGTATTTTCGGCACACTTTTGGAACTGTTGATGGTGGAATATTAAATTCCCTAACGATTTCCGAAATGAAATGTCCCATGTGTCTAAGCGCCAACTACCATTTCGTGTTCAAAAGTCTGTTAATTCCCGTCGTGCGGCCGTACTTACGTCGGAATCCTTTGCCAATGCGCTGCCCTTTTATACCTTGTGTACGCGATATGGATATATATGGATAGCAATATGCAAAGGTACAGATGGCGGAAGTATCGCGTACACGAGGTGTGAAAGAGCAGTGCATTGGTGGAGCTGTCGTTTTTACTCAGGTGACTGATGTGAGAAGATTGACCGCAGAAAGATTCTACTGCCGCTAACGTACATTTCGTGTAAGGACCGCGAAAACAATGTAAGAGAAATTAGGGTCCGTACGGACGCATGTAGACAGTCGTCTTTCCCTAGCTCCATTTGTGAGTGCAACAGAAAAGGAAATTATGAGTAGTGGTACAAGATATCCTCCGCCATGCACCATACGGTGGCTTGCGTAGTTTTATGTAGATGTAGAACAGGCACAGATAATTATACAGTAGCGGTCTCTGTATGACCAGCACCACGGTGGACACAAAACGGCTGCCGCCACCAAGTGCGCCGTATTTTCCCGATATAGAGCTTTATTCAGAATAGCTCATTTCATCGGTATGTATGCGATATTACAAACTTTATCCTGTTTAGGCAAATGGAGCAGATCGGTTGGTTCTTTTTGAATTTAATGTGACTTATATTGGGCTTGTGGTACCTTTGATTGACGGGCGGTTCTTTGGAAAATCGCATAAAAACGGTTTTTTACTGTATCTTAGTGTCACCAGCGGACCAAACCCCAGCCCTGGATTCCGAGACGGCTACGTGCAGAAAATGTCAGTAATATTTACGATGTATTTCAAAGATTCTGATTTAGAACAACCTTGAAAATTTTCTTCATATCTTGATTCGTTTCCGAGATACAGAGGTTCAAAGTTACCCTAACTGTACTCGTAAA
The DNA here is from genome assembly GCF_023864275.1 of Schistocerca cancellata. Lineage (NCBI taxonomy): Eukaryota > Metazoa > Arthropoda > Insecta > Orthoptera > Acrididae > Schistocerca > Schistocerca cancellata. The sequence goes on along the minus strand of NC_064627.1, from coordinate 406,421,114 downwards.
ATACGCACTTAAAATCCGGTGTGAGGCGAAAATATAGTTTATACAATGACGTAACACGAAGAAATATGCTGAAAAGTGTCTCCGTTATCATCTGGGAACCCCATGTTGTAGTGCAACAAAAAAATTCTTTTTTGCACGTAAAACTCGGTCTGAGGTGTAAAATTAGTTTTGCGTTATTTCATTTCACGTAATTATGCTATCTAAATTGTACTGGCCAATACATTTGTTTTCATATGAGTTACATGCCCAGCAGCAGGGGGAGAAAGAAGGGAGTCAGAGGAAAAATGCTCCTATCAGAGGACAAAAAATGCTCTTATGTTCCTGTTTGTTTAAAAGACTCTCACTGAAAAGTGGAGTACCATCCTACCTCATCCTACCTTCTTCAGAACATTTACAAATTTTCCTATAACTTTTGGCATGCGATGCTGAGTGACAGTGGGAAAGAGACGGAAGATAGTGGACAATCACTGTGTTATGCAAAGAGCGAAGGAGACAATTGCAGTGTGAGAGAAAGAGAGGATGACAGTGGCAGTGGAGCATATTTCACAGTGACAGAACAGTACTTGGAAAAAGAGTAAATGACGCACTGCAGGGGGGGGGAGGAATAAAGAGAAAGAGAAACTGAAAGGAATGAGAGCCACTGATAATAAGAATCAGAGTATATGACAATGACAATGAGGCAGAGAGAGATAGTGTTAGAAGAGGCAGTAGTAGTAGGAAGGAAGGAAGGAATGATGTATTAGCATTACGAGGGAGAAAGAAGGAGACACTGGCAGAGAGAGTAGACTGTAGTAATAGGACAGAACGAAGGGAGCTGTGACTATGACAATTACAGAGAGGCACAAAGAGATGATGACAATGAGACGAATAAGTGAGTAAGAGAGGGCAATTTGGAGTGGATGGGTAAGAGGGATTGACAAAGCTGGACTAGTGGGCGTGATTCAGTTACGGTTAGGGGAACCTGTGGGAGTTTGAGGTGAGTGGCATGTTAAAGAAAAAAAACGCGGTTTAGAAAAGTACGAACTTCGGTAAGAGGTCCAGCATGACTGACACCTTGCAGAAACAATCAACCTTACGTCCTCCTGATGTGAAAGTATGCATATTCAATATCACTGTTAATATTATGTATTATAAAGCGGTAGCCAAATCTCATAAATGAGTTACGAACATTCTTGACAAACATTCCAAAGAAAAGAGTGTAATAGAAATTATAGCAAACATCACTTGTAGAGTTTTAAAGATTATGGTCTACTATGCGGAAACTTTTGTAAAGCAAACTACTTCTATTATCACTCTAACTTACGATGTACATTTTCGATTCCCTTTCAAAAATATGGGTGCAGCTAAGCTGTGTAATGTATTTCACGAATGGCTCGCTTTTTCTTCCTCGACAGTGAAAGCTTGAACGCTTGGCCTGAAGAGCTTACTCTCGGATGCGAGCGGAGAGCTGGAAAAGATTACTGCCTGTGGCCATCGTATTTTTCCTGCCGCGGCAGGCAGTTTGGAGCACAAGATTATGATACACAACAGTCGACCTGGGTCGTCACAGTAAAGCATGGCCGCTAGGGTGCGCCTACGTCACACTGCAGCTTTATCGCTGACCGTTGGTCCGGAGTAAGCGTCGAAGAAACACTACAATAGACGCATTTGATGGCCTAAATAAAACAGCAAGTACATTTTAGAAACTGTCCGCGTTTGTCCTCCGAATATTACCGAACAGTACTGCTGCAAAAACAATGTAAGCACTTTTCGGGGTATATATCTTTCCATCACAACGTATTTAGCAACTAAGTGTGTGTGTGTGTGTGTGTGTGTGTGTGTGTGTGTGTGTGTGTGTGTAAAATACAGAGGATTTTAACAATGTATCACACAAACCACACTAGACATTTTTTCTTACCATCTGACTTTTGTGATGTTTCAGGTAACACGCCACGGATAGTCAACGTAGCAACTTACTACGTCAAAGCACAGTGGTTGATGGTGAGAAATGACATCGATTCACAGTAAGCAAAGCACAATACAATACAATGAATTCATGTACTTTATTACCTTCAGACGTACGATATTATTGTTGGAGCATCTAGGATCAGTCACGTTTTGGCTGTCTGTGAAGTTGAACAAGCGACGATAAAGCGTAAACTACGAACTCACACTAAAGAAAGATAACTCATTATGAATGACACATTGTGGAGCATGTACATAAAGAACTGTACTCGTTGCGTTCAACATCTCTCCACAGGAGATCGTGCAAACTAGAAAAATGTCTACATGTGTGGACAGCCGTCAGTGAAGTTTACTCGGAGATCTCGCTAAGGCTTTCATGGAGGCATCACGTGTGTTGTTATCTATCCGATTTCGTTCTTGAGATCAAAGGAGAGTCGACGAAATGGGGTCATATAGGATTTCCGAGTCGAAGGAATTCACGACTTGACACAATGTACAGCATATAAATGGTGCCTATATTCCGGGCTCATAAGATACCTACAGATCATTTGGCGCAGTGGTTAGCACACGTAGGACGACGTCTCAAATCCGTGTCCGAACATCCTGATTTACGTTTCCCACTATTTCCCTAAATTGCTCCAACCAAAAACCGGGATGGTTCCTTTGAAACGGCACTGCCAATCTTTCCCCATCCTTTGGTAATCCTAGCTTATGTTCTGTCTCCAATGACCTCGTTAAAATGTGTTGTATTGACTAGGGCCTCCCCTCGTGCAGACCGTTCGCCGCGTGCAAGTCTTACGATTTGACGACACTTCGGCGACTTGCGCGTCGATGGGGATGAAATGATGATGATTAGGACAACACAACACCCAGTCACTGAGCGGAGAAACTCTCCGACCCCCCCCCCCCCCCCCCCCGGGTCCTTAGGATTGAGATTCTGTCGCGCTACCCACTCAGGTACCGGGGACATGAGCTCGTTCTCGACGGGGAGTTGAACTCTTATCTTCCACTCTACCTTTCATAGGATATCTGGGTAATAAAACGGCCACTGCCAAAGAAAGATACTGTTCATCGTTGGCCTAGCTGTGGTGTACCTAACGAACAAAAATACCGGATTTACACACAAAGGACATTAAGCATTATAAAAATAATGCAAGCCATATGTTGCTCCTGCCACTGATTGCCAAATCTTATCAACTTCCATAACCGCTCATACAGTTCCTATCTAGAATAACAGGATATTCATCCATTTGGACGGTTGTAGTCTCATTTGCATAGAGGATGCTTCTCAAACACAATAGGCTCTTGTGTGAATGGACTTGTGGTGTAATGACCTACGTCAGGTGTCTGCAGATATTTATAGATGATCATGCTATCTCAAACAACGTTTCGACAAACTGACTAAATGGCTTCGACAAATTACGTCTTATTAATTAGGAACACGTGACTTTTCGTAGAATATAAAACTCTTCTTCTTTTTAAATGTCACGGACAGATAACCAGCATGATACGGTTCGATAATGACAAAGCAGTAATCGACGAAAATTGACAGGAAATGAGACGGATGCTTGACTTAATGTAACGTATGCTAGCTGATGGTTATAATATGCAAAGAGATCACAAACAAACTTAAGGTACTGGTGTTTGCAACAGGTAAACAGACGTTCTGCAATAGATCACCAAGAGAAGATTTTCATAAAGAACATGTTACATCGAAGAGACAGAATGACTGGAGACAGTCATGTAGGAGTCGTTGCTGCTAGCTGTAGTTAAGGAGCTGCTGAGGGGAAAAAGTCGCAACGGTAGGCCTACCTACGAGTGTACAATGCAGTTAGCACATTACCTGGGATGCAGGAAGCACGCTAAAATGATTGCTTTGGTAGTGACGGTGTTACGTTGCGGGGAGTCACAATGTTGCTCGGGCGTTCTGACTGCCACATCTCTGAACACGGTACACTCACCTGTCAGCGCTATTGTCCCAATGAACTCCTTCCCGACGTGCGTCTTATCAGGAGTGGATACGGCCCTGACTTCATTCTTATTGGTGACAACAGGCGACCATATAGAACAGCGCAGAGCAAGGAGCTCTCGGAACAAGGGGATATTCGACGAACAGACTGGCCTGCCCGTTACCCCGACATAAATCCCATCGAGCACGCATAGGGTGCGCCGAGGAGACGTACCGCAGCACGTCCACAAGCACCAACGGCCATCCAGCAACTGACCGCGCTGGTGGAGGACTGGATCCCCCTACCATAAGAACTCCTCACCAACCTTGTGGCCGTCACGGGAGCACGTTGCAGAGCATGCTTTACCGTTATGGTGATGACACGTCCTATTAAGAACCATGTCTCGCCTTTTGTACTGTCAAGGGCACCATCATAAATAGCAGTGACTTTAGTGTAAGTCTTCGTCTTAAGCCACTATCCCTGAGGGAGGCTGGCGGTCCACGTAGGGCTCTGGACGTGACACTGCAGCGTGGACACCATCTTCTGACGTGCTACTGTATATCTCCGAATGTCCTAAAGGAACGACTTCCTTCGTCGTGTACAGGTGAGTGTACCGTGTTCAGAGATGTGGCAGTCAGAACGCCCGAGCAACATTAAGACTCCCCGCAACGTAACACCTTCGTCCTTTCCTTATATTTCCGCTCTAATGATGAGTTGTAATAACGTATCTTTTGCTTCTTATAAGGTGTTTCATATATTGAGTTTTACCTTGCTTTATAGTGATCCGTACTCTTGTCCTTACGTGTTGAGCGCTAGTGTAGTTTGAGTGTACAGCTTTCATTGTATTATAATACTGAGTCTTAAACGTAAATCGGTGTAAGATAATTGTGCATTCAAAGACCACAAATGTCCAGTCACCTTAGATTGCAGAGTTTGATGTACCCAGTTTGATCGTGCAGATGGCCAGTTATTTCTTATCAAGAAAAATAACACACTATGAGGTCTCGCTTAAGTGACGATTTAGTCGACAAAATGGATGGATGTACCCAAAGAAACCTACAAAAATCACTTTGAGAAAACGAGAACACTTTTGTTTACCAAAGCTATCAGACAGGAAGATTATGCGAAAGTGTTCTAGGGATACTGCATAGCCGGCCGGGGTGGCCGAGCGGTTCTAGGCGCTACAGTCTGGAACCGCGCGACCGCTACGGTCGCAGGTTCGAATCCTGCCTCTGGCATGGATGTGTGTGATGTCCTTAGGTTAGTTAGGTTCAAGTAGTTCTAAGTTCTAGGGGACTGATGACCTCAGAAGTTAAGTCCCATAGTGCTCAGAGCCATTTGACACTGCACAAACTCCTGGAAAATAATTCCGTAAATAACTAGGAATTTAATAGTAATCTTGGGACCATTCCAATTCAGGATAACTGTTTTAAGAATAAATAAATATTGGTGATGACATGAGAATTTATCTCGAAAAATCATTGACATGAAAATTTGTGTACGTCAAATGTGGTGAAACCAATCACATTAATGTAACCACCGCCTATGTTTGACGTCAGCGTGAGTAACCACTAAAAGACGGCTGGTGGCTAGCCACTCACAGACGGCTGGTAGCAGCACCAGCAGTGGAGGGCTTATAAAGTTTGTACGGGGGACGCGGAAAACAGTAGCTGCTGTCGTAATGCGGAAGCTGAGCGATTTATCTGACGTCCAAAAGGACATGATCTCTTTCTTTCGGGCCGAGGATGGAAGCATTTCTGAAACGGCTAAGTTTGTAACTGTTAGCGAGCCACCATGGTTAAAGCATACAGCGCATGGCAAAACGGGGCTATCCAAAATAGCCGCTGAGGCAACTGCAGTGCACTATGGGCCATAGATGACAGAAGTGAACTACGGCTGCCGAGATGTCTGTGGGTAAATAGAGGTGCAACTGTTGAGCAACTAACCACCCAGATGAACCAAGGGCCCACCAACCGTGTCTCCTCAGCTATCGCTCATCGCACGTTGCTGCGTACTGCCGGCCGTGATGGCCGAGCGGTTCTAGGCGCTACAGTCTGGAACCGCGCGACCGCTACGGCCGCAGGTTCGAATCCTGCCTCAGGCATGGATGTGTGTGATGTCCTTAGGTTAGTTAGGTTTAAGTAGTTCTAAGTTCTAGGCGTCTCGTTCATGCACCGATGCTGACTGCTGTTCGCCGACGACGAAGGTTGGAATTGGCACACCAGCAGCGCAACTGGACGTCGTTTGAATGACGATAGACGGCCTTTTCAGACGAATCACGTTTTATGCTCGATCGGGTAGATGGCCATTGGTGTTATGGCTTTGCAACAACCTTCGATGGGGTCCAGGCTGGAGAAGGGAGCGTTATGGTCTGGGGAATGTTTTCGTGGCACTCACTTGGTGATATCATTCTGGAAGGCACAATAGATCAGTACAAGTGTGCATCTATTCTTGGGGAATATATACACTCCTACAAGCAGTTTGTTTTTTCCCCAGAAAGATGGCATCTACCAGTAGGACAATGCAACGTGTCACACAGCACGCAGTCTACCTGTGTGGTTTGAAGAGCACCAGGATGAGTTTATCGTACTCCCCTGGGAACCAAACTTCTCGTATTTAAGCCCAATCGAGGACCACCACCTTCATCAAGCTGTTCGCGCCGTGTAACCCAGGGCAGCTGGCCACGACACTGGAGTCAGCATAGCCCAACATCCCTTCGGCAACTTCCAAGTCCTCACTGACGCTCTTCCTATATTGTCGGCCCTGCAAAAGGTAGTTCTTCAAGTTTTTGACAGGTGGTCACATTAATGTGAATGAACTGTGCCAATAAGCACTACCTTCTTCTTCATGTACTGTGTGTGAAATCGCCTTGGAACTGTGCAATGCTTCCAGGATGAACCTGGCAATCCATCTCGCCACGTGTCGCTCTATGGATTACTCTCTTCGAGTAGGTCAGTATCTGAATGTGAAGCGATTGGAGATACATGTGGGAGCAGAAAGTAACCCCAGCTGCGACACGGCGCCCAGAATATCGAATAGGCCAGGCGGCGCCTACGACGGCGACGCAGGCGAGGCAATAGCAGCCCAGCCCAGCTGCCAGCGCCAGGGCCGCCTGCGAGGCGAGGCGCGGCCCGCAATATTCGCTGTACCCTGCGCCCGCCACCGCTCCCCGCCACACAACCAGGCACAAGTGACGCGCGCCCCCGCCTCTCCACAGTCTCGTGCTCCCCTTTCTTTATTCAGGCTGTCGGTCGAGACATTTATCGAGGCGCCTGCAAATGTTACCTAGCGCTTTATTAGTTCCGCAATTCGCAGCCGCCGGGTCGCTCTCTCGTGCGACAGAAAAGCTCAGACAACGCACAGTAAACCCTCGCTGTCCAACGCAATATCGCTGGCTAACGCTGGGAAGAAGGATGGTACGTTAGTATAGACGCAGATGTAATTAGAAACGGAGCAATAGCTTAGAGAACGCTGGGGAAAAGGTAACGGGCGTTGCCTGTTAAAGAAAACACGTCTGGAATCGAGCCAACAGGAACGTTTTGGCAGTAAAAGACCATTGGAATTCGATAAACGTCACGAGACTCATAATTTTATACAAGCTTTTTCTGTCTGCACCACATCCACAATTTACGAGCCAGTTGCTGCTAGTTGCATGCTCAAGCTGTATCTGCCTTTGCTTCGTGATGCATAGTTGTTCCTATCCCGCACTGGAAACCTTTCTAGGTACCTCTTCATCAATACATAACAATCATACTACAGATGTAGGCACGACTGAATCAACGGCTGATACTGACACGGTGTCGGCACCATTTCCTTCTCTGATTAATAAAAAATTAATATAAGGGCAAAGCCTTCAGTGAAGAACAGCCGACGGATGCCCTTTTATTACTGAGCATGCGCTGAATACTTGGCAGTATTACTTATGAAATAATATATTAGCAATCTTAAGATTGTTACAAAGTCCCCTGGCCTGCGATACTGCGTACACGTAAGACATCTACGTCTATATATATAGGGCATAGAAAAACCTTATATGCAAAGTTTTAGAGTGTTTGGACAGAAAAGGAACAATTTTTCTATGCGACCAAAATGCCAGAGGTGCACCGTTTCCCCGCTAAGGGTCCATAAAGATTTCAATGCTAGTAATTTTCAAAAAAATTGTTCAAATGGCTCTGAGCACTATGGGACTTAACATCTATGGTCATCAGTCCCCTAGAACTTAGAACTACTTAAACCTAACTAACCTAAGGACATCACATAACACCCAGTCATCACGAGGCAGAGAAAATCCCTGACCCCGCCTGGAATCGAACCCGGGAACCCGGGCGCGGGAAGCGAGAACGCTACCGCACGACCACGAGCTTCGGACAGTAATTTTCATACAAGGTGCAGAAACTGCCTTGCGATAATATTGTTTTAAAGTTGTTGTTGTTGTTGTTGTTGTTGTTATCTTCAATCCGAAGACTGGATTGATGCAGCTCTCCATGCTCTCTATCCTGTGCAAGCCCCTTCATCTCCGAATAGCTACTTTAACTTGCATCCTTCTCTCGGTCTCCCTCTACAATTTTTACTCCCAAAACTTCCCTCTAATACTAAACTGATAATCCCTTGATGTCTCAGAATTTGTCCTATCAACTGATCCCTTCTTCTAGTCAGATTGTACCACAATTCTTATTTTTCCCAATTCTACTCAGTACCTCCTCATCAGTTACGTGATCTACCCGCCTAATATTCAGCATTCTTCAGTATCACCACATTTCAAAAGCTTCTATTCTCTTCTTGCAAAAACTGTTTATCGTCCATACTTCACTTCCTTACGCGGCTCCACGCCATACAATTTTTTTTAGAAAAGACTTCCTAAAACTTATATCTAGTTTCGATATCAACACAGTTATCTTCTTCAGACACGCTTTCCTTGCCATTGCCAGTCTACATTTTATGTCCTCTGCAGTTAGACCATCAGAAGTTACTTTGCTGCTCAAATAGCAAATCTAATTCCCTAATCTAATAGCGAATCTAATTCCCTCCCTTTAAATCGACCACATTCCATTATCCTTGTTTGGCTTTTCTCGATGACCGTATTAAATCCTCCTTTCAACATACTGTCCATTCCGTTCAACTGCTCTTCCAAGTCCTTTGCTGTCTCTGACAAAATTACATTGCCTTCGGCAAACCTCACAGTTTTTATTTCTTCTATCTGAACTTCAATTCCTACTCCAAATTTTTCTTTCGTTTCGTTTACTGGTGGTTCAATGTATAGATTGAATAACATCGGCGATAAGCTACAGCTCTATCTCACTCCCTTCTCAACATTCCCTTCTCAACCGCTGCTTCCATTTACTTCATGCCCCTTGTCTCTTGCAACTGCCATCTGGTTTCTGTACAAGCTGTAAACAACCTTTCGCTTCCTGTATTTTATCTTATTTCAAAGATAGTATTCCAGTCAACATTGTAAAAAGCTTGCTCTAAGTCTACAAATGCTATAAACGTAGGTGTGCCTTACTTTAACCTATCTTCTGAGATAAGTCGTAGAGTCAAAATTGCCTCCAGTGTTTGTACATTTCTCCGGAATGCAAACTGGTCTTCCTCGAATTCGGCTTCTACCAGTTTTTCTATTCTTCTATGAAGAATTCCTGCTATTATTTTGCAATCATGACTTATTAAAGTGATAGTTCGGTAATATTCACACCTGCTTCCTTCGGAAATGGAATTATACGGTGTTGAAAACGGCGTCCGTTTATATTAACGCACAACTGACATCTGAATACTAATGATTGTCTAACACGCTGAAAATGACCAGGTATTTCACAAATAACGGCTACCGCTTCAGCCGAACAGGCAATCAGCTCTTCTGAAGAACCTATTCGTGTCTCGTCCACCACACGCTTCATCTCTCCCCAGAAAAAGATACCCACATGAGTGTTGCCGGGAGAATGTGGTGGCCATGGTACGGGCTCACTGCTCCTGATTCAACAAATGGGTAAACAGTATCTAAGTGTTCTCTACCATCAACGGAAAAGTGCGGTGGGAGGCAGTCACGTTAAAAACATAATGGTTACCAGACTGCTAGCGTGACTTTCTCCAACATTTCCGGTAGAACTTCACGGACAAAGATGTAATTTCATCCGTCGAGCGTGTTAGGGAGAAGATACTGCCTAGTCAGATGGTCGTGAGCAGTACCAGCTCACGCATTCATGGTAAATCTCTGTTAATAGTGGAATTTTGGAACTACCAAATACGGCTTTTGTTATTGTTGGGTATTCCTTCCCTTATGAAGGCAGCCTCGTTAGTAAACAAAGCACACGTTTGGAAGTCAGCAATGTTTACAATTTACTGTAGATTCCATTGGTAGAATTCCATGTGTTGAGGCAGATCATCATCTAATAACAGGAGGGTCAGCATTTGTCGTTGGAGTAGAAATCTTTATTTCTGTTGCAGATCGATTTCAATTATTACGTGGCCGTCATTAGTGCTAGTATTAAAGTCCCGAAGACTTATAAATACAAGCAGTAAAACTGCAATATCTGCACATATTAATGAAGAGCACATGTCAGACCGAAGGTACAAATGCATTTGTACTCTTCATTGATATGTACAGATATTGCAGTTTTACTGCTTGTATTTATGATCCAAAGGGCTTTAATACTAGCAATCATGATGGTCACAGAGTGACTGAAATCGATTTGCAACATAAAGATTTATACTTCAACGGCCAATGACGTCCCTCCGTTAGTTATTAATACTGGTATGGTGGTAGTGGTGCGCACAACTCCTGATAGAGGTCGTGTGTCTTCTGATACTTGAATGAGTGGGTGCCGTGCAGGACGTTCCACACACTGGCGCTGCGGGTATTTAGTTCCTTGGCTATGGATCATGCGTTGCAGCTGGGGTTTTCCTCAATTCGCTGTAACACAACTTCCTTACACGCACTCCGAGGTCCACCAGTTTCCCATCGGCCTGGTCTAGGGTGGGGCGGGGAGGGGGGGGGGGGGGCTGTTTCACAAAGATGGTCGTCAAGTATTTGAAATGTGACACGATTTGGTAACCTCTTGCCTGGAAATCGTTTCTCTATACAGGCATCTCGCCGTAGATTCATGTCAGCAAACTCGGTTACAGTGTAGTCAGCCATCAAGAACATGTAAACATCAGTAGAAACTTTTAAATGAACACAACATAACATAAACAGTGATGTGCAGGCACAAGTAGAGACTTGCGGAGAAAAAAAAAAATAGCTCTGAGCACTATGTGACTTAACATCTGAGGTCATCAGTCCCCTAGAACTTAGGACTACTTAAACCTAATTAACCTAAGGACATCACACACATCCATGCCCGAGGCAGGATTCGAACCTGCGACCGTAGCGGTCGCGCGGTTCCAGACTGTAGCGCCTAGAAACACTCGATCACACCGGCCGGCGACGTGCGGAGAAACACAACATAATCAGTAATAATGTAATTGTTTGCTCAAGGACGTGCACAACGTTTGCAGGAACGGAACCTTAATTCTTCCTGGCAGTAAGATGTAATTGTGATGCAAATCAGATTCCACTGCCAATGTGTTACATAGGAATCGTTCAAAATATAAGGAACCATCAGAAAGGTTCTGTTAGAAGGTCGTACAGTCTACTAAGGCAATCATCCCACTACCGCACCGGATTGGAAACACTGTGTCCTGCTGCGCGAAGAAGTCCGTAACTACCTGCTGCACATTGTCGTCCGAATGGACCTTTCTTAAGGGACCGAAGTTATGACAACCGCAAGGAGAGAGATCAGAACTGTAGGTCGGGTTCTCGACTGCCTCCCACTTGATTGGCGCTACGTCTGCCTCACGGTATTTACGACATGGAGACGTACGTTGTCACGTAGCAGCAGCACCCAGCACGGAACGTGGCGCAGCATTCCACATTCTTTGTTTTAGACAGACATGCTCCCCCGCACACATTCTTCATTCTCCGCCAAGAAAAGAAGAACAACAGCTTATCGGTTCTGTTAGGACGCGTTTGGTGTGTCGGCATAGTCCACGTTTCCGCTTTTACCACGCGCACTTCGGAAAGACACGAATACCACACTAATCTCTTGCGTACATGTCGGCTCGTACATACCCGCATCAGAGTCGCGCAACGTTGCTTATAGGCAGCATCGACGCCCTCAGACAGAAACTTTTTGATCGCCCCTTATTGCTGTGAATGTTGACCTAAGGAAAGCCCAGGGTCAAACTCTTCCAGGACGGCAAACCGGGAAAGGATGCACTTGTAACAATTGTGTCACGTAAAAAGGATCCACGTCATGCAACCAAGAGTGTTTCTTTTTGCCTCCTCTAACATTTTCACAGTTTTTGTAAGTAATATTTCTGCACGTTGTACACTCCAGACTCAACAAGCTGCGTGGCAGAGGCTACGACCTCCCAGTATTATTGATTTACTTTTCTATTTCATTTGATTATTGAGCAAATCTCTCTTATCCCATTATCATGACCCCTGCGTGAGATATACGATGGTCGCAGCATAATGGTTACACCGTCTTCTTCGAATGGAGGTCTTCTAAATTTACCCTACAGTGTTTCCCGGAAAGTACGTTGCCTTTAATTATGGATTCCAGTTTAAAATCCCCCGACTTTCAGTTATCGACTTGCTAAAATTCTAGCAGCGCGCCTCTGAATTTGTTCTATGTCTGTAGTGATACCCACTTGGTAGAGACTACAGAAACTGGAACAATACTCCAGAACTGACCGCACTAGCGTCTGGCACCGACTGTATTTTCCTAGAACCCTTCGGATAATACTTAAGTTTTTTATTCAATTTCTCTAATACTACTTTTACGTAATCCATTCCATATTGCAGCATTATTACCCCTAATTATTACCCTTGAGTATGATATGACGCGCTCAAGATGTGCTCGACTAATCTTGTAATCGTATCCTATTGCATTCTTCCTCTTTATAATAGGAATTATCTTACAATTATAGACATTTTGCGACAGCTACCATTCAGTACACTGACTGAAAATTTTTTCCTTGTCTTTTGACAATTCTTTACGATTCTTCTCTGTACACAATCGCAATGTCAGGCGAACAATCTTACATCGCTGCTGATCCTATCTGACAAATCGTTTACGTATACTGACGACATCAGAGATCCTGCTACGCTTCCTTGGGGCACACTTGACGTTACATATTTTAGGATGCAACTTCCTTGCATTCTCTGCTGAGTACATGATGGGCAGCGAGGTATCACACTTTTATAAAAGTAACAAAGATTAGGTTCCAATGCCCGTTGACTAAGAGGTCACTAGAGACGGAGTCCATGCGTCGACTGGCGAATTAGTGCATGGGGAATGAAAGCGGAACTATCCTGCCACCTACCCCAACCAATTTAGAGAAACCAAGGAAAACAAACTATGATCTCGGTAACAAGACGGATATCTGAAAGTTGGACCTCCCAAATGTAAGTCCAGTGTCATACTTGTTACCTCACGTTGCTCGGTTTACCACACTTCAGGAGGCGTTGCTTGTTTGGGTGTTACGCTATAGGGCAGTATGATACTTCCCAGGTCTGTCTGCTTTACGGGCACTTATTTGTTATCCGAGCTGGGGTTTTGCAGCTCGTTACTCAGAGAACATACATGTAAAACAGCCAACTCAGTCTTGAAGATACTATGATGAAAAATTATTTTCACGAAGAATGACTATGTTCTGCTTACAGTGACACACTATTAGCTCCACGGTATGCAATATATATTGGCAATATCGCCCTTCCCTTTATACGGGTGGACATGAGAAGAAGGGCATACCTCACAAAGCCATTCCCTGCCAGCAAGTTTCATTCCAATCTGCCTCATCAGCTGGTTTGAACCATCATATAGTCGTGATTATCACTTTTAATTTCACGAAACCCTATATGTACAAATGTAATGAACGAGCATAATGCTTTCTGGTTAGATTTTTTCCGACACCGATGCTACGGACTTCTTCCTGGGCTGATAGGATTGAAGTTTATGATGATCAATCACGAAGAGAAATATTTTACCCATACGAAATGAGAAGCTTTTGTTTATATTAATTAAAGTTGTGACAATACTTCAATAACAATCAAGAAGAAACCAGGCCTTTTACAATGGCCGGCCGAAGTGGCCAAGCCGTTCTAGGCGCTACAGTCTGGAGCCGCGCGACCACTGCGGTCGCAGGTTCGAATCCTGCCTCGGGCGTGGATGTTTGTGATGTCCTTAGGTTAGTTAGGTTTAAGTAGTTCTAAGTTCTAGGGGACTGATGACCTCAGAAGTTAAGTCCCATAGTACTAAGAGCCATTTTTTTTTGTTTACAATGATCATTAAGGACGGTAATGATTTAGAGTGCGAGGAGGGTTTCGTAAAATTATTTTGTCGAAAACTGACCTTGGATTGTTAACATGCGGTCTAAAAGAAAAGTAATTAACAGTCAGCCGTTAATATTATTTGTTAAAAACAAACAGCGACGCTACCGGTTTAGAACCGAATGATTCATCATGAGACAGCTGTTGGCGCTTATTTTCTCATTTAAATTATGCTGCACACAAGTTGTCGGCTGAATTCGCTCATTATGGCGCGAAATATGAACTCTTCAAAGAACAGTCAAGAGTGTTATAAAAATGACGCAGCACTTCCCATGTTTAGTAGTAAGAAACGAAGTCAGTATCTACCTCACAAAACTGCTTACGTTGCTTTACGTCATCATTTGATTTGATTAAATGAAAATAGTACTTTTTTTTCTAATACCAGTTCTCCCTTTAGGGCATCATCACACGAAGAAAATAAGGCCACTGTTAAGGAGAGTCTAAATCTTGCGCACATCATGACTGAACAAAATGCATGAACAGCAGTATGACGTTGAACCTGCTGCCAAACCGTAAATCCCGCAACTTGTTTCTAATGAACAGCAGAGTCGAATCCAGGATTTTGGTGGGGCGGTAGGGGAAGGGAGAGGGAGTGGTCTGAGATCATATAAATTTTGTATCACCCTGACATCGCCAAATTCAGGGGCGTAAACGAAAATGTCTCCTTAGTCTATTCCAAACATTCTATATCAAGTACAAAAACGAGAAGATTTTCGAGACTGTTGAATCTGAAACCTACGTTGCAAAGGATGTCTTTTTTTCAGACTAAGAAGAAACAAGTGTAGTTATGGGGTGGGGGGACGCCTGCAATGCCATATCCCTCCCCTCCCCCCTGAATTCGCCCCTAATAGACAGCATTGTTAACAGTGACTGGTTGACACATTGTATACGAATTATCCTGTAGACAGCCAAAACAGTTGAAAAAACAAATCATATACAAAATGGGTTTCTCATCTATGAAATTTACTTTACATTAATAA
The DNA here is from genome assembly GCF_023864275.1 of Schistocerca cancellata. Lineage (NCBI taxonomy): Eukaryota > Metazoa > Arthropoda > Insecta > Orthoptera > Acrididae > Schistocerca > Schistocerca cancellata. Next base: position 406,405,875 of record NC_064627.1, on the reverse strand, counting down.
AGTCATAAATTTCTTAGAACGTGAAACTTTTGCCCTTATGAATAACGAAAGGCGTCAGAAAGGCACATAGTAATTTCCATAACCAGTCTTATTCGACATTGCCACTCAGGGGGATTTTTTTTTTATAAACGAAAACAAAGCAGTCGTTACAGTGTTCGTGCGTCCTCTAACTCCGTTATAAACTGTTATTTTAATGTTGTCGAGACGAAGCGCGGCATCCGCCCAGCAAGCCATGAAACATTAATGCGATGCAATCCGCGTGAATCCGCTTGCGATTTCACACGTGGATTTTGCAGCGGCCCCGGCCGGCATCCGCAGCACGCCAAACGCACTGCGGCCAGCGGCGCAGCGCACGGCGGAAACACCGCCCGCCAGGTCACGCCGTGAACAAAGGCTGCACATGTGCGGCGTCAACGTGCTGAGTTCACACGAAAACCGAAAAGTGGTGGCGCATCAGGCCTTCAGACTCTGACTCTTGAGCACAGAACCACAGGAAAGAGGGGAGGCCAAGGGACTACAACGCGTGACTATAACGTCACTACTACTATACTGTATATTAAGGTTACGAGTGGACTTTGAAAGGTATGTGCTAAGGTCTGATCAGGGGAGATCCAGAAAATAAAGTCAATAGTTGCCAACCGCAAGGTGGAATGAGTATAATATCTTTGAGTAGGAGGATCTTTGGTGGTTAAAAGAGCCGGGCGCGCGAAATATAAAACTCGGTCGTCGCACGTATAATTATAGGTGCCTGGAGGAAGCAGACGTGTGTGATGACAGTTTTAACGTAGGATTCGCGCTACGCAGTTTTCAGGTTGTACACTGAGCAAACTTTCGCACGTTAATGGGAGAACCTATAAAATGATTACAAAATGGTTTTCGTTAGATAATGTTCAGAGTTAGGATTTGTATGTCCAAGGTTTGGCGCAGTAAGCGTTTTGTAAATCTTTTTTGTAAGAGTGATTCGTGCTACAAAAATTTTAGAAATGGTAGTTTTTGTATATGACTTAAATTTTAACAATATATTGAGATCAACACTGTGTTTAAATCTAACAGCCAGAATCTTAATCCACATCTTTTGCTTGAATTGAATATGAAAATGAGTAGTAAAGTAAAGTTACCCACCAAATGAAAGAAGGTGTAGAAAATAAGGCCTGAATCCAATATATATGTGCAGTTCATCGATTTCGGTGTAACTAAAGTTATCAGAGCAAAGTTATTTCAAATAACTAATTTTATGCCATTGCACAACCGGCATTATTCAAGTCAAGATATAATTTCATTAAGTAAACATGATGGCCAGAGTTAATTTTTCACTATCATCTTAATGCCATTGCACAAACGGAATTATTCTCTTAAGCTTGATTGCTGAATCAATTAGTGGCAAAATGGAGGAGTGCACGAAACAAGTTCGCAGACGCAGTCAGATGCAGGTTTGTTGAATAATTATTTTGGAACAATTTTATCTTTGATACTTTCAGTAATGAAAAAGGAAACAATTTTGGGTTAGATACTTTCACTTTCATAGATAATTTTGGACCCGATAATTTCAACTTACATAAATAAATTTGATCTGGACTCAAATGTCTTGTTTCCCCGTGTTAATTTCGTAACTAATGCTCCTTCACACACAAAAATTGTTTTCTATAACAATAGTATCTGCAATGTTCGTGTCTTATATAAATTCCTCTGTCAGTTTTACAGCGCGAAGATTTGACGTGATCTTCAATGAAGTGCAACTTATTAAATTTTCTGGCTGCATTTATTGGGTCATTTCTCTATAATCATCCCTTCGACAATTAATATGAGAACATTTAATATAAGCCGGCGGTTCTAGGCGCTACAGTCTGGAACCGAGCGACCGCTAAGGTCGCGGGTTCGAATCCTGCCTCGGGCATGGATGTGTGTGATGTCCTTAGGTTAGTTAGGTTTAATTAGTTCTAAGTTCTAGGCGACTGATGACCTCTGAAGTTAAGTCGCATAGTGCTCAGAGCCATTTGAACCATTTTAAATTTAATATAACAAATACGCCGCGAGAGACTTCATGGATAAACGGAAAGTTGCACAGACATTCTACAGCGTTTTAAAAACGCAGCACATTAAATGCGTCATGAAGGGGAAATTTACCTAAAACATATCATTCGTTTGTACATGGACTAGTAGAAACGGTCTGTCTTCGTCAGTAAACTACTGCAGAATTTCAGTTAAGCCCTTCTACAACCGTGCATTCGATGTGACGGGTTCATTCCCGTTTAGCCAATCTTCATCACAACATTCATGATTTGTTGACTATCTCTATTTCTGTGACAGACATTAAGCAAATCTCCTGAGAGTTCGTCAACATTTCATTCACTGCACGAGTTCATCGCTGGACACAATCAATGTATGTGATCCCTTATTGTGAACATCATTCTTTTTTTAACTGAAGGACATGTCAAAACTTTGCATACATTCGCATAAGTAGCTTACGCCGATCATCCAGAACATTATGACCACCTGCCTAATAGCCGATCGGATATTACCGGCGACGCGTCGTGGCGTGGAAGTAATGAGGCCTCGGTAGGTCGCTGGAGGGAGCTGGCACCACATCTGCAGACACAAGTCACCTGATTCCCGTAAATTCCAGGTAGGGGGGGGGGGGCGATGAGCTCTGACGCCACGTTCAATCACATCTCAGATGTAGTTGATCGGGTTCAGATCTGGAGAGTTGAGGGGCCAGCACATCAACTGGATCTCGCCACTCTGTTCCTCCAACCACTGCATCGCACTCCTGGCCTTGTGACATGGCTTTGCTTGGTTTCGCCACGTGTTGGAGACACTCACCACAGCATTCCTCCAACACCCGACGAGTCGTGCAATTTCCGAAATGCTCGTGCCGAGCCTTGGGGCGATCGCAGTCTGCCCTCAGTCAAACTCAGAGAAATTGCGTGCCTTCCCCATCCTACACACGGACAGCGCGTTCGCTGATACTGCATGCACCGAACGTGTGTCTGACTAGCAGTCATTCCTCGCCAGACAACGCTGTTATCGTCTGGACGGATTAGTATCGATAGCAGGTCGGTGGTCTTAGTGCTCTGGCTGACAATGTATCTAGTACATGAAATGCATGGAGCGAGATGATGTATCTGTAGGTCTTTCTAGAAAGCATCTGAACAAAGAAGGGTACCAATAGTCAAATGTGTAACAGACTGCCATGAAAATGTATAGTTGATTTCAGCTCGTAAAATTTAGTGTATGAAATATAGGTAAGATACAGAAATTTTATGTAAAACTGAGAGCGGAAGGATATCTCACTTCCATCTCCAGTTACTGATTTTTATAACTGCTGTATGGTCTTGTAGGACGCACCTATTTCCGACACTGCGGATCGGGAATCCTGTAGTCATAAAAATCGTCATATTTCATAAACGGCTCCAGATATCGAAACAAAGTGTTCTACAAATGACAGCACGCAAAGAGACACATATGACATACAGTAACTCCTCAAACCCTTTTTAGTCATTGAGATATGGAACTAACGTGAGCGCAGCCGTGTGAGTTCGACAGAATGGGGTGCGTAAACATATTATCAGCTGTTAAAGGAAAACCCAAGGACTGCGTTTAAACAAATCCTCAGCCCATGAGGAGCGGCAGAGCATGTCGAGTTAACTAGTGTACAGCAATCAGAGGGTGAACGGCATGAGTGTGGCGCAACACTGCTCTCTTGGCAGATGCAATGAGAGGATACCGCCTGGTTTACCTTTTCGCCTGCTTTATGCTGTCTTAATGATGTCGCTGATAAGCTGTTTTGCACATCCTTCAGGTTCGGGATCATTCGAATTACTAACTGTGACCGTTAGAATTTTGGCAAAACTTAGTGGGTGTGTCACGTTTGAGGCTTGAAGACTCTAAATTTATTTTCATTTGTTGAGTCATATTTTGCGTTCATTCCTGCATACGTCTAACATTTCTATCTCGTGTTATTTTCTGTATGTTGCTGCTGCGATGAATCACAGACTTTCCTTAAAACAGTACATATTTTCGCGACAAGTTACGTGTATCAGAACCCTCCTCACACATTCGTATGCATTGATTGCGGCGGCGGAGTTCATGGCGTGGAACAATCATGGTCGATTGTGCCAATGTGGTCTCTCATGAAATATGCCGTTAACCGCCAGTCAGTAAACAAGATGCTTCGCATAGAGTTGAAGCGACTGCATTTGCATATTGAATTACTCACCGTCTGAGCTTTGGCACCATTCCAGACTCACCTGCAAAAAATAAAGACAAAAAGAAAATCAAAACTTCTTGAGAACTTTTTATATATCTGTAAACTTTAATGCATTACTTTGGTATTTATATATTTAACATTCCATATCGTTTCCAAATACTTTGCAATTTAAATTGATACAATAACAATGTGTACACCCTTGAAAATGAACATCGCTTTTGTAGCAGCTTTAAAACAGCGCAAAAAGTGAAGCCAACAGTTTCAAATAGCTTGGGCGTCAGAGTTTCAACAATAAAATGTGTTAACATCACTTCTACGAAATGCCGTGAAATCAGACTGATAATATGTATATTTCCCTTTGAACTTATATGAGTGTAGCTACAAAGAATAATCGGCAATCTACTGTCCTCTCTGAAATTAATTTGCCAGTAACTACCAATATAAAGCAAATTCCTCAGTTCACTCATATACGATGCTAAACTGCCAGGACAACGTAAGTAACAAATGTTTCTCGTCTGTCTATATCTTAATAATATTTGTATATTGTAACTCTTTGCAACGGAGATGTGAGATACATTATAGTAAAATCATGATTATTTGCTGATAGCATACAATTATTTAAACAGAACGAAAAAGAAATATGACAAAAACATGTTGCAGTAAATACAATCACGACAACCAATAGGTAATATAAGCGTTGCAGCATATTATTTATTAGTTCACAACAACAGTACATTAATCATAAAAATAGGATTGTCCAATATCAATTTCATATCAGTAGTGGAACAGCCCTTTGTTTCGCATGACGTGTACCGAAATACTGGATCAGTTATTAAATTCTGCTTCCCCAAGAAAAACAAAGTAAATATTTTCTTCACACATTCAGCTTAAAATTATTCTTAACATTGCCTTATGGCACTTTAAGTGCCCTCCGCCACACACCGTTGGGTGGCTTCCGGAGTATAAATGTAGATGTAGCATAGGGTACGTTTCCAAAGAGATATCATACAAGAATAACTTACATGTAGCCGCAGGGGTCGGTCGTTACATTCATTTGAATTCAAATACTGAAACTGCTACAGCTGTGCTACAGCAGTATGATATCTTGCTTGTAGCAACATGACTTATAGCTATGGAATTCAACATTCAATTATGTTTTCAAAATTGATTTTGTTTTAAAAACAACGAAGCTGTGACAGTCGTAAGAGACAACTTATTCGATTGGTCCATCAGTACTTTTTACTATTTCTATTATTTTTAACACTATTATTATTGTTATTATTATTAGTCACTGTTTATCAAAATCGAGTATCAGCTCAAAAATTTTACAGATTTTAACTAAATTATTAACTGAGGAAATTGCTTCTATGTCTGTGAGTACACGTTGCAAAGTGTGAGAGTATATACCTGTGCACAACTACCTACCCGAAGATTTGACATGCGGCAGGCCCGCAGTTCGCCTTCTGCAGACGCTCATCGGGAAGATAAAGTGCTGAACGAAGAATATGAAATACGGCGTCGAGCCTTTGTGTATAGAGCGAAGGGTGGACAGAGAGGGAAAAATCCATTAAACCCTTACAAAAGGCCTTGAGATTCAATTATGAATCCTCTCTTCTTCCTGAATTATTGCAGCAACTGACAGCCAGGGGCGGGCCCTCGCCCTGCGATCGGAAGACGGTGAATGGCGACCTTGAGAAGGTCGCTGGTCTACACAAGACACTAGCAGAGGGGGAATCTGCAGTGGACTTCACAAATATTGTACTGGTGAGCGGCAAATTGTAAGCAACAAAATTTACGAATTAAGTGTGCTAGCTGCGGGAATGTAATTAAAGTACATCACAGTTACTTTTATTTTCACATGAATTCACCATTTCGGATCACACCAATTGATACTCGTTACTCTTCATAAAATTACTAAATAACTTAGCCTGACATGTTCAACCCAAAACAGCCAACAATTTCCATCATTCATTAAGCTTTGAAAATAATAATACAGCCATTCTATAAATGATTATCTGAGGGACACTTTTCCTGAGCGTTAGTTGCTCTGAGACAAACGGAACATTGTCTTGTAGATTTTTACTTTCGTGTTTTCGTGTGTGTCATTGCCAGGTAGTAACGGACTTATTAGAAGCATCAGACACGATCTGCCTTGCAAATTATGTCCTGTAGGTGGTAACATTACCAGGCATGTGCAAAAGCTGTAACTTATCTAAAAGCAGCGACTCTGGCTAGAAGTCATCGCTTACAGCCACAAGGAAAGTCTAGAACGAATGTTCAGCAAATGTTAATGTGGTTCATATCACACATAGCCGAAAAGCGTCCCACAGCAGGGTTAACTGGCAATCTATTCTCTACTTTGACAAACTGCAAAATACCACCTGAGCGCTTCTTTTGTAGCTGGCCACCTCAGGTTTTTGGTCCTGCTGACTGAATTACTGTTAGCAACTCAAGTCGCTCACGCTTAACGCCCTCTTTTTCCAACATTAAAAATTAACATTTGTCAAAAGTTGTGCCCTCAAAATGTACTCGAGTAATGATCAGTTTGCTGTTATATTTCCAGAATTTAAAAATCTCTGTGTTGCATTGGTTCGCAATACTCGCGCCATCTAATCAATGCTCTGGTCCGTCCGCTATTCGCTGTTGTTGTTGGGCTGGCGACTAATGAGAAGTTGCGTACTCCTGGAAAGGCCTCTGAGGCGTCACTATATAGTGAGATCTTTCTTCGTGCTAACTGATTCTTACATAGTTTCTTGGCAGAAGAACATAATTATGAATGGAAAGCACAGTACTGATGTTCTACAAGATTAATTTATTTTGTTGACCGGTTTCCAGCTTACAAGACCATCATTAGACGTTAACTCACTATTGTCGTCACAGAAGGTCCAACATTTTATCAATGTAGTTGGCAAATATTGTGCCTTCTTTGAATTCAATAGCTAGTTAAAGTTTGATTATGGTGTCGCAAGCCGGAAACCGGTTAACAGAATAAATTAATCTTGTACAACATAGTATTGTGCTTTTATTCGTAACGTACACTGAGGCGGCAAAACTCATGGGATATCTCCTAATATCGTGTCGGACTTCCTTACGACCGGTGTAGTGCATCGACACAACGTGCCATGAACTCAACAAGTCGTTGGAAATCTGCAGATACAGAGACATGCTGCCTCAATAGCCGTCCATAATTGCTAAAGTGTTGCCAGCGCAGGATTTCGTGCGCAAACTGACCTCTCGATCATGTCCCATAGATTTTCGATGGGATTCACGTCGGGCGACATGGGTGGTCAAATCACTCGCTCGATATGTCCAGAATGTTCTTCAAACCCGTCGCGAACAATTGTGGTCTAGTGACATGGAGCATTTTCACCCATAACAACTCCGTTGTTGCTTGGGTACATGAAATCCATTAATGACTGCAAATAGTCTCCAAGCAGCCGAAAGTAACCACTTCCAGTCAATGATCAGTTCAGCTGGACGAGAGGACCCAGTCTATTCCACACAGTCCACACCATTATGGAGCCACCACCAGCTTGCACAGTACCTCGTTGACAACTTGGATCCATGGTTTCGTCTGCACTACATTCGAGCCCCGACATCATCTCTTACCAACTGAAATCGGTACTCATCTCACCAAGCTACCGTTTTTCAGTCGTCTAGGGTACAACCGATATTCTCACGAGCTAGCGAAGGCAACTGCGTCAGCCGTCTGCTGCCGCGGCCCATTAAGCCAGATTTCGCCGCTCTGCCCTGACAGATACGTTTTTCGTACGTTCCACATTGACTCCTGCTGTTATTTCACGCAGTATTTTGAACATGGCTGCACTACAGCAACGGTTACAGAACAGCAGGAATAAAGGACAGCCATCCATTTGTAAAAAATGGTGTTTTTCAAATAACATTGACAACGGTTTCGACGGATCTAAACCCGTCTTCTTCAGGACAGACAATTAGTAAAAACAATGACTTAGAATAATAGACCAGGAGTCGGCATGCAGCTACTAGCATGGTATGTTATTCTAAGTGATTGTTCTTACTGACGTGATAAGCCCTTGATTCTAGGGGCCTTAATTTTTACTTCTCGACATACAAACCGTTGCCGGTAAACGTCATGTGGAGAAAGCGTTTACTGAGTCAATTGCAAATGTGAAGTTTGTCCGCCCTACTGAAGATGAATGGTTTAGATCCGTCGAAACTGTGGTCAAGGTTATTTAAAAACCACCATTTTTGCAACTGGTTGGCTCTCCTTATTCCTACTGTTTCACGCAGCGTTGCTTGTCTGTTAGCGCTGACAACTCTACGCAAACGCTGCTCTTGGTCGTTAAGTGAAGGTCGTGGGCCACTGTGTTGTTCGTAGTGAGAGATAATGCCTGAAATTTGGTATTGTCGGCACTCTCTTGACACAGCGGATCTCGGAACATTGAGTTCCGTAACGATTTCCGAAACGGACTAAGCCATGCCTCTAGCTCCAACTACCATTTCGTGTTCAAATACTGTTAATTCCCGTCGTGCGGCCATAATCTCGCCAGAAACCTTGTTACATGGATCACCGAGTACAAACAACAGCTCCGGTAATGAGTGGTCCTTTTATACCTTGTGTACGCGACACTACTGCCCTCTGTACGTACGTTCATCTCTATCCCATAACTTTTGTCGCCTCAGGGTACTTTCCTTGTCTTCGGGCCTCCTTTTCGACAACATGTAGAAATATTTTGAAATAAAGATGGTAATGAGGCTGAATTAATGAGAGACAGTATCAACAGTTCCTGGGCAGCTCCGTCAGTACAGCACACTAGCGAAAGGCAAGGATCCCACTTCGCATTCTGTTTTGGCACAGTTGCAACCTGGTGGGAAGTTTCAAAGTGCCGTACATCCTGCTGCACAATAAAAGACTTCCCCAATTTGTCATTTTCCACCATAGTAATTTCCAGAAAGGAATGAAGGAGCTTCCGTAGAGTCTGGAGAGATGTGAGGAAGGGGCTCAGGGATACTAAGTTTTGAGTATGGCCGTGATATGCGCTGCAGTAACTTACGTGGTGAAAGGCTCATTTTCTACTCTCGCTTGGGAGACAGGTTTAATCAGTCGAGAAGTTTCATTTTAGTTAAGTATACGCTCTGCTGTCCAGAACAAAATCCTACACCTGGTAAGTATTCTTCATGGTGTGGTTTTCAGCCGTTTATTATAGCAAAGAAAAGAAAAAGGAAGAGATGAAGGACACAAGAAAAGAAACATTAAAACAAACGGAAAGGGCAACGCCAGACTGAAATGACTTCCTACGTATTCTAAGGGGAAGAAAGAAAAATAATAGTGTAGCATATGTAAGAACAGTGTACATTCATAGTATTTCGGTAGGTTTCTTTGTTTTATTCTAAGGTCTCCTAATTTTTACGTTAGCAAATCTTCTATGGGAAACACAGAACGTCACAAACCTTTATTTCTTCTTTTCTTTCACTTTTCAAGTTCCACATTTCAATTTAAATCTGGTATTTTTCGTTACGACTTTCAGTACTTAGTGATCCCTAACCATAACTGCTAATGGATAAGCTTGGTAGTCGAGCATGTGCACTCAAAATTTTGTCCAAGTACGATATAGTTCGTTTGATATTTTACTTTGACTGTTAGTCTTTCCCGAGCCCAATTAAAACAACTGAATTCGATAGGTGACAATCGTATTCGCCAGAATGAAAATGTCTGCCCCAGTGTGTATCTACCTGGATGCTGGTGTTATTGCTACTTCATAATGGCAAATTCATTTCTGTATCTGAGATAGGCTAAGGAGAGCTGTCCCAGAATTTCGTTATTAAATCGCAGTTCCTTGCTAAGCTTTGTGTAAAGCTGCGAAATAGTGGAATGGCACACACCTCTATCCTATTTCTGCTCGTGCTAACTGTAAACGATTGACACAGTTGTGGTAAAACAGCAACGCTTACAACATTATTGGAAGATGACGTTTTTATTTTCCTATAATCACATTAGTACAAAAACCTTGGTTATTTTTTATCTCACTCCACTAACCCCTTGTGTCTCCAATCGGCCCGGTTCTATTTTCAGGTTATTTTTGCACTCCGTGTTTTATTATTACTCCTCTTGACAGTTCTTCCTGGGAAGTCTCCACCCAGAGACTACTTCACCACATACAGTACCTGCAAAATAAGTGGACATCTTAATAATATTTCAAGAAGCTGCATGTTCTGGAGCTTTGATTGCCTGCTACATGCCCGTGCCACTGACCATGCTTCCACCTCGCGGTCAAGACTCCCGCAAATCTCTGACCTCCAGTTTCCACAACACCGTTGACAAAATGAGGACAAGACGTTACAGCGCAAGTTGTAACAGCGCATTCTTTTTATTCATAATCTAAGCAATTGCTCGGCCGAACACGGGACCTTTCGATGAAGAGTCAACAGTAACTGTTACTTACTTTACTTTTTCGTGTCCGGAGATTTGTTTCAAAGCCTTTCAGCCCAATGTCGGGCCAAGTCGGGCCAAGTCCAATGTTTCTCTCTTCTCAAGCCATAGTTCGTCAAGGGTACACCTTGTGGGGCAGATGGAACACTGTAGAAGGTGTTCCATATCCTGAACTTCACTACAGTCGCATTTGTTGTCTCCTTCGTCCTTGAAGCCCCATTTGACTAGGTTTGCTTTAACTGGTGCTACGCCTGTTCTGATGCGGTTCAGTGTTCTCCAAATCTTCCAGCTTTATGTACTGCCGCTGGGTATTTCTCGTGAGGCAGGGTAGTCCTTCGGAGGTTCGTTCAATTCACTAGTGAGAAATCTCTTGCGGGATTTAAGTCTGCTACGTTCAAATGAAGAACCATGCTGCGGGTCGCGCTCGTCGAAAATCTGTTTAAATTTTTCTTTATGTTCGTGCGCAATTCTTCGGGATTCAGGAGATGAGAATCCAGCTGCTTTGTATATTTTTCGAAGTGGAGTGGGTTTCATGCATCTTGTTGTTAGCCTGCATGTTTCATTAAGGACTGTAGTGGCTTTTTTGGCATGTGTGGATCGAGACCATACAGGGCATGCATATTCTGCCGTGGAGAAGCAAAGTGCTTGAGCAGTTGTTCGTAATACAGTCGGACTAGCTCCCCATTTACTATTCGTCAGTTTTCTTAAAATATTGTTCCTGGCAGCAACTTTTTGGCAGGGTTTTTCACAGTGATATATGTACGTCAGTGATCTATCCAGCACGACACCAAGGAATGTTGGTTTGTCCGTATGGTCCCGTTTGTTGCCATTCCAGGTGACGTTCAGCTTCCTGTTTGCCTGATTTGTGCGGAGGTGGAAAGCGCTAACCTGTGTCTTATATGGATATGGTTTGAGGGAGTTCTCTTTATAGTATTCAGACATTACGTGTAGCGAGCTTTCTAATTTCCCTTCTACTTCCTCGAAGCTATTTCCTTGCGCTGTAATGGCCAGATGATCGGCATACAAGAAATGGGTAGTACGTTCCGGTGTTGGTTGATCATTAGTGTATAGGTTAAATAGTAGGGGGGCCAGCACACTGCCGTGGGTGAGACCGTTCTTTTGTCGACGCCATCGGCTAACAGTAACTGCTAAAATACAGTTTCATTTCATATGTACTCAGAATATCAACGTAGGATGGGAAAAAGAAGATAAGCGTTTTATGTTGCGTCGACGATGAGGTTGTCACATACAGAGCGCAAGCTCGAATTAGAGATAGCCGAAGAGATCAGCCACGCTCTTTCAAACGAATCTCCTTGGTATTTATCTTAGGCGATCAGCGAAAATCTAACTATGGATGCCTAGACGGGGAGATGAACTGTCGTCCTCCAGAGCGTGAGTGCAATTACTTTTAACTGCACCATTCGCTACATCATCTGTAGGTTTCCTGTTAAGTTTGCCAACGTATCACGAGAAAATGTCGATAAGAGGTGGGAGCTGGGCTTGGAAAGAAGCGTGAGCCGCAGGCCGAGGGAATAAGAGGTGCGTTTTGATAAGCAGCTTCGATGCATGGCATGATAGGGTGGATTGTGAAAAGGGTGGGAGCTGGCTATGGCTGGCAGGACGGATAAATGTCTGCTTGCAAATGTGGGTCTCGGAGGGACGCTGGTTACACTGACGTTATATAGGGAGATGGATTGTGATGAGGCGGAGAGTGCTCACTGGTGGGGATACGACTGCACCTCTGCACTGGAAAGGATGAAGGGAATACGGCCTTCACTTGGATTTGGCCTTCACTTTTACGGGAAATATGCAAAATTTTTGACAAAATTAACGTTACTGTATTCTAATATTTTCTACGAACTTGTAATAAACAGACGTTAATTTTGCACATGTAGTCCTGTCACGGTTTTTTTTCCCCTGTTTTCTCGCACACACCCATCTGTGGCGACGCCGCTGCAGAGGGTCCGATCCCGGGCGCAGCTTCCGCCACTTTTATAGCTTCCGCTCGACGTTGGAATTCCACAGCGCATTATTAAGCACGAAATACGGGCGGCAGCCGTGCGGCGCAGCACGCGGTCGATGCTGAAACATTTTCGCCGCTCACGCCGCCCGCAAAAGTTAATATTCCTTTCAGGGGCTCTCCTTTGATTCCGGCGCCGCGGGCGGGCGGCGCGGCGAATTCTTGCGCAGCCTCGCCAGACCATTCTCGTCGCCTATTCTAGTTTTCCGATTCACATTTTAGTCGGCCGCAAAGTGCACTTCAGCAAAGTATCCACAGAGAAGAGTCGGAGCTGTATCGCTCTCCGTTTCAACTCCACCCGCCTCCCGCCACAGTCTTCTCCATACCGCCAGTCCCCCTACAACGACCCGCCCCTTGTCCCCCTTCGCCCTCTCTTCCTCCCTCCCTCCCTGCCAATGTTCAACGAAATAGTGACAAATACTTATGTTCCTCAACGGGAAATAACGATTTACATTTCATATAACATTTCATGCACGATGATGGTGGTTGACTATCACTGCCATCAGTTCCAGAAACTGAAGAATTTCACTAACGAGCCACATTTTTGCGTTTTATTTCTTCAGTTCATATTTCTCGAGATTGTGCGCATCTCCAAATTGGGCAATGAAACTGTTGCATACTTGTGAAACAAACAGCGACGTCAACGCCACTTCATTCCATTTGCAAATGTCGAAAATAACCTCCGTGCTGTTTAGAAATATAAAATGAGGGGAAACAGACAATAACAAAAGCAATCTCTAAAAAGAACTGAAATTTCTGCACTGTGGAACGTGGCGAATTACAGAACCGTGAAATTTGAGAACATAAACATCTGAGAATTAGAGTAAAATCAGGAAGGTGACCAGTGAACAAGTTAAAGCGTTGTAGTACTGAGACGACAACAGCTAGCACAGGAAAGGTTTAAGTTGCACCTCGTCCTTAAAGGTTTCGACGCTAGTGGCAGTAAGCGTAGAGAGAACGAATGGGAAAATGTGTTCTGCTACCAGGATGCGTAGTGAGGTCCATCGCGGCGGTCTACCGTCCAACTTTACATAAATCTATATACAGGGCGATCCTTACTAACGTTTGAAAACCTTTGAGGCGATGTAAATGGCGCTGAGGCAGGTAATTCAATATAAGACACATTGGGTTGCAAATGTCGCGAAGTACCCCCAAAAAGGAGAACAGTTGAATATGTGGCGTCACGAGATACTGATCCATTTTTGGGTGTTTTCCGACATTTGTGACCCATGTGTCTTATAATGCATTACTTGTCTCAGGGTCATCTGCATCGCTTCGAAGGTTTTTAAACGTTAGTAAGAATCACTGTGTATACATCAATAAGATGACGACGACTAAAGATCCTTTCTTTCAATGTAGATGCACACCGTGCGCGATCTCTTACGGGAATCAGGAACTGCGAGTAAGGGGTTCACGGATATGTGACACTACATCGGTAGTGTGTAACAGGCTGGGAATTTGGGTCGGATGGAAAGCGTGGTCGGATGGCTGATGTGATTAAGGCGACAGTTTACGTTAAGTGGCAAATCTAGATTCGAGTCCCGGTCAGCCACAAATTTTCGCCTGTTACCATTGATTCACTTCATGTACCCTAATGTGGCTAACGTCATTTAAAAAAAATTATATAAATCGACGACGGCATACTTTGGCGCTGTAGTACGTAGCACCTGTGCCGACAGATATTTCCGTAAAGGGAACATATCCATTCACAAAGCTGCTCGTCTTTTATTAAGTTTATTTTTAATACTGCATTCAATAATTTAATCTGTTGGGAATATGTAACATCGAACATCCCGTAAAAAGACTAGTAAAAAAACTGTGCCGTTTCTCAAGGTGACATTCACTTCTGGAACAAATGAAACTTAGCGTTGTAATTGAATAAAACATTCTGAATATGGGCAATAGTTTAAAATTTGCTAGGGTGAAATAAAATAATATTAAATAATTGCATGGTTGTTGTGTTTCTGCAATTTTTTTATTTATCAATTTTCTTCCATTTAACTGTAATGAAACATTTCTCAAGTGTTGGCGGAACGTCAGAAAAACTTACAGTCGTTGGGAGAAGAATGCCAGCAGGAAGGTCATCAAGAAGCGCAATGAGAATTTTAATGTCTGTGACAAAAGCTGTTTTCTTCATCAGACAGTAATCGTAATAGTTATGAGCCAACTTCAGTGAAGAATCGAACAAAGGCTATTAGGAGTACAGTGGATAAACAGAACAGTTTCCATAATTAATTCTAAACAAAGCTAAATGACTCGCAGTCATTCAGTTTAAGAAGTATAGCTTTAATTTAGTAACACTAGTGAAGACAGCAAGTAGCTAAATTTCCTATTTATCGTTCTCGCATCGACCTTATATTGGCCATATGACAATGGCTGTGTTACACTCGGAAGAAAACCCGAACTCCTGGGACGAGTGGTGTACGACTCGCAGAGTCACTGCTTGACTACAGATCCAAAGGTCTGGGGGTTCGCTCCCAAGTCAGTCCTAAGCCCTTTCTCATTCACTCAGAACTGCTTTCACATTTGGTAATTTTTGTCAATGGAAAAACTGCACGACCACGAGTAACTGGTTAGGTAAGCCGGAGGAAGCCAACGGGATATCACCTCCATTATGGCTACGGATAGTAATGCATTTTAGTGTTCCAACCAATCTTGACATTGCATATGGTTTACTACCTCACATATGGATTTTTATGAAAAAGCACACGCGCCAGTGCTTATTCACACTCGTTTCATTTAAATAGGAGTATTTATTTTAAATTTACAAGCCTTGCGTAAACGAGTGATGAAAATCCTTGACCAATTCAGTGAATCGTTTCAGTTTCGAACAATAAGTACAAGACAGTCCTTTAATCATAGTATTTGTTTCTTATTTCTCTACTCTTGTCAGCGTTCGTGCTTTCCACATACCGTAGGTGTTGCGTACAATACTGGGAACGAGTTCCAGTCCCGCTTCAACCATATGTGGGTTTTAAACAGGCTTTTTATGTGTGTCTCTCCTAAATATACTACAATGTAATTTGTAGGACGCACCCATCCGTATTTGGTTCGTACTACATGTGCTGCGGTCTCCACATAAAAAACTCTTCACTCCACCCGAACAGGCGGCGAAAGGCCCAACGGTACTGACCGACCGCCGTTTCATCCTCCGCCGATAGGCATCATTGAATGCGGTTATGGAGAGGCATATGGTCGGCACACCGGTCCCCCGGCCGTTGTCAAATTTTCCTCACCAGAGCCGCTACTTTTCATTCAAATAACTCCTCAATTGGCGTCACAAGAGCTGGGTGCACCCCACTCGCCAACAGCGCTCGGTAGACCCGGACGGTCACCCATCCAAGTGTTAGACAAGCCCGACAGCGCTTAAGAACTTCGGTGAACTGACTATAACCGGTGTTTCCACTGCGGCAAGGCCGTTTACGCGGTCATCAAACTCGATATAATAATTCGTAGAGTGTTCTGAAACCGTACATCAGTTCTAGCAGACTAGCTGAGAACCAGAGATTAAATTAAAAGGTGAATTAAATTGTTTTCTGACATAACAGTTAAACAATGTCTCACCTGGGAGAACAATCTCAGATCAAGTCCAGTAAAGGATGTACACTGTTAATTCTTTCTTTTTCATGTCAGTTTCGCTTACCTATGATTGTAACAGGAGAAGGAAAACGGAAACATAGCTTTGAAGTTGGCCGCGCGGGATTAGCCGAGCGGTCGTAGGCGCTGCAGTCATGGACTGTGCGGCTGTTCCCGGCGGAGGTTCGAGTCCTCCCTCGGGCATGGGTGTGTGTGTTTGTCCTTAGGAGAATTTAGGTTAAGTAGTGTGTAAGCTTAGGGATTGATGACCTTAGCAGTTAAGTCCCATAAGAATTCTCACACTTTTTTTGCTTCGAAGTTGACTGAAATAGCAAAAGACCTTTATGCAAAACACAATGAAACAAAAATGCACCTTATATATATAAAGACCGGAGAAAACGGTAACAGAAAGTTTGGCATATTATCAACGGAAAATCCCCTTGCCGGCCGGAGTGGCCGAGCGGTTCTAGGCGCTACAGTCTGGAACCGCGCGACCGCTACGGTCGCAGGTTCGAATCCTGCCTCGGGCATGGATGTGTGTGATGTCCTTAGGTTAGTTAGGTTTAAGTAGTTCTAAGTTCTAGGAGACTCATGACCTCAGATGTTAAGTCCCATAATACTCAGAGCCATTTGAACCAAAATCCCCTTATTTATACTATGATTCAATAAGTTTACTGCCAGACATAATCACTTATACCTGTTCGCAGATAGTCATCGGTGACAGCCAGATACAAGGCGTCGCCTGCTAAGACCAGCCAAGACAGTAATTTCTGACACTCCCCAAAAGAGATGGCAATTACAGATCAAAGGACACACCTTGCACTTCTTTTCGAAACATTGTATTATTACGACACAAATTGTATCATGAACTACTTTTTTCAGTGCCTTTAGCGAAGAAATTTGCTGCCTGCGATAGTAATAATTTAATGGGGGACTGTTCATGAAATGTCTGCGAACTGGAGTGCAAGTACAAAGATCATGGAACATTTGTGTTTTCTAATCGACGAATCAGTCAACTATGTTGCGCTTACAGGGTGCCTATAATAAGACTTTCGCTGCCTGAGAGGGCCACCATGAAAAATTAATGATCGTGTAACAATGAAACTTTGTGGAAACATTTGTAACGACATATCGGAACAGAGATAACGAATAAAAAAATTGAAAGAAACACATTTTAATTTCCATATGGGGGGGGGGGGGAGTGATATTTGTTAACTGCGTACGATGTTCACGTACCAGATTACAAACGTTGCTGTATGTGACGCCCATCTGCATCCACGACAGCCCAGAATACCGTTTCACAATTATTGACGCCACTTTCAGAGCGTTAGACCATGGAACGTTTAACTGTCGTGACACAGCTCGTGCACTGCTTGAAGGTCGCACATTCCTTCCAGCATTCTCAACCATGGCAACAGTAACTTATTCAACAATCTGTGGAGCAACTGGCCGTCAGCCTCTCCCAGGGGCAATTCCCAAATCGTGAGTTAATTCAAACTACCGAATCATGTTCTTAAAACCCGGTGCGGCAGGAGGACTTCTCCGTATTCCTTTAATGCCTCGGTACTAGCGAAGAGCGGCAGCACTATTGCTGTTGTTTCAATAAAACAGCTTTACGAGCTCTGCTCGTCTTGTCCAGACCAATGTTGACTGTCTGCAACAGTAATGCAGACTCACGCTTGTGTTTCAACCCTACGTCGCCGTATCAGGAAACTGGAAATTTGTGGTAAGTTCGTATAGGACCAAACTGCTGAGGTCTTCAGTCCCTAGGCTTACACGCTACTTAATTTAGCTTAAACTAACTTCCGCTAAGGACAACACACCTGCGCTAGGGACGACTCGAACCTCCGACGGGGGTAGCCGCGCGAACCGTGGCAAGGCGCCACAAGACCTCACGGTCGCCGCACCAGTACCGCCGCCCAACGGTTAGTCATGACACTAACACTACAAACAACGCAAATCGTGCAGCGCACAATCTGAACATCATTCCTATAATGTTAGATATCCATACTGTAAACAGTTTTCATCTACACTGACTCAGCGAAAGTTTAATTACAAACACCCTGTATTTTAACAATAATACATAAAAAACATTTTCTTCCAGATTACTTATTGATCATTTTCTCTTGATTATATAAATAATGTATTTGACCAGGAAGGAAACTAGTTTCCCACAATTCTAACTTTAAACAACATCCTGTAATTATTTTTCTGTTTGCTTCTCTACCTGCTATGAATGCCCAGTTGTTAGTAATTATTCTGTTTCCATTTTTTTTTTTTTTTTTGGCTCAGATAGCTCATAAATATTGTTTTATTTACTGTTCTTCATGTTGAATCTTACACGTGATTGCGCAGCATAAAATCAAGAGTAAATTTACTGACAGGTTATCTTTCGATTTCTTTTTGAAGAATAAGTTCTACTGCGTCGACGCTATCACTACATTCGAAAGCAAAAAGCTCAAATTATCTCAGTAATGCTGAATGTGCAAGTAAATAGAATTATCTTGACAATTAACAGCCGTATGTATGAGATGCAACTGGAATAGCCGGCCGCGGTGGTCTAGCGGTTCTAGGCGCACAGTCCGGAACCGCGCGACTGCTACGGTCGCAGGTTCGAATCCTGCCTCGGGCATGGATGTGTGTGATTTCCTTAGGTTAGTTAGGTTTAAGTAGTTCTAAGTTCTAGGGGACTGATGACCACAGATGTTAAGTCCCATAGTGCTCAGAGCCATTTGAACCATTTAGCCAACTGGAATAGTCAAATAAGTAAACAAAATCAATAGACATTCCACTGTAAAAGATGTAAATTGCTAAGCGTCGCTGTCAATGCCAGCAAAACTCTGTATATAGAAAATCACAGGCAATGGTATTACTCAACGTGTTATATGTGCATGAATATCTGGCTCAGATGTAAGCTAGTGACAATGGTAGCAGTCCTCAAGTATTTAAACACACTATTTTAGCGTACTAGTTGAAATACAACAACAGAAGCAAATGAAAAGAGGGATATCTGTCGCAGTAAAATATCTATGATTTGTGAAGGAACAGGTATCTGTGCAACAGTGCATAAATCACAACACTTCCCAAAAAGTATGACAGGCATCATAACTTTGCTACAATAAAAAGTTGTGGAAGTTATTTCACATTTACACAGCTCGTTGCTGCGAAGCAAGTCAGATTTTCAAATCGTTAGTACCGAGTTGGTTCAGTTGTTTTATGTCCGTGCAGATTTCATCGGCTGCCACCTCTGTGGTCGGTTTTCCGATGCTCGCAGAGAGTTTTGGTGGCTACTGGCCACGAGGGGCGTCCAGCGGATAATAAAGGATTGTCCTGCGAGATCATATCGGCGGCTCTCAAATCCTCGCAGCTCCAGTCGCCATTAGTTTTCCCTTCAGCAACCTTCTCTCTGCAGCTCTTTTATAACCGATTAACCGCAATTTATAGTTTAACGAGAACGAGCCTACTTAACTCGACCAAGAAAAACGACAAAGATTCAGTTCATCTTATATATTTACCATCAGACTATTATGGTGACAAATTACTGAGTCTCTCATTAGTTTTTTCAGGTACTAAATATTCACGGAGATGGTGCATATAGCATCACCATTTGATATCATGTCCACACCAACACTTATGTCTGGTATACGTAAAAGTTACTTTGGATGGTTTCCATTAACTGCTTAGTAGGATGGTAATGTACTTTCTAGATCTATGACCAAACAACATACAGCTGGAATTAAGCGATACTAGAAGCAGGAACGTCTAATAAACATGGACTCTAAAATCTATACCTCAAGAGCTTTGGGCGGTACTTCATCTTCGATACTATGAAACAAATCTCTTCTACTGCAGGCTCCTTGTTTTCCTTATTTTGGAAAAAGGTAGTACGGATCAAATTGTCTGGTAATCATGGGTACTAGCAAGCATACTTTAAGAGCTATGCGCACTCGTTCAGTAGAAGATATGTGTTTCACATTAGTGAAGGTAAATAATTTCCCATAGCTCCTCAGGTACATATTTTAGAACCCAGGTTTATTAGACTTCTTCTCTTCTGTTATTGTGTACTTTCTGCTGAATGAGTTTACGCCATCAATTATGCTACACTCTGTATACCTCTGGCACAACATTAAAATGATGTGTAAAAGTGAGTCGAGGTGAATAACATGTATTTCTACAATACTTACGTAAAACTGAGTACACATACATACCTCTGGCGTAATATTAAAATGATGCGTAAAAAATGGCGGCATATTCAAAGATATACATTATTTACATAAAACAGCGCGCTGTCTGGATAGCAGTTGAGGAAGAAGCGTGCAATGAAGTTTGTTGAGCTCCTGTCGGGTGCATAGCCTTCTGTGAGGTCTTGCTTGTCACAAAGAAGGAGAAGTTCGTTTATATTTTTGTGGTGACAAACACGCACAAGTCGTTTTCTCAGTATCCTGATGATAGCATAATACTCTTCGGCGTTGACTGTTGCAGCATGACGGAAGACCTCAAACAGAATATGGCATTCAGAGACCCAGAAGACGATCGCCATGACTTTACCGGCTGATAAAGTAGTTTTAAACTTTATCTTCGGATGAGAGGTGGTGTGTCGCTCCTCCATGGATTGCCGTTTTCGTTTCCGGTTCGAAGTAATGAACCCACGTTTAATCACCTGTGACTATGTTCGACAAAAAATTATCAAGATCAGCCTCGAAAGGTACAAGCAGTTCCGCACAGATGGTCCATCGTTGCTCTTTATGGTCTCCTGTTATACGGCGGGGAACCCAGCGGACGCACACCTTTGAGTACCCCAACTGGTGGACGAGTGTGTCAGCACTACCAACAGAGACGTCCCCTTCAACAGCGGGGTGTTTGATTGTGATACGTCGATCACCTCGAATGAGTGTGTTCGCGCGTTGCAACACTGCAGGAGTCACAGCTGTGTGTGGCTTGGCCGGCAAGCGGGAGACCGGAGAGGTTTGCCAGACTTTGTTGCGATAGTGACAGGCGCCTCACCCAACGATTCACCGTGCTTCTTTTCATTGCCAGGCGTTCTGCAAGTGCCTATGAATATCTCCGATGCTCTGGTTTTCCGCCAAAAGAAACTCAGTGATAGCTGTCTGCTTGGAACAGACCTCCGTTACAGAAGCCATTTTGAAGGCTCCACGTTTCGGAATTGCAGGAATCTATAGGGGCTGCGGCGGGAAAACTCCGCGATTTCTCACAACAAATTATCCGTTTTTGAATGAAATTTGCTGAGAAATAAAATTTGTTGCACTACTTATTGGATGCCCCTTCTAGTCCATCATAAAAAAATCAAGCCATGTAATTACAGTTAGTGTGAACGTATCAATGATCGTGTATTTTTAATCAGTATAATTGATTGACATCTGCATTTGTCTCGAAAGTAAATGTGCTTTTCGTTTTTAATACAAAGCGTGTGCTTATACCTACGTCTCCAGTGGGAACCATTGAATACAGTTCCGCCAGCTCGTGTCGTTAATAACAGTTCAAGTAGGGAGCATAACAGACGAAAGCCTACTGTGCTGCTATAGACGTGAAATTCTTCCGGCATCTGAGTAAGCTTCGTCCTCTGGAATTATTATGGATCTCGAATTTTGTGTGCGTCTATGTAATACAAACAAATACTGATGTTTCAGAAATGGCTTGATTCAGTTCACCGCGATTATTTTTAAAACGGATTTCATGTGCTTTGTTTACAATGCAAATAAATATTTAGCTTTTAAAACTAATCTGGTCTGTTTCGCCATGAATATATTTAAAATTTAACACGGAATACATACTCTACTTGAGGCTGGAGGCTGTAGTTAGCTTACAAGCGGTAGCTGAGTGCGATAACACCGCAAAAACTGTGGCACATAAATGCCAGGACCACTTATCTGTTTCCCGTTGCATGGGAAACATGAGGTAAGAGGCAGATCGGCCTCTCGGAACACGGTTGGTGGGAAGGTCGAGATTCTGGGAATGTGTAGACATATGAATTCACACACGAGGTAAGAAATTCCTGCTAGGTTGGGTCTACTCAGTACAGAATTCCGAACTTTACGCACTAAATGTATACGAACACCACGAACCCACCTCCATCGTTATTTGATGACATCAGTGAATGTCATTCAACTCGAGATTCCGAGATTGTGCATGCACAGGAATTCACACACAAGATGAGAATTTCCTGCTGATTTACCTGGAAGGTTGGGACTATTCAGAAGTATTAGGAACTTTTCGGACTACATTTATATGAATACCAAGAACGTGCCTCTATCGCTGTTTGATGACATCAGGGAATAGTACTCAATCAAAGCCACAGACTGAAATTTAAAAAAGTGGAAACTTTGCAAATTCAGATTCAATGTGGGCGTTAAAAGAAACCATAGAATTACGTCAAGGATTTTATGCAGGCAGACAGAGAAAATTGCCAAAAGCTACTGTAGACAGATAACATGCGTAAATTTTGATTCAAACAATGATGATTTTTACTTCAAATGGTCAAATATAGATGGTTTGTACTCAGCAAATAACAATGCGAATCATGTGTCACATTACTGTCAATATTTACGTGTATTAAACTTCCTAAATATTTCGTTTCATGTGGAATTATCGGAGAAAAGCAATTTAAATTTATCTGTTAATGTGTACAGTATTCTATACTCTGAGCACGAGTGGATGGTTATAGGACGGACAGAAGAGGAACATGAAGAGAAAAAGGTTCAAGCTTTTTATTGCACGTTCCGAAACGTCACGAACGTGAAAATCATTTGAATCTTATAATGCTGCCTGTCGAAAACACAAAAATCTACCATTTCTATTTTAAATATCTAGTACTTAATAGTATTACGCCTCCCCAGCATTACGTGTACAATTTTTCGTTACTTTTGTTCTAGAGAGAAATTACTTGTGCAATTAGTTGACTATTCACAATTTTTAACAAGCGAGAAATATAGTGCCCCATGCAGAGAACTAGTTCATTAATTTCGATTCCCATAGCAAAAATTAAATCTTCCATTCGTCAAATATGCAGGCATCGAATGCTTGTTACAATCAGGAGTTAGTAATGAAATTCATGCACACAAACCATGTAGAATTGCTTTCTACATGCACTACAGTTAATAGCGAGGAATATTCAGATTTTCAGCTGTACTGAGGTACAGATGGAATGGTTTAGCAAACAGCTGCATCTGATTGCTGAGCGAATAAAAAGTTACTTGTTCCAAAACAAGCAGATAATTATTACGGCCAAAGAGAAAGAGGTGTTGTGAACTGCAGGAACGCCTAAAGCAATCAGATGCGAAAATCAGAGGCCATTGCCATTTCACATACGGATTTAGTGGTGTTGTGCATGATGGTTGCAATCTAAATTATACATCTATTTTTGCAGTGCCTATTGTGTTTCACAATACAAGGAATTAGAATGCGCACTTTATAATCATGAACATCTGCGAGCACCTAAAATAAATCCAGGCCACATTTCTCTGATTACGGCAAACATGAAAAGATACAAAACATTCACTGGAGCTAATGCTGTGCGCTATTATAGCGACATAAAATTAAGGGTGATAGATTCTTTTAATTTTCTGGAATGCTCTTTGGATAAATGTGCCTCATATTTAAAGCTCAAGGAGTTAAACATAGATAGAGAGTGAGCAGTTCAAAGTGGTCAGTAAGAAAGAAGTCTTACACTACAAGCATGTAACTGAAGAATCTTTCTTATTGGAGGAAAAGTTACCGCCAATTGAGGCACTCAAAAGCTTGCTGATCGTGAAACAGCAATCAAAGAAATTATTTACCAAAAAGTATGCAAAGTCTGAAGTCTGATTGCAATTGGTCACTAACAGCCGCTGTTACTTCGTGGACAGTACAGTCCACCAATGGCAGTGGCTCGAGATGTCGTCTGCTAAGATCTGACACCTCTGATACGCCACCTTCGCTGCACGCATATATACAGATACGCCCCGCCATCCGTTAAACTTCGCCGCCCGCCGGCCGCGTTTATTACTTCACAGGACTCTATAATTAATTTACTGCAAATAGTAAGATAGGCAGAAACCGTCGGAAAGAAGGTTCTGTTTAAGGACCAAATAAACTAAAAGTCTCAGTAGCAATCATCATTACTGAATTAATTCTATGGTTAATGACGTGGATAGGGTTTTTTTTCTTTTTTCTAATGTTATTTAAGACGTTGTTACTGCGTATTTCGTATGTATTAATGACTTTACTTGCAAGATTTATACAAAGTCTCAGGATGGACAACATACTGCCATCATCAAATTTGGTGTACGTGAATATCACAATAAACAGCCCCTCAGCATGACGTTCGAACGACCGACAGCGGCGCGAAAGTGCCGATATTTCCAAATCCTTACGATAGCTCCAGCCTGTTCTGAAAACACCGTCGACCGATTCAGGCGACGTTTTCTTTCGGAAAATGTGTCACTTATGACAGAATGTAAAAAAGGGGTATGTGGGTAGTGCGAAGGAATATGGTTCATATACTGTCTATGATTTCAAAAAAATGGTTCAAATGGCTCTGAGCACTATGGGACTCAACATCTTAGGTCATAAGTCCCCTAGAACTTAGAAATACTTAAACCTAACCAACCTAACAACATTATACACACCCATGCCCGAGGCAGGATTCGAACCTGCGACCGTAGCAGTCCCGCGGTTCCGGACTGCAGCGCCAGAACCGCACGGCCACCGCGGCCGGCTGTCTATGATTTGACATGTATGACGAAACAGAGGAAGTTTATGTATTATTTTCAACCAAAACTGTCATCTCTGTGCGCTGCTGCGCGATGTACACATCAGACAGACTGCATATACACTGAAGAGCCAAAGAAACTGGACACCTGCCTAATATCGTGTACGGCCTCCGCGAGCACGCAGAAGTACCACAAAACGACGTGGTATTGACTCGACTAATGTCTGAAGTAGTGCTGGAGGAAATTGACACCATGAATTCAGCACGACTGTCCATGATACCGTAAGAGTACGAGAGGGTGGAGATCTCTTCTGAAGAGCACGTTGCAGGGCATCCCACAGAAGCGCAAAACATTCATGTCTGGGGACTTTGGTGTCCAGCGGAAGTATTTAAACCCAGGAGACAGTTCCTGGAGCCACTCTGTAGCAATTCTGGACGTGTGGGGTGTCGCATTGTCCTGCTGGGATTTCCCAAGTCCGTCGGAATGCACAACCCTCAAGAATGGGTGCAGATGATCAGACAGGATGCTTACGTACGTGTCACCAGTCAGAGTCGTATCTAGACATATCAGGGGTCCCGTATCACTCCAACGGCACACGCCCCGCACCATTACAGAGTCTCCACCAGCTTGAACAGTCCCCTGCTGATATGCAGGGTCCATGGATCCATAAATGTCCATTCGCTCGATACAATTGGAAACGAGACTCGTCCGACCAGCCAACATGTTTCCAGTCACTAACAGTCCAATGTCGGTGTTGACGGGCCCAGGCGAGGCGTAAAACTTTGTGTCGCGCAGTCATCAAGGTACACGAGAGGGCTTCGGCTTTGAAAGCCCATATCGACGACGTTTCGTTGAATGGCTCGCACGCTGTTTCTTGTTGATAGCCAAGCACTGAAATCTGCAGCGGTTTGCGGAAGGGTTGCACGTTGAACGATTCTTTTCAGTCGTCATTGGTCCCATTCGTACAGGATCTTTTTCCGGCCGCAGCAATGTCGGAGATTTGATGTTTTACCGGATTCCTGATATTCACGGTACGCTTGTGAAATGGTCGTACGGGAAAATCCCCATTTCATCGCTACCTCGGAGATGCTGTGTCCCATCACTCGTGCGCCGACTATAACACCACTTCAGAGTTACTTAAATGTTGATAAGCCCGCATCTCGTGGTCGTGCGGTAGCGTTCTCGCTTCCCACGCCCGGGTTCCCGGGTTCGATTCCCGGAGGGGTCAGGGATTTTCTCTGCCTCGTGATGGCTGGGTGTTGTGTGCTGTCCTTAGGTTAGTTAGGTTTAAGTAGTTCTAAGTTCTAGGGGACTGATGACCATAGATGTTAAGTCCCATAGCGCTCAGAGTCATTTAGCCATTTAGCCAAATGTTGATAACCTGCTATTGTAGCAGTAACGTATCTGCAACTGCGCCAGACACTTATTGTCTTATCTTAGCGTTGCCGACCGCAACGCTGTATTCTGCCTGTTTACATATTATGTATTTGAATACGCATGCCCATACCAATTTATTTGGTGCTTCAGTGTAGTTTCACACTGTCTACTTGTGAGCAAAGTTCGAACCTACGTTCTATCGGACTACATTTGCGACTGAATTCGTGGCCAACTCGGGGACAGAGCTCAACATGCTCTTACGGGAATAAAATCTACAAATCTAAAGATAATGGTAAATGATGTATTATTATTTTTGTTATTTATTTAAGATGCTCCATTACATTCTAATATGATATGTATGTAAATGATACAGTGGATAACATTTTAAGCACCTTGAAGCTGTCCGCGGATGATGTTGTTGCCTGTATGAAGGGTGCAACTCGAGAAGAGTGTGGAGAAATGTAGGAAGACCTGCGGAAGACTGACGGTTGGTGCGGTGACTGGCATTTGGTTTCTTACACAAGCAAGTGTAACGTACTGCGCAGAAATAGGTGACAGATTCATTGCTGATTGATTGCTAAATCACTGGAAACAGTGCAAATTCCGTTAAATGCATAGGAGTAACCAACTGGAGCGACCTGCAGTGGAATGTTCTCATAAAACAAATTGTAGGAATACCAGATGCTATCCACGAATGAGGCAGCTCGCAAAATATTTTTTTCCTGACTACTGCTCATCAGACTGGGACCCTTACAAAGTTAGATTATCAAAAGAGGTAGACACGTTTCGTCACTGGTTCGTTTAGTGCGCTTTAGAGAGTTACGTAAATACTCAACAAACTCAAGTGGCAGACGCTACGAGAAAGGCGTTGTGCACCACGGAGAGGTTTACTGTTGAAATTCCGAGAAAGCACGTTCTAAGGAGAGTCGATAAATATATTACTTCCTCTCACATACATCTCGTGCTAAGACCACGACGAGACAATAGGAGATGTTAGAGCTCATACTGACTTTCACGGACAGTATTTTCCCCTTCATCCACTCACGAATGAAACAGGAAACGGGAGGAAAGAAATACCCTTTGCCTCCTCCTCAATTCTCTAGAGACATCAGTTGCTTCTATAGTCTTACTGAAAAGAAA
This sequence comes from Schistocerca cancellata, assembly GCF_023864275.1. Lineage (NCBI taxonomy): Eukaryota > Metazoa > Arthropoda > Insecta > Orthoptera > Acrididae > Schistocerca > Schistocerca cancellata. The sequence goes on along the minus strand of NC_064627.1, from coordinate 406,378,438 downwards.
CCAGTTATTAAAAACCGAATGTCAGGTCTCAAAAGATGCTACATTTACATCTTCGTCCAAATTAAACGCTCCATAAACGCAGAATACTTTAGTGCCACTGTCACTCACCGCTTTCCGGTTCCATTTGTAACACCGAAAATGCAGATAAAATACCTTTTCCATCAACTAAATATTTTCGCCGTTTAATAGCCGTTGTTAACTTGTACGGTACTTTTAATTCTGAAGCTGTAATATGTATTTAATACGTACTCGATGTAATAGTATATTTATTTTTGGCTGTATATAATTGATTGTAATTATAATGAAAATATTGTAAATCGCAGCTTGAGTCAGGGAAGAGTGGGGGAGTACTTGTAAAATATTGTAAATTGCAGCTTGAGTCACTGGGGGGGGGGGGGGTGTTTGTTGGGAAGTGGAGGGGGCGGAGCAGCTTCAGTCACGGAAGAACGCGGAAGTGTGTGTGTTGGGCGCTACCTCAGAAGCGGTGTGCAGCTATGCTCACGCCAATGTAGAGGCGCCTGGCTTGTTAACCTGCTCGTATTGAGCGCACGGTAGGAGTGGACAGGCTAAGGAAGCTGCAGTTCCAACTATTGCCTGTCCCACAATTACCCGTGGCTCCGGAAACGACTCGGGGTTTTCCTGAAACAGCAGCAGCAACAAAAACAACGGCAGCTCAGCACTGTCGTCGGCTAGAGTCGTCGTTGCCCGCGCAGCTACAGCATCGTAAGACTGTTAAGTGAAAAGTTATAAACTTAAGTCGGCATTACCCGACAACATTTCTTTCACAAAGTATGGCTAACCTGAACAATAACCTGCAATAGTTAAAACTTGCACGGCACCTATGTTGTCAGACATTATTACCATGCAGAGCCCCTTTCCATGCAATCAACGAATGTCGTAAGAATATGAAAACTGATTAACTATTTACTGCCAGTTTTGTGTGTTTGCTGATGACCAGTTGCAGTCTAAATTTTCTGCCTCTGTAACTGTACATTCTTGTATTGCATAACAGAAGCTAATTAAAGTAAAGTAAAAAAACTATCAAGTAAAGATACAGCACAAATGAAGAGATTGCGCTATTTAATTCATTCTATATTTAGCTAAGCGAGTAACTTCTGCTGACTTGACATGTATTTCATTGTTGTTATTTTAGAAGTAAAATCAGTTGCTCATTTGCTTAAAGTAAATTCAATTCACTATTTCAACAATCAAAAGTAAATTCCTTGCCCTTTTCCAAATTTTGCGTTACGTTACACTGAGGTTACTGAAAGTCCTTTTTTTACATAACAGATTTTAAGTTACGCCAGTCATTCATATAACTAGTAACTCTATTTAATTTTACTTTCAAAATTTAGTATTTCAGAATAAGTATGTATGTATGTTAACCAGGGACCTAGAAACGACGGAAAGGCTCCGTCCCCGCCGCCGCTGCAGTGGTCCACAACGTCAGATGACTACCGCAGTCCACTTCACCCCTCCGCCGCCTCACACCGAACCCAGGGTTATTGTGCGGTTCGGCCCCCGGCGGACCCCCTCCAGGGAACGTCTCACACCAGACGAGTGTAACCCCTATGTTTGCGTGGTAGAGTTATGGTGGTGCACGCGTACGTGGAGAACTTGTTTGCGCAGCAATCGCCGACATAGTGTAACTGATGCGGAATAAGGGGAACCAGCCCGCATTCGCCGAGGCAGATGGAAAACCGCCTAAAACCATCCACAGACTGGCCGGTGCACCGGACGTCGACACAAATCCGCCGGGCGGTTTCGTGCCGGGGACCAGGCTCTCCTTCCCGCCCGGAAAGCCAGCCAACCGGGCGGGCTCAGAATAAGTAACTGCAAACTCAGTGCTTTCTGATTCATTTACTTTCTCGTGAGCTGTTGCGCTGTGGAAAAGCGTGACAACATTCTGTTGCCAGGCCAGTGATTATTTGCTTAAACTTCTTTGTGATTACCTTTCTCAAGATTCTGGAGATTCATTGCGCTAGGGGGCTGGCGACCGTTTAATTATCCCTTCTTTTTAGCTGATCAGTGTTTTCTTTGTGTTAGCAGTGATTTTTGTAGTAAATATTACGTGGTACCCTTTTTCTCCCCTGTGTGGTTCGTGAGCGATTGCACGACATTCCTCCCATTTCAAAATTATCATCACTTCTTAGCTTAAACTTAGAATAGATTCTTCATTCAGAAGAGTCTGTTGCACTCTTTCCTCCAACTAACCGATGTTATTTTCCTTCGGTAACGATAGCCTTACTCAATGTAAAATTTTATTAGGCATATGCGATCAGATCAGTTATATCGCAACCCAGTAGGCCGATTAGGAAGGGGGAGATTACACAGTCATGAATGGTTCGCGGGAAAAATGGTTGTTCTAACACTCCGCGTGAGCTTGAATCTCTTTGGTTTTACCTTCAATTCCTACAAAGGAGATTTTCAATTTCCAGGAACGTCATAATTTTTACGCCATCATAAAACATGTTCTGGAATAATACAACAGACCGACGTCAGAGATACAGGAATATACGAGTAGTACTGTGCGTCTGTGCGAAATTGATCTGGAGTTATTTCCTGTCAGCTAATAGAAGAAGAACAATTTCCTTCACGTGCTATACACAAAATGTATTGGTACCCTATCAAGTGCAGTTGCCTTACTTTTGTTTTTGACATTGCGATAATTTAGAAGAGATAATACAGTGTAATCTTCGTCAGTGAAATAGTTTTGGAAAAGTATGTTTAATATTTCATCCTTTTCTGTGTCATCCTCCATTTCGATGCCATTATGGTCTGGACAGACGGCTTCGATCCGTTTACTGATTTAACAAAAAAAAAAAAAAAGGTTCAAATGGTTCTGAGCACTATGGGACTAAACTTCTAAGGTCATCAGTCCCCTAGAACTTACAACTACTCAAACCTAACTAACCTAAGGACATACCACACATCCATGCCCGAGGCAGGATTCGAACCTGCGACCGTAGCAGTCGCGCGGCTCCAGACTGTAGAACGTAGAACCGCTCGGCCACTCTGGCCGGCTGATTTAACAGAGTTCAAAAAATGGCTCTGAGCACTATGGGACTTAACTTCTGAGGTCATCAGTCCCCTAGAACTTAGAACTACTTAAACCTAACTAACCTAAGGACATCACACACATCCATGCCCGAGGCAGGATTTGAACCTGCGACCGTAGCGGTCACGCGGTTCCAGACTGTAGCGCCTAGAACCGCTCGGTCACCCTGGCCGTCGATTTAACAGAGGACCAAAACTTCGTAGGACTTTCTCCCCAGTCCGTAGATAGATAGTGTTTTACTTTCGAATTCATTGAACGCTTCCTGCATGGCTCTCCTTAAGCTACTTTTGATTTCGTTCATTTCTTGTTTGTTCGTGAGACTTTCGCTACATTTAAATTGGCAGTGACGCTCACTTTGGTTTCGTAGCAACATGGCGGGTCTTTCGCATCTCTCACAACTGTTTAAGGCGTATGCACAATACTCTTGAACTTTGTCCATTTGTGTTGAACATTTTCGGTCTTTTCGAGCAGACCGATAAGGTAATCTGAAATCGGTTTTTTCCCTCTTTCAAGCAGAAATATCTCCTCATCTTTCATTACATTCGCCTGCCGGAGTGGCCGAGCGGTTCTAGGCGCTACAGTCTGGAACCGCGCAACCGCTACGGTCGCAGTTTCGAATCCTGCCTCGGGCATGGATGTGTGTGATGTCCTTAGGTTGGTTAGGTTTAAGTAGTTCTAAGTTCTAGGGGACTGATGACCTCTGAAGTTGAGTCCCATAGTGCTCAGAGCCATTTGAACCATCTTTACATTCACATTTACAGCCGTATTCAGAAGCTGCGACGGCCTTTTTATAAATGATTCCCTGTACTACGCTATCTGAATTGAAAAGTTCGGGCCTGTTACAGACGAGGAGATCTAATATATCTGATAAGTTGTCCAAGTTAATTTTCGGACAGGGCATTTCATTATAATTTCAAAAGGTTCGCTGTCCTACTATCCGCCTTAATCACTTGGGTCTCCCAGTGTAAAGCTAGTAAGCTGAAATCTTCACATTTGCTTTAATATGTCCAGGAAATTTAGGCTTAATCTTCTTCACGTTTCTCATCAAATGTTCTGCCACTACTGTCCCTGAGGCGGAGGATCTACAAAAGCATCCGATGACCATGCTTGAAATATAATCAGAACTTATATGTCCTGGGTCGAAACAAGAGAACACAATCGCTAATTTTCCAACATTACGTTGATACTGTTGGCAATAGGAGTGAAATTTTTGCAATAAATTTACTGCCTACTTGATCCCGATTTTGCATACATTTGTAAAGGTATCCGGTTTCTAACACGATCTTCATAGAACTGACGTGTTACGTGCGTAAGCAATGTAATACATTCGGCAGAGTTCTGGAAATAGGTACTCATAGCCGGAATCAGACATAATGAAGTTTAAAATTCCGATCTACAAACATATTACGAAATTAATCTCAGTTGTCTATGGCAGACATGAAGTCGGTGTTTATGAAAAGCATGGTTGCAATATTTTACACATCAGTCGTTTATATTGTTGTTGTGGACTTCAGTCCGAAGACAGGTTTGATGCAGCTTTGCGCTCTATCCTGTGCAAGCCTCTTCATTCCGAATAACCTATAAGGTTCACTCAAATGAAACCAGGTCAGTGCGTCTAGCTTTGCCTTATATGTAAGGTGGCATCACGTAACTGCGGGTATGGTAGGGCCATCTGTTGGTAGAGAGACTGACGCGTGCGTACCGTTTGATGTTGCATAGAGCCAGTGTGGTTTCACGCCGAAAAGAAAGTGGTCATTACCGAACATGCAGGCGAGTAAGCAGGAACAACGACGAGTGATTCGATTTTTGGTGGCGGAGGGAGCTGGGGGCATTGAAATGTATCGACGGATGAAGGCTGTGTACGATGAGTACAGTCGGAGTTGTTCAAGTGTAGTGGAATGGCGCAAACGATTCATTGAGAGGCGCGATTTACTGAAAACTGTGCTCATCCTATAATCACGCCGTAAATGGTTGCGGAAGAGAATGCTTTAGTGTTGGACAACCGCAGAATCACCGTGGGCGAGATCCGTCGGTTACTGGGAATTAGCGTGGGCACCGCCCACACCATAATGCATCAACACTTGAACTTTCGAAAAATCTGTGTGCAGTGGGTTCCTCACCAACTGACCGCCGCACAGCGCAATTCTCGAATGGCAGTGTCTTTGAGTCCTCTGCAACATTTTCATGTTATGTGTACTGTATATAACTATATTTTTGAGTTAATAAAATCGTTACCGTTACTTTACACTAGTGACTGGGTTTCATTTGAATGCCCCTTATATATCCTTCTGAATCCGCTTACTGTATTCATCTCTTGGTCTCCCTCTACGATTTTTATCCTTCACACTTCCCTGCAGTGCTAAATTGGTGATCTCTTTATGTCTCACAATGTGTCCTGTCAACCTATCCTACGAACGGATCCCTCCTTGTAGTAACGTTGTGCCACAAATATCTTTTCTACCCAGTTCTTTTCAGTACTTATACATCAGTTACGTGATCTACCTATTTAATCTTCAGGAGTCTTCTGTAGCACCACATTTCAAAAGCTTATATTCTCTTCCTGCGTAAACTGTTTATCGTCTATATTTCACTGCATCTAAATACTTTCAGAAAAGACTTCGTGACATTAAATCTATTTTCGACACTTAAACCTACATTCGATCTCAACAAATTTCTCTTCTTCAGAAACGCTTTTCTTACCGTTGTGAGTCTACATTTTATATCTTCTCAATTTCGGCCATCGTCAGTCATTTTTCTGCCCAAAAAACCAAACTCATCTACTACTTTTAAGTATCTAATTCCCTCAGTATCCTCTGATTTAATTCGACTACATTCCAAATTATATCCTCCTTTTATGACACTATCCATTAGGTTCAACTGCTATTCCAAGTCCTTTGCTGTGTCTGACAGAATTATAATATCACCGGCAAACCTCAAAGTTTTTATTTCTTCTGACAGGACTTTAATTCCAACTCCAAATTTTTCTTTGCTTTTCCTTACTGCTTGCTGAATGTACAGATACAATAACATCTCCCTCCCTTCTCAACCAATGCTACCCTTTCATGAGCCTCGATCTTATAACTGCCGTTTTATTTTTGCACAAGTTATAAATATCCTATCGCTCCCTGTGTTTTACCTCTGCTACCTTCAGAATTTCAAAGAGAGTAGTCCAGTCATCATTGTCAAAAGCTTTTCCTAAGTCTACAAATGCTATAAATTTACGTTTGCCTTTCCTTAACCTATCTTCTCAAATAAGTCGTAGATTCAACAGTGCCTCGCGTGTTTCTGCGTTTCTCCGGAATCCAGACTGATCTTCCCCGAAGTCGGCTTCTACCAGTTTTTCCATTCTTCTACAAAGAATTCTTGTTAGTATTTTGCAACCACAACCTATTAAACTGATAGTTCGGTAATATTCACACCTGTCAGCACCTTCTTTCTCTGTAACTGGAATTATTACATTCTTCTTGTTCTTGAAGTCTGAGGGTATTTCTCCTGTCTCATACATCTTGCACACCGGCTGGAAGAGTTTTGTCGTGGCTGGCTCTCCCGAGCTTAATTCTGACGGAACTCCAGGGGCCTTGTTTAGACTTACAGATAGGTCTTTCAGTGTTCTATCAATTTCTTCTCGCAGTATCATGTCTCCCATCTCATATTCATCTACATCTTTTTTCATTTCTATAATACTGCCTTCAAGTTCACCTCCCTTGTATAGAGCCTGTAATACTCCTCTCACCTTTCAGATTTTCCTTCTTTACTCAGAACTGGTTTTCCATCTGAGCTCTTAATATTCATACAGCTATTTCTCTTGTATCCAAAGGCCATTCTTCTTTTCCTGTAGGCGGTATCTTTATTTCTCCTGTTACTACACGCTTGTAAATCCTTAAATTTGTCCTCTAGCCATCTTAATCATCGTACATATGGATAATAAATTCGTATCTTTAGGGTGGATATACCTCTATCGTCCTTGTGTCGTTCTAGACGGTAACACGCGTCATGTGTACGCCCAGCTGTTTTCATGGAAAGCTCACCGGCAGCTGACAGCTGCGGCTGATGCACCCGCGGCTGGTCGTCAGAGTAAAGGAGGGAAGGCTGAGTGACGTAGGGGGCTGGGAGCGGGAATGCGGATAGGGCCGCTCGTTACGGCCACCTTGGCCCGTCTCGCGATTGCTTGGGTACTGCCCACCGGAGGACACTCTGTCGGGTCATTATACTCCATCAGCCGGATCGGGGGAGAGGCCCCATGAAAATTTTATAGCCTCCCTCAGACATTAAGCGAGGCCAGAGGGGGAACTTGCGACATCCGTGGCCGACAACGGCTCGGCTAACCCACAGCCGGCCCTGCAATAGGGAGTCACGTTCTATTCTTGGTCACAGATGCGGCCTGCTATTTACTGATCTTGTGTCGTTAGTACCCCGTTGTGGAACCTGGGACATTTCAACCCAAGAATAGGGTTCCTCACATCATTTCCTTTCGTTAAACTCATTCCCGAGTCGTCCAATCACCTTTCTTCCCCTCAACATTATTCAACAGACTACAGTATGTGTTGATATGACAGCCACACCAAAAGCCTGAAAAAATGGCGGTGGGTATTTAAAGTGCTGAAGTACGCAACTGTACTATCACTACTGTGTATGTGTGTGCACGTGTGTTGTCCAAAGAAGAATTATAGCAAACTTTCCTTATGAAATGTATGAAATTATCATACTACACAATCTCAGAGCAAAAGGTGAATCATAGTAAGAAGGAATTCATAGTAATTTCAAGTGCCGACAGCATAAGGATTCCACATGCAGTGATTGTGTTGATGATATCGTTCGTCTGTGGCAAGGCAAAATTACCTAATTTTGTTTTCAAGTGGGTGATATCGTTCGCAGGTAATGAACAACTTTGTGGAGAACCATCATGTTGCCCGGCAGTATTCGCTATTCACACGATTACCGAAACAATGTTGGACACACCAGAGAATCTTACTAAAGTACTCAATTTGATTTCAGTTAAGTTTCTTCAAGTTCAGAAATAAATAACATATGATAATTAGTTCTACACTGCATAAAAATTTACCTGCACAATGTGCTGTGATTTAGTGGCACACGACATAGCTGATGTCCCACTCCGCTCGGCAGTTGGCGTCAGGGTTGATGGTGAGTTCCTGCTGAGGCTGAGGGTGCACGAAGCATCTGACCAGGAGACCGCGCTTACTCGTGACCGCCGATTTCGCCGAAATTTATGATATATACAGGGACTGGCTAGAAACGAAAATGAGAGAAGTGGGAACACCAGAAGGCCAAGCGTTTGGAGTTAATAGCAATTCTGGCGTGGGTCGGGTGAAGCATGAGCCATTTACGTTAGCGTAACGTCCAGGCAGCCGTTGCCGCAGCAGAACACAACTGGAAACTTTAGCGACGAGGGAGAGAGGGAGGGGGGGCGGGGAGCCCCTATGCGGTAATGTAATTTCGTTATTTTCAGTTTTTTACGTTAATGACAAAGCAAATAAACCAAAGTAGTTCTCAATGCATTGTATTTGTTAATATTTTCATAAAAGGAAAGAAAAAGAAAATTTAGGATTGCAAATAAATTACTAGGAGGGGAACATAATGCGTACACGAGAATATCGTATATAAAATTAGATACTTTTATTATTTTAAAATCAATTGACGATTTATATGTGCTGGAGTTATATTCGTCTTACAAATAGGGAAAGCAATAATTTTCTCAGCACCTTACATACGATATAAACGCCGCGTTTTTACAATTACATGTTTGTTTTACAGTTTCTATAGAAAAACAAACTTGGTTTTCATTCATAGAAAGTTCTCTCTCATTGCACAGTTTGATAACATACCATGATTAAGACATCATTTCGCCAAATACTGGCGAGAGTAGCTGGTGATGTATAATGGAAGATATTTTGAAGCAGTCTTCTCGGGATGTAATTCCTTTTCCCCTTTCGATGAGACAAAAGCTGTTCTGAATCTTTTTCATCAGATTCATTACCTGATGATAAAAGCAGACATCGCAGGGTTGCATTATGGGATTGCATTTGTAGGTAATCACTTTAATACTGCACGATGGCAACACTACTTTATCTTGAAAAATCTCGCAGTATAATTGCGGATTTTTTTTCCTCCCCACTAGCCAATTAACAGAGGACATTTGTGATTCTTCACCTCCGTTCGTGATAATGGCAGCATGGTCGCTTGCCTATTGGGCACTGATTTCCATTCGTTTACAAGTGAAATATTTCCCCAGAAAAATTTGTTCTTTTGCACGTACAGCGTCATCACATCAGACAAAAAACTTTTGTCCAAGGCTGTTTGCTCAATTCTCGGTCCAAAGCAGCCAGCAACCAGTACCTGGAGGTTCTCCATACCGTGACCCAGAAATAACCCCACGGTGCACCTCCTCTGGTAGAATGGGACGCCTCCTCATTCAGCGGTATTCTGGGTAGCGCAGAACAGCGATTCGTCGCCAATCATCAGCAGACTATGCTTGTCAGTCACGGCGCCACGGTAAACGCAGTCGTCTGTGTTGTGGTGTCAACGACAGCCTACGCATGGCATGGTAATTTCCTAGTCCAGCTGCTACTAGTCTTCAAACAGTGATGCGGGGTGACACAAAATGTTGCAGAGAAGTCATTACACGTTCTCGGATGGCAGGCGCAGACGTAAAGGGTTTACGATGTCCTTGGTGTTCAAACCGAAATCCTCTTTTGCGATCGTCAGACCGGAAACTTGAGGTTGACTGTGATCGCTCTCACGTTCCCGTGCAGCCACTGCCACATCCGAATGTCCTGAAAATGTAGATAGTGACACGATTCGATCCGATCGGCCCACAGTGGGGCACCTTTCAAACTGTCAGGTGCTGATTATGCTGTCTCATACCAGTACTTGACATCTCAAGGTCATTCACTGTGATCATTCGAGATCTGACTCTGATCACACATGTTGTGTATCCCACCAGGTCTGGTAATAACACTAAACAGGAACAACACTAATGCACTCTGGCAGCCATTTCAAAGAGAACTGCATCTAATCGTTTACATACCCGGCGATCGTATGTACGTTTACTATGTTACATTAACGTTCTACCATGTCATGTGGATGCTTAACATTCTTTGTCACGCGTGTGGCTTTGTATAAGACACTGATCAACAAACAGCAAGTTATTGCATGTTGCTACTAGTGAAACGGTTGGACATTCTGTTTCTTGATGGACGATATTAAGCAAACGTAGAGTACAGACGAAAACGCAGGAACACAAAAGTTATATTAATAAACAAGATCATTTACTCTTTTACGGCCATAATGAGCCAGGATATCTATTTTAAGGATCAGACACAATGAAGTTTATAACATTGAATGATAGTTGGTAAAATAACCTGCCAGTCGTTACGCTTAAAATTATGTTCATGCTGCGGAAAGCTAATGATTAAATACAGTCTCTGAAGGAATCAGGAGAATGGAAGGGCAGGTTTATGAAGACAGGAGCAGGGAAAGATACAAGAAAAGGCTTGAGTTGTGTTGTTTATGAGTCACCGTCAGAAGAAGTTGCCATGAAAGAAAAAAATAGTTCAAACTGGGCTAATATTATAATATCAAATATTCAAATTGACTTCATTTAACAGACGGCGGAGATTTACGCGGCGCAGTCACTGATATGATCACCTGTAAAGAGCATGAATAACCACCTTCTGCATAAAGGACGTGCAAGAAGAGAGTCAGTGAGGTTCTGCAACGTATCGACACGGATACGGAGCTACGCCGACTCCAGTGTCGTGGCCAGCTGCATTAGGTTTCTCGGTTCAGGATCCATGGTGCAAACAGCTTGTTCGAGGTGGTCCTACAGATTCTCGACTGGGTTTAAAACCGGAGAGTCTGGTGGCCAAAGCTGTGTGATACGTTGGATTGTTCTTCTGGTAGTTGCCATCGTGCCGATGAAAAATATACTGCATGTCGAGGTGTATATGGTCCCCGATGACAGATGAATAATTGTGTTGATCAATTCTGCCTTCCAAAATGACTTGATTGATCAGGGAATGCTTCGAAAGCATTCTCCAGACCATGAAGTTTCCTTCTCCGGCCTGGGGCCGTACACGCCAACGGCCATCAGTTCGATGGAGGATAAGACGTGATTCATCTAAGACGTCCAGTTGCAGTACTGGCGTGCAAATTCCAGCTTTCATGGCCATGAACAGCAGTCATCAGAGGTGTATGAACCAAGTATTTGCTGCAGAGGCCCACAAGCAATAACGTTCTCCGAACAGTCACTGAAAATACGCTGTTCGTAGCCCCGTGGTTCATCCGAGCAGTTGCTCAACAGTTGCACGTCTATTCGCCTGTACACGTCTCTGCATTTATCCCGCTGTGAGGCAAGACAGTTGCTGCAGAAGTTCCACTGGGAAGCTCTAACACATCCTTTATACAGTCCTAATCCATCCCAATGCGATTCTATGTTTTTGGAGCCCTGAAGGTAGATATTCGTGGAGGTCAATTTGTTTCGGACGAAGAGGTGCACGCTTGTGTACAATCATGGTGTTGTAGGCAACCGCAATCGTTTTTCCAAGAGGCACTGAAGGTCTTGACTCACAGTGAGATAAACGAATTAACAGTTATGGCGGTTAATTTTAAAATAATGATCATTTTACTTACATTTTCTCATCTGTTTCATCTTCATTTGACTGTCCCTTATACTTGAACGAGTTGAAAGGTTTTTAACCAACTGTTTTTTAATATTTTGTCGTTTTATATATAAAAAGATTAGTTTGTCTGTGAGCCAGAGGAACATCTTTTTGATTTAAAATTCTATATTTTATTGTATTCCCATATTGCCCGACACTTTTTTCTTTAACTTCTCAAATCGTATGCCTTAAAAAATCTTTTCTTGCTGTTTGTCGTTTTGTTTGGAAATGTTTTTTTTTCCTTTTTCACCACTTACACCAAAACAAATGTTCAAGTAAAGGCTCTGTGCAGTTACACCCTATGTGCAAACAACTTCACAAGTTGTACACCAAATTGGCTTCAGTGGCCCGTATCAGTCGCCGTTCCCCTGGTCGGTGAGTTAGCTTTAGAAAGGGACAATTTTATGGTATTATTAAAATAACGTGTTTCAACAGAATGGGAACTGGTACATTTATTGTAAAGACATAAATATATACTTCTCTCTCTCTCCCTCTCTCTCTCTCTCTCTCTCTCTCTCTCTCCTCCCTCCTTCAAGTCAAGGATAAGGATTACGTTTGCTGAAAGACATAAATATTTACTCGAAGGGGTAGAAAATTCGTATTTCAACTGAACAGGAACTGATACATGCAGTACTAAAACATACATATGTATGTATCTCGTGCTCTCTCTCCATCCCATCCATCCCCTCACATCCAAGTCAAGAACAAGACCGCCGCTTGGGTGACTTACGTGTCGATAACGATGAAATGATTATGAAGACAACACAACACTCAGTCACCGAGCGCAGAAAATTTCTAACCCGGCCAGGAATCGAATCCGGGCCCCCCGCATGGCATTTCGCCGCTCTGACCGCTCAGCTACGGGGGCGGACAGGCCTGCTGAAAGATATATTTCTGTTCTCGTGGCGGTCGAAGGCTGACATTGATCAGTGGGTCGTGTTCGGTCTGCTTTTACTGCCAGTTTGTCAATGAAGAGATCGTGGATTTATTATTCAAACAGCGAGCCAATTTAGGTTTTCAGACTGGTTAGAACCTGTGTCACATAACGCCTATTCCGTGGAAGTCCGAGGATTATTCACCGTTGTAAATGCAATTTCAGACGTTCGACGCACTCAATAAGATTATTAAAAAAATAACTGAAATAGAATTTGTTCGCAGAAATGTTACGACATCCACTGTATCTGCAGTGCGAAATCAGCTGATTGACTGAAAATGACGTCAAAGATGTAATACGAATTTCCTAGTCGACGTCAGTGGTAAGAGATCATTGTGCCAAGGCAACAAGTCACCTCTCAACACGTTAAAGGCCGGCCGGGGTGGCCGAGCGGTTCTAGGCGTTACAGTCTGGAACCACGCGACCGCTACGGTTGCAGGTTCGAATCCTGCCTCGGGCATGGATGTGTGTGATGTCCTTAGGTTACTTAGGTTTAAGTAGTGCTAAGTTCTAGAGGGCTGATGACCTCAGCAGTTAAGTCCCATAGTGCTTAGAACCATTTGAACCATTTGAACACATTTAACTGAATACAAATAATACTGGTAAACAGTGCACTATACTTATACTTTGCCTCATTGCTGTTTGTGTTGGATTTAATTTCCTTACTAGTTGAATTGTGCCGCAAAATAATGAACTTGCGGCACTGAGGAAAATTAAAGCATCGCACTCGAGTGCTCAAGAATCCAGAGAAGTGGAACAAGCCGGCCGAGCAAGTTACGCTGCACGGCATGTTGATTCGACAGAAACCGCTGGTCTCGCACTGAGGCAATTGTATTGTCTCCGCCCCCGCCGCAGCCGCAGTGGTCCACAAACCCACGACGACTATCGCAGTCCACTTCACCCCTCCGCCGCCCCACTCCGAACCACTCTTTCAGGGTTATTGTCGGTCCGGCCCCCGGTGGAGTTCCCCCTCCCCCCCCCCCCCCCCCCGCAGGGAACGTCTCACACCAGATGAGTGTAACCCATATGTTGGCGTGGTAGAGTAATGGTGGTGTACGCGTACCTGGAGAACTTGTTTACGCAGCAATCACCGACATAGTGTAGCTGAGGCGTAATAAGGGGAACCAGCTCGCATACGCCGAGGCAGATGGAAAACCGCCTAAAAACCATCCACAGGCTGGCCGGCTTATCGGACCTCGACGCAAGTCCGCCGGGCGGATTCGTGCCGGGGACCAGGCGCTCCTTCCCAATCCGGAAAGCCGTACTGAGGCAGTTACTTGACACTGTCGCCAGGCTGAGCGACCACAGGTGCAGAAGTACTGACAGCAGAAAGATGGAGTGTCCATGGGTGTCCATGGCGCAGATGGCATGATAACGTCACGCTCAGGTCTAGGTTCTGTTATGACTTGAGTGGCAGAATCAAGTGCCGCAGTAAAACAAAAACGGGCCAGACTCGTATAAATGTCCCTCATTTCCAGCTAGAGGTATCTCAGTCCACCGGCATCCAGCTACGAGATTGTAGCTACAACGGTCGTCAGTTTTCGCGTCTACTGATCTTCTGAATTCCGTAGGTCTATACGTCTCCTCCAGCGGACACAGACGCTGCTAGTCACGGCGCAGTGCTCATACAGTGTCCGTGACTGGAAGCGTGCAGCTGCTCGTCTGCTCCCGCATATGCGGGCAAACTACTTGCTGCTTCACTATTCGCGCAAGGACTCCGACACTGGAGACCAATCCTTCTGCACGCAGTCTACGTCGTGTTGATGCCCACCCTGTTCGTCTATTCCCGAGGCTGGTAACAATCACTGAGATATTTTGGTGTTACAGCGGGTCGGCTCCGCGTGGTCGGAGGCGTTACAGCGTCGGCAATGCTGACGTCGCTATTTCCACCGCTAATTCCCGTCTGCGGCTACAAGCCAGCGCTGACCACAGCCGGCGTGCGCTACGGCTATTTGCGGCGGCACTGGCTGTCTGAAGCGATGGCACCGATCCTTGCGTATTCTGAGTAACTGTTTCGCTAGTGCCTCTTTGGGCACCTAGAACGCACCCACTCAGCACAACAGCGCACACCCGCGTCCTGGGGTGGTGGGGTTCGTTGACATTCTGACCCTGACCTGCCCATCACCACCTCAGCCACCATAATGGCCGGCATTTCCGTCCGTTATAGTTGGTTAGTTCACAGTCTGGATTTACTCTGTTGGTGATAATCTTTATACAAAAGAGATCTCTGTTAAGGATCTATCAAGTTTGACCGCTTATGTCCGGAAGTCTTACACTCCTGGAAATGGAAAAAAGAACACATTGACACCGGTGTGTCAGACCCACCATACTTGCTCCGGACACTGCGAGAGGGCTGTACAAGCAATGATCACACGCACGGCACAGCGGACACACCAGGAACCGCGGTGTTGGCCGTCGAATGGCGCTAGCTGCGCAGCATTTGTGCACCGCCGCCGTCAGTGTCAGCCAGTTTGCCGTGGCATACAGAGCTCCATCGCAGTCTTTAACACTGGTAGCATGCCGCGACAGCGTGGACGTGAACCGTATGTGCAGTTGACGGACTTTGAGCGAGGGCGTATAGTGGGCATGCGGGAGGCCGGGTGGACGTACCGCCGAATTGCTCAACACGTGGGGCGTGAGGTCTCCACAGTACATCGATGTTGTCGCCAGTGGTTGGCGGAAGGTGCACGTGCCCGTCGACCTGGGACCAGACCGCAGCGACGCACGGATGCACGCCAAGACCGTAGGATCCTACGCAGTGCCGTAGGGGACCGCACCGCCACTTCCCAGCAAATTAGGGACACTGTTGCTCCTGGGGTATCGGCGAGGACCATTCGCAACCGTCTCCATGAAGCTGGGCTACGGTCCCGCACACCGTTAGGCCGTCTTCCGCTCACGCCCCAACATCGTGCAGCCCGCCTCCAGTGGTGTCGCGACAGGCGTGAATGGAGGGACGAATGGAGACGTGTCGTCTTCAGCGATGAGAGTCACTTCTGCCTTGGTGCCAATGATGGTCGTATGCGTGTTTGGCGCCGTGCAGGTGAGCGCCACAATCAGGACTGCGTACGACCGAGGCACACAGGGCCAACACCCGGCATCATGGTGTGGGGAGCGATCTCCTACACTGGCCGTACACCACTGGTGATCGTCGAGGGGACACTGAATAGTGCACGGTACATCCAAACCGTCATCGAACCCATCGTTCTACCATTCCTAGACCGGCAAGGGAACTTGCTGTTCCAACAGGACAATGCACGTCCGCATGTATCCCGTGCCACCCAACGTGCTCTAGAAGGTGTAAGTCAACTACCCTGGCCAGCAAGATCTCCGGATCTGTCCCCCATTGAGCATGTTTGGGACTGGATGAAGCGTCGTCTCACGCGGTCTGCACGTCCAGTTCGAACGCTGGTCCAACTGAGGCGCCAGGTAGAAATGGCATGGCAAGCCGTTCCACAGGACTACATCCAGCATCTCTACGATCGTCTCCATGGGAGAATAGCAGCCTGCATTCCTGCGAAAGGTGGATATACACTGTACTAGTGCCGACATTGTGCATGCTCTGTTGCCTGTGTCTATGTGCCTGTGGTTCTGTCAGTGTGATCATGTGATGTATCTGACCCCAGGAATGTGTCAATAAAGTTTCCCCTTCCTGGGACAATGAATTCACGGTGTTCTTATTTCAATTTCCAGGAGTGTATTTGACGCTTACAAACGAGATCATTGAAATCTTCGGTTATGAATAAAGAAAGGTGGATGATTTTTAAGGATCCATCTACTGTCCAGTTGGGATTTCGTCTATTTATTGTCTTTTGCGATCTAACTACTTTAAAGATTTCCAGTGTGATGACTCCAGCCTTCGATGAGACATTTACTATTGCTTGAGGGTGCCTTTGATACCACTAGCTTTAAAACGCTCTTAAAATGACGTAAAACGGTGTTTCCAAAGAGTAATTATTGTTGCTTCTATATTATTTTCTTTGTATACGTTTACGAAGTGCTCTCTGATGATTATCTTACACATATACATACATGACTATGCTGATAGTATGTCAGACTTCATCGTGGGAGAGTCTGATCACAGCTACCGACAGAACAAATCCCTTGCCTTGCTACTTGAGAACCACGGTCATCGGTGTGGCCTAGAGCGAGATAGTTCCTTCTCTTGAGAATAATGAAAAAACACTTCAATTTGAAGTAAAGTCCATCCCCTCCCAGTTTCGGAAACATAATAAAAGCCAGCAGAGTGATGTGGCGATATGTGCCATTCAATGCTGATAATGAAGAACTGAGTGGGCAGGGGCTGTTATAGCTCTAAGACGAATGTATCCTGCATGTACTATTTTTCAAAACAATGTCTAGCGTACAACACAATATTTACAGACATATCCCACCCTTCAGGTGTAAGAATAAAGAAGAATGAAAGCATCCTCCAATAGAATTTTTGATGATATGACATGTATAGAGTGAGTCTTCATCACTGAGATGCGAGCAGGATGGCGATTCTTAAAAGAAATGCTGCAAAAACAGTGTATAATAACTATTGTTGACATATCAGCTTATTACAGTGACCAACTTGTGGAAGTAGTCCACCTATACAATTTGGAGCTATTTGTGTACTGCTCGATTCAGATGTGCTCTTTGTATTCATTAGGTATTCAAAACAATTGTTAATTTATTATTACATAATTAGGTACTTAAACGTGAGAGTTCAGTTTCAATTAAATAAGAAAACAGGGTAACGTGCACCAACTGCAAGAATGGAATAACAACTGCTATTTTTCTTATATATATATATATATATGGTGTCTGTCCTTTCGGACATAATTGACAGAACAGACATCACATATGTAATTAAGGAGATGATGGCCAAAAATCCTTTCAGTGCAGATGCACACCAGGTTCTGACTCTTACAGGAATTGTCGGGCTGCCGCGTGCAATGAGGCTAATGAGCAGGGCCACCACGCCAGTAGCCTGTAGTATAAGGTGAGAATTTGGCTCTGACGGCAGGCGTGCTAAGGTAGTCTCTGCTGCTGAGGCGACCACTGGGTCCAGAAGGCGCTGTGGTCAGCGCATCTGCCTCATAAGTAGGAGACCCAGGTTCGAATCCAAGTCCAGCACAACTTATCCCATTGATGTATAGCAATGCCCACTGGCAGCTAATGTCGTTAATACCTTTGTGTCTTCACATTTTTAGGCAACGACTGAATTATATTGTAGTTAGTAGTCTCTGAACACTAAACTACTAGACATACTGCTTTGTTAATATTTAAAAAGTTATAACATAGGAACACAGAAATTGACTAACTTATTGCCATTTCGGTTTGTGCTCCCTGAGTCGTTTATGGGTTTTAGATCTTTACATTGGCTGGCGTGCCACTCTTCATATGCGTTACAGCAGTAGTTTACTACCAGGTGGCGTCCTGTCATTGTGCCTGCATAGTACACGCGGTTCTTTCGCAAAACAATCGAGGCTTAACATCCGGCAATTGTAGGCTGCAGCCAGACTCAGACACGTGAGCGGCGCTTCGGACACTCTCTATCACAAATGTCTATTATGAACATCAGCATTCAAGACCAACGCTTTGAGCTGACTCACGACGCCTTGCGCTTACTCTCAAGCACAACACCTCTCCGACAGACAAAGGGTGTGCCTTGAATTCTATTCTCCAGCTTTCGCTTTCAGTCACCTCAACTAAATGTTTTATTAAATCGGCCGTCACATGAAGTGACACTTATCTTACGATTCCATATTTGTCTATGAAGCGTCCTCCCCTACTTGCGTCTTACAGGGTGACAATTATTGAACTATATGAAAATTAAGTAAATTAGTTACAGAGTACAGCGTGCACACACTTTATTTGACATGTAAACGTCACTACAGATATTCGGATTTAGGTTATGACATGTTCGAGATGCCTGCCATCATTGGCGATGATATGGAGCAGACGAATAGCAAAATTCTGCGTGACCTGCTGAGGTGTCGAAACAACCGTGCTGCCGCGCGGGATTAGCCGAGCGGTCTCAGGCGCTGCAGTCATGGACTATGCGGCTGGTCCCGGCGGAGGTTCGAGTCCTCCCTCGGGCATGGGTGTGTGTATTTGTCCTTAGGATAATTTAGGTTTAGTAGTGTGTAAGCTTAGGGACTGATGGCCTTAGCAGTTAAGTCCCATAATATTTCACACACATTTGAACATTTGAACAACCGTGCTGTCGATGACCTCCTAAATGGCCGTTTTCAGCTCAGCAATTGTTTTGGGATTATCGTTGTACGCTTTGTCTTTAATATACCCCACAAAAAGGAGTCGCATGTGTTCAGATCCGGAGAAAATGGCGGCCAATCGAGAAGCCCATGCCAGTGCCCTCTCGGTAACTCAGAGCCAGAATGCGGTCCCCAGGATGCACATCCAGGATATCAAACACTCTCCTGCTTGGACTGGGTTGAGCTCCCCTTTGCATGAACCACATCTTGTCGACATCTGGGTCATTTTGGATAATGGGCATGAAATAATCTTCCAAAACTTCACGTACTGTTCGGTAGTCACCGTGCCCTCAAGGAATATCGCACCGATTACTACATGACCGGACATTGCACACCACACAGTCATCTTTGTAAGTTACCACATCCAACGTATAAAATGCCAATAAATGTCATAATCCAGAACTACATGCAGTCTTAAATCCTGTAACAAATATTACACCTTGTGTGTCTGTAGCATGTGCATCCCTTTGTCACTCGCAGGGATATTCTTCACGGCAGCTACTGATGATGAATCGTCGGCTAAGTTTCAGTCAGTGCTGCAATACATCTGTAATGTTTTACGGTAAGTGGTGCATGTTTCAATAAAGTGACTGACCCCTAGTTACCGGTGTGCTACCCCACATCGAGACGAAAGCACCAACCACGGTGCCCTTACGGCCATCCAAGGCGTCCAACTTCGTCTGAACTACGGACAGACAAGAGGTAAAGACGTTGCTGTCTTACTGGTGCGAGGCGCTCGATAACTGGGCGATCGCGCTGCTAACACCAATGCCGGCCTCTGGCCCGCCATAGATAATGCATACGGCCGTAAAACTGGGAAAGGTCAAGCAGCATGTAAATCAAGCTCAAGGCTGCGGTTGGGCCGCGTCGCGTGCCGCCAGCCTCACGGCATTATTATTGCAGAAACCGCTCCTGGACTGGTCACCGCTGGCTCACAGCTGCGCCGAGGAATCAAACAACCCGAAAAAGGGGCCACTTATCACGCGGTGTGGACTCGGCCGATGCGGGAACTAAACCTAGTCACGTTACGAACTCCGAAGTGGTGCGTGTTATTTCGCTTGCAGCTGCACGAAAACACTTCTGAAAAAATTTACGAGTCCCACATAAAGTTATTAACAAAGTCTTAGTTGACTCCGTGACCTGTGGCCGTTGACAATGTACAGCTCTCTGTAGGCAACGCAGCAAGAACGGAGGTGGAGCAAAGCAAATTTGTCGGAAAACGCACTGTGTGAGATTCTCATTTACCCGATGTCCCCTCTACCAGTGGATAGATGTGTCGTCCTTGGTTTATCTCAAGATTTCGTTTCTGTAATGCGCACGTGGAGTTAGCGCAAATAACTTAAATTGTTCATCAGATGTTTCACGCGACATCGAGCGACGAAAGATTAATGTCCTCTGATTTACATTAACAGCAACAATTAAATTTTCTCTGCCGAATTAGAACAAACGTCTTCAAATAATCTGCTTCTATACTCAGCTCAAAGGCACTTGTTGACAATCGAAGAAAACTACGAAAGATAATTATAATTTTAGCACCAACTGGGTAAGATTTATTATACTTCGCTGTGTTTTCTTCACGGTTCCATCTCACAGCTGCCACGCTCAGTAAGTATCGGAAATACAGATTATTCTTCGTGTCTGGCTGTCACCATCAATAAATATCAATAAATTGAACATCGCACGACATTAATATTAGCTCGCTCTTGCGACTGGCATAAAAAATAGGCATTAAAAATATTTCAATGGCAATGTGGTTCAAATGGCTCTGAGCATTATGGGACTTAACTTCTTTGGTCATCAGTTCCCTAGAACTTAGAACTACTTAAACCTAACTAACCTAAGGACATCACACACATCCATGCCCGAGGCAGGATTCAAACTTGCGACCGTAGCGGTCGCGCGGTTCCAGACTGTAGCGCCTAGAACCGCTCGCCCACTCCGGCCGGTCGTTATTAAGTATCTTACGAAACTTCTTATGAAGAAGGATAAATTTTCTTTCTGCAGCGGACTGTGCGCAGTTCTGAAATTTCCTAGCAGACAAAAATTGCGTGCCGGATCAGATCTCGAACTACAGATGTTTGCCTCTCATGCGTAATATTCTTACCGACTGAGTTATCCAGGCATGACTCACGACCCGCTCTCACAGCTTCAGTTCCGCCAGTACCTCATCTCATATTATGAATTATCTGTGATCCCATTCCACCTATACATTGTATGATCTAAAGCACCCAGGCACCTATTGGTGGACATTAATATGGGATGTGTCCATTCTGCGCCTTAATCACGGCTTGAACTCTGCTCGGGGCAATTTCAGTGACGTCTTTGAATGTATACGGAGGAGTAGAAGCTCATTCTTCTTCAAGGGCAGAAGCCAGATAAGGGAATGATGTTGGAAACAGGAGTCTTGGTCGAAGTTGACGTTCTATCTCCTTCCATAGGTGTTCCATTGGATTCAGCTTGGGACTCTGGGCAGCCAGGTCATTTCAGAAATGATACTGACCACAAACCATTACCTCAGGACCACTACTTTACGACAGGGTGCATTATCATCTTGATACAATCATTGTATCTCAACTGTTCCTCTACTGTACGCGTTACACAACACTGTACAATATGTTCGCACGCTTCCCCATACAGCATTTTCTTTAGCGCAATAAGGGGCCTCACCCCAAATCTCTAAAAACATCCCCGTACCGTAACACCACCTCCTCCATACGTCAATGTTGGCACTACACTTTACGTGGCACGTGACTTCTCAGGCATTCGGCAAACCCATTACCTTCCACCGGATTGCCACAGAGTATAGCGTGATTCGTGACTCCGACTCCAAATCACTCGTTCCAGTCATCCACTGCCCGTGTGGCTGTTGCGAAGGATTGACTACAGAGATTTGTAGCTTATGAAGAACTGCTCGAGCATTGCATCACAATATTTTTAATTCCCTTCGCCCAGCCGCTGAGCTAGCTGGACTGCCAGCAGCACTTTGTAAAACGTGAGTGATTTCTTCCGCTGATTTCATGCCATGTTTTACAACCACTCTCTGCAATATTCGACGGTCTCTGTCCTTCAGTACATGAGGACTCCTTGATCCTGATTGAGGTGTAGTTGTTGCTTCACGTTTCCACTTCACAATCTCGTCACTGACAGTCGACCTGTGCAGCTTTAGAACGTCTCTGATGGATTTGTTACTCAGATTACATCCAATGACTAATCTACGTTCGCAGTGAAGGAACTCTCCTGGTCAACTCATTCCGCTGTTACTGATTCTCTATTCACATCTAAAATCTCTCGGCCTTCTTTTATGCGGGAGAGTCCGCTTCTCGTGACATCTGGTGATCAATTCCGCATTAGATAGGATTGTCTCGGTACTTTCAGTAAGATACCGTACATAAAATATAAAAGTACACAAAAAGTAACCTTCAACACCAATGGAAAGACGCCGGAGGACTGTGACTGAACCTCTAGTATTTTATTAACGGTCCAATACATACCAACGAGGTTACTGGCCAGTGATAAGCAAAAACTGGTTATAATTTGGCTGAAATAGGATACAAACATACTTCTTAATAGAATAACGTACTTTTAGGAACGCATTTTATAACTCGTAAATACGGGAATGCAGTTATATAGAAAAGTTAATCCTGGCAGTGAAAGATATTGCACAAACAACTGAAAAATTTACAAAATACGAGCATGTAGTATTTCCTTGTACATACAATGTGACGCCAAATTTCACCTTCGACTATTACACACCCTTAGGTATTTTTAAGGACAGTTCCACTGTGAACACTGCCCTGTACCCTAAAACCCACTTATCTCGAGTGCTCGATGTAGCTAGCAAGTAAATTTTCTGATAAAAAATGCACGAGCAGCTTAAGAGCGTTAAATGAACAGCGAAATACTTGTCCCTTTGTGTAGTTCAATTCATTGAAAGCCTCGTTTCACTTTCTTGAATCGCTTATGAAGTATAAGTCGTGTACACACACACTCTCGCAGTGTTAACGTGTCGTTTACTATATTATTAGAATAGTGACAAGGAAACATCATCAGCTACCTCATTTTTAGGAGATGAACGCACACATGCATGACAGCCCTAGCAATTGAACCCGCGCGTCAATGTGGGCCATAATTCTGATAGTGCGTACTTATAGTCCTCTGAAAGAACAGCCTTTAAACTTCCACGTGCACTCTTTGTTTCACTCCCTCCGCCCCACTTCAGCCACCTAGTGCCCGAGCGTGAAGTACTGTACATTGGAGAGTGACAACCAGAGCTCTGTTACTCGCGAGGGGAAGGGGACACAAGGCACACGGGGAGAGGGGGGGAGGGTAGTTACATCGCAGTTTATCCTCAAACTGTCACGTAATCGATTTTATAATGTAACAGGCACAATTAAATAGACTGTACAGTCGATCCTTTAGCGCTGCATGTTAATTGAAAGCAATATTCACTACTGCCAATGATCGCACACATAGTTACTTCTTGTCTTCCTTTCCTTTTATTACAAGGAGGAGGCCTGTTATTTCCTGCACATTGGGAGCTTTTTCTAGCTGCATCTGGACGTGAAAGTTGGCTTAAAAGGACCTTTTTCGGCGCTGAAAGCAGTCCTCTCGGACAGAGAATTCGCTATGTGCCGTCTCCACACAACGACTGCCTGTGAGGAGGGTATGTTTGAGAAACTAGGAGAAATCCTGTTCGGCAAGATAGCATCTGAAGCCAGGTGTAGGCTTCAGAACGGGAGAGCACGGAACTGGCCGTTATTCTGTAGCCACACCATGAATGAATGTTCATTTAATATGTTAGTAAGAGAGACTCTGATTGGTTCACAATAATTATTTCTGCAAAAGGCACACTTTCCCACGTGTACTTACGTGTAAGCTTCTTGATTGACTGGGATTCGAAACCTGTCATGGAAATATTTTCAACCTTCCTCCCCACACCAGGACATCATTCGGGATTCTCATGCTGACAGAGCCAGCCAAGTTTTGGAGAGTTAAGTCAGGAGATATATATACTGCATAGGCACTGCTGAAAGGACACCTGCTGTCAGGGCGTCAAATAGTAGATACTCGTACTTGCTGCTGAGGCGTCCCCGTCTTAGGACAGAGTACTGAGGCCGAGCTGGACTCACAATTTGCAGCCTTTACTGCCGCCGCCTTCCACGTCTGCATCATTGGAGAGTGGTAGGAACGAGTCAGCGATGCAATCGCCGAATCGGAGGGAACGCGAGGCTAGTTGACTCACATCAGGGTTCATTCGCACAGTTTTAGCGTTCGCAGCCAGCTTGTTCCTTCCATCATGCATTTTAGTGGTTCTACTGGTGTGTGTAGTAGCTTTCCTGTGTTCTTTGTTTAAACGACTAACCATTTTAGCAGTCACTGGCCGTGTCCACAACGTAGTTTCATGTTATGCTTTTACGTGTGCTCCCACATGTGCCAAGGCTATATTTCATAATTACAATCCTTTTGTCCACTTTTGCAGTGGGCAATTCATTTGTATCACATTTAATGGTGATAAAACAACTTATTATAGCGACTGTAGTTTCCTTTGTAGTTAAGGATCCCCCTTCGTTAATTTATCCATGTGTGGTGAGGTGTGGTACCCGCTTAACTGGTCCACCGCTAGTAGTTTTCCTTTAATAAGTCGTGTCCGTTGCGAGACACTTCTTTTCTTAAACTGGCATGACCTTATGGAGAGCTTCCCTTTCTTGTAAATCACCGGGATCGGATTTATAGGATTTTAGGAGTATGCTAAACAGCTAAACCGATGACACACAAGGGGAGAGGGGGGGGGGGGGAGATTCGCTATTCTTCGACGTGTGCGTGGAAGTTTGAAATCTGTGCTTTCAGAAGGTCATAAACTCATAATTGTGTATTATCAGAATTATGGTCCAAATTTTTGCGCGGAGTTCATTGCTGGGGCAGAGATTTTGCACGTGTGCTTTTTTATACTTCAAATATGAGATCAAGTTGGTGATGTTTCCTTCTGAGATCCTTAGGAAAACATAACACAGTTTCATTCCGCGGGCCCCAGCCCACTACGTTCATCACTACATTGTGGTGTTGTTAGTGGACACGTATTGTAGACATCACGAATAAAGATGTGGCCGCTCTATGTAGACGGATTGCTCAAGTGGAACAGCATTCTGTTGTCCGTTCTGGCGGATAGGAGAGAGAAGATGAATATCGTCCCTAGCTGTGATCGGCCGTGGACTTCGTTGCTTATTCGATTATCTCCGTTGTTTGAAAACGAGTCTGCAGTTTCAGTCTATAAAGATCCATTTTACCACAGATTGCGACAAATCACTTTCTAAGGAATTATACCAATATTAATCACACGATTGTGAAAACTAGCATAAAACACAGTTCCTGAAGTTCCAAACATGGAGCAACAGCGTCTGTATCAGGTCATCATGTTAGCATATTTAATCGAGCATTACCGTCTTCCTCTAAATGCAGAATGCTTCTAATCAATGATTTATAGGAGCAGACTGGAGTGACAATGAAAATTTGTACCAAAGCCAGGATTAGGACACAGGTCTCGAACTCCCTTGGCAGGAAGGCTATCCGCTATGACACCATGGCACAGTAGCTTTGCGCAGCTGCACAGATTACCCTACCATGCTTGCTTCCTGAATCCAAATTCCCAGTATCGCCTCGGTCCACTTAGTATTCCCCCTAAGCTGAAACAGCACTGCAGAGGCTCTCCAGCTACATTGGAATAACACCTCAATATCGAACGAAACGGGGGATCCTGCCTGAAACCCAGGCATAGATGCTTTAATCAAATGCCAGCCGGGGTGGCCGAGCGGTTCTAGACGCTCCAGCCTGGAACCGCGCGACCGATACGGTCGCAGGTTCGAATCCTGCGTCGGGCATGGATGTGTGTGATGTCCTTAGGTTAGTTAGGTTTAAGTAGTTCTGAGTTCTAGGGGACTAATGACCTTAGAAGTTAAGTCCCATAGTGCCCAGAGCCATTTGAACCATTTTTTTAATCAAATGAAACTTCAGAGACATTCTCAAATCTCGAATATCTATGACGTAAATAACAGACGTAAGCAATGAATGAAAATTTGTACCAAGACTGGGATTCGAGCTCTGGTCCTCTGAGATATTGATGAGGGAGGCGGTTCAAATCCCGACTTGGTGCAAATTTTCATTTGTCGATTGAGTCTGCGTATATACGTGATAGAAGTTTGAGAGCTGAAAAAGTCTCTGGAATCATACACTTTCATTTGGCTTCAACAAAAGCTATCCCAAACAAACAAAAATTATCCAGAATGGATAAGGTCAAGTCGATGATGCTTTAACTATTTTAATTAGTGACACATATAACACCAGAATATGTAAGAAACGCACACCCACAAACTCTTATTTACCTGTAGTTAAGAGTTAGTCTCCTGGCGTGAGCGGGTATGAAACGCGCCTCCATTAAAGTAACCTCTTTCTGAGCGAGAATTTGCCACGAGCACACTTGCGCAGCAACAGTCCATTCCCTACTTTTACCATATGTTCTCGGCTGTCACACAGACTGAAGCACCTCGAGAACGCTTCTTGCGAGATGGATTCCGATACTGGTATCTTAAAAATTCCTGCAACGCAGTTCATAACCGAGCTGCACACCAATATCCAGAGATACTCCGTCCATCGCTTAAATTCCCAATTTTGTTGTCGTTGCTTTTGCTTTGTGGGAAAGCTCGCGGTATTTATGTGCTGCTCGTGGCTGGTATTCGCTCTCATATTGACGCGCCACTACCAATAATTCGCCGTGGAACGTCTGCGTAAGTGAGGTGGAGGACTCTGACACTTCATGGAATGCAGGCAGTGGCACGAGAGTCCCCTTGTCATCTCCTGCTACCTGCTGAGTACCGGCACGTGTAGGATGAAAGCTTTCTCTGTAACCAGGCACTCGCCGAGTCAAGCGCTTGCTTTTAGGCAAACGTCAGCAAAAAACTAATTATTTTGCTGTATGGCTAACACTCTAAAACATTTTTGTATACTGAGATGTTACAACAGATATAGTTTCCTATGGCAACGCATGCTTTTTTAAAGGGAATTCCATAGCCATTGAGCACAGTGCTGTAGAACTTTAGCCAGTATTATACTGAAGGGCGAATAGCAAACAAATTGCGCTTTGCTCCACTTTTGATAATATTTGCATTTAAAATTTCGCTAAAAAAGTAAACCTTGTCGACTGTGAAGCCAATATGTTCCCGCATACCGCAGATTCACATCTGGTTTCATTGAAACACGGCTAAACACAGCTGAAACTGACGTTTCCAGGAAGACTTCTGCTTCACTTTTACCAAATTTGTGAAATGTTTACCGCAAATATTAACAACATTTATCGGTAGATTCAGTAGACTCAAGAGATACCAAACAGCTTTAAAATGCGTTGTTCTGTTTAAAAGCGATAGTTGTTAATTGTTTGAATTTCTTGTGCGATAAAATATGACGAGTCCCAACCACAAATCAGCAAACGTGATGCTTTATTGACACTTCCCGTAAACATTATTCCGATTTCCAGTAAATTTATTTTTGGTACAAGGCGCGTCATGATGTAAAATAACACAACCAAGCTTTCGCTTACTACGGAGGCAGCCTTCGTCTGGGTACACCACGACGAGGCGATGCAACCTGAAGAATTTCACTGGATCGAACTCCGGCCATGAAAGCCGATGCTCGTGTAACTACTTCAATATTTTGCATCTTTCAAGAAAAACAGGGCGTGTTCAATTGAGCACGGCCTTTTCCACGTCACGTCTCGCCCAACTAACTTCACATTTAAAAACCATACCTTCGTTTGATTTAAATTCAGTTTAAGAGGCCTAAAGCTATAAATCACTAATTATGTGAACAAATCTGGTGCGTGTGTTTCTCTGAAATTTAGTTTCATGCCACAGTTAACATTACATAATATCCTGACTGTCACTTCGTTGCTAGAACACTCATGTGTAGACGTTAAAAATTGTTACCCCCATGGAATTATGTTTAATACGATGAAAATCATTACATTAATCACAGCGATGATGAGGCTGATGTTTTTCACACACTTAGTCCACTAAAATATTTCTTTATAGATGAAAAATACAACTGGGGATCTTCTATTGCGTTCCCGCGGTTTTTCATCCCTGTTTACTATGATGTATTATTGCAACGAATGTTTCTGTTACTGCATTCGGCAGGTAGGATAATTTCTATCCACGCATATTAATTTTACCTATCGCATAATAACAACTTTACATGAAGAAAGGAAATCCCACACTCATGGGCAGAGTGCGACTTTCTGGGCGAGACTTGGGCCGCCAACAGACTTCTGATCCTTCAGGGTGTTTCAAATTAGCTTAGTCTCTACTTTGCTACCGCGATTGTTTCACTTCAGTCTTGAACAGAACACAGAGCTGATGGAAAATCCCACAATTGTACGGGAAACAGGACAACGGGAGAGTGCAGCAAGGTAAATATTCGAAGATTAATTTGTGTTCCTTTTTTTGAAATAGGAAAGCTGACAGGAACTATTAAATACATTGGAAGACACTGGTGGCAAAAAATTTAAGCAACAAGTAAAAGAAAGCAAGAAAATACACTCCTGGAAATTGAAATAAGAACACCGTGAATTCATTGTCCCAGGAAGGGGAAACTTTATTGACACATTCCTGGGGTCAGATACATCACATGATCACACTGACAGAACCACAGGCACATAGACACAGGCATCAGAGCATGCACAATGTCAGCACTAGTACAGTGTATATCCACCTTTCGCAGCAATGCAGGCTGCTATTCTCCCATGGAGACGATCGTAGAGATGCTGGATGTAGTCCTGTGGAACGGCTTGCCATGCCATTTCCACCTGGCGCCTCAGTTGGACCAGCGTTCGTGCTGGACGTGCAGACCGCATGAGACGACGCTTCATCCAGTCCCAAACATGCTCAATGGGGGACAGATCCGGAGATCTTGCTGGCCAGGGTAGTTGACTTACACCTTCTAGAGCACGTTGGGTGGCACGGGATACATGCGGACGTGCATTGTCCTGTTGGAACAGCAAGTTTCCTTGCCGGTCTAGGAATGGTAGAACGATGGGTTCGATGACGGTTTGGATGTACCGTGCACTATTCAGTGTCCCCTCGACGATCACCAGTGGTGTACGGCCAGTGTAGGAGATCGCTCCCCACACCATGATGCCGGGTGTTGGCCCTGTGTGCCTCGGTCGTATGCAGTCCTGATTGTGGCGCTCACCTGCACGGCGCCAAACACGCATACGACCATCATTGGCACCAAGGCAGAAGTGACTCTCATCGCTGAAGACGACACCTCTCCATTCGTCCCTCCATTCACGCCTGTCGCGACACCACTGGAGGCGGGCTGCACGATGTTGGGGCGTGAGCGGAAGACGGCCTAACGGTGTGCGGGACCGTAGCCCAGCTTCATGGAGACGGTTGCGAATGGTCCTCGCCGATACCCCAGGAGCAACAGTGTCCCTAATTTGCTGGGAAGTGGCGGTGCGGTCCCCTACGGCACTGCGTAGGATCCTACGGTCTTGGCGTGCATCCGTGCGTCGCTGCGGTCCGGTCCCAGGTCGACGGGCACGTGCACCTTCCGCCGACCACTGGCGACAACATCGATGTACTGTGGAGACCTCACGCCCCACGTGTTGAGCAATTCGGCGGTACGTCCACCCGGCCTCCCGCATGCCCACTATACGCCCTCGCTCAAAGTCCGTCAACTGCACATACGGTTCACGTCTACGCTGTCGCGGCATGCTACCAGTGTTAAAGACTGCGATGAAGCTCCGTATGCCACGGCAAACTGGCTGACACTGACGGCGGCTGTGCACAAATGCTGCGCAGCTAGCGCCATTCGACGGCCAACACCGCGGTTCCTGGTGTGTCCGCTGTGCCGTGCGTGTGATCATTGCTTGTACAGCCCTCTCGCAGTGTCCGGAGCAAGTATGGTGGGTCTGACACACCGGTGTCAATGTGTTCTTTTTTCCATTTCCAGGAGTGTATATTACTTCATACATATTACAAAATATATGTATGTATGTATGACCACATCTCCTGCTAAACAACTGGATCGATCTGAACCAAACTTCGTGCACTTACCGCCTACTGACTGGAAAGAAGCGCTCTGTGGGGAAGAACTACCTACCTACAAAACGGGTTGGGGTGCGACTGAAAAAGAAGTGTTTCCCAACGACTCCCAAATCCCCACATTTTATTCATCTAGTATTTGCCAATGAGAGCACTTGGTCCCTTGCAACAATCTTTACACATAATTCCAAGCCCTTAGGAAACTTTTTCTCGATGACACCCCACAAACAATGATGTCAGGAAACAAGTTTAACGCTAACTACATCTTCGCTGTTCATTGAGTAAAACTGCCGCACCAAGCATGACGTTACGATTTATGACTTCTTCACTACTCCCTCTATTCGCAACACATTTTGCAGACAATATAGCGCATATACCACTGAATTTACCTGCAAAATTATATCACTGTACGACATAGTTCAGGAGGTAAGACGTTGCAGACATTAAGCCGTCCGAAAATGAAAGTTCAGGATGAAATTCGCAAGAGTTACAGGTGAAATACGGGTACAAATATGTTAAGTATATGCGGCATGTGTGTGTACGCGTGAAACCACAGGTAAAAAGCTCCTCCTAAGCCCCTGGATCGATTTCAACCAAACTTGATTACATTTTACTTACTACTTGTAAAGAAATACTGTGGAGGTAAGAACCACCAGCCTCCTATTAGGACAGAGAATGGTGAGGGGGGAGGCAATGGGAAAACAGAAAGGAAGAGGAGGAAATCGACAAAGAGATGAGGAGGACGAGATGGACAGAGAATGGACAAGAGAAAGGAAGAAGGATGAGATGGGCGGAGAGAGGGGGAGGAGCATAAGGACAGAGACAGGAGGAGAATGTAATGGGTAGGGAGACGAGAGGACGATATGGACAGAGGGAGGAGATGAGGGGCAGAGAGGGGGAAGAGGAGGAGGAGGGGGGAATGTACACAGAGACGGGGAGAAGCATTCAGCATTTAGAGGAATACGCTGACATGATAATCTGATACAGACGCTGTTGCTTCAGGTTTGAAACTTTAGGAGCTGTGTTTTATGCTAGATTTCACATTCTTGTGATTAATAGTCGTATAATACCTTAGAAACGCAATTTTTCGCAATCTGTGGTAAAATAACTTCCAGTATTTTGACTGGTTTGATGCGGCCCTCCACGAATTCCTCTCCTCTGCTAACCTCTTCATCTCAGAGCAGCACTTGCAACCCATGTCCTCAATTATTTGCTGGATGTATTCCAATCTCTGTCTTCATCTACAGTTTCTGCCCTCTACAGCTCCCTCTAGTACCATGGAAATCATTCCCTCATGTCTTAACGGATGTCCTATCATCCTGTCCCCTCTCCTTATCAGTGTTTTCCACATATTTCTTCCTCTCCCATTCTGCGCAGAACCTCTTCATTCCTAACTTGATCAGTTCACCTAATTTTCAATATTCCTCTGTAGCACCACATCTCAAATGCTTCGATTCTCATCTGTTCCGGTTTTTCCACAATCCATCTTTCACTAACATACAATGCCGTACTCCAGACGCACTTTCTCAGAAATTTCTTCCTCAAATTATGGCCGATACTAGATACTAGTAGACTTCTCTTGGACAGGAATGCCCTTTATGCCATTGCTAGTCTGCTTTTGATGTCCTCCTTGCTCCGAACGTCATTGGTTATTTTACTGCCTAGATAGCAGAATTCCTTAACTTCATCTACTTCGTGACCATCAATCCTGATGTTAAGTTTCTCGCTGTTCTCATTTCTACTACTTCTCATTTCCTTCGTCTTTCTTCGATTCACTCTCTGTCCATATTCTGCACTGATTAGACTGTTCATTCCGTTCAGCAGATCATGTAATTCTTCTTTACTTTCGTTCAGGATAGGAATGTCGGCAGCGAATCTTATCATTCATATCCTTTCACCTTGAATTTTAATTCCACTCCTGAACCTTTCTTTTATTTCCATCATTGCTTCCTGGATGTACAGATTGAACCATAGGGGTGAAAGGCTACATCTCTTTCTTACACCCTTTTTAATACGAGCACATCGTTCTTGGTCGTCCACTCTTGTTATTCCCTCTTGCTTGTTGTATATGACCCGTCTCTCCCTACAGCTTGCCCCTACTTTTCTCAGAATTTAGAACATCTTGCACCATTTTACATTGTCGAACACTTTTTCCAGGTCGACAAATCCTATGAACGTATCTTGATTTTTCTTTAGTCTTCCTTCCATTATTAACCGCAACGTCAGAATTGCCTCTCACGCGACGTTACCTTTCCTAAAGCCAAACTGATCGCCATCTAGCTCATCCTCAATTTTCTCTTCCTTTCTTCTGTATATTATTCTTGGAAGCAACTTGGATGCATGTGCTGTTAAGATGATTGTCAGCTCTTGCCGTCTTCGGAATTGTGTGGACGATGCTTTTCCGAAATGAATTGTCGTTTTGTTCCCACTTCCCCCAATGATTTTAGAAATTCTGATGGAATGTTATCTATCCCTTCTGGCTTACTAGATCTTAAGTCCTCCAAATGCGAATGTAGAGCAGCGAAAATTCATGGTGGTAAGCCTGCATATGAGCCCGTATCAATCTCATTGTATCTTTATGGGCTCTTCGTCGCATGTATAGAGGAGGCGGCAACATGTTTGTTGACCCTAGGATGGCTGTCGAAATTTTAACAGTGAACCACACAGTGACGCGCAACGCCCGTTTTACAATATCTGCCACTGAAGTCAAATGAGCAACGCCGTGCCTAAACGAACCCGTGACGAAACGTGTTGCTCTTCTTTGGATCTTCTCTTTGTCCTCTCTCATTCCTAGCTGATGAGAGTACCAAACTGATATTCAAGTATCACTACAACGAAGGTTTTATGCGCTACCTTCTTCGTGAGTGGACTACACTTCCTGAACGGACTACAATTAATCACAGTCCGCCATGTCTCCCGTATGATTATTTTAATGTTTTCTTTGCAACTTCCTGGCAGATTGAAACTGTGTGCCGGACCGAGTTAGAGTCTCAAGACTGGCACACAGTTTTAATCTGCCAGGAAGTTTCATATCAGCGCACACTCCGCTGCAGAGTGAAAATCTCATTCTGGTTTTCTTTGCACTTTATGTCGCTCCACACGCATAAGCTGCGATATTTAACGGCTGTGACTTGAATTCTTCAGCACTCGTGTAGTCAAACAATAACGAGTCTTTCCATCTATTTGTATGTCATGCGTTACATTTGTTTATATTCGGGGTCCACTGCAATTTCCACGAACGAGCGTCGACCCGCTGTAGGTCTTCCTGTATTTCGCCACTACGCTGCACAACACAGTTTAGGGGTCACTTTTTCGAAACCCCTTAATTGTCTCCCGTTGCGGCGCATAAGCTTTAAATTTGGCTTAAAAGTGCCCACAACCTTCGTCTGAGAGGTGCAAAAGCGTGGCCCAGTGGTGCCATGCTACGTCATCCTCGGGCCCGGCGAAGCATCAAAAAGGAGGGTGTCGACACGTGAAGAAAAGGCCAGTGTTCAGAAGTTTCTTATGAACTGTACGGTTGGTTACTAACGTCACACTCCAATAAAATTTCAACATAACTCTGCCCAACGCCACAATGGACGAGTCACACGATGAGAAGGTCGTTATAACGCCGTCTTACCCATATTTTACCCCTTGTTTTGGCCGGCCCCTGTGGCCGAGCGGTTCTAGGCGCTTCAGTCTGGAACCGCGCTGCTGCTACGGTCGCAGGTTCGAATCCTGCCTCGGGCATGGATGTGCGTGATGTCCTTAGGTTTAAGTAGTTCTGAGTCTGGGGGACTGATGACCTCAGAAGTTGAGTCCCATAGTGCTCAGAGCCATTTGAACCATTTTTTGAGAAGAACGCTTCACACACACCGCCGCTCAGTATCAACACGAAAAGGCCTATGGGGATGTCAATGAACCCACTTCTTATCTGGCGGGGTCGTTTCCCACAATTTCCCAAGTCAAAGACGATGCTCAAATAGGAGAAAATTCTTTACCTTACTTCATGTAGAAGAGTATTAGCTAATTAGGCCCAGTCTAATTTCCTTTGTTGAGTGAATTCGTTTCATTATCTATACTACGGTTACCTATCTCGATTTATCATTTCGTTGTTTGTGTGACAAACTGAAGGAGGAATCGTAACGCGATGTTCCTCAGCGGATCAGTTTCGGACTAGGAATTTTGTACTGTGGTCTTTCCTGTCGCATCCTCCGTTTCGGTGCCAGTGTGGTCACTGCGTGAATGGGAAGACTGGCTTTGACCGGCCTACTTTACCTAAGGCATTCTTCTTTTTTGTAAAATTATTGATAATACTTTAGTTTCGGAAACGATAAACTCTTCACTCAAGATTCTTGTGACGCTCATTTTGGCTTCCTTCAAATTTTTGTCAGTCAATAAGACACTTAAAGTAGTAAAGGAATTTGCTAATTGGGGAGCAAAAAACTGATGATGGTCGAAGTAGAGAGGATATAAAATGTAGACTGGCAATGGCAAGGAAACAGTTTCTGAAGAAGAGAAATTTGTTAACATCGAGTATATATTTGAGTGTCAGAAAGTCATTTCTGAAAGTATTTGTATGGAGTGTAGCCATGTATGGAAGTGAAACATAGACGATAAATAGTTTGGACAAGAAGAGAATAGAAGCTTTCGAAATGTGGTGCTACAGAAGAATGCTGAAGATTAGATGGGTAGATCACATAACTTATGAGGAGGTATTGAGTAGGATTGGGTAGAAGAGAAGTTTGTGGCACAACTTGACTAGAAGAAGGAATCGGTTGGTAGGACATGTTCTGAGGCATCAAGGAATCACCAATTTAGTATTGGAGGGCAGCGCGAGGAGGGTAAAAATCGTAGATGGAGACCAAGAGATGAATACACTAAGCAGATTCAGAAGCATGTAGGTTGCAGTAGGTGCTGGGAGATGAAGAAGCTTACACAGGATAGAGTAGCACGGAGAGCTGCATCAAACCAGTCTCAGGACTGAAGACCACGACAACAACAAGGCTACGGGCGCATTTGAAAGTCTAGTGAAGGTCTCTTTGCTACCGAAGCTACTTTCTGACGTGACTGTTGAATAATACAAAGATGTTCATTTTCAAAAATATTAGAATGACTTCCATCATGTCCTTATAACATTATAACTATTCCGATATGATATGACATCAGCATCTATTTGTAATCACACATACATTCCTACAGATTTAATAATTCAACCGTTTGTCCTGATTTTATAAAACTCTAATAGTACTTCTAGGCAAAGTAGATAAAATGTTGGAACAGAAACTATAAACTGTCAAGTTTTCCCCTTTGAAAGAATTTACTTCTTACGTTGTGCATGAAAGAACATTAGAACAGATTTGTGAGGCGGGTATATTAGCTTTAACATTGAACGTTAAGTGCTTTCATATTGTTCTCATTAATGCATGTGTGGAGAAAAGAACGAAGGAGACATATTGGTGGGTGCCTGCTGCGACACACAGGTTAACTCCGTTTGTAGGAAACAGCCTTTTAAACAAGAGAAGACATCTGCGCCACAGCTAAATAATTTTCCTTTGCGTCTACACAGTTTTTTATGTTTGCAAGCTACGCACACAGAACTGAGTTAATTAATTATTAACTGCAAAGAAGATTATGGATGTTCAAAGCAAAGGATACTTTGAGCAGTGTACTGGTTGGTGCTTAACAGCAATTACGCAATTCTGAAGGCTATATCTAATACAACGCTTGTTGTTAGCAAACTTCTGGGAAATACGGATATCAGTATGCAGCGAACGTAGTTAAAACGGTGAATCGGCAAATCAAAGAGAATTTTCTAGTGAAAGATGCTTTCAATAAATTTTTATTACTGTCTTATTACAAATTTCATCAGCTGGTGGCAGCGATCGGAGTTCTCGTGAATATCAAAGATACAATGAGGTACTAAAATGCATCAACTGCATGACACGTTTGGAGAAACGCTGGTATGTTTAGCCATTCATCGAGTATCGAATTTATAATACCGATATCAACGTTCCTGAAGTGAGTTCTTTCATTTCAAACGCATTCAATTTGCGGTGGGTCTACATATTACACGTGAAGCACTTACGTTGGGGCATATTTCAATTCACAAAACCAATTTTCTTTCTGGTGAATTTAGAGCGATACTGAGTTTTTAAAGTTTGGGTATAAACATATTTGCAATATGTATATGGAGAAGAACAGCCAAATATTAAGTTCATGTATACCAATAAATACAAATTGTCAAAGCCACAGCAGTAGTATGGAGTTGACACAATAACCTGGAAATTGCGCTGTGAAGAGCCAAGGTCATGGTTTAATGGACGAGTACCAAGAAGTACATATAGGTCAAAAAGCAAGCGGAAAACCGCAAGACGGCGCAGACTATATGGCACCTACTGACATTTCTGTTCGACCCGTTCACCTTATGACATGTGACTGCAGTGGTACGCGCAGGTGACCAGCGTTGTGGCGTGCAGGGGGCGTCTCTAGTGAGTACACACGAACAAGCCATGTAGCTACGATTACCCATTTCGACAGATATCGGAGGATTGGCACTAGATATGTAAATTATGTGAAATACATGCACTTGAAATACAGATGCAAAATCGCTATTTATATTAAGATTTGAAATATTTGTTTAAAAAAAATTTCTTTTTATATGGAATACTTAATATATATATATATATACATATATTGTATTTGTAAACTGTAAAATGCTTCTCTTGAACTTTGTATTTCGTACTTTCCAGTTTTCATTCATTTGATGAGCCATTTGTTTGAACAGATATAGTTCCACACGACGGATACAAATGGTGCCAATGGTATACCTGCCATTTGAATATAACCATGACGGTAATTATTAGAAACGGCAGTAAGACTTGAGTACACATTACTATTCCTGATAGTTTATCGTAAAACGTATCGCGGGCACCTGATACTACCTAGTGATGTCAAAAGAAAGTGCAGGAAGGAGGGAATGTGGTCAATATTTCATTTTTGTATCACTACGAGTTACTCACAGGTAACGGTAAGAGAGTTCATTCATTCTGACAGTGAGAGCTATACCTTTGTAAATAGTGTCTACAACTGCGGAGTACTTAAAAAATTGCTTTTTCTTTTCGTCAGTAATATTAGTACCGACAGTTCTTATCGAGCATCGATAATTTCGATACTGTTGTTGTACTAACGATGTTTATCCAACACTAATGGTAAGCGCAGACACCAATTTGGCCGTGTTGATCATTTGTTTCCTAAGTGATACTGTGTCACCTATATCAACTGTAGAAACTGAATCCTTTAAGGCTCTTATCGAAGATAAACGGCAGCCACACCAAAAATTATGTGGTGGAAAACATGTAATAAAAAAATTTCAGAACAATACACAGATTACGTAGAAAATAAAAATGAAGTCTTGAGAAAGATTGATTTTGAATGCAACACTGCTGGTGTTCTGTCATCAACCAAGAGAAGGTATCTGATGGTAATGGCTCACTGGATTGACGTGAAACATTTGCCTGAAAAACTTTAGCTCTGCCTTCCAGGAGGTTTAAGGGAACACACAGTTACGATAAAGCAGCTGAATAGACTGTGGACCTTAGATTTAAAGCCGACAAAAATCATGAACACTATTATTGAGAATGGATCAAATATGATCATGGTTTTTAAAACATATGGAAAAAATCCGTATAAAGGAACAAGTGAAAGAGATTCAGCTCATATCCAGAATATTGAAGTTGTGCATGACATGAAAATGATGACTGTGTGTTAAGACTAAGATAATTTCCGGAGACATCTGAAGATTTTGAAGAGTTGCAGTTGCCTGTTCATCAGAGGTGACACACACACACACACATACACACTGCATTTAATAACATAAAGAGATACGGATAAGGCCAGATATCAAAGTAATTGATACAAGAAGCTTTACGATGCAGCCATGCCAAAATGATAAGCATTTTAGAAGCTACGCTCACGGTCTTCTATAGCTCGTGGAACCTATTTAGAATCAAATGGAAATTTCCTTGCTTACCCACGTCCAACACGATAGAATTTATACCACAATTCTATTCAAGATCTACTCGCAGTCAAGGATGCTCTAAATAGCACATCTAGAAAACTCGGATTAGCAGCTTTTAAAGAAATTGAAATACAGTTTCTCAAGGAATTCATAAGCCGTTGAAAGCGTATTGCTGACGGCAACAGAAGTTTAGAAGGGGACGAAGATACCCACTGGATGTCTTCAGCCAGAACTAATGACAATGTAAGTGCTGCTAAGCATTTTAACAAAGGATGGCATATTAGCACCCACATCTTACCCTTTTCTCAAAATGGAATGGGTACCGAAGGACAGCAGAGGATACCTTAAAGAGCTGTTTATTTCTGAAGTGTGGAAGGTGACACAAGTAAAATAAGATGGAAATAACTTGCAACATTCTGAAAAAGCAGAAAAGGTGGAATTTTATTATAACTTCAGATTCTTCCGCAGCCAGTGATAGTGCCCACACTATAATAGATCTGGGAAAACTATGGGATTTAAAAGGTAAATAGTTTAGATTCCTTAAACAGATATACAACAGTAAATAAAGATTTCTCTTAAATATAACAATTTTCTCCTAAGCTCTGCTCATGCTGAACGACAACTTCATTTTGGTGGGACGACAATGAGACCACACAGTGAAACATGAAATATGAAAGATTTGAACAGTTATTGGTGTTAAAATCAGTGAAATAAGTGGCATGTAACGTGTTCACTAACTGGAGGTATTTTTTTAGTAAGGGTTTTCTGAAAATATGTCTTTTGAATTTCGTATTTACATACTATTATCTAAAACCATTTCCTGTTTACACTGGATATAGAAAAAATAACGAAGTATTTGCATTTTGAATTTAAATACTTTTAACAAATTATTCGGCACGTTTTTGGTCGAGAATAACCTTGCGTAGTGGCAGGTTGTCCCATTGCAGAGAGAGAGGGAAGGTCGCTGAATCTTGTAGGGCTACCATGAAATCTACACTAGGATGTGGCTTTCAGTTCTTCTATTTAGAAAGTTCGATGCATGGGGATGTTATGTGGTTTTACTAGCTAAAAATCACCGGAAACGGACATTTATTCACAATACACTTTCATAAAAGTAATTATTGCACTTCGTAAAGCACTAAAGCCAGTCCTAACACGCTACGATGATCATGAGACATTCTGATTACGTTGTATTTTACTACGTATAGAAGCACTTCTAAACCTTCTGAAAGTCCACTCTGAAGTGTGCTCCTATGTCACTACTATCAAGAAGCAAAAACTAGAATTATTCTGTCTGTTCTGACGTCCCTCCCAACAAATGGACCCGTGAAGAAAGGGGAGGCAGCAGTTGTACTGCCGGAAGCGCTGGAGGCTTTGGAATGGAATTACACTGTAGTCGGCTGTGACGGAGCAAGCGGGAGGAGTTGGAACACTGCAGCGCACTGGGACTCACATTACCGCGGAATGGAGACGGCACGAGAGGGGGCGAGGTGCCCGTCCAACGCAACGCAAAGGAAGGGAGGGGAAGGGGCTCACCGCCAGGCAGAAGACTCAGCTTCTCATCGCATCACAGCGCAAACCATCAGCAACCGGCGTTACCTCAACAAACGGCACGTATTTGCTTTACTAGCTGCGATACCCGGCGTTGCCTTCGAGGGAATATATCGCACGTTTGACCACAAGAGGATCCTTCTCCAATTCAGACATACAGGGTGTTCGGAAACTGCCGTTACACATTTCTAGGGTTTGTAGAGCGGAGTAACTACACTACGAGTACATCATACACTCCTGGAAATGGGAAAAAGAACACATTGACACCGGTGTGCCAGACCCACCATACTTGCTCCGGACACTGCGAGAGGGCTGTACAAGCAATGATCACACGCACGGCACAGCGGACACATCAGGAACCGCGGTGTTGGCCGTCGAATGGCGCTAGCTGCGCAGCATTTGTGCACCGCCGCCGTCAGTGTCAGCCAGTTTGCCGTGGCATACGGAGCTCCATCGCAGTCTTTAACACTGGTAGCATGCCGCGACAGCGTGGACGTGAACCGTATGTGCAGTTGACGGACTTTGAGCGAGGGCGTATAGTGGGCATGCGGGAGCCCGGGTGGACGTACCGCCGAATTGCTCAACATGTGGGGCGTGAGGTCTCCACAGTACATCGATGTTGTCGCCAGTGGTCGGCGGAAGGTGCACGTGCCCGTCGACCTGGGACCGGACCGCAGCGACGCACGGATGCACGCCAAGACCGTAGGATCCTACGCAGTGCCGTAGGGGACCGCACCGCCACTTCCCAGCAAATTAGGGACACTGTTGCTCCTGGGGTATCGGCGAGGACCATTCGCAACCGTCTCCATGAAGCTGGGCTACGGTCCCGCACACCGTTAGGCCGTCTTCCGCTCACGCCCCAACATCGTGCAGCCCGCCTCCAGTGGTGTCGCGTCAGGCGTGAATGGAGGGACGAATGGAGACGTGTCGTCTTCAGCGATGAGAGTCGCTTCTGCCTTGGTGCCAATGATGGTCGTATGCGTGTTTGGCGCCGTCCAGGTGAGCGCCACAATCAGGACTGCATACGACCGAGGCACACAGGGCCAACACCCGGCATCATGGTGTGGGGAGCGATCTCCTACACTGGCCGTACACCACTGGTGATCGTCGAGGGGACACTGAATAGTGCACGGTACATCCAAACCGTCATCGAACCCATCGTTCTACCATTCCTAGACCGGCAAGGGAACTTGCTGTTCCAACAGGACGATGCACGTCCGCATGTATCCCGTGCCACCCAACGTGCTCTAGAAGGTGTAAGTCAACTACCCTGGCCAGCAAGATCTCCGGATCTGTCCCCCATTGAGCATGTTTGGGACTGGATGAAGCGTCGTCTCACGCGGTCTGCACGTCCAGCACGAACGCTGGTCCAACTGAGGCGCCAGGTGGAAATGGCATGGCAAGCCGTTCGACAGGACTACATCCAGCATCTCTACGATCGTCTCCATGGGAGAATAGCAGCCTGCATTGCTGCGAAAGGTGGATATACACTGTACTAGTGCCGACATTGTGCATGCTCTGTTGCCTGTGTCTATGTGCCTGTGGTTCTGTCAGTGTGATCATGTGATGTATCTGACCCCAGGAATGTGTCAATAAAGTTTCCCCTTCCTGGGACAATGAATTCACGGTGTTCTTATTTCAATTTCCAGGAGTGTATTTTGAATAGGAACTCGCGTCCGAAAAGGTAATCCAACGACGCCCAAGATGGTCAAAGTTGCACCGGCGCCTGTAAATGTACACTGATGAGCCAGAACATTATGACCACTGACATACTATCGATATAAACCCGTCCAGACCATAGCAGCGCAAGCTGGCGAGGAATGTAGTCAGACAAACGCACAATACATGTAGTATATCAGTATGTAGGACATCAGTGAGCGTGTTGTCCGTGTGCAGAATGGGAAGGAGCGCGATCTATTTGGGTTTGACCAAAGGCAGATTGTGATAGCTCAGAGGCTCGGCATGAGCATATTGGCAACTGCACAACTTGTCGGGTGTTCTAGGAGTGTTGTGGTGACTGACTTCAACACTTGGCGAAACCAGGGTTAAACCACGTCCAGACGTCGTAAGGTTGGGCGGCCAAACCTCATTACCAAATGTTGGACGTCGTAGGCTGGGCAGACTTTGATGCTCTGCAGCGTCGTTGGAAGACATTTCCGGATGTGCGATCCAATTCAAAACGTTACGTACTCACTCCTTCCTACAAGTCCTAGAAGTTTCGAGCGATAATTTCCGAACACCCTGCCTACAGACACATATTCTATTAAACGTACGCAGAATATAGTCTGTACTAAATTAAATAATTAATTATGTGATCAAATGTTATTATTTGAATAGAACAGGTCAGTCTCAAAAGTTACTTAATTTAATAAGGAACTTAATTTTTGTTTTATATACATATTAATATTTTCATTTTTTCACGACACTTGCTTATACACTATATTTGTAGTTTTATTGTTCGGGCTATAAATGATCAACTTTTGAGGTGATGTGACTGTTGAGCATTCGACCTACAAGTGGCCCTGAAAAAGCATGATTAAGTTAACGCCACAATATCAGAATGTCTGGCCACGTCGTTTCTTGATTGCCATGCTCTATTGGTAATTGCAATCGCCTTACACTGAAAGTCAATCCAGCTGACATTAAATGTATTCGCAGTAGAAATACTATCTGCCTTTTTCGTCGACAGTCGTTATAAAAGCTTCGATGATGCTATTCTGAAGTTGTTTGATGCAGAGTATTGTTCATAAATAAACGTTGATCAGTGGCAGTAGGTAACAAAAATAAAGAAACCTTTATACTCACTTGGATACAAATTTTAAGAAAACAGTTGAATAGGAACCAGTAAAAAAAGAAAATTTTTTTTTGGATGCACTTTACCGTTCGAATATTCACATTTTTCTTTTTTTGGAAATCTTTTTAGCAATTGAATATTTACCTTTTGCTATTTGTATTTTCCTCTTTGATCCTTTCTTGATCATTGTTAAAACGTAACTGACGAAAACCCACTGGCCTGGTACTTACAGCCGGCCGCGGTGGCCGTGCGGTTCTGGCGCTGCAGTCCGGAACCGCGGGACTGCTACGGTCGCAGGTTCGAATCCTGCCTCGGGCATGGGTGTGTGTGATGTCCTTAGGTTAGTTAGGTTTAAGTAGTTCTAAGTTCTAGGGGACTTATGACCTAAGATGTTGAGTCCCATAGTGCTCAGAGCTATTTGAACCATTTTGCTACTTACATCGACGATCAAAATTTGATATATTAGATTTAGGTCTTCCACAACATTCGGAAACTGAAGAAATATGGCGAGAATTCAGACTTATACATCTTCGAGAACGGAACGCCAAAATTCTCTGAATATTTTAGAATTTCCTGTGAGAAATGTTTGGAACTTGCTAGAAAAATCTAGAACAATTTTAAAAAATTACGACAGATTTAAATTATAATTTTTTTTTAAATATTTACTTACTAGCTGCAGTGCCCGGGGTTGCCCGGGATGTTTAATATCTGCCACACAAAGCGACTGGCCCTGTGCTTTGTTCATAGTCATAGCGAACGCAAGCCTCGTGGGGAACTACAACCGCTTTAAACTGAAGGGCACATTTGATTCATTTGATGT
Source organism: Schistocerca cancellata (assembly GCF_023864275.1). Classification (NCBI taxonomy): domain Eukaryota; kingdom Metazoa; phylum Arthropoda; class Insecta; order Orthoptera; family Acrididae; genus Schistocerca; species Schistocerca cancellata. Next base: position 406,335,254 of record NC_064627.1, on the reverse strand, counting down.
CAAAGGAATGCCACGAATGAAAACGTCTTCACCTATGGCATTCATAAAAATCAGGTTCTAGGTTTCCAGTTCTGACTTTTGCAAACATACACCAATTTGAAACCAAAAGTTTAGTAATAACAAATGTAGAGATTTGAAGTTAATCGATCAAGCACTTTTCGAGATGTTTGGTAACATTTCTCCTTTATGTTAAAAACATAGCCTATGTAAGCCCAAATGTTCTTTAGGGGATGGTGTAGAAATTTGAAGTAAATCGGTCAAGAACTTTTAGAGATTTTTGGTAACAACCTTCCCTCGTTGTATATTACATACATATGTATGCAAATCAGATTACGAAATCTTAGAGTAGATAGTGATCTTACTCTTGCCTTGAAGGTAAAGTGTGCAAAATTTCATCAAGAGCGGAATAAAAATGCAGATTTGTATGAATTATATGCAAACAAACAAACAAACGGACACTGTAAATGTACGTGTAGGTTTTATAGCATACTCGTCTCGCACGTACCATTCTTTACAATATGCTGATTTCCTTACATCAGGGGTAAAACATAAGATAAATAAAGATGATGCAAAATGTAATGTATCTATGCTTAAGGGCAGTGTAGATAACTTGACACTTATGAAAACGTCAGCAACGAGCAGGATTCCACTCGAAACGCAATTTATATCCAAAATTAGGTACATAACAGTGATTAGAACTTCAGAACAGTCAATAATCTCTCATCTACAGAATTCAGTACCAAGTGAAACCCACCGCCCTCTGAGCAACAATTTCAGTTTGTTTTTCCAAGGATTCATCCCAACATTCATATGGACGATATAGGGAAACTATGAAAAATCGAAACTTGGATGGTTAGATTGGGATCTGAACGACTGGTCTTCTGTAATCAAGTCCAGTCCTTGTATGACTTGCGCACTGTGTGTGGTGAGACAGTGAAAACCGCCGTAATGACATTCGGTACGTGTTCATGCCTTGTTCTCTCTCTAGAGTTCTTAAACTCCACACTTCCCTCCAGCACAAGACTGGTCATCCCTTGATGCGTCATTATATGTTCTGTCAACTGATCTCTTCTCTCAGTCAAGTTCTGCCACAGATTTACTTATTTTCCCCAATTCGAGTTAGTACTTCCTTAACAGTAATTTCATCTACTCATCTAATCTTGAGCATTCTACTGCATCGCCACATTTCAAAAGCTTCTATCCTTTTCCTATCTGAACTTTTCATCGGTATATTTCACTTCCGTGTAAGCCTACACTCCACAGAAGTACCTTTAGAAAACACTTCCTAACACTTAAATTGATATTCGATGTTAACAAATTCTTCTTTGTCAGAAATCTCTCTCTCTCTCTCTCTCTCTCTTTCTTTCTTTCTTTCCAGTTACATTTTACATTCTATCTACTTCGGCCATTGTCAGTTATTTGCTCCAATACCAAAACTCATCGACTGCTGTTAGTACACAATTTCCTAATTTCATTAGCTCAGCTTTGGCTGATTTAATTCGACAGTATTCCATTAGCATATTAACATTGGTTTTCTTTTTTTTATGTTCATCTCATATCCACTCTTTAAGACACTATCTATCCTGATCAGCTGCTCTTCTACGTCCTCTGTCTCTGACAGCCTTGCAATGTCATCGGCGAAAACCAAAATTTTAATTTCTTCTTCAAACTTCTCCTTCGTTCACTTTAGTCCTTGCTCAATGTACAGATGTGGCTATCTCTCTCCCTGCTTAACTAGTGCTTCCCTTTCATGCTCTTCTGAACTGAAATCTGATTTCTGTGCAAGTTGCAGATAACCTTTCCCTTCCCATCCTTTATAGCTGCCACCTTCATAATTTCAAACGACATATTCCAGCTTTCTCTAAATCTACAAATGCTATAAACGTAAGCTTGCTTTTCTTATAAGATAAGTTGTTGGATCAGAACTGGCTCGCGTGTTCCTACGCTTCTCTGGAACCCAAGCTGATCTTCCGCCATGTTTTGCCAATTTTCTGTAAGTAATTCATATCAGTATTTTCCAATAATGACATGTAAACTGATTGTTCGGTAATATTCACACCTGTCAACACATATTTTCTGTGGAATTAGAATTGTCACATTCTTCTTTAAATCTGAGGGCATTTCACCTATCTCATATATTTTGGACAACAGGTGGAGTAGTTTAGTCATGGCTGTCTCTCCCAAGAAGCTCAATAATAGGAGGAAATGTCTTGTACTCAAGGGGTCTTGTTTTCACATAGGTCTTCAATGCTCTGTCAAATTCCTCTCGCAGTACCCATCCCCTTCTCATCATCCTCTACTACCCCTCATCTTTCTATAATATAGTTATCAAATTTGTTTACCTTACATAGAGCCTCTACGTATTCCTTCCGACTTTCCTTCATTGCTTAGTACTGTCTTACCATCTGAGCTCTAAATATTCATAAGTTTCTTCTCTTTTCAAACGCACAGACAACTTCAGCTCTCTTCTAGAAAGCCTCGATCAGCTCATCATTAACACCTCTACAACTGCTTATCCACTCTCAAACGATAGCTGGATCTCCTGGGATTGAGTGAGACTAATCTGTTGACTGTTGTTGATTGGCTACAGCCCCTCAACATCGAGATTATTAGCGAGCTTACCTGTTATCTTCTAATGACAGACAATGTATCTTTGCCGCCAGTTAGAGAATTCCTTATGCCATACTACTGCTTTATTATAGACTTGCAATACATAGCATGAATTAAGCAACACCAAAAATTCCAAGTAACCACTCATACTTAAAACTGATGATGACTGTGTAAACAGAATTTAAGATTATGAAGTTTACAATAAACTCATTGCTTAGGATTTCTCTGGTAATATGTGGGTGAGTAAGGTTAGACAATAATCTATGCGGAAAATTTAAGCCATTTATTTCCTGTTTTGACACGTCATCTCTGATGATCTCTATCACGCTTTGCTGCGGCTCTATATAGTATTATTATAAACTCGTTACTTAATGTTTCTCTGCTAATGTGCGGGTGAATAACATTAGACAGAATTCTAAGCACAAGCTTTTGCTCAATTTGTGCCGTTCATTTCCATTTGGGAACGCCATCTCTGACGATCTCTATCTTCCTTTGCTGCTGCTCTACGTAGTATTTTGAAGCTTATATTAGTAGCTTAGTATTTCACTGTCACACAGAACAAACAATTTTCTTCGTAACTGACCGTAATGTAGATTGTATCTAAATAAATGCGAAAGGTATAGAAACGCATGGCCGGGCAACAAGCGCACGAATCAAGAGAAAATGAACACACAAAATTTTGTCAAAGCTGGCTTAGCTGGTGCCACTTCCTAGTCCTTTAGTTGAAGCATGCGGAACAAAACCCACCCTCTTCAGTAGGACGTTCTACGACATTTATAAGAACAAGGGTATTGTGTTTAGGAGGAAGCATGAGCTGAAGGCTGAAGTGTTCGCCACCATTTTTACAGTTGACTAATAGAATAGATTTGGTCTGGAAACACTGAGTTTAGAAATTCGTTACATCAAGAACAGGAAGACGATTGTATTCCATTATCATTGTGGTAAACTTTGATGTCATGAACAATGTAAGTATGAAATAATAGACTTACTAAGAGTTCCGATTTCATAGATGGTTACAGAAATGTTGGCAATAATCATAGTTTGAATTGCATGGCATAATCGTATCACTAGCAAGCAATATGCATATTAGCTTATATTAGATGAGATAAATTTTTTGTTCCAGAAAGTCATTGTGAGGTGGTCCTCGAGGCTTTTTAACATACAAAAACAAAAATACGTAATGTTGTTGTTGTGGTCTTCAGTCCTGAGAGTGGTTTGATGCAGCTCTCGATGCTACTCTATCCTGTGCAAGCTTCTTCATCTCCCAGTACCTACTGCAGCCTACATCCTTCTGAATCTGCTTAGTATATTCATCTCTTGGTCTCCCTCTACGATTTTTACCCTCCACGTTGCCATCCAGTACTAAATTGGTGATCCCTTGATGCCTCAGAACATGTCCTACCAACCGATCCCTTCTTCTAGTCAAATTTTGCCACAAATTTCTCTTCTCCCCAATCCTATTCAATACCTCCTCATTAGTTATGTGACCTACCCATCTAATCTTCAGCATTCTTCTGTAGCACCACATTTCGAAAGCTTCTATTCTCTTCTTGTCTAAACTATTTATCGTCCACGTTTCACTTCCATACATGGCTACACTCCACACAAATACTTTCAGAAACGACTTCCTAACACTTAAATCAATACTCGATGTTAACAAATTTCGCTTCTTCAGAAACGCTTTCCTTGCCATAGCCAGTCTACATTTTATATCCTCTCTACTTCGACCATCATCAGTTATTTTTCTCCCCAAATAGCAAAACTCCTTTACTACGTTAAGTGTCTCATTTCTTAATCTAATTCCCTCAGCATCACCCGCCATCGGGGATAGGCTACAACATTGTCTGACTCCCTTCCTAACCACTGCTTCCCTTTCATGTCCCTCGACTCTTATAACTGCCACCTGGTTTCTGTACAAATTGTAAATAGCCTTTCTCTCCCTGTTTTTGACCCCTGCCACATTCAGAATTTGAAAGAGAACATTCCAGTCAACATTGTCAAATGCTTTCTCTAAGTCTACAAATGCTAGAAACGTAGGTTTGCCTTTCCTTAATCTTTCTTCTAAGATAACTCGTAGGGTCAGTATTGCCTCACGTGTTCCAACATTTCTACGGAATGAAAACTGATCTTCCCCGAGGTCGGCTTCAACCAGTTTTTCCATTCGTCTGTACAGAATTCGCGTTAGTATTTTGCAGCTGTGACTTATTAAACTGATAGTTCGGTAATTTTCACATCTGTCAACACCTGATTTCTTTGGAATTGGAATTATTATATTCTTCTTGAAGTCTGTGGGAATTTCCCTGTCTCATACTGCCTCTATATCGTTGTCACTGACGGACGTTATACAGTGTTTCGAAAACCTGGAAGAAGCTAAGATACAGAAAATCAAAAGGCGAGGTACGTATGACTGGGAGATGGAGGAGTGGTGATTGTTCTTAAGAAGAGAGATTTTGCGGGAAGGGGTCTGGGAAGCAGTGAGTGCGGAAGATGCAGTGCGGTCATAAATATTGTAGCATGCGAGATGAGGTCGCGAGCAGGTCGATAGTCGGCACACCGCGCCACGCAGCCTCTACGAGCGACGAGTGCAAGTGTGTGTGTGGGGGGGGCCGAAAGAGGTGCCACAAAACTACGCGCGTCTCACCCATCCCCCGCGTGCACCGAGTGACGGAGATGAAGGCAGAATCCCACTCTCCCCCTGCCCCCATACGTCCCTTACATGTATGAGACGTTATGTTCCAGTACACAGACGGAATTTAGGACTCACTCGTATGTTATGTACATATCAGGTTAGTGTATTTAGTAATAAGAAACTGTTTTCATACACTACGTCCTAGCTGCTTTACAATGTACGGTAACTCCCATACAAAACGCTAAAATTGCAGTTCATGTATTTACGCTTGTATGTGTACCCGTTTTTCATCTACCGCGAAACGAAATGGGTCAACTGCAGATTCTGGGAAAAAGCATGACAGCTTTAATTTAATGCGACAATACTTGCGACTGTGAATTTATTATGTATAGATTCTTTAAATGTGTGTTTGTCATCTGCGTCAATAACAATTTAGCACCGATATTTTCTTCATGTACTGTAAGGTTCAAGTACCAGCTAACAAATTGCAATCCCTTATTAAAGATCGTTTGTTAGCAATTTCATGGATATTTCTACGTGGAGAACCTATGAGAAGCTGAGTAGTAGACGACAAAACTCTTACTGCAAGTGGGTGACTATAACTGAATATACTTTACTCAGAATAACCGTCGCGCTTGCACACAGATGGAAACAGACAATATTTCATAATTTTCTCCAGTTTTTCAAAGTGACATTTTTGTAACCAAATAAAAAATGAAATAAAGTGTAACTGAGGAAGACTTATATTCGAAAATCAGCTAATAATAGTGTACACGGATGAGCCAAACTAATACGGCCGGCTGCTTAACAGCTTGTTGGTCCACACTTAGGAGAGCACAATACAGCATCCATTCTGCGTAGCATGGATTCGACAACTCCTCGTAGTTTTCCGAAGGTTTGTGGCACCAGATCTCTACGGGCAGCTCACACAGTTGCCGGTAATCTGGAGGCTTGCAGGCCTAAAGCTGGCTCCCCATAGTGCCCCCAAAAGTGTTCCACCGGGATAAGATCACGAGCTGACTATCGTGCCCCCCAAAACACTGCAGCACGATTCTGGCCTTGTGAGACGAACAGTTATCATGCCACCACTGTCCGGTTAGTTATCAATCATGTAGGGACGCAGGTGGTCCACAGTAATGTTCACGTAATCCATAGTAGGACTCTTGATGTTTTTTAAAAATATCGGGAATCCAATACATCGATATTTAAGAAAATATCACTATCGGCCCTCGATATACCGAAAAAAGTAGCGAGACATCGATAAATCGACGGAAAAAATATCGCGTACCGGCCTATGAAAATATCGGCTGCACTCTGTAAATATATTACCGGTTTTACGCTGTACATTTAAGTTGTTGTGACTTGGTAACACAGCCAAGCCACTATGATTGGTAGCCGAAAGGCACGCGTTAAGCTCACGCAGGCTAGCGTGAGATCTGGAACAGTTATAGGAGTTTATAGTAGGAAGAAAAGTACGTAGCTGCTGGAATACTTAACTTTAATCCATAATTGGTGAACATCGGTCTGACGGTACATGCATCACAAGATAAATAGCAAATGATAATGGCGCCTTGCTAGGTCGTAGCAAATGACGTAGCTGAAGGCTAGGCTAACTGTCGTCTCGGCAAATGAGAGCGTAATTTGTCAGTGAACCATCTCTAGCAAAGTCGGCTGTATAACTGGGGCGAGTGCTAGGACGTCTCTCTAGACTTGCCGTGTGGTGGCGCTCGGTCTGCAATCACTGATAGTGGCGACACGCGGGTCCGACGTATACTAGCGGACCGCGGCCGATTAAAAGCTACCACCTAGCAAGTGTGGTGTCTGGCGGTGACACCACATAAGTATTGACTTATTATTAGATATTCTGTACATCAACAAGGTAGCAGTCTGCATGAATTGAAAGGAAAACGATGCACATTCACGCTTGGCGGTAACCACTTTGTTAACAATGGTAACTGCATGTAAGTGGCACAGTAAAACGTGTCCGATGGGTCCATTGCTCGGTTTCGTCACGTATCAGATTTGTCCGGAACACTTCATCACTTCATGTCGACTTCCCTGTTTCTTTTCTTTCTTTTTTTTCATTTCCGCTAACGTCAGCGACCTAGCAGTTGTAGTGTCAAAATTGTGTAGGGAAGCTAAACATTTATAGTTTCTGTTGGTAGCGCCGAGCGCTAATTACGTCAGTGTTTCCCCTCACACGTCTCCGCACACCGCGGAGACCGATCACGTTATTTAGATTTTTCTCATCATTTTCAGCAACTGTTTTTGATGAATGACGATGTCAGCACACTAGTTGCTTTAAAATTTGTTTTTTAGCGCAGCTGGTGAGCTATTTCTTCACAACGGAGATATTATTTTGTTCACACCGGAACTCTTATTATTCCATTCACACTGAAAACCTCAATATTCCATTCACACCTCCAACCTCCAGCCAGTGCCATCGTACGAGCTTCCTCCTTTATGGCAACTATACTTGCTTCAAACAGTCAAAGAAAAAGATTGGACGTGACGAATGCTCAAGAAGTAGCAAGACACCTTCACACAGTGAACGTAAAATTATGTTCTAGTACAATTTCAAAAGAGCAATTTTAATTGCGAAATAAATAAAATATAAAATAAAAAAAAGTCGGCGCTCGATATTGGGTTTCGATATCGTCATATCGGTGAACAATATTCGGCGATATATGTCGTTATTTAATCGTGTGATATCGTTATATAGATGTTTTATCAACAGCCTTAGTCCACATTTGTCTTGGTGTCTTCTATTTCCATCACAAGCCCCGTGAAAACACAGGTGAGTGTTCTCTATAGCATGATAACGGCCCCACCGGGATGACGGCGTATGCGTGCAGCCATCATCGACATGAAGTAACAGAAAATGTGATTCACCCGACCAGGAGACACAGTTCCATTGATCCACTGTCCAGTCTCAATAATCCTGTACTCTATAGGTATGGGAAAAATAGATGCCGGTTAAAATCGATACCGCTATTTTGGTTCTGAATAACCGATATTTTTCGGTATTTATTTGATCTCGGTTATAACAGGTTTTTTTTCAATTTCACCTATAATCGGACAGAAGAAACGGTATATCAGTTTGTACAGGTGTAGTGGTAAAATTTTGGGCATTTAGTTACAACTTTTCTTTTAAAAAACGAGTAATTTGTGCTCGTAAAATTTCCATTAATTTGAAACTTTGAGTTAGTTTAAAAATGGGAAAAGCGAACAGTGCTGCTTTGGTAATAACGTTAGAATCTAGCAACAACACATAAGACTCGATACAGCACTGCTGTAACAATAATTTATCTGTTGCCATGTGGCGTGGTCTATTAGATGGCATGCGAGTACGTGCAGCGCGTTGGACTTGTCCCCGGTTGGCATCGCTATAGTCCTCGGACATAGAATGCAGAATGGTACTACCCTTAGTTTGTAAATGTTTTCCAAAGTGGGTAGCAATGAATTACAATGTTCCTGTATCAATAGGAAGCAAACATCTACAACACTCGTTGGGAAAGAAAGTAAGTTTGATTGATATACCTACAGCTTTACTGACATGCTATTAACTTGGGATAATAGCTGAGCCCTTAGTTTTGTGGTTGCTTCAGGGTGAAAAATTAATACCTACCAAAAGTGACAATGCAATAAAGTCATCAACCTGTGAACTTTCACTCTCGCCGTCACCTCGCCCGTCTCCTTCACCTCGGCCATCTTTGCTGGAGACATATCGATCGTGATCACCTACTCCTTCACTTTCATCAGCATTTTTCAATCATTATTCGAAGTCTACATTTCTTACTCGAAACAACAGCAATAAGAAAGCGAAAATCGGTGATTTCAGAAACGGGTTATTTTGAGAAGTTTTAACAGCCACGTTAAACGGCAGACGTAAAAAATCACTATAACCGGAAAACGGTTGTTTCAGCGCTAAGCGTCGTCCCTGTTACCCACTGGAGTGGCAATCGACGATGACGTTGGGTCGACGTGGGAACACTTTGGGGCCGTCTGCTGCGGATCCACAGCTTCAACATTGTGCTCCGAAACACTTGAGCCTGCCTCAGCATTGTACTCTGTCGTCAGATCTGCCAAAAATCGCCGCCTATCCTACTTTTGCATAATGGGCAGTCCTCCAACCTCCACGTCTTGTCATGGCGCTTGACGTCCAACACCTTTTCTCCTACTCCTGGTTTTATTGTCATTCATCTACATTCCCTAGACAATTGCGACAGCCGAAAAGTTTCAGCGTTTCCGAAATGCTTGTTCCCAGCTATTTATCAAAGTCGCTTATAACAATGGATTTTCCCATTTGCGTCCTGTATCGTTGCTACAATGCTCCCCCATTCCTTTTTACACTTTTCTTACCAGTCTGTACAATTTTCTTATCGCGTCACGTGCACGCAACGCCACCAGGTGTCATTCAGTTTCGTGTTTGGAGACAATTTTTTTGGCTCATCACGTTATATACAATACGTTGTTCTACAAATTCGTACCATCTTTGTTCATTACTTACACAAGGTCTTGCTGACACGTTGATTGCCATTTGTGTTTTGCCATCCGTTGTTTGCAAAGCAGCAATAAATACGTCTGGATTTATGCACACAAAAGTAATTTTTATGATATTGTGATGTAGTGCCAAGTGAAGAATAAGTTACACTTCCCTGATGGTCTTCTTTCTGGATTTGATACAGGATCCACGACAACTAGAGTAGCTTGAAATATTTTATGACTAGTGGTCGAGAGTGAATACAAGAAAGAGATTATTTCCTTTTAAATAAGATAACTTCGACATCATACATCCACTATCGGACTTTGAACTACACAAGAACAATTTTTCCATGTTAATCAATCACATAATTGAGGAATTTTCTGCAGCAAGGACGTACAACGTTGACCGTCCTTTTGAAGACTTAGGAAATCCTGTAACGTCCTAATCTGCACCATGAATGAACACCGTAATCAATACGGAACATTTTCTTGACAAATGCTTTTCCTTCGTCACTTAGTTTTCAAATTATGTATTTGGGAAGTTATGGCTGTTGAATAAGCTTTTGAAGGAGACAGAGATACATAACGTGTATATCAATATATCGTCGTCATCGTCTACATCTATATAAACACTCCGCCAGACGCCATACGGTGCGTGGAGGAGGGTACATTGTATCACTACTAGTCATTTCCCTTCCCGTTCCATTTGAAAATAGAGCGAAGGAAAACGACTGTCTATATACCTCCGTACGAGCCCTAATATCTCTTATCATATGTTCGTGGCCCTTACACGAAATGTACGTTAGCGGCAGTACAATTGTTCTACCATCAGCCTCAAATTCCGGATCTCTAAATTATCTCAATGGCGTTCCTCGCAAAGAACGTCGCCTTCCCTCCAGAGATTCCTATTCGAATTTCCGAAGCATCTAGTAGTACTTGTCTGTTGATCGAACTTACCAGTAACAGATGTACCAGCCTGCCCCTGAACTGCTTCGATGCCATAGTTTAATCTGACATAGTGTGGACCATAAAAACTCGAGAAGTACTCGAGAACGGGTCGCATTAGTGATCTCCTTTACAGAAGATCCACACTTTCCTAAAACTTCCCAAATAAACCGAAGTCGACCATTCGCCTTCGCGATTGCAATTCTTACATGCTGGTTCAATTTCATCGCTACGCCTAGATGTTTAATCGATCTGACTGTGTAAAGTACCACACTGCTAATGCTGTATTTCAACATTATACGATACCTTTCCCTACTGACCTGCATTGACTTACATTAATTCTACATTTAGAGCTAGCTGCCATTCATAACACAAATTACAAATTTTGTCTAAGTCATCTTTTATCCTCCTACGTCATCATACACTAAGTGATGTTGCAACAGCTAAATTAGAAGTTCCCAACATTTAACTTCTGTATTTCTATTACGCCGATACCCGATGCCAATTCTGAAGATTCTACGCTAAACAAAGGTCCTCAGTTCGTCCTTCATGAAGTGGAGAGTGACTGTCTTCAGTTCGACCAAACATATATAGCTTTCTCCATGCCCTTCGTTTGTGTAGTAATCTCATGGCCATTAACCCATTTCTCATTAGTAACAGACGCGAAAAGATCGGATCTGTTTGGGCGAGGGGCGTTCAGAAGTAACGCAAGACTTTTTTTCCTGAAAGCAGGTTGGTTTCATTCGGGATTATAATACACCATATCATTCCCCAGCCTACAAATCTCTACTTTTTAACATAATCTCCGTTGAGTACAGCGGCCTTACGCCACCCTCCTGGGATGGCTAATACGCCCGCATAGTACCTTTGTACTGTTCGACATCAGAGGCAACGTCTTGCTGCATGAATAACCGTCTCATCACCGACGTACTGCTTCCCGCAGAGTACATCCTTCATTGGGCCAAACAGATGAAAGCTCTTTATGGTCTTCTGTTAGGCTGTGAGGAACCCAGCGGGGACAAATTTCAGTACTGGTGGACAACTGTGTCAGTGCTATCATCAGAGACGTCCAGTTGAGCGGCCAGAAGTTTGACTGCCATCCATCGATCACTTCGAATGAGAGTGTCCGCACGTTCCAACACTGCGGTAATGCTAGCGGTATGCGGCCGACTGACATGTGGGGGTATAGGACAGGTTAGCGCGATCTTGTTGCGATGATGACAGGCGCCTCGCTCAACGACTCACCGTGTTTTTGTTCACTGTCAAGTCTCCGTAGATATTCTGCAAGTACCTACGAAAATCTATGATCCTCTCGTTTTCTGCCAAATGAAACTCTATGACAGCTTTCTGCTTGGAATACACCTGCGTTACAGACGCCATTTTGAAGACCACGTGGAACCGCGCGACCGCAACAGTCGAAGGTTCGAATCCTGCCTCGGGCATGGATGTGTGTGATGTCCTTAGGTCAGTTAGGTTTAAGTAGTTCTAAGTTCTAGGGGACTGATGACCTCAGAAGTTAAGTCCCATAGTGCTCAGAGCCATTTTTGAAGACCACGTATACCGCCGCCACCCATTAGAACTTCGTGGAACTATAGGAGTTGAAGCGTGAATATTCCACGATGTCGCACAACAAATTCCGCATTTTTTAACCGAAACTGGCCGAGAAAATGGAATGTGTTACATTACATCTACATCCATACTCCGCAAGCCACCTGACGGTGTGTGGCGGAGGGTACCTTGAGTACCTCTATCGGTTCCCCCTTCTATTCCAGGCTCGTATTGTTCGTGGAAAGGAGGATTGTCGGTATGCCTCTGTGTGGGCTCTAATCTCTCTGATTTTATCCTCATGGTCTCTTCGCGAGATATACGTAGGAGGGAGCAATATAGTGCTTGACTCCTCGGTGAAGGTATGTTCTCGAAACTTCAACAAAAGCCCGTACCGAGCTACTGAGCGTCTCTCCTGCAGAGTCTTCCACTCGAGTTTATCTATCATCTCCGTAACGCTTTCGCGATTACTAAATGATCCTGTAACGAAGCACGCTGCTCTCCGTTGGATCTTCTCTATCTCTTCTATCAACCCTATCTGGTACGGATCCCACACTGCTGAGCAGTATTCAAGCAGTGGGCGAACAAGCGTAGTGTAACCTACTTCCTTTGTTTTCGGATTGCATTTCCTTAGGATTCTTCCAATGAATCTCAGTCTGGCATCTGCTTTACCGACGATCAACTTTATATGATCATTTCATTTAAAATTACTCCTAATGCGTACTCCCAGATAATTTTTGGAATTAACTGCTTCCAATTGCTGACCTGCTATGTTGTAGCTAAATGATAAGGGATCTTTCTTTCTATGTATCCGCAGCACATTACACTTGTCTACATTGAGATTCAATTACCACTCCCTGCACCATGCGTCAATTCGCTGCAGATCCTCCTGCATTTCATTACAATTTTCCCTTGTTACAACCTCTCGATATACCACAGCATCATCCGCAAAAAGCCTCAGTGAACTTCCAATGTCGTCCACAAGGTCATTTATGTGTTTTTGAACGCCTCTGGTACATTGCACAGTAAGACGACATGATACCGAGCAGAACACCAAATTATCGTGAATGGAAAAATGTTGTTCGATATTGTGTAAGAAAAACAACAGAATGGTTACATGATACCGTAAGTTATACAAATATTGTCAGTACTGTGTTTATTGCTATCATTTATGGTATACTTGACCTCTTATTGCTGAGGGATCCAGAAATAATGGTAAAAATTCAAAAGTTACACACTGGCTGTGCCTGGATCATAACTAATTGCACAAACGTACACCATCAGACATTTAAGTGGATACCGAAATAATTTATGTATGGTGAAGTACCATAGACAATATGATAATACAGTAATATCACATTAAGGACTATAAAGATGCGTTAAGACGTTCTCTCGTTTGAGTACTGCATTAATGGAACAACTGAAATCAGTGTCGGCCGGGGCGCATAGACGTCGCGCCGAACAACACACGCGTTCTCGCCATCGGCCCCACTCAGAGCCACGCCCCTGCGGCCTCGCCCGCCCCCACCGCCAGACACTCCCCCTCTTCCTGCCCTTCCGGCCGTGGTCGCAGAACGAGGCGGCAAACTTCCCGTAAGAGATCACTGTCATGAACTAACTCCAGCCAGCTCGCCGGCAGATATCACGTAGAGGCGGCTCTCAGCGGGCACCGCAAACTTCTCATCTGCGCCGAGCTAATGCCACCGCAGTTATTTCAAACCAGCAGACACAATTCCTAGTCACGTAGTTTGGCTTCCTTGCACGCTAACGAAATAACCGCGACACTTTAGTGCTCGAGGCGGAGCGCCCGTGCGCTTCAAGAGCTAGTGAACCGTCACTTAACTGCAAGTTCTAGCTCGCGTCCTTAACGATCGTGTATCGGAATAAAAGGGGAAAAAATACATGTTAATTCATCACTTTTCAAACTACAGACTTACAACTGGCGCAGCCCACATCAAAACATATAATTACAGGAAGTATCATCTTCATACAATATTGCTTGAAATTTGGCGTCTTCGAACTTTTTTGGTGCTCTTCCACGTTCTTGATTTCTTACATCAAAATCATTACTTCTGAACCATTGAAACCATCTTTTGCATGTTGCTTCTGATAGAGCATGATCACCATATGCCTCGACAAGAATTCGATGCGACTCTGCAGCACTTTTTTTTTTTTTTTCAAATGAAAACAAAAAATTAATGCTTTCCGCAAATCATCACTTTCTGGTACAAATTTCGACATTGTTAACACGATGGAAACATATGATGTTGTTTGTTCCATGACTTGATGTATACTAAATATCTTTGTCAGATGTCATACCAACCAAACAAAAAAAATTAGGGCTCGTTCACAACAAATGTTCCCTATCGACACATTTGTATCTTAACGCTCATTTCATACCGGTTGCCAGAAGACATTCGGATGCATAAGTGTTCAGCACGGCCACGTAATATAATTTCATCGTTTCTATGAAAGACAAATATTGAATAAACGGATGAGCCAGTATGGTTTATATACTTGTTAGCAACCAAACAACAGAACACGTCATCCATTTCTTGCATCTATGATGTGATATTAAGTATATATCCAATACGAGATAGTAATAAATGTACAAAAGTTTTGCTGTATATGTGGCACAATCAAAAGCAACTCTGGTAAAAAGAATACGGGAGCCAGTGTATAAACTCTAAAACCAAATGCACTTCCAGTATTGCTATGTGGATGCAAATGTCGAATACCAACAATAGACCAGAACAGTAGAGAGCGGAAAGAGGAGATCATTTAGAAAAGTGGCGGAAAACGCATCATTCGACGAGAGAGAGGATTGAGAGTATCAGGTAGGTACTAAACATCTTTGATCATAGAAAATTATAAAAGCTCAGAATAAGATGTGAAGAAAACGTGGCAATAACGCATGAAGCCCAAAACATGTCTGAAAAGAACGCTGAAAGACTGAAGGAAAGATGAACAGAAGAAGTTATTTGAGTGCGTGGAGAAATATAAATATTTTGTTGTCAAATGCATGTCGGCAAGTTTCTATCCGAGAAAATAAGCGAATTTTTTGTATTCACCATCTGAAAAAAAGATGGGGCAGAGTTGCGAAATGATTATGAATATTTTTAAGCTTCAGGAAAATTGGCGTTGAAAAAATACACACTAAGGCATACGTTAACGTTACACACTTAGGTTTGGCCGTGATAATCACTGAAAAAAATGTTTCAACAAGTGATAAAAATTATTCGTTGCATTTTATTCATCCTTCATAAAAAGAATATGAATTTCTCGACATCATTCAGAATTTACAGCTAATGACATGTTGGTCTGGTTTCGTTCCACAGTGAGAATTTCTGACCGACATTACACGCAGCTCACGGAAATCCCACCAATTTCAGAGGCCAGCTGGAAGCCACGCGATACATTTCTTTAATATTTACTTATTTCTTATATACTTCTTCCATGGAATATTCAGATTACGTTTAGTCTGATCAAAATTATGATACTGAGGCGACCAATTTTCCATGTCCATCTTAATATATACAGCTGACTATTCTGACTTCGTCCACCAATATGATGGTAACATTGTTGTGCTATCTACTAATACTGATTCTTTGTGATAAAGTGTCTGAAAGGGTTAAACGACAACCATGCATTTCGAAACATTATCAGTGGTTTCCAAACAAAACGTAACTCCTTACACAAACATATTTTCCGATCTAATGACCTCGTTGTCATGTGACCAAATGCAAACGACGAGCAGATACCCGACTTTTATTACCTGTATAAAGGACAATCGTTGGCGTCTGATTACACCCTATCCATAATATTATCACACATTTGCATTTAAAGTTAGCGTGTATTATTTTTCTGTAACTACAATAGTTGTGAAGTTTAACCGCAGTTTATCCGAAGTGCATTTTTCGAAGGCCACTGAAACCATAGCTAGTCAAACACCCATTCATTAAGGGTTGTCGACAGGCCTATACGTATTTTCAGAAAATGAGTGACACCACATCACAACCGCGCTGTCAACAGTCCTTCTTTCTGGTATGAACTGCGTTAATGACGCTCGTTCGCGAGTCGTTTACACGGTTGTGTATTTAAAAGAATATAAAGGAAAGCAATTCAGAGCCACAATCGGTTGTAGTTTATGATGCACAATGCTAATGTGACACAGCACGCATTGACTACTTAAAACCGTAATGATGAGCCAGAATAGATCTTCCGAATTACAGGTAGTGCCCCCGTAAACCTCTAAACGGATTCCCGAAGGGTAAAGCTTTGCGTGCATTATTCAGAATAATAACATGAAGATATCCACTAGAAAACCGACGAACATTAGTATGTGACACAAGGAAGTCTTGGAACAAAGCCTTTTCGTTTATTCAGCGACATAAAATCATTAAATGTGGAGTAATATTGTAGTATAAAATTATACTATGGGCTGCATTAAATTTCATACTTTCTTACTAGTTTACACTTTTCTTTCCAGAACACCTTTATATTTTCAATTCTTGTCTTCCTCTGCTGCTCAGCTAATAAAACATTGGCTTTACTTCTACGTGGGTTCCCCTGTAAGGTCCTGATGTTTTGATCCATCTCGCGCATTTATTTCTATTCTGATCATCTCCGGCGTGACGCCAATTTCTTCTACGTTTTTATTGACTTCCTCTATCCATTTCGCGGCCATTCACACGTCAACGATGTACTAGAAAATTTTTCTGATGAACCTGTTTTTCGTCCGTTGTGAAAATCGTCCACAGAATTTTAAACTCCATTTCCGCTGTGGGAGTGTAACCATTTGGGAACATTTTCATGGTAAGTCTTCATTTCTTCTGTTCTTCTGTGTTCTATGTGTAGTCTTTTTTGGGATCATAAATAGTTATTCTACATCTTCCTTTCCTTTCCCTCAACTACCTTTAGTTCCACTTTTTTTTTTTTTTACTTATAAGATACCCAGAGCCAGTAACACCTTTTTTCTATTTTCATGTCTTATTCCGCTTTTTTATGATAGCACTTTTTTATTCACCTAGTCTGGAATAGTTGGTATGATAATTCAAATTGTATGGCTCTATCTTTATTCTCCCCTTTATACAGCCCATGGAAGTTGGTCCATTCTACCAGATATCTGGTATGTTACAATCGTTTAACCATCCCATGTCTTCTTTTTGATATTTGTATTCTAAAGTATGTAAGGCTCGGTGACTAAGTGATAAAATGCCAGGCTGCGAATCCGGAAGTGTCGGATTCGAACGCCGGTCAGTTCAAGGATTTGTAACCGTCAGTTATCTCTTCTTTCACCTTTGGCAACGTTTGTTAATGTGAGAAATGTCGAGTTACACGGGGTTCGGAGTCTCCACTAAACTGTAAGTTCTCGCATAACTGGCTGGGTAAGTCAGTTCAAAGATCGGAGGAAGGCAACAACATACCATCTCCAATAGAGCCATTCCTAGTGAAGCACTGTGGTGTTCGAATCAACCTTCGTTTGGTAACAACTAAGATTTCACGGTATTTTCATGGGAAACAATCGGATCATATTTTACAGCAAAGCCCAGCAGATTATATACCATTTTCTGGTGGTGATCTCTGTTTTGAGCTAATAATATGACAAGGACATTAGCAAAGGACAAAATTTAATTTATTGCTCCTTTCATTCCCTCAAAGGTGTATTCCTTTTATTCCTTCTACTTCTGGAGCTATTCCCTATCTTCTCATAATATTCTCCAACAGAATATTAAAGATGATTGGTTAGAATCCTTCCCCTTTATGCCGCAAGGATCTGAGACGACCCACAAGAACTTTACACTGATCAGCCAGACTATTATGACCACCTAGCTAATAGCCGGTAGGTCCACCTTTGGCACGGATAACAGCGGCGGTGCACCATGGCATGGAAACAATGAGTCCTTGGCATGTCGCTGGAGGGATTTGGCACCACATATGTGAATACAAGTCACCCAATTCCCGTCAATTTCGGGGAGAGGAGCCCTGAACTCTGACGTCACGTTGAATCACATCCAAATGTGTTCCATCGGGATCAGATCTGGCAGGCTGGTAGGCCAGCACATCAATTGGAATTCGCCACTGTGTTCCTCGAACCACTCCATCACAATCCTGGCCTTGTGACAAGGCGCATTATCTCGTTGAAAAATGCCACTGCCGTCGGCAAACATGATCGTCATGAAGGGGTGTACGCGGTCTGCAACCACTGTACGATACCTCTGACCGGTGTGGTGCCTTCCACGACCTCTAGTGGGTCCTTGGTTGCCCACGTGAATGTTCCCCACAGCACTGTGGACCCACCGCCAGTTAGTCTCCGTCCCGAAGTAAAGGCGTCAAGGAGCTGTTTCTTGGAGGATGACGGATTCACGCCCTCCCACCGGCATGATGAAGAAGCTACCGGGATTCATCAGACCATGTAACGCTCTCCCACAGAGCCAACGTCCAGTGTCGAAGGTCACGTGACCATTTAAGTCGTAGTAGCCGATGTCGTGGTGTTAACATTGACACACGCATGGGTCGTCGACTGCAGAGGCCCACTGTAAGGAGTGTTCGGTGCACTGTGCTTTCAGACACACTTGTACTCTGCTCAAGATTAAAGTCTGATTAATTTCGCCACAGTTCGCCGTCCGTCCGGCTTTACCAGTCTGCCCAGCCTACGGCGTCCGACATCAGTAATGAGGGGTGTCCGCCCACCACCACGACGTCTGGCAGTGGTTTGATCTTGCTTTTGCCACGTGTTGAAGATACTCACCACAGCACTCGTCGAACACCCGACAAGGCGTGCAATTTCCGAAATGCTCGAGCCGAGCCTCCGGGTAATCATAGTCTGCCCTCGATCAAACTCAGATAGATCGCGCGCCTTCTCCATTCTACACACGGATAGCACGCTCACTGATACTACATGCACCATGCGTGTATCTAATTAGCAGTCATTTCTCGCCAAATGACGCTGCTATCGCCTGGACGGGTTTATATCGATAGCAGGTGGCGGTCATAATGTTCTGACTGATCAGTGCGCTATATATCAGACTGTTGAACGATGAGCGTCATTTTCCAATCAACCCTGTACTCCTCTAAGATAAGGTACCAATTACGCTTACCGATCAGCCTTCATAATGTTAACAAAATGGCGACAGTATTCTGATATCTTATTGCAATTGTTCCTAGAAGACGTTTACGGTCACTTATCTGGTCTATACATGTTATCCCCTTCTTAAATCTGGTTTTTTGTTTTTGGATAAGTTTCTGTGTGCTTCGGCTATACATGAATAACTGGGGTGAAGGAATGGATATGAAACTGTATGGGAAAGAGATAGAAAGGGATTAATGACTTGCAGCCGCACAGAGGATCACGGTCATCCAAGGGCGAGAGTTAAAAACATGGGCCGCACCGGGACTGGAACCAATGCTCCACTTCTCTAGAACGGTTCCCTCAGTCACTTCGACCAACCGGAAGCGCTGCCCGTCAGTCCTAAATTTCCAACTTCCCTTTCCCAGCGCCGCAACGATTCCCGCCCATTAACCCCCTGCTCGCGAATTTCTGATTCCTGTAGCAGATTGGACGTTGGTTGTCCATCCTCACTGAAACTTTTTATCAAACATTCGTCGCGTCCATATAATTACAGATGTGAGTGGTGTCTGTTCTGCCGGGCATGTCTGTGTTTTGTAAGGCTTTTGCGTGACTGGAAGCCAAGACATCCCTCTGCTGAGGTCTGTACATTCCCCTTTCTTAAGGTGATCTTGTAAGAGAGCACAATTTCACTCTTACGGAATTCTTTTAGTTACCCAAATTTCTTCTATGAAACTACAATTTCCTCTCTGATCCATCAGATTTATGGAACTATTTACGTAACTCCATCTTGGGCTCAAGTGCGTGGGACAAAGTCTGGTCGATTAAATATGTTAATAGTGTAGCATCAGCTGTTATTTTGATATTATTTTATTAGGCAACCAGTTTCGACGTACCAGTCACGTCATCTTCAGGCCCATCGCGTGAATGACATCAAGCCATTCGTGCATTTATAAAACAAGGCAGCAATATTCGTATCTTGTTCCGTAGATACACAAACGTCATGGGCAACGGTCAAACGAACAATTCGTTTGACAGTTGCTGACACATGTGTGAAGAGAAAACATGGTCGTGAAGTGTGGATATCAGTGGAACCAGATATGAATATTGGTGCCTTGTCTTCTACTTGCACGAGTCGTACTAGTTGTGATTCACGCGACGGGCTTGAAGAGTACGTGATTGGTACGTCGAAACTGGTTGCCTAATAAAACAATATCAAAATAACGACTCTTGGTACAGTATTAACCCATTTTTGGAACAACGACAGCTTGACATATCACTTCTTTATTTTTAAATCGTCTAATAATAGGTTGTAGCCGCGGTCCCGCAGCGCTCAACAAGTGGCGCCAAAGCTGAAGGAGTTTTCTCGTTGTGGGCGAGAGGATCATCCAAGGAGCTCGATGCTAGAGCTACCATTTCTCAGATCTAGCAGCCGGGAGCAGCAGAACACGTGGGACTCTTGGAGCAGTGGCTCGAGGAGGACGTTTGGCGGTTGGCGACTTAGCTGGAGAACAACACGGAACAGAGATAGCGGCGCCAACAGCACGTAGGACGGACAAGCCAGAAATGTCCTCGCGCAGTGGCTGTGCTAGTGCTGTGAGCCATGTACCCACGACTCCTTAAACACTGGATACCCCATTGCTTCGTTGTTTTCCACTACACTGCCTGAATGTTCCAGTCTGCACTGCATTTGGAATGTTATGTATTTTAATTTTCTTACTGCACAGCATTTGTAGCGTAGTGCTAGTTTTCTGATAATGTTACTAAACACGTTGCTTCCATTTCTTTTCTGACGATTTCTTTGCAACAAATTTAGCCTGCGTACATACCTTATTATTTTATTATTGCTATTTCCTTATAGCATTTCTTGTGTCTAAAGAAATTCAAGCTAAATATCAGATGTTTTTGATAATAAAGTTGTGTTGACTACTTAAAATAGGTCTTTGTCCTCACAACTGCCACTCACTTCCAATCCTCAGCCAGCTGCAAAATCTATCAATTTGATGTCACTTAGACTTGCTGGTTCACTGTCTGTGGAAGATATATTTTCTGAAAAAACAGATTTCCTAAACGTTTCTTGCAATTACGGATATACTTTGCAATAGGGACCTTTTTGTATATGTCAGCACATTTGGATGTGAAGCATACATTTGGTAACTGATCTCCTGTATTTCGTATTTAATAAGTCTGTAAAAATCTCTTTTCCCGATCGTCAAATATCCACTTCAACATAGATACTCTGAAAGCCCCAACGGTGCGTGGCGGAGAGTAGCAAGTACCACTACAGTCATTTCTTTTCCTGTTCCTCTACCAAACAGAGCGACGGGAAAGCGACTATCTACACTCCTGGAAATGGAAAAAACAACACATTGACACCGGTGTGTCAGACCCACCATACTTGCCCCGCACACTGCGAGAGGGCTGTACAAGCAATGATCACACGCACGGCACAGCGGACACACCAGGAACCGCGGTGTTGGCCGTCGAATGGCGCTAGCTGCGCAGCATTTGTGCACCGCCGCCGTCAGTGTCAGCCAGTTTGCCGTGGCATACGGAGCTCCATCGCAGTCTTTAACACTGGTAGCATGCCGCGACAGCGTGGACGTGAACCGTATGTGCAGTTGACGGACTTTGAGCGAGGGCGTATAGTGGGCATGCGGGAAACCGGGTGGACGTACCGCCGAATTGCTCAACACGTGGGGCGTGAGGTCTCCACAGTGGTCGGCGGAAGGTGCACGTGCCCGTCGACCTGGAACCGGACCGCAGCGACGCACGGATGCACGCCAAGACCGTTGGATCCTACGCAGTACCGTAGGGGACCGCACCGCCACTTCCCAGCAAATTAGGGACACTGTTGCTCCTGGGGTATCGGCGAGGACCATTCGCAACCGTCTCCATGAAGCTGGGCTACGGTCCCGCACACCGTTAGGCCGTCTTCCGCTCACGCCCCAACATCGTGCAGCCCGCCTCCAGTGGTGTCGCGACAGGCGTGAATGGAGGGACGAATGGAGACGTGTCGTCTTCAGCGATGAGAGTCGCTTCTGCCTTGGTGCCAATGATGGTCGTATGCGTGTTTGGCGCCGTGCAGGTGAGCGCCACAATCAGGACTGCATACGACCGAGGCACACAGGGCCAACACCCGGCATCATGGTGTGGGAGCGATCTCCTACACTGGCCGTACACCACTAGTGATCGTCGAGGGGACACTGAATAGTGCACGGTACATCCAAACCGTCATCGAACCCATCGTTCTACCATTCCTAGACCGGCAAGGGAACTTGCTGTTCCAACAGGACAATGCACGTCCGCATGTATCCCGTGCCACCCAACGTGCTCTAGAAGGTGTAAGTCAACTACCCTGGCCAGCAAGATCTCCGGATCTGTCCCCCATTGAGCATGTTTGGGACTGGATGAAGCGTCGTCTCACGCGGTCTGCACGTCCAGCACGAACGCTGGTCCAACTGAGGCGCCAGGTGGAAATGGCATGGCAAGCCGTTCGACAGGACTACATCCAGCATCTCTACGATCGTCTCCATGGGAGAATAGCAGCCTGCATTGCTGCAAAAGGTGGATATACACTATACTAGTGCCGACATTGTGCATGCTCTGTTGCCTGTGTCTATGTGCCTGTGGTTCTGTCAGTGTGATCATGTGATGTATCTGACCCCAAGAATGTGTCAATAAAGTTTCCCCTTCCTGGGACAATGAATTCACGGTGTTCTTATTTCAATTTCCAGGAGTGTATATGCCTCCATATAAGCCAAAATTTCTCGTATCACCCACTCGTCTGAAACGATTCGCCACAATTCCCACAGTTTGTGTCCAACACCTTTACACACTTAAGTTCCTATCTCTCTTATTTTGGTTTAAATTAGATTGGATTAAATCATGAATATGACACTTCGTAATGATGTGGAACGTGTCAGTTTCTTTACATGCCATAATTCAAGGCTTTTTTGTTGTAAGATTGCTAATTTATATCTAAAAGTTCATCTATGAGAAGAAGAAGTTGTCATTCATAAAGTCTCTTAATTTGTTTTTAAATGTTGGTTGGCAATCTGTCAGACCTTTGATACTTTTGCTAAGTGACCAAAGATTTTTGCGGCAGCATAATTCACCCCTTTCCGTGCCAAAGTTATATTTAATCCAAAATAGTGAAGATCAGACTTTCTTCTAGTGTTGTAGCTAGGCACTTACCTATTCCTTTTGAATTGAGAAGGGTTATTAATACCAATTTTCACAAGCGAGTATATATATTATATATTGCGAAGCTACTGTGAATATTCTTAGTTCCTCACATAAATGTTTGCAAGATGATCTAAGCTGGGCTCCAGCAATTGTTTTGATTACATGCTTTCATGCAATGAATACTTTTGCCTTTATCATGAATTACTCCAAACTGTGCAATACGACAGCAGTGAATGAAAATAGGCATAGTAAGCTAATTTACGTATATGTTTATCGCCAAAATACGCAATGAATAGCTGAACTCAAACGTTTCAGGAAATCTTCAATGTGTTTCTTCCAATTCAATCTCTCATCAATGCACACACCCAAAAATTTGAAATATTTCTCCTTGGCTGCAGACTTCTGTTCAAACTCTGTATTTATTAGTGGTGTTGTGCCATTTACTGTACAGAATTGTACATACTGTGTTCCATCAAAATTTAATAAGTGTCTATTTGCAGACAACCACTTAAATTTTTTCTGAAAGACGTTATTTACTATTTCCTCAGCTAATTCTTGTTTGTTGGGTGTAATTACTATACTTGTATCATCAGTAAAAAGAACTAGCATTGCATCTTCATGAATACAGAATAGGAAGTCATTGATACACGTATATTGAGAACAATAAGGGACCCACGATTGAACTTTGTGGGACGCCAGTCTTGGTACCCCCTGAGTTTGAAGAATCTGCTGATTTTTGTGCATTACATGAACTATTTACTTCCATATTTTGTGCTCTTCCAGTTAAATACGAATTAAACAATTTGTACACTGTCCCACTCATATCAAAATACTTCAGTTTATATAGATAAATTCCATGATTTATCACAGTGAAAAGCCTTTGAGAAACCACAGAAAAACCCAGAGGGTGTTGTTCAGTTATTCAGAACATTTAATATTTGATCAGAGAAAGCATACATAGCATTTTCTGGTTAAAAGCCCTTCTGAAAACCAAACTGGCATTCTTTAAGCACTTTATTTTTACAAATGTGTGAAGCTATTCTGGAATATCTTACTTTTTCAATAATATTCGACAAAGCTGTCAGAAGTGAGATTGGGCAGTAGCTGTTGGCATCAAACCTATCCCTCTTTTTATGTAATGGTTTAACAGTTGTATATTTCAATCTGTCAGGAAAAACGCCTTGTTTCAGTGAGCTATTACATATGTGGCTAAGAATCCTACTTATCTGTTTGGGACAAGCTTTTAGAATTTTTTGAAGATGCCATCATTTCCATCTGAGCTTTTACTTTTGAATGAGTTTGTTTTCCTATATTCAGAATGAGAGGTGGGTAGAATTTCAATTTCATCAAATTGCATAGGTATTGTCTCTTTCATATATAGCTTTGGCTTTCCTAACGAACACCTGGATCCTATTTTCTTCACAACTTGAAAAATGATTATTAAAAATATTTTCAACCTCTGACTTTTTGTTAATAAACTTTTCATTTATTATGATGGTAATACAGTCTTCCTGTGTTCTTGGTTACCTTTTCCCTTTTAAACAATTTTCAAAATTCTTTCAATTTTAGTATCAGAGTTGCTATACTCAGACATAATACACATATTTGTGAACCTTTAATAAATAACTTTCCTTAATATAGTGCGGTAGTTTTTATAATATTTGACTGTTTCAGGCCCAATACTCTTTGTTGCTATTATGTACACTATCATTTTACAGTTACAAGATACTTTTATTTCTTTAGTAAGCCTTGGCTTTTACATGGTTTCTTACAATTATATTTCACCGTTTTCTGAGTGAAACTTTTCAAAAATACTCACAAACGTGTCATGAAATAAGTTTTACTTTAAATTAGGATCATGGTCTCGGGATACCTCATCCCAGTGTAACTGATGCAAGCTTTCCCTAAAATTTTCAATCGTTAAATCGTGAATTGAGTGCACCATTTTGGAGGATAGTTTTGCATTACTGTTTGGAGCTATGTCATATACTGCAAATAGTTGTGAATCATGATCAGAAAGACCATTCTTAACAGGATAAAAGTTAGTCTAATTAAATTTATTTTGGCTTATGAAAATATTATCTATCAGTGTGCTGCTTTCCTGTGTTAACAGAGTAGGAAAATCAATAACTGATGTCAGATTGAAAGAACCGAGTAATATTTCCAGATCATTCTTCCCTTTGGACTCTTTCAGATCTACACTAAAATCCCTGCAAATAATAATTTGCTTCCCTCTGTCTCTCAGGCAGCACAACAAAGACCCAACTTTTTCAGAAATAGTTGAAAATTTCCTGATGCAGGCATATGCACTGTTACAATTATAAAACTACCATTGTTTACCTTAAACTCACAGGCACATGCTTCTCGATGTTGGTGTACACAAAATTTTTCAGTTTCTAAATTTTCCACATTATGATAGCTTGTAACATACAAAGCAACTTATTCTTTTTCCATATTGCCTCGGTTTACAAGTGTGAAAGCTTATATACACTTACATTTGTCTTTTCTATATCTGTGACTTTATGATGTTTAGACAGGTAAGGTACGTCTGTTGTATTCTCTGTTTCTAAATCTTCCAAAGAAACAAGACGTTAATCTACATTGTTTTTTAATGCCCTGATATTCTGATTCAATGTACTTACATTATTTTTAATTGTACTTTTACAAGAATCTTGTGATATTTCCAACATCTTTAGTACCTGACTGTCTGACCTTCTCAATATGCTTAATTCTTTTCAGTGTTGTATCACTGGGCATTGATCTTAGCCTAAAAAAGAGGTACTCCCATGAGTTTCAGTGCCCCCCCCCCTTAAGGGTTTTGCTGTCAACCCAGCCAATTTACCCTTCCTTTCCTACTGAGGTGCACGCCATACCTAGTGAAATTCCACCTATCAATAGCATTACCAAAAACCTAATCCACGTCTGTTCCAGTTGCCAACTGAAGCAGCTAATCCAACTCGACATTGACCCTCTGTACAAAGGTTTTCAACTAGGTCCCATTGTACAGCATTAAAGCACGCACCAACCCAACATTTTTATGGTTCGTTGCAGAAGCTATTTTTACCAGGTCAATCTCGATATTTTAGTCCTGATCCCTATCAGTATATTTTCCTGTTCCAATCACTATCGCAATAAGATCCTGTTTTCTAAGGCCCTTGCACAAGGATCCTACATCCTCTACCTCTTGTCTAAGATATGCACTGGGCTTGAAAAAGGTTTGAACCTGGTACCTGCCACCTAATTTTTCCTGAAAATCTAGCTCACACCTGTTCCATGCCTACTTTCTATTAACAGAACTTTCCTCCCAGTTTCTACTTTTGTTTTTAGACAGTTGGTTTCCTAATGAAAGTCTGTCGGGTATTCAGTACACGCGCAGCCACTTGAGACTACTCCTTACTTAACTGGGGGTCGCACAACAACTCTGTTTTTGTGCCAGTGATGGAACTATCAGATACTGTTCTCTTTCTGTGCACCCTATTACCTGCCATCACCTCCCACTTGGCTTCACCCTTCTCCCCCCCCCTTAACCTCATCAGTTCCTCCGTAGCACTATCCAGTTCATCCTTAAGGGCTCTAATCTTCCCTTCCTGTTCAGCTATTTTCCTGTTCCTTGAACATACTTTGCAATACATTGGAAGAGTCACCAGTTGGTACGCCACTTCAATCCACCCAATGAAAAAATCTGTTACAATAGATGCATAGTGCGACAGAACTAACTTTCCTCAAGCACCTTAAACATTTCGCACTTATGGTTGTTTACAAATTTATTCACGGAATAGCTAAAAACTAACGATTGTATTATATTATTATAGATACCAGGAGACACTAAAGTTATGTAGGACGCTAACATATGTATATGCCATTAATACAGAAACGTAATGCACTTAAAATTTTGTTAAAACGCTAAACCTATACACTCGAAAATTTAGGGCTAAAATCGTGTAAGCGCGATACGCACTTTTTGCGTTTCAAAAGAAATAAAAGATCTAACCTTAATCGCTTAATTCCCCGAGTAGGAGAGGCTCTACTTTATATATGTGGAACGAAAACAAATTCTGCGGTTAATACTTACACAAACGTCATAAGTTTGTGTATGTCTGGAAAACGCGAAAACCAGCACGTACGAAATGTTTTGCTTTCTCGAAAAATACGTTTGGAAAAGTAAAATCTTCAATTTATAAGTTAGAGAAGGGCTAATTAGTTTATTTACGGAGTAATATTAACATAATTAACAGCTATTACAAAATTAACCAATTATTTTTACGAACTCAATATTCCAACATCTGTCGTCTGGGTCAGGATTGCCAACCGTCTTTCATACTACGCTCGAAATTGCTCAATAGTCTGTTATTTGACATTTATATCGCGTGTACCATTATTTTAAATTCTACATATATATTATTTATATGAACTTGTTGAAATAAAAGTAACTTAGAACAAAATATAAGCTCTAAGCTACGAATTTGGAATCAGATGTAGCACATTTTAGCCTGTAATTTATGTTCCCTTACTTTGTGGATACCTTGTATGTGTTGTCCTTTCACTTTCACCAAGATAGCAGTACTGTCAACAATATAAAAATATTCTGTCTCAGTGCCAAACTATTTGCTATCAACGTATGACATATGTTAATAAAATTCTTTGGAATTGATAGAGAAAATATTTATATCAATAAAAAATTTATATTACTAAATAATTTCCTTTTAGTCCTATAGTTACTTCCATGCAGAATGGTGTTTAAGCTTTTATGATAGATTTCTGTCACAATCTCAAAAGTAACTTCAACTCTGCGGGTTTCAGTGATTCCTATCTATCTGGATGTAGAATACTGGTATTCAAACATAGACCATACCCCTGCATGTAGATTCGTTTCATCTGCATAGTCTGTCATGTTTTACCTAGACAAAAAAGTTCTATCTGCTTGTACGTGACTAATGATTATTTATTTACTTCTGATTATCAACTTTATTACGTTGACTGTTGAAATGTCTGAAACAGTAACTACCATATCAATAAAAGATTGCAATACTTCATTAGCAGGTGTCCAAAACAAAATAATTCCTTCCTTCAAATAAACTACAAATTATACGACCTCTCTTGTGATATTGATACCGTCAATGGCATTAGAAAATTTAGTAATCCAAAAATATTTAGTGTGTGCTTTATATCCCATTGTCTGTTATGCCTTAAACATTTCTGTACTGCCAAAATAGTGACATATAAAAGCCAAAAGTGCTGACAATATTCTTGGAAACTTGATATTTTAAGTGCCAAAGAGAGAAATGTCATACTTAAAGTAGATGTCTCTCTAACATTGACTGGCAACAAATTCTGATAGACGACGTGTAAAATCATTTATCAAGTAGGTAAAAATCTGAAACTTCCTGGCAGATTCTGGAGGTAAAAATCTATTTCGCTAAAATTTGAACTTTGTTCTGTAGAAGTCTGCATTGTTTGCAACACTTGATTTTATGAATTACACATGTTTAGATTTGGTTAAAGTAACACCTGATTCAGCGACTTCCAGTGCACCTCATGGTGTTCTTCTACATAACAATCGAATGTACATAAGTGAAATAAAGCAGTGTCAATTTCCTGCTTCGGATAACTCTATAGTATTTATATGAAACAGAGGAATCATCACCGTTTGTGGTACTGGTTTTGAAACAGTTCATTTTGGTGTTTTTCAGAAACCTAGAATAATCTATGTTATGGGTTCATGTGAGTGCAGAATCAGAATATTTTCTTTTTCATTCGAGTAACAGTTCGTTGTCATCATGCTGGAATTAAGCAGCAAGAAATGAAATACGGGGATATTTACCCTCGGCACACATAGGCAGTTGCAGTTCAAAAATCGGTTAAAATACAGAATTTTCTACCAGCGTCTTATCGCTTTTGACGGCATCATTTAATTTTCTAACGATGTCTTCAAAGTTGAATACGTATGAAAGGAAAATAAGGTGCTGTGGAGTATTCACAGGTTCTGCTTTCATGTATGACTTTATTCCGTCAAGCACTAAAAAATTCTGTTAATACATGAAATTTCGCCTTCAATGATGATGGTGAAGTTTTTTGTTCGTAAAGATGCGGTGATGATGGTGATGGAAGTAGCGTGTGAGGGTCACACAGGGGAAACCATTGGGCTTACTCAGATGGAGGCGACAGGCGACTGGCCTGGGAAAACCGATGAAGGCAGTAAAAATATAGAGCCCGGCAGGGTTGCCTAGACGGAAGAGGCGATGGAAAACATCATTGCTGTGCCAAACCAAAAGGAAAAGCACATTCTTTATTAGATCCGATGTGCGCTGTCAAATTGTGATACTGAGTTACGGTGTTTAAGTGTTGTTTATGCATCTAGGATTCATGGAAAAAATGTTACAAAGTACCGAGCCACAAAGAAATTCAGATGAAAGTGTAATTCATCAACCACCTTCAGATTTTCTGAAGGGGAATAACTGGCATACGCTATCCTTAAGTCGCCGTACGTCGTATATAAGGTTACGGTGCAGTATTTGCAAATGATCTGGGTGAAGATTCTACGAACGTGAACACGTGCCGGAATCACAATGATGTGTTCTGATGAACTACGATGTGAAAAGCATCGACCTGCTACGAAGTCTTCGATACTGACATGAGTGGGAGGAAAAACGAAAATAAATGTGTTCCGACGTGCACTGAGCAATGCCTCTCGAAATACGCAGCTATATGAAATTACAAATCACGAGATGAAAATTTAACATTGTAAAGTAATACTAATAAGAATGGTAGTTTTTAATTCCAGATACTTTTCCAAGACACTATGCATGAGAAGTTTATTTAAATAATGTGTGACCTTCTACGCTGTGGTAGAGTCTCATCAAATAAATTACTCGTGAAAAAAACATATGACGGACAAATATAATGGAGCTCGTCCATGTCACTATGAGTGGTGAAATTCTGTACCGTTGAGATTACAACTGGAATGTTGATAGAGAGGTCCTAATTTAGGCAAAGCAAATGCATGTCAAGTGAAATTCATCTGTAGCTGTAGCTGGCTCATGCTTCCGCAATATCAGATGCCCCATGAGATAACGCCGTACTGCTGCAATGCGCACTAATTACAAGCCAACCTGTTGCAGACAATGCAATAGGTTCATGCCATTGCGCCGGCAGCGCACCTATTATCTGAGGCGCACTTGATATTCAGCCCCAATGGCCGCTGCACAAGCAGCCTAGCCATGTAATTTGGGTACACCAGTCTTCTTCGGTGAGCACGCATATTCAGTGGCCGATAAGGACTAATCAGACTGTATATTCCTCTCTGTTGTGTTTCACACTTATAGCTACAACCTCTAATAGTGCCCTTTAATGTGACAGAAAACATACACACATTTATTTTCCTTTTCTTGGGACAACCGTTTCGTCCTTAACCTTCCATGATAAACAAGGTCTTACTGGTCTCTAATCCAGAGAGAAACTGCAGCACGAATGACTGAGGGAGGAGCGCCTCGCTTGCCTGGAGAATTCCGCCCGTGTAGCGTCAGTCCATTGGTGTCAAACTGGAGGTTTAATTTCGCGGCCCAGAGGAGCGTTTGGAGGCGGGCTGAATTGGTCTGTCATGTTAACTGCGTCCACTTCCCACGGCGCAGGCTTTCTTTTGATTAATAGGACTGCAGGGAATCCACCGCTCTCACGCCACTTTTTTTTTCTTTTCCGCCCTTGGAACCAATCAACGAACACACACCCGCTACTATTTCAGTACCGTTCCAGACAGCCCCCACGAGCATGCAAAAGATTCTGTGGCACAAAATCCATTTTAGTTTACGAGTCCCGAAAGCACTAACGCACGGAGAAAATACAGACCACAGAAATTAAAATTTACACCTGAGGTCGATGAGAAATTCTCAATATGAAAAGATGTCCAGAAGGACGTCCCTCAGTCTGCAGAGTGATGTGCGCTGTTGTAGATAGATTAAAACTGTACCGGCCTGTGGATCGGATCTGGACTCTTGCCTTTCAGAGTGAATTCTTTCAACGATTAAAGTACCGTATGAAGGAATAACACGTAGGCCTTTGCTAACACCTTCACTCAAACACGTGTTTCTCATGAATGCTAGACCAGTAACGTTTGCAATAGATTTGAGTCCTGAGGAATTTACTAGATAGAACAGAAGAAGTGGCACAACTGAAGCTGTGAAGCAACTGTTCGTAAGCCTTGCCTAATTAATTTAGTTAGTAAGAGAATTCCTCACGACGAAAAGGTCCCCGGTTCATGAGTCAGTACGGTGTACCAATTTAATTTATCTGGAAATTCCACAAAATTAGGTTTTAAAGCGAAAATCTCATCAAATCGAAACTCTTATAAAGCCCCTGACGCTACCTCTATATTTACTTGATATAAACATATCAAAAAAGTTTTGCATCACCCCGGTTCCCAGAACTCCGATAGACATTGACTGTGGATATTGTATCACAGACACAGTCCCTTTGACTGCTCAGAAATGTCACTAAACCCGCCCAAAGATATAAACAACCATGCATGAGCAGAGCCTATTAGACGGAGGGCGTCCGACAGCCGACCAGTTCCTGTCATTCCACCAGGGAGGAAGTACACGGCTCGTGTTTCTGTAGTTCAACCATGCTTAGCCGGTCAATATCGCGGTTCAGTCGCGTCCACGTTGTTACTCAGTCCCAGGAAGGTCTCTCAACAAGGGAAGGGTATAGGCGTCTTGGAGTGAACCAAAGCGATGTTGTTCGGACATGGAGGAGATACAGAGAGACAGGAATTGTAGATGACATGCCTTGCTCAGGCCGCTCAAGGGCAGTGGATGACCGCTACCTACGGATTATGGCTCGGAGGAACCCTGAGAGCAGTGCCACCATGTTGAATAATGCTTTTCGTGCAGCCACAGGACGTGTTACGACTCAAACTGTGCGCAATAGGCTGCATGATGCGCAACTTCACTCCCGATGTCCATGGCGAGGTCCATCTTTGCAACCACGACACCATTTGGGCCAACAGAATGCCGAATGGACCGCTCAGGATTGGCATCATGTTCTCTTCAACGATGAGTGTCGCATATGTCTTCAACCAGCCAAACGTCGGAGACGTGTTTGGAGGCAACCCGATCAGGCTGAACGCCTTAGACGCACTGTCCAGCGAGTGCAGCAAGGTGGAGGTTCCCTGCTGTTTTTTTGGGTGGCATTATGAGGGCCGAGGTACGCCGCCGGTGGTCATGGAAGGCGCCGTAACGACTGTGCGACATATGAATGCCATCCTTGGACCGATAGTGCAACCATATCGGCTTTATAATGGCGAGACATTCGTCTTCATGGATGACAATTCGCGCCCCCATCGATATCGCTCGACTAGAGTGGCCAGCATGTTCTTCAGACATCAACCCTATCGAACACGCCTGGGATAGATTGAAAGGGGCAGTTTATGGACGACGTGACCCACCAAGCACTCTGAGAAATCTACGCCAAATCGCCGTTGAGGAGTGGGACAATCTTCACCAATAGTGCCTTCATGAACTTGTCTATATTATGCCACGACGAATAAAGGCATGCATCACTGCAAGAGGACGTGTTACTGGGTATTAGAGCTACCGGTGTTTACAGCAATCTGGACAACCACCTCTGAAGGTCTCGCTGTATGGTGGTACAACAAGCAATGTGTGGTTCTCATGCGCAATAAAAAGGGCGGAAATGATGTTTATGTTGATCTCTATTCCAATATTCTGTACAGGTTCCGGAACTCTCGCAACCGAGGTGAAGCAAAACTGTTTTTGATGTGTGTATAAACATAACTAAAAATAATTTCAATTTAAAGAAAGGAAACTTCCGTCTTTTGCCACTATTCTTGAGTACAAGACCTGTGTCGCCTATTTACGTTACGTATCTTCATTTGTATGTAACATATATAAAATTATTTGATTATACATTTTTGATGTGATTCTTTTGCAGTTTGTTTGGGTCTATCTATTCTGTTTTCAGTTATGTGTCTGTGTTTTTTACTTACATTCATTTTTTTGTTCTATTCATGCAGCCATTTGTTGTCCTATATGTCCTAAATGCACATGCCATACATTTCTTCTAGTATTTTTTTTTTTTCACAAAGCCTGTACAGTAGAAAACTGCACATGTTTGCACTGCTCTTGGTCACGTGCTTTAGAGATGACCGAGGGATCCGGGGAGAGTGGAGTGGAGTGTTGTAATTGGGATGGAGGAAGGATGGGAGGTAGTGCACTGTGTGTGTGTGTGTGTGTGTGTGTGTGTGTATGTGTGTGTGTGTGTGTGTGTGTGTGCGCGCGCGCGCACCTTTATTAATGTATATTTTTACTTTTCTTTATTTGTTTTAATTTAATGAATTTATTAGTAGCAACTTAGCGGAAATGGCTGCAAATGTTAACAAAACTAAAAATAATTTTTTAAAATGCACAAAGGACGGTAACTTCATACATAGTCACATTTCTACTTATAACAGCCAATAACTGTCGTTTTATCACAACATGAAAATACTTTTGTTCAAAAATGGAACAAATGGCTCTGAGCACTATGGGACTTAACATCTGAGGTCATCAGTCCCCTAGACGTAGAACCACTCAAACCTAACTAACCTAAGGACAGCACACACTTCCATGCCCGAGGCAGGATTAGAACCTGCGACAGCGCAGTGGTTAGACACTGGACTCGCATTCGGGAGGACGACGGTTCAATCCCGCGTCCGGCCATCCTGATTTAGGTTTTCCGTGATTTCCCTAAATCACTCCAGGCACATGCCGGGATGGTTCCTCTGAAAGGGCACGGCCGACTTCCTTCCCAATCCTTCCCTAATCCGATGAGACCGATGACCACGCTGTCTGGTCTCCTTCCCCAAACCAACCAACCAACCAACCTGCGACCGTAGCAGCAGCGCGGTTCCGGACTAAAGCGCCTAGAGCCGCTCGGTCACAGCGGCCGGCCAAACTACTTTTGTGAAGCCTAGCACATAATTCCCTATTTCCTCAGTATTTTGTTTCGTACTTTTTTGCCTTTAGCATCTAGTCGACAGAAAGTTATTAAGTATATTACACTACTATAGAAATAGTTGCAGTGGAGATAATAAAGGTCCATTTTTCTGAGGAGGAAAGGTATTCATTTCTGAGTCCGCCTAATCTGTGTGAAATTTACTGAGGCATCAGTGAATGTTTCCAACATCAGTTCTTTCAACGATGCTTCATGTCGTACCCTTGTAAAATCTTAGCTTTCATTTTATATCTAATGACATAAATCTACATCTATGCTCGGAAGGAGATCTTAGTGTGTGGGGTGATGGTACTTCTGGTAACATTGCCATTTCCCCCTCTTCCCTGTTCACGAATGTCACCTGGGAAGGATGACTGTAATATACCTCGATAGAAGCTCTGATTACTCTGATTTTATAGTTGTGCTTATTTCGTGAGAGGTATGTCGGAGGACATAATAATGTTTCCCGACTCTCCGTGGAAAGCACACTCTGGGAAACTGAACAGTAACCTCCGCTTTGATGTATGCAATTCCGTTGTAGCACCTACGGCTGAAATTTTTTGATCATCTAACAAGGAGACCACACGGCAAAAGGATTTTTGTGATCTATGTTTATAAAAGGAAATGACCGGGCTGTCTCACTTGCTCGTCATGGCCCAGTCCAACCGCTAGGGATACGAACTTGAAATTTGTGAGAGGTGTTGATATTATACTGTACGCATTGTTTAAGAAGGGACGTTTCGAAATTTCACCCCTAAGGGAATGAATGCTTTCTGAAAAATATCAGTATCAAGGCAATTTTGAAGATAAACCTACGAAAATTGGTATTTGGTTTCTCGGGCAGAAATAAAAAATGAACGTGTTTCATCATTTTTAGAAATTCAACGCCTAAGGGGATAAATCTGCGAGTGAATTTTAAAAAAATAAATCATTGTTAGAGAACTATTAAAGCATTTTAAAGGCTACGTCTATGAAAATTGACATTTGACTTCTCGGATAGAAATTAAAAAAGTATACGAGTATGTTCCAGCGTTTTTGGAAATTCGGCCGCTAAGGGGGTGAAATACAGGATGAAAAGTTTTATTAAAAAATTTCACTATGAAATCATTTTTCAAGCTCAATACATAAAATTTGTATTTGGTTTATCGGTTAGAAATAAAAAAATACGTATTTCAGTTTTTTTAGAAATTCGACGCCTAAAGAGTTGAAATAGGGGGTGAAAGTTTTTATGGAAAAATTTCGTTATATTGCAACATTTTTAACGCTAAATTTGGGGATGGTGTTGATCTTATACTATCCTTTAAGAGGTGATTTCTCGAAATTCCCCCCCCCCCCCCCCCCAAGGAGATGAAATAGGGGACGAGAAGTTTTCTAAAAATATGTCGTTATTAAGGCAATTTTAAAGATAGAATAATTAGAATTGGTGTTTTAGGTTTTCTTATTGGTAACGCCACGTAGCGCTCTGTATGAAAATCACTGGCTGTGCTGTGTCCAGTCTGTGGCTAGTTTGCATTGTTGTCTGCCATTGTAGTGTTGGGCAGCTGGATGTGAACAGCGCGTAGCGTTGCGCAGTTGGAGGTGAGCCGCCAGCAATGGTGGATGTGGGGAGAGAAATGGCGGAGTTTTGAAATTTGTAAAAATGGATGTCATGAACTGCTGTATATATTATGACTTTTGATGACTATTAAGGTAAATACATTGTTTGTTCTCTATTAAAATCTTTCATTTGCTAACTATGCCTATCAGTAGTTAGTGCCTTCCGTAGTTTGAATCTTTTATTTAGCTGGCA
Source organism: Schistocerca cancellata (assembly GCF_023864275.1). NCBI lineage: Eukaryota > Metazoa > Arthropoda > Insecta > Orthoptera > Acrididae > Schistocerca > Schistocerca cancellata. The sequence continues at coordinate 406,299,008 of NC_064627.1, read as the reverse complement.
GTAGTGGCGCTCGCTGTATTTCAGTAGTTCGAGTAACGAAGATTTTTGTGAGGTAAGTGATTTGTGAAATGTATAGGTTAATGTTAGTCAGGGCCATTCTTTTGTAGGGATTTTTTGAAAGTCAGATTGCGTTGCGCTAAAAATATTGTGTGTAAGTTTAAGGACAGTCATGTATAATTGTTCAAAGGGGACGTTCCAGTGTTTGGTTTTCCGAACAGAAAGAAAAAACGTGTTTCACCATTTTTGGAAATTCAACCTAGAAGGGGTTGAAACAGTGGCTGAAAGTTTTTGTGAAAATCAATCTTTATTAAAGAACTACTAAAGAATTTTTAAAGTTCCATTTAAGACAACTGATATTTGAATCCTCGGTTAGAAATAACAAAATACTTGGCCCTTTGTTATTCGAAATTCAGCCGCAAAAGGAGCGAAATCGGGGATGAAAATTTTTAGGAAAATATATCGTTATACTAAAACATTTTTAAAGCTAAATCTACAAAAAAATATATTTAAGCTCTCGATTACAAAGAGAGAAATATGTGTTAGGGGATCAAACTTTCAATGGAAGTATCACCACAAGAACTCAAGTGGCAGGATTAAAAATGAATCTCCGACTCTGCCTATAACACTCGCTTTTTGGTCAGAAGTATCCGGAAAAGACAATGGTCAATGACCTTAATTACCGTGAAAAGTTTAGAAGGTGTTGCAATTTGTAAACTGAATCAAAAAAAGCTCTTTAACATACGCCAAGGCAAATCTGTTATGTCAGAAGTGCACAGAAAAGGAAACAGCTATTTAATGCACTAGTGTTTAAAAAATTATTTTTGTTGTAACTTCTACGCAAACGCGAGCGGGGCAACGGGCGCAGAACTAGTTTTTGATGTTTATGGTACATAAAGTTCAGAACTCAAATATCAGTCTCCCAAAACAGTTCGATGCAACACAAAAAAACTCTCGAGAAATGAACGTTCAAGTTTTCCGAGTACCTTTAATACGCTAAAGATAGGTTTATGTTTCGATGGGCCACGTGTCTTAGCGTTGGAATGCTCGCACGCCATCTGGGCAGCTGGCTGCGATTCCCAGCTGATGCAAATTTTTAAACAAAGGTGCATCTTCGACGGGCATTTCTGTTTTTTTTTTTTTGGAAATTTGTGGTAAGTTCCTATGGGGCCAAACTGTTGAGGTAATCGGTTCCTAGCCTTACACATTAATTAATCTAACTTAAACTAACTTACGCTAAGGACGAAACAACACACCCATGTGCGAGGGGCGACTCGAACCTCCGTCGGGGGGAGAGCCTTTCGAATCGTGGCAAAGCGCCCTAGACAGCGTGGCTAGCATTTCCGTGTAGTGTAAAATAAATAAAGAAGAAAAGAGATTAAGTTGTAGTGTTTTTTTGTTAATTTAAAACATCTTTTAGGAACAGCACTTTTGGGTATGACATGGAATGTGAAATAAGAAGGCGTGCACTTTTCATAAAATCATACTCAGAAACTTGTTGATTAGCAAATATCTGATGATTTTTATATTTAAAGGATGTAGGTGTTCGAACTGAACGTAAAGATACGAAGAAAAATAATGACCAAAACGAGACTCGAAGCAGCGATTACCAGTCTCGAGAGCTCCCACTTTTCGGTTCTCCACCTCATGTATTTTACGCTTCACGGAAATGCTTGTGGAATATGCATCTTTGTTTAAAAATTTGCGTCAGCTGGAAATGAATCCCCAGAGTTCCCAAATGTCAGGCGAGCATTCCACCGTAGGCACACGTGCCCCATCGAAATATCAGCCTATCTATAGCGAGTTAAAGCGACACGCAAAACTTTTAGAAATTCTCCAGAATTTTATAGAGTTGCATCGAACAACTCTGAGAATTAATATTTCATTTCTGAGCTTCACGTACCATAAACATAAAAAATTACAAAAATCCAATTGCCGTGTGGTCTCCCTGCCAGTAACACTCTCGCGTTTACCAAATGATCCCTTGATGATACGAGCCGCTATTCGTTGAATCTTCTCTATTTCTCCTCTTATTTCAACCTAGCATCGGAAATGGTCCCAGACTGATCAACAATACTCAAGAATACATCAAATGATTGTTTTGCAAGCCACTTATTTTGGTAGATTAACTAAATTCCCGTAAGATTCTTCTAATCAATTTCTGCCTGGCATCTGCTTTTGCTGCGATTAGTTTTATGTGCTCATTGCACTTTAGGTCGCTCAGGGCTGTTTTATACAGTAATGGATCTCTACGCTTGTTTATAGGCAATATCAATATCTATCTCTATCTACATCAACGTGATTACTCTGCAACTCACAATTAAGTGCCTGGCAGAGGGTTCATCGAATCACCCTTAAGCTACTTCTCGAAAAACGAATAGCCGGACATGGTGGCCGAGCGGTTCTAGGCGCTTCAGTCCGGAAACGAGCGACTGCTACGGTCGCATGTTCGAATCCTGCTCGGGCATGGATGTGTGTGATGTCCTTAGGTTAGTTAGGATTGAGTAGTTCTAAGTTCTAGGGGACTGATGACCTTAGATGTTAAGTCCCGTAGTGCTCAGAGCCATTTGAACCGTTTTTGAAAAACGAATACTTAAATCTTTCCGTTCCAACTCTGATTTTTCTTATTTTATTATGATGATTATTTCGCTTATGTAGGTGGGCGCAAAGAAATATTTTCACACTCAACAACAAAGTCTGTGATTGTAATTTCATGAGAAGGTCCTACTGAAGCATAAACGCCTATGTTTTAATAACTGCCACCCCAACTCGTGTATCATATCCATGGCACTCTCTCCATTCCTTCACTATAGTACAAAACGAGCTGCTCTTCTTTGAACTTTTTCAATGTCCTCCGTCAGTTCTATCTGATACGGATCCCACACCGCACAGCAATATTCCAGAAGAGGGCGGACAATGTGTTACACTTATTTACGTTCAGCGTTAACTGTCCGTCCCTGCACCAGTCGTCGATCGCCCACGGGTCTTCCTGCATTTTGCTAAAGTATTTTCAGCTTTCCTACAGGCAAAGCATCGTCTGCGAACAGACTTACGGGGCTTCCGACGCCGTCGACTAAATAATTTATATGAGTTAAAAAATTAATTCACCCAAACGCTGAAGTTTTGAGCGTGAAACTTTTAGTGTTTTCTACTTGTGTCGACTAGTAATGTGTACATAATACTTTTTATTTTTAAAAAATGGCTCTAAGCACTATGGGACATAACACCTGAAGTCATCAGTCCCCTAGACTTAGAACTACTTAAACCTAACCAACGTATGGGCATCACACACATCCATGCCTGAGCCAGGATTCGAACGTGCGACAGTAGCAGCAGCGCGGTTCGGGACTGAAGCGCCCAGAACCGCTCGGCCACAGCGGCCGGCTCTTATTTTTATCTTACATTAATTTCAGCTAGAGATCTGATAATCACAGCAGCCGAAACGAAAGCGATCAGGCGCCTTTGTTCGCAAAAATATGATATCTGTTATGTCATTGAACATACTACCTTTCTGTATGTAAACGCATTCTGGAGTAACGACATGCTACAATGCCACATTTGTAACAACCCTTGTTTTAACAATGCGTTTAACATGCTTTGAGTGTTCGTGGATGACCTGAGTCTTGCATGTCGTGATACGGAAATGTTTCTCCATTTTCTTTTTTTTTAATTTTGTACCGTTCCCTTAGATCAGTAGCTGTTGAGGTGCGTGCGCACGCTTTGTGTGTGTGTGTGTGTGTGTGTGTGTGTGTGTGTGTGTGTGTGTGTATTTTTACTTCTTGTAATGCGAGGATAGTTGCTGGACAATGGATCACATTGTGCCTTAAGCTAGGAGTAGGTAAAAAGAGTTGTTGGCATGCTGCATTGCTATCACGGAATCATACTGCTCTAATTCGCGTATCTACATGTTTCCAACAACTTATTGCCTTAGTGTACTCATAAACAACTTCAACGAACTTTTATTCTGAATGCACACAATTTTAAAGCACCTTCTTTAACATTTCACGGGCACTGTACAAGAACCTTGAAGAGTTTGTGGCTATTTTTCCGTAAATACCACGCTTGGCAACACCAGAATGACAGAAAACTAAGTAGGAGCTCAGGCAGCAGGTGTTCTATTTAAAACTTTGCGCAGCGCCATGAAATTATTTTAAGTCGACGGAAGCGTGGGTGTGGCTGAGCCAGGTGCTCGGCGGCCACGCAAGCGCCGGCGATTACACCCCGCCCAGCTGACCGGCTGAGCCCCCGCCAGCTTACCTGCACGTTTACTCTGGTTTCGCCCCGGCTTTCTGTCGAGTTGAGGCGAGCAGCACCGCACAACCAGTCCGGTAGCCCGCTGCGTCGCTTTCACGCTTGTTACTTCGAAACATCGTCACAGTCATTACTAGTGCCAAGATCCGTCCACTTCTGCTGCTGAGCTCAGGAAGAGATTTTCCTTTTGGGTGACACTGGCGACTGGTGGGTACTCAGGCTTTTTGCGGCGATCGTGCGCTTCAGTAATACCCCTCGGTGATTGCATACTCTAATAACGTTGACCAATGTTTCTGTTAAACTTACGAGAGTAACCTGCAATAGTGCTCAAAACGATGTTCCACAGTAGTAGAGAGTTTTCATTCATATGATGGAAGAAACCATAGATACAGCACGAGCTTCCAGGAGAGAGATAGAGAGGACGACTGTGTTTGCTGACGAGGGCCACACGTTGGGGAATGCCATAAGGAGCATCATAGTGAGATATCCAGAGAACCTTTCCTGTCAGTATATAGTACCTCATCCAGAAGAAACGAACAGGCATACCAGCATTCAAACAAACTGAACACGTGCTGCTGATATTCTTAAAAACGTTTTCAAGGATTTAGAAATAGCGTATGGCCACAGTGTTTCAGGCACAAACGGAAGATTTTAAAGCATACTGTGACGGAGCGTAAGTTTTTCAGATATCATTTTAAAAAACTACTGTTTATTAACATATAATTGGTTATGTTTATAATATCCTGTACCGCAATTTTTATATTATTTTGAAATAAAATTATTAAAAATCACACAAGGGCAGGGAAGAAATTTTCAATAAATAATTTTCTTTCCCACAATACAAAGGAACGTAGTCTGGAAAGGCATCTTCATTTTCACTTCACCCACTTATTCATTCGACTCTGGTTTTGTGGAAACATCACGAATGTTAGTTAATTCAGAGAAGAATATCGTATGATGTGTAGGCTTATTTCATTCGACTTTTATCTCTCGTAGTACCTCTGAGAAGTCAATCACAAAGTAAGTCATATGGATAAGAAAAGCACTGATATGATAAACATTGCTATTTTTTACATCGAAGGATTGCTGATATATTTACGAGGCTTTCACTTCTCTCTCCCTGCAACTCAACCCAACCTCTCTACATGCATCGTCGTCGATTAACAGTACGTACTGTTGTCTATCGACAATATTTCCTACATCTTTTGTAAACACCGTGCCACTAAAAAGTTTTGTAATTATGCCATTAAATTATATGTGCAGAATTATAGCGGAATATTCACTAAGCTTTAATTCTAGGGAAACAGAGACTCGGTCGCATGATATGCGTAATGGGGTACAAAGGAAGAAAAAGAGTTGTTAGGTAAATCAAACGGTGAGTTGAGGTGCAGATAATATAAGGACATGGTCTTGTGCATTATGAAAGCAATGATGGGTTTAACATTTTCGTAGATATCCTCTGTTATTTCGGGTACTATACACAATCTATAAAGTACATTAGCTGATATAACCATGATAATAATTAGAAATAGAGCTGAAAATTTTATTCAGTAATAGACTGTGTGCCGAAATAAACTTTACAGAAGTATTAGAACTATGGGCCGGACCAGGATTTCAATTCAATTTTGTGTTATTTTGTCACAAGTATTTCTTCAGTAGGCTCTAGATATTAATTATAAACACAGTACGGAAAGTACTAGAAAAGAGGTCGTATGCCTATGAAGTATGCTCAGATGATTGACGACTGAGTTGTAAGAACGTGTCTAGGAAAAGGTAGAGTTAGTCGTATATTCAACTGTGTCGGAAGAGAACTTTTAGACAGTTAATGTCAGGCAATACGTCTTAAAGTGTTATCCTGCAGTAAATATGTTTTTGAGAATGTCACCCACAGCTTTTCAGAATTTAACGTCCAAAACAGCCAGGAAAGTTTCGAAAGGAAACACTCTTTCGGTTCTCTATTACAGCACAAGTTAGCTCGAATTTGTTACTTATCACCAACACAACCATTTACAGGCCTTTCTCATTTTTGTACAGAGGTACTATAACGAACAGGGTGAACACATTAGTATCAGTAAAACAGTTTCTATAACTATTTCTAAAAGTACTTAATGTATTCTGAACAGTACTTAGATGTGGTTTGCTCGATTTATCTTATGGATTTATAACGCTACTGTCGATAACATTAAAATATATATACGTAAATACAATAATTTTTTTCATATATATGAGGGCTATTCGGAAAGTAGGCCCGATCAGTCGCGAATTGGAAACCATGGTGAAAGTCAAAAATGTTTTATTTTCAATAATTTGTTACACCTTCCAGCTATTTCTCTACACATTCGCCGCCCCGACTTTGATACCGGTCGCAGCATTGTATCAATTTTCCAATAGCCTCGTCACATAAGGCAGCCGTCTGAGCTTTCCCCCAAATCTCTACGCTGGTCTGCAGTTCTTTGTCTGTGCCAAATGTTGTTTTCATATCCAACGGTTAATGTGGGCAGAGGTGAACACCAGAGGGAGGCAAGTCGGGGCTGTATGGTGGGTGATCAAACGTTTCCCATCGAATACGCTGCAGGCGCCTCCTCATTGCCCTTGCTGTGTACAGCAGAGAATTGTCATGTAGAAGGAAATGCATGGTAGGTACGTTACATGAGGTTGCATGAAATCAGTCGCAACCTCGCAGTGGGCTCTCATACTCGGCGGGAGACACTTTCGTTCTGGGCATTGCTCACTGTGTGCTCAGAATTGAAAAAGGCGACATGACGTGATCGACAGGCATGCTAGAGACACTGTCCAGCACATCTGTGCAGAGCTTCACAGGATTTTGGTTGTCGTTTCCATTTCGCAACTTAGCATACCTTACTTTCCAAATAGCCCTCTCCAGTCCCAAAGCATTTCTTTTGCTAACACTTTTACCTGCAGTAAAAACAAAAATTATTTTTTTATACTCTTCGATGTGGACTTCCCATTACACATCATCTATGAAATTTATTCTAAGTAGTTAGCATTCCTCGGATTCCACTGAATACACAATGGCTTGTAAGATCCAGTTAATTGTGTGCCCACTTATCCCGCTTTGTGTGGCGCTGTTCTGCCGCCAAACAGCGCCTACAAGAAATACAGGCCCCGCAACAAACTTGTGAAGTCACACTAACAGTCTTGTCCGGCATAAATCGTGAGCACTCGGCTACATCTGGGGCCACAAGGGAAATCAATATGTGAATGATTAGGTACCCGCTAAGGGCCTTAACTTTGTGAAGTGCTATCGAGAGTTTGTATTTAAGCATGCAGCTATCAGGTGTTAAACTGGTGTGAAACAGTAACTTTCTCCACGCTGGAGACGGCCACTGGCACTCTTCAGACCTGTTGGGTCACGTGCTATGACGTACGTCGCAGGGTCCGAGTATCTCCTTCGCCGCGGCCTCGCAGAAGGCTCGCCGTGATTGCGCACGCGCCTCTTCACTGCAGGAGACGTGCCTGTCATTTCGTGCAGGCTACAAAAGGGATCAGGACGCGTCGTGCAGTGCGGCGGACAGATAAGCGAATGAAGTGCTCGTATCGCTGTTTTATACGCAACTTCAGGTGCTGCAGTGCAGGCATCTAAACGGTGCCAAGCGACAAAGCTTGTTTGTAACCAATGAGGTCTTCCTGCGCGCTCACTGACCATAGGGAAATGGTATTCCTAACTGTCGCTTCGCAACAGGCGAGTTCTAACCGCAGCAATGAGCACACCGTTGAAAGGATTTCTTTCGCTGTACGTCACAGTTCACTAATGTGCTGGTTCCACTAATTAGTGTTGTTAAGAAACAAGCTAGCAGGAGAAGAAAGTACTAGGTAATAAGTAATAGGTTTGAAACAGCGGTCACTATTAGAATCGATGTATTTGATTAGAGCGGAAGTGTCTACAAATTAGGGAAGTGATAAGGCAGTCTCTGATTAGTACACTGATACGTAATGTTAATATGCACAGTGAACCCATTCATTAAAAAAACCCTTGAGGAACGTTTCATTTGTTTGAGCACGTTGCACTTTCGTTTCATTTAGCATCTAAACATTGAACAAAAGGGTCTGGAGCGATCCACTGAAACTTCCAGACTGCTTCTGAGAATAGCTTTACTATAGAAATTAATGAGCGTCAGATCAACAATGTTCTCTTTTTAAGAGTCGTCGAATGATTTAAAAGTATAACCAAAACACTTACCAACGCTGCTTTAAAATAAAAATAAGGTTTTCGTCTCTTCAATGGTGACGATATTAGAGGCGGAACACAACCTCGTATAGGACAACAATGGAGAAGGAAATCGGACTTTGTTCTTGTCAAAGGCACCATGCCAGTATTCATCTTAACAGATTTAAGGGAATACCAGAAAACCTACCTACGGATAATGGACTAGAAAGTTATTCGCCACTCTGCTTTCTAGCTCCGTAGTGGCTTCAGTAAACGGCAGGTTAGCAGCACAGAAAAAATCTCTTCGCTGTCAGTTACTAAAAAATTGTTATATATACAGAACCACCCATGAAACAAGTCCACGTTACATAGTGTATCTTTTACACAGAATATTTAATAAAGTTGCTTCATTTATTTTCCTCAAGTAGTTCAGTACTGTAGTAATATTGCTCCTGTTTCACAATGTAAGTTATTTATTGATTTAATTAACAAAATGGTTCAAATGGCTCTGAGCACTATGGGACTTAACATCTATGGTCATCAGTCCCCTAGAACTTAGAACTACTTAAACCTAACTAACCTAAGGACAGCACACAACACCCAGTCATCACGAGGCAGAGAAAATCCCTGACCCCGCCGGGAATCGAACCCGGGAACCCGGGCGTGGGAAGCGAGAACGCTACCGCACGACCACGAGCTGCGGACTTTAATTAACAAATAGACCTGTCACTTGCAATATGTTCCATTAGACTGCATGAGAAGTTTCCCATATACAGATTTACTCACCTAAAACTACCTCCGTAAATATTTCTGAAAGACTAAATGCAACTGATACGTTGGTTTTACGGAGTTGAAGTACACAGGACACACAAAATTAACATTTACAGGGATCCAGACATTAATGGAGGAATTGTTTAACGGCAAAAACTGTCCGATTCCTAAACAGAGCCAAGGATATTTGTACTATACATATTACAAAAAGAGGTCATCTGCATAACAGTGAAGTTTGTTACACGAGTACAAAAACAATAATGAGAATGCCTTCTGGAGCGAGAGACAACGATCTTATCAACATAAGCATGATCAAGAAAGTTGTAGATAGCACAGTACCTGTCATAAGATACATATTTAATTCTTCTCTCGTGACTGGAAGATAAGCCACTCCACGGATAACAAGCATAGTCGGACATATCCCTAAGAACGAAAACTCGCAATCGCCATGTGAATACCGACTCATCACCATGTAATCCGCTGTATCCAAAGGTCTCAAATATATTTTTCACCACCAAATTACTGAATACTTACTCAGATTCAGCCTACACGACAAATACCAGTCCCTTTTTCGTAAAAAATATATCACAAACACTGCATTAATTAAGATAACTAACGATGTGAAATATGCCACGAACAACGGTGGGAACACAGAACTGACACTATGAGACTGCACCAAAGCATTTGATACCGTCAACCCTGACACTGCTCAGAAAAATACAACAGCTTAAATTTCCGAATAGTACTATGAAGGGGTTTTAAAGCTACTTGTAAAACAGAGAGCAACGTGTTTTCTGTGGGAATGAAAAGTCGTCCCAGCAGCATGTTCTCCCAGGAGTGCCACAGGGATTAGTCCTGGGCCCACTACTGCTTTTCTTGTATGTCAATGATATCTCGTCGATTCTGTCCTGCAGGTCCTGCAGTTATCATTTCCGTGGCGACGATCTCCAGCTTCACCTAACTGCCAGATCCGAAGACATTAGTACTGCGATCGCACAGATGAATGACGATCTGCCACCAATTATAAGATTGGTGGAAAAACTCCCGCTTGCACTAATTGCGAAACTGTCAAAAGTCATTTTAATATTCCATCAGAAATCAATGAGTTTTAAACTGTGTGGACAACTGCCTTCTATTTCTCAGTCAAGAGACAGTGAAACACTTGGGTGCAACTTTAGATGAGCATCTGAATTGGGGACACAATACTGTCGCCACATGTAGAAGGACTTCCGCGTGTCTATTTGCCCATAGAAACCTTCGGAGCATATTTCCATTGGAAGTGAAATATAAAGGTGTGCAATCAGCCGTTCTACCGTAACCTCCACTATTGTGATGTAATCCATCCTGGCATGAATAGTGAGAACACTAGAGAGTCAGAATTAACCATAAACGCTTGTGTGCATTACGTATCCAACATCCAAGTAAATGACAGTATCAGTGTTTCACGCGCCCATTTAGGTAGTTCGCGGTCAGACAAGTTACGCGACTAAAAAATGCTGTGTTTACTTCATCGGTTCCTCAGTGCATCTGCACCTTAGTACCTTACATCAGAAATTAACTGTAACCCTGCGAAATGGTTCCTGGCCGTGTGTTAATACCGTCGTGTTTGGACCCGAGAAGCAGGGAGGGAAGGTACAAACAGCGTACTCTTCAGTCCACTTTCAAGATAACCACCGTCACACGTTATACATGACTCTACCCGCCACGGAATGAAGTGCTAATTTAGAATAAGAAAAGAAAGACGCAGGAAACACCTTGGGTGTCCACGACACTTTGCTGACTGATACTGTAAAACTACCTTCCCCAGTGATGCTGCTATTTTCCAAAGCGGTGTCTATTGATATGTTGCCTGCTGTTTCAGTCGCAGATGATAACGCCGAATCTCTGTTCGATTCTGTGCCGACTTTTGTTACTGTGCAGTGACGGAAAAAAATCACAACACCAAGGACGGATTGTGCGACATACACGAAAGTTGGTACGCATGTTTCTGCAACGGAAAGGTGATGCCTATTAAAATTTCGCGCCAGTCGCATAACAGTGTCGCTATTAGCGCCACTGTAAGGATGCAAATCAGGATTGTACCGGCCGTGAGCCTTAGTTACCTTTGAGATTAGACGTGGTGCGTTCATGTCAGTCAAGAATACGTTAAAGGTGACACCTCACTGAATTTGACACCTCACTGAATTTGAACGAGGTCGTGTAACTAGAATGTGAGAAACTGACTGTTCCTTCTGTGATGTTGCATAAAGACTTGGTAGGAAGGTAGCTACTGTGGACGATTGGTGGCAGTAGTGGTCATGAGAATGTACGGTCGCAAGAAGACCGGGCTCCGGACGGCCACGTGGCACAACCGAGAGGGTAGACCATCGTGTACGGCGTATGGGTCTAACGTATCGTACTGCATCTGCAGCAGCAATCTGAGCAACAGTTGGCACCACTGCGACACAACGAACTGTTACAAATCGGATACGTCAAGGACAGCTCCGAGCCAGACGCCCGGTAAAGTGCATTCCGCTCACAGCAAACCATCGCAATTTGGGACTTCAGTGGTGTCGAGTGAGAGCTCACTGGAGGGCAGGATGGAGGTCTGTTGCGATTCTAATGAAAGCAGGTTCTGCCTCGATGCAACTGATGGTCGAGTGTTGCTTGGACGGAGTTCAGTTGAGGGTCTGCAATTAACGTGTCTGCGTTCTAGACACACTGGACCTTCTAACAACCCTACCAAAACAAAGGTCAAAAATTAATTATGATTGTGGTGTTGCTCACGCTGCTAAATACTGCATTTTCGGGCAACAACAAAGTTATATTATGTGGCAGGTGCAATTAGTGCACAGTTAATAAAGTAATTCCTTGAAATAACGAATAAACTAGGCACTCATCTTTTCGTGTTTCCCACGCTGGTCTCGTTGTGATCTCATGGTTCTATCGTCGAAAATCTAGGTGGTGATGATTCTAAGCTCGGATGCAAAGAGGCCTAGGTGTTATTCTGCGATATTCAAAAGTTTTATAGATGTGTTTCATAAACCATACTTGAAGATTAAACTTTTGCAAGTTAGCACAATGGTGATGTAAAAAAGTAATCAGCACTCCGAATTTAAGTTACACTTCTTTTTTATTACTTTTGTTGCAATATAACGTAACTCATACTTGAAAATATCTTCCTCACTGTTAAAGTTCACATTTTATAAACTGACTACAATTTGCGCCTTTTCAACATGACGACCAAGATTTGACTTTTTAATAACCGCTTACGCGCCCAAAAATCAAAGTTACTAGTACAACAAAGATCATAGTGACAAAAGAAAGAATACACATAAGAATAATGTCATTGCAATATAAACATATCGATGTATCAAAGTACCTCTACATTAATGAAATCAAATCTGAATGTTGTCTCAGAAATATGTTAACTACTTTATAGAAACACAGTAGAATATTGCTGGTATCGAGAGGTTGATTTGAGGTGCCGTAACGGTTACGTAATTCAAGTACCATTACAACCTACACCTGGAGTTACGGTCTGGCTACGATTTCGTATGACAGCAGGAGCACTCTCGTGGTTATCCCGCGCAGCCTCAATGCAAATTTGTACGTCAGTCTTTCGTGTCGCCATTCATGAATACCAATCCAGGCGGTGTTTTCCAACAGGATAACGCTTGCCCACATACCAATTTGTAGCCCAACATGCTCAGCAGAATGTCCACATGTTGCCTTGACCTGCTCGATCACAAGATCTGTCTCCAATCTAGCACATGTGGGACATCATCAGACGACAACTCTTGCGCCATCCACAAACAGAATTAACCGCCCCGTATTGACCGACCATGCAACAGGTATGGAACTCCACACCATAAACTGATTTCCGGCACCTGTTCAGGATAATACATACTCATTTGCATGCTTGCATTCAACATTCTTGCGGTTACACCCGTTATCATGTACCAACATTTCACGTTTGCAATGGATTATCTCACGCTTACATTAACTTGTCATCTTGCAATGCTAATCCCTTAAATGTGTTACCTAGTCAAATGTGTTCCTGAAATTTCATTATTCTACACTCCTGGAAATTGAAATAAGAACACCGTGAATTCATTGTCCCAGGAAGGGGAAACTTTATTGACACATTCCTGGGGTCAGATACATCACATGATCACACTGACAGAACCACAGGCACATAGACACAGGCAACAGAGCATGCACAATGTCGGCACTAGTACAGTGTATATCCACCTTTCGCAGCAATGCAGGCTGCTATTCTCCCATGGAGACGATCGTAGAGATGCTGGATGTAGTCCTGTGGAACGGCTTGCCATGCCATTTCCACCTGGCGCCTCAGTTGGACCAGCGTTCGTGCTGGACGTGCAGACCGCGTGAGACGACGCTTCATCCAGTCCCAAACATGCTCAGTGGGGGACAGATCCGGAGATCTTGCTGGCCAGGGTAGTTGACTTACACCTTCTAGAGCACGTTGGGTGGCACGGGATACATGCGGACGTGCATTGTCCTGTTGGAACAGCAAGTTCCCTTGCCGGTCTGGGAATGGTAGAACGATGGGTTCGATGACGGTTTGGATGTACCGTGCACTATTCAGTGTCCCCTCGACGATCACCAGTGGTGTACGGCCAGTGTAGGAGATCGCTCCCCACACCATGATGCCGGGTGTTGGTCCTGTGTGCCTCGGTCGTATGCAGTCCTGATTGTGGCGCTCACCTGCACGGCGCCAAACACGCATACGACCATCATTGGCACCAAGGCAGAAGCGATTCTCATCGCTGAAGACGACACGTCTCCATTCGTCCCTCCATTCACGCCTGTCGCGACACCACTGGAGGCGGGCTGCACGATGTTGGGGCGTGAGCGGAAGACGGCCTAACGGTTTGCGGGACTGTAGCCCAGCTTCATGGAGACGGTTGCGAATGGTCCTCGCCGATACCCCAGGAGCAACAGTGTCCCTAATTTGCTGGGAAGTGGCGGTGCGGTCCCCTACGGCACTGCGTAGGATCCTACGCTCTTGGCGTGCATCCGTGCGTCGCTGCGGTCCGGTCCCAGGTCGACGGGCACGTGCACCTTCCGCCGACCACTGGCGACAACATCGATGTACTGTGGAGACCTCACGCCCCACGTGTTGAGCAATTCGGCGGTACGTCCACCCGGCCTCCCGCATGCCCACTATACGCCCTCGCTCAAAGTCCGTCAACTGCACATACGGTTCACGTCCACGCTGTCGCGGCATGCTACCAGTGTTAAAGACTGCGATGGAGCTCCGTATGCCACGGCAAACTGGCTGACACTGACGGCGGCGGTGCACAAATGCTGCGCAGCTAGCGCCATTCGACGGCCAACACCGCGGTTCCTGGTGTGTCCGCTGTGCCGTGCGTGTGATCATTGCTTATACAACCCTCTCGCAGTGTCCGGAGCAAGTATGGTGGGTCTGACACACCGGTGTCAATGTGTTCTTTTTTCCATTTCCAGGAGTGTATATTAATTTTTTTTAGGTGTTGCGACTTTTTCCGTCAGTCTATTTTCAGTTTCCTCATTCGTAGAAGTGCGTCTCCTCTAGTACTCCTCACGCAGTCCTTTTGGTGTGATACATTACCTATCTAGCCTTCTAACGTCACAGCATAAAAACTTATGTCACAACTGCAAATGCAAACTGGAACGCACCGTTTAGGGTCGTACCAACGCCGAGATCCCGCGTTTGATTTCCGGTGATCACTTCAAATGTTTCTCTGGGGAGTGGGGCGGGGTGGGGAGATGACTGGAAGGAGATATACTGAGCCTCGTGGGGCCAACTGAAAAGCTGCTTAAATATAAAAGCTGCTTAAATATAAAAGCAGCGAAATTAAAGCGGAAGTCGTCGATGAAGCATTATGTCGAAAGGCAAGGAGCAGCGTAGCTTTCACACGATATTTATTGATTTTGCATCAAAAGCACCAGCCGTTACTTTTTCTGGTTAGACAGTGAGATGTTCAACATATTACAACTACGAATATTATTCTTTGCAAGATTACAGAGCTGTCTAAAGGGATTTAGCTCTAAATGATATAGCGGCAGTAGGAAGCGAATAATTCAAAATTTCGTCAATGGAATAAAGAGAAAAAGGTTGGCGTTCTTTAATTAACGCCAGACATTTGGGCTTTCCTTAGCTCTACGTATTTTTAATGTTTTTTTGTCCGTTTATAAATGACAGCCCGAAGTTTTCCTGTTATAGTCATACAGGATAAGTAACCATGAAACAAAACTCTACATTTACATCATTTAACGGTTGTCTGGCAGCATTGTTCGACAATACTGTTCGCACACTGTTACTTTTTTCACATTGTAGTGTGTATGAATACACGGTTCGTGTAAATAAACAACAGGTACACACCAGATGAGAATACTGGACGTTCTTGTTGTTGTTGTGGTCTTCAGTCCTGAGACTGATTTGATGCAGCTGTCCATGCTACTCTACCCTGTGCAAGCTTCTTCATCTCCCAGTACTTACTGCAACCTACATCCTTCTGAATCTGCTTAGTGTATTCATCTCTTGGTCTCCCTCTACGATTTTTACCCTCCACGCTGCCCTCCAATATTAAATTTGTGATCCCTTGATGCCTCAGAACATGCGCTACCAATCGGTCCCTTCTTTTTGTCAAGTTGCGCCACATACTCCTCTTCTCCCCTATTCTATTCAATACCTCCTCATTAGTTACGTGATCTACCCACCTAATCTTCAGCATCCTTCTGTAGCACCATATTTCGAAAGCTTCTATTCCCTTCTTGTCCAAACTATTTATCGTCCATGTTTCACTTCCATACATGGCTACACTCCATACGAATAGTTTTAGAATCGACTTCCTGACACTTAAATCTATACTCGATGTTAACAAATTTCTCTTCTTCAGAAACGCTTTCCTTGACATTGACAGTCTACATTTCATATCCTATCTATTTCGACCATCATCAGTTATTTGCTCCCCAAATAGAAAAACTCCTTTACTACTTTAAGTGTCTCATTTCCTAATCTAATTCCCTCAGCATCGCCTGACTTAATTCGACTACATTCCATGATCCTCGTATTGACTTTGTTGATGTTCATCTTATATCCTCCTCTCAAGACACTGTCCATTCCGTTCAACTGCTCTTCCAAGTCCTTTACTGTCTCTGACAGAATTACATTGTCATCGGCAAACCTCAAAGTTTTTATTTCTTCTCCACGGATTTTAATACCTACTCCGACTTTTTCTTTCGTTTCCTTTACTGCTTGCTCAATATACAGATTGCATAACATCGGGGAGAGGCTACAACCCTGTCTCACTCCCTTCCCAAGCACTGTTTCCCTTTCCTGTCCCTCGACTCTTATAACTGCCATCTGGTTTCTGTACAAATTGTAAATAGCCTTTCGCTCCCTGTATTTTACCCCTGCCACCTTCAGAATTTGAAAGAGAGTATTCCAGTCAACATTGTCAAAAGCTTTCTCTAAGTCTACAAATGCTAGAAACGTAGGTTTGCCTTTTCTTAATCTTTCTTCTAAGATAAGGCGTAAGGTCAGTATTGCCCCACGTGTTCCAACATTTCTACGGAATCCAAACTGATCTACCCCGAGGTCGACTTCTACAAGTCTGTAAAGAATTCGTGTTAGAATTTTGCAGCTGTGACTTATTAAACTGATAGTTCGGTAATTTTCACATCTGTCAACACCTGCTTTCTTTGGGATTGGAATTATTATATTCTTCTGGAATTCTGAGGGTATTTCGCCTGTCTCATACATCTTTTTCACTAGATGGTAGAGTTTTGTCAGGACTGGCTCTCCCAAGGCCGTAGTTCTAATGAAATGTTGTCTATTCTCGGGGCCTTGTTTCGACTCAGGTCTTTCAGTGCTCTGTCAAACTCTTCAAGCAGTATCGTATCTCCCATTTCATCTTCATCTACATCATCTTCCATTCCCATAATATTCTCCTCAAGTAAATCGCCCTTGTTAGACCCTCTATATACTCCTTCCACCTTTTTTGCTTTCCCTGCTTTGCGTAGAACTGGGTTTCCATCTGAGCTCTTGATATTCATACGAGTGGTTCTGTTTTCTCCAAAGGTCTCTTTAATCTTCCTGTAGGCAGTATCTATCATACTCCTAGTGAGATAAGCCTCTACATACTTACATTTGTCCTCTAGCCATCCCTGCTTAGCAGTTTTGCACTTCCTGTCGATCTCATTTTTGAGACGTTTGTATTCATTTTTGCCTGCTTCATTTACTGCATTTTTATATTTTCTCCTTTCATCAATTAAATTCATTATTTCTTGTGTTTCCCAAGGATTTCTACCAGCCCTTGTCTTTTTACCTACTTGATCCTCTGCTGCCTTCACTACTTCATCCCTCAAAGCTACCCATTCTTCTTCTACTGTATTTCTTTCCCCCATTCCTGTCAATTGTTCTCGTATGCTCTCCCTGAAACTCTGTACAACCTCTGGTTCTTTGAGTTTATCCAGGTCCCATCTCCTTAAATTCCCACCTTTTTGCAGTTTCTTCAGTTTTAATCTACAGTTCATAACCAATAGATTGTGGTCAGAGTCCACATCTGCCCCTGGAAATGTTTTACAATTTAAAACCTGAATCCTAAATCTCCTTCTTACCATTATATAATCTATCTGATACCTTTTAGTATCTCCATTCTTCCATGTATACAACCTTCATTTATGATTCTTGAACCAAGTGTCAGCTATGATTAAGTTATGCTCTGCGCAAAATTCTACCAGGCGGCTTCCTCTTTCATTTCTTAGCCCCAATCCATATTCACCTGCTATGTTTCCTTCTCTCCCTTTTCCTACTCTCGAATTCCAGTCACCCATGACTATTAAATCTTCGTCTCCTTTCACAACCTGAATAATTTCTTTTATCTCATCATACATGTCATAAATTTCTTCGTCATCTGCAGAGCTAGTTGGCATATAAACTTGTACTACTGTAGTAGGCGTGGGCTTCGTGTCTATCTTGGCCACAATAATGCGTTCACTATGCTGTTTGTGGTAGCTTACCCGCACTCCTTTTTTTTAATTCATTATTAAACCTACTCCTGCATTACCCCTCTTTGATTTTGTATTTATAACCCTGTATTCACCTGACCAAAAGTCTTGTTCCTCCTGCCACCGAACTTCACTAATTTCCACTATATCTAACTTTAACCTATCCATTTCCCTTTTTAAATTTTCTAATCTACCTGCCCGATTAAGGGATCTGACATTCCACACTCCGATCCGTAGAACGCCAGTTTTTTTTCTCCTGATAACGACGTCCTACTGAGTAGTCCCCGCCCGGAGATCCGAATGGAGGACTATTTTACCTCCGGAATATTTTACCCAAGAGGACGCCGTCATCATTTAATCATACAGTAAAGCTGCATGCCCTCGGGAAAAATTACGGCTGTAGTTTGCCCTTGCTTTCAGCCGTTCGCAGTACAAGCACAGCAAGGCCGTTTTGGTTAGTGTTACAAGGCCAGATCAGTCAATCATCCAGACTGTTGCCCCTGCAACTACTGAAAAGGCTGCTGCCCCTCTTCAGGAACCACACGTTTGTGTGTTCTCTCAACAGATACCCCTCCGTTGTGGTTGCACCTACGGTACGGCCATCTGTATCGCTGAGGCACGCAAGCCTCCCCACCAACAGCAAGGTACATGGTTCATAGAGGGGGCTGGCCGGCCCGCCGTGCGGTTCTAGGCGCTTCAGTCTGGAACTGCGCGACCGCTACGGTCGCAGGTTCGAATCCTGCCTCGGGCATGGATGTGTGTGATGTCCTTAGGTTAGTTAGATTTAAGTAGTTCTAAGTTCTAGGGGACTGATGACCTCAGATGTTAAGTCCCATAGTGCTCAGAGCCATAGGGGGGGGGGGGGGGGGGCTGGACGGCAGTTGCAGCAATTACTGGTGGCCCTGCATGTGACGAGCGCTGCATATTGCGTGGCATTTGAGACGAATTGTCCATGTTGGCTACTCTAACGCGGTGTTTCATATCATCATTCATATCATCTGGTTTCATATCATCACCTCTCCTCAGTGCTGTCATTTACATGAAGTATGTTGAAGAGATGTGACATTTTCATCGTCGTAAAAACATCCGTTCAACGTAGTCTGTAGACCGTTGTATGGAATTACCAGGGGCGAGAGACACTGATGAGCCAAATCATTATGAGCACCTGCTTAATAGCTTGTATTCCGTCTTTGAAGCGAAATTCTGATTCCGCGTATCAGTGATCTGACAGTTTGTTGGTAGGTTTGTGGAAGCACGTGGCACTACATATCTACACACAGCTCATGTAATTCGTGTAAATAACGGGCCGCTGATCTGTGTACGCGGTGATGGCGCAGTGATGTAAGATGGGTTCCGTAGGATCTACATCAGGCGAATTTGGTCGCCGAGACATCAACGTGACTTCACTATAATGCTCCTCAAACCACTATGGCACGGTTCTCGCTCCGAGACACGGAAAATTATACTGCTGAAAGATGACATCGCCGTCCCGGAAGACATCAAGCGTGAAAAGATGCAGGTGGTTCGCAGTTGTCAGCATGTCTTCTATTATTACCACAGGTCCTGTGCAAGCGCAGAAGAATGTCTCCCAAAGCATAATACTGCTCCCATTAGCCTACGTCCGTGGCGCACTGCTCTTTTCGAGCCGCCGCTAACCTCGACGACGCCGTTTGTGGAGACGACCATGGACCTAGTGTAGCAAAAACGTGATTCACCCGAAGAGCCGACACGTTTCGTTTGGTCGACGGTCGAATTCCGATAGCCCTGTGCCCACTGAAATTGTAATTAACGATGTCGTTGGGTCAACATGTGAATGCCTAGGAGTGGTCCGCTGTGGAGCTCCATATTCAACAACGCACGATGAACAGTGTGCTCCAAAACACTTGTGTGTGCATCCCGAATTGTGCTCTTTTTTGCTTACTACTCATGAATTGATAAAGTTTTAAATATTTCTGCTATATGGAACGTGTAATACTACAAAGACCGTGCAACCTCTTGAATGCCCAAGTATTCTTCGTCGGGGCAGAGTTTGCCTAGTAAGTTGTGAATTACATGAATTTTCGCAATCGCTGTAATCTGAAAACAATTGTGCTGGAACGCTGCGGCTCTCTTCTTCTCCGTGGCGCTGATGTTGCTAGACGCTGTCGTTCTCTGAAACGTTCTATATTTAGACAGCTTCGCTATCGACAGACATAACTGCGGGGTAGGTGCAGTAGTACACACTCATCAGTCTTGAATGCTGATGTCAGATTGGGGGAAGTTTCCGATAAAATTAAAACAGTTCTTGTTGAAGGAGACCTCTTCCACTCGAACTGGACTGTACGCAGGCTCGAACTGCCACTCATTCATCAAGTGGGACGACTGTCTATGCACGAACATCGCGTCCCAATAAAGTCTCAGAATCCTCCACATTGCAGAGAGCGTCTTTCTCGCAGTTGATAATGTTTCTCTGGCAATTATACTAATATAGTGGTCTTACCAGTCTATGAAATTATTTAGTAAAACTTCTCGGTATTAATATACATAAGTGTTATTACATTACTTACCACCCCGCGACATGAGCGGTAACTCTTCACCGCAACTTTATATTGCGCTAGATTTGATTCTATTGAGACGGACATCGCTCCTAGATGACAAAATTTAATTCATCAGTGTGGGTGGAGTCCACCTCCGTAGCTCTGGGCAGCGTGTCCAGCTGCTAGGTGGAGGACCAGATTCGATTCCCAGTACTGCGAAGTCATTTTCCTTGGTGGAAGGATTGGACGAAGGTTACACTTTGCCTCGTAATGCCAACTGAGGAGCTACTTTAGCGAGAAGTAGCGGCTCCTAGATCAAGAAAGCCTGCCCACTGCCTCCAATGAGGCTATTTGCAGATAATGACACGGCGGTCAGTCGGTCCCGATTGGTTCATCACGGCCAGAACACAGAGCTTTACTTTACTTTTACTGCTACTACAGGCCTGCAATGCACGTATTGCAATGTAAATTACCTAGAAATTTTAAAGCAAAAATCGGTATTCCCCTACTTGAAAAATCAACACAGTTGCTACTTTTTAAGGACTTCAATGGTCGACTTTGATGTAAAAACTATTTCTTCATAAAAGCCACTACAGCAGTTTCGTCCGTGTGGTCATTATCAACTACAACACTCCAAAAATTGTGCTTCAGCACATACCAAAAATTAGAAACATCTGACACGCATAAATTTCATCAACACATCCATAGGCTGAACATTCAAATGAAAGACTTTGTCCTCTTTAAACTGAGTATATAACAAAAAAGCATAATTATTATTCATGACGTGACATGTTATTTACTCTCAAGCTGACAATAACGATAACAGTGGATATAATTTATAGCTGTTTAATTATTTATATTCTCGCGTTCTCTAGATACAGTCTTTAAGTTAACTCCTCAGCCTATGGAGGCGATGACGTATACCGTCAGATATTTTTAAACTTTTATGATTTTCTGAAGAACAATTTTCGCAGTACTCCCCAGTGATAAATACCACATGGCTGATACTGCACTAGTGGGTCTTTACAATAAATAGCTTTTACAGTCACAGGCGGCTACGATGACCGTGAAAACATTCTACATGATAGTGAAACATAGCCACAAAAAGATAATGTAGAGCTTCGGAACATAAAACACTTCTTTTCTGGTTTCTGGAGTCACTGTGTACTTAACTATGTGGGAAACTGTAAGGGTTCATTTCGTGAAAACAATACGTCAGTTGAGCAAACTTTTTGGGAAATACGTGGTTCACTCCGTATTAGAAAAGTGCTTATGCTAACAGACTACTTCACGATATGAATACGAACTGACGCTCTGTTTACAGACAACACAGACTCATCGTAAGACATTTAGAAAAAGAAGAAACGAGATCATTAAGCGGGCCAAATATTGAGGTAAACCCTGTTTCATCAGAACAGTCTTCGTCCACGTTAAATGCAAAGTCATCGGGAATTAGTTGCTGCACCTGATTGCTTTTCCACTAAACTTGGTCGCTGGAATCATCTGGCGATTTACAACACGACAACTTACGGGGTTTCGCTCGGCTGGAATGGAACACATGTATATGTACGGAACTGTTTCCAGGCGACAAGCGGCTGGGAACTTCTGTGGAGAGGTCGTAAGGTTGCCCTATCCGCTGACTAAATGGAAGAGGAGGGGTGCGAACGTTTTACAGGTGGTGCGAATTCCACGTCGCAGTCTGGAGCTCTCCGTAAATTACACCGTCGCGTAATTGCCCTATTTTAATTTCTCCGGGGTAATTCCGTTTTTACTGTGGAATAACGCGGTGGAAAAGAGTTGAGCCTGGTTTTATATCAAGCAATAAAAAAATGTGTTTCCGTTTCTGGATATAATGACACGCTGGAGAAGCGTCTTCTGGAAAGGCCTGACGTGAAGTTACTGTACATTGCCCGGATGTTGATAGCAATTTATTACTCTGTTCAGTACAACTTGTGAATAGAAATTTCATCGGGGAGTGGAACAGTGCCGAGTAACAAAAATGTCTCTTTTTTCCTACAGGTAAGAAGCGGATATGGCTACGAGCACAAGATTTCAGCAACAGCAGGAAACATGATGACTTGTTCTTCAAGTTAAGGTAAGAACTGTCATGAAATAAAACCATTAATTCAGAGGCACTCATCAGCGCCAATCGTGACACAATACAAGAAAACACATTTCAAGGCGTTAAAAGAAACAAATCATATTTTAGACAGTAATTGCATCTATTACTCGATTCTGTACCTTGCTCTTGTTTCTGAGTGTTAGAAATGAAAAATAATGCTCAGATTACGAACAGAAATCAGAATCAGTGACAGTGGACAAATGCAACACACTACGACCTTCCCGCGACTAACGCACTAAATTAACTAATAATAAGTCTACAATTAAATGTCTGGATATTTTAAAGCATACAACAGAAGGGACACGAAAACTCAGCATCAATGAAATCCGTCGCTGTACCTCACTTTATTAAATTCAAGAATCAAAATTATTACTTTTACAACACATAGGACTTGGGACGAAATAATATTATTGTTTTAAGAAAGATCTCATAGCAAAAAATTAACAAGCTTACAATGTTCGAACAGTGATCTAAATGAGTGACTAGACAAATGAATACAGTTTGTAGATGGTACTGCTAGGCACCATCTAATGACTGTATTCATTTGTGTAGTAAATTATGTAGATCACTGTTCGAGCTTCGTAACATTGTTTACTCAATCCAAACGCTTTGCGTTTCTAGGGATGATAGAAATCTACGCTGAGTACGTGGTTGTCCTGTGCGGCGCAGGAAAGGTCGCTTCTCGACACAGAATGTTATTTTAAAAGAGCTTCTTATCCAACAGTAGTGTTTCGACTAGTCGATATCTGTGCAACTTTTTGAATCACCCTGCAGTGGGCGGTGCGAAAAGTCAGATACGGCAGCGAGGGAAAAAACGAGCAGCGAGTCTGATGTGTCGGCTGCGGCGTCCGTAATTTCCAATGGGAGCGACGTCCCATCGACAGCCGCTTTTTTGCCGGGTGCGTTAAATCTGATTATTCTCCGGCTCAATACTTCGGCACGTAACTGTTGCAGTTCAAAGCATCGAAGAGTCAAAGGGTTTCCAGTGGATGTAGTAAAACGCATTTGGACCTTGGCATTTTGTATTAGGAAGCACAATCATTTAAATTTTAGTTATTTTCGAACATTTATTTGGTCCACAGAAGACGCAACTAAATTCACCACCCAGGCGACAGGAGCATGCGACCTACAATACTTAGGAACCATAGCCAGTATTCTATTAATCGCACGGTGATTCGCTTCTCACAGTTAAACTTTTTTTTTAACATCGCTTTATGGTCTACCTCAAGATACCTATACTGCTAGTATTGTTCGTTCTACTTTTGTCCTTCGTCAAATTACCCTCAGCAAACAGTACTATGTTAAGGTGTTATGTATATGCGTCGCTGCGCTGTATTTACAGAAAATACTGAACTTGCAATAAGTCGCGTTATACAGGGCGAATCTCGTAAAAGTTGTACCACAAATATTGCGGAAGCGGAAAACGGTATTGATGTGCAGTTTTCACAGAATGGATTGATAGTCAGCGGCTCCTGTTGTTAGCCAAGCAACAGATTATAAGTATTATTACAAAGTGTATGTTTTCTGCAAAAGATGCACTTTTTTAAATGTAACAGTGCCTATTGACATTAACAAACAAAAAGTAGGGAACGTGAGAATGTCCGTGGTGTTTGTTGCAGGATTCTAGTGCGATTCGCTTACGAGATGTCGAATTTTGAAAAGTTCCCACACCGAGACTTGTGCAACACACACTTAAGAACAGCACGAGTATACAAACTAGTTATGTGAATTCTGACCAGTAACGAGACAACTGACCATCACAGGTTGTGTTCAAAATGAGCACCCGTAGCGGCGATACACGCTGCCAATCTGGTAAGGCATGACTGCTGCACACTTGCACGCATTTCAGCGGAGCGTTCCGAGCAGGCTACAGTGATACGTCGTTGCATATCATCGGGTATAGTTGGTATGCCCTTGTAGACAGCAGCTTTCAGCTTTCCCAACATAAAAAGTCGGCAGGCATCAAATCCTGTGAACGGCTGGGCCAGGTACAGGTCCCGTGCGTCCAATTCGTGAAGACATGCTGTAACACTTTGGGGACTATGGGATGGCCAACCATCTTATTGATACCACAGATTCCTCTTGGTTTGCAGCGGAACACTTTCTAGCGTCCTTTGAAGACGGTATGTTAGGAGGCTGCGATACTTGCGTGCGTTCAGTGTTCCATCTACGTAAAACGGGCCTATGAGCTGATGGTTCGCTATGCCACACCACACGTTTAACTTCCAGGACGCTTACGTTCCACCTGACGAGGCCAACGGGGATCGTCAACAGACCAATAGTGCATGTTTCGGCTGTTTATCTGGCCATGATTGCTAAACGTGGTTTCATCACTAATCAAGGTACATGATACATCTGGAGTATCCCATTATAACGTATTCTACAAACGTTAATACGATTCTCATAATCGTTTCCATGCAGCTCTTGATGGAGAGAGATGTGACAGGGGTGGAACCTATGTCGATGGAGACTGCGTAGGGCACTCGCCTGACTCACGTCCTTTCCTCGTGCGACTGCGCGCGGGCTGATGTGCAGATAAATTTCAAAAGCAGCAAGAACATTAATTTCCTCCTCTTCTGTCGTCACTTGTATCCTTCTGTTACGTTGTCTAGATGTTACTTTGACGTAACTGGTTGAAGAGGTTGATAAAAAATTGCCGTGATGGGTGATATCTATTGGGATATTTTGCCGCATACATCGTACAAGAACGAACTGCATTTTGCTACACTCTCGATGCACTACAACCATGTCGGCTTTTGTTGCCTTAGCGAATCCCATCGTCCTACTACTTGTACTGTCATACACTTACTAATTAGCAAGTCGCAATTCACTCAAGGAACATACAAGCACATCGCAATTCACTCAAGGAACACACAAGCACACTGTAAGCAAACATAACAACATCCCACCTAACAACAACGCAAAAACTAAAATGGTTCTCACTTTCAGAGAACACAAAGAAAGGCACAGCGTGCCATCAAACAACAACCACAACTATCATACGATAATGACATACTTCCAGGCATAATACTGAGAGATACAAAAATAAAGAACAGGTTTCTATTGTTTATTACAGACAAACTACAAAAGATAGAAACACATTGCGTATGTCACTGGACAGAGTAAAGTTCAAAGTTTTGCCACAGCTGCACTATTGTTTCTTTGTAGCAACATGGCGGCTACGCCACAAAAAAAAATCATTTTGTGTCCGCACGAAGTCAGTTCCATTGTCTAAACGCAACGCCTACTCCGCCGTCGATTCCGGAAGAAGCCGCCTCTGCAGAAGCAGATTTATGACTGACATACAAAATTCTTTGAAGCTGGTTATATATATAAAGGGAAGAACATAGGTCTCACGTCTGATGAAAATGTCGAATGTATCCGAGATGCTTTCACACGGAGCCCTCGGTAGTCCAGACAGGCAGGCCAGAGACGTCAGTTTGGTCAAACAACGGTGTTGCGACAACTGAAACGACGACCTGCATATCAAGCCTCACAAGTTGTAGTTATGGCAGCAATTGCGTGCCGGTGTCCACAAAAGAAGGTACGAATTTTGCATCTCAGTTCTCCAGGATATGGCAGAGAACACTGTTTCCGAACGACTAATCTCCTCGGAAGTATCGATGTTTCATCTATAGCGCAAAGTAAACCGCAGTAACGTAAGAATTTGGCGACCACAAAATCCTGGCGTCATCATCGGATATAAATGAGACTTATCCGAATAGAATGTGTTTTTTATCTTTTCTGGTCACAAAGTTGTTGGACCTTCCTTTCTTGCGGAGGGAACTGAGACAGGAATATTCTACCTGGACCAACCGCAAAACTGGTTGTTTCCTCAAACACACGAAGATTTTAATGATATCATTTTTATGCTTGAGGGCGCCCATCTCACTTTCACACTGAGATGCGGCGTTATTTAGCAAGACCAGTCGACAAAGTTGGACTGAAAGAGGTGGAAAACAAAAACTTGTTCAGTACTTTTGGCCTCCCAGCTCACCAGACTTCACAATTTACGATTTTTTTTCTGTGGGGGTACACAAAAGACAGGTTCTTTGTGCCGCCTATGACAGCTTCTCTTCAAGACAAAAATGTTCAATTGTGTGTGAAATCTTATGGGACTTAACTGCTAAAGTCATCACTCCCTAAGCTTACACACTACTTAACCTAAATTATCCTAAGGACAAACACACACACTCATGCCCGAGGGAGGACTCGAACCTCCGCCGAGACGAGCCGCACAGTCCATGACTGCAGCGCCTTAGACCGCTTTTTTCTTTTTATCTCATTTTGTTCGCTTTTGTTCGTTGCATCTGCTCGGGGCGGACGTCGTAATACATCCGTTGAATTTCGTTGTTGATCGATTAACTCAGTTTTTTTTTATTACAGAGGGCAGCTAACCATCTGACCGAACACGCTGAGCTACCGTGCCGATGGCCGCTCGGCTAATCCCGCGCGGCACTCTTCAAGACCTGAGAAATTGAACTGTTGAAGCTGTCGATTCAATCAACAGGACATGTTGTTTCATGTGTGACTGAAATGGACTACCGTTTCGATATTTCTCGAGAAACGCTTGGTAGTGATTCAGAGGGTGTCGTATAGTGTCAGTGCGAACATAAAACGTTGAACCTTCCTCTCTCCAGTGTCATGCGTTGTGTGTTTCTGTGTTTCATAGTTCATAGTTTCTCTGTAATAAACTAGTGAGATCTGTTCCTTCTTTCTGAATCACCTTGTACTAGTTGCTGACCATCATACTCAATGCACCCCTCGTACTCACGTCTGCACATGGTACTGAATCACTCAACCATCAGAACACAACTGTCAGCTGCTAAGGTACACAGTTAGTGCTCCTCTCGAAATGCAGAAAGTGCTTCACTGCGTACACAGGAATCGCCTTCCTCTTCCCTGGGAACAAATACCAATCACTCCACGAGGTGGTTGTGCCAACACAAAGGTCACTACCCGCCCTGACATCGTGTCGACAGCTCTGCAGTACACCAGCTACTAGTGGCTTCCTGTACTTGGCTCTGCAGCCACTGTTTCGCTGCTGACTGTCCAGCAGCTGTCTGCACCGTCCGTCCGTCTGTCTCTCTGTCCACCTCCTCGTGTGCTGGGAACGCCACGCCACGCCACGCCACGCACTCCGCCGCCCACCTGCACGCGCAACGCGAGCCGTCAAGCGCGGCTACTGTCAACCACGGCCGCCATCCGCAGCTCTCTGCGCTGTTGACCAGGCGACGCAGGTCACCCGACTGCAGTCGCGCCACTGACTTACACGAGATGTACACCGTTCGAAGCGGTACAGGTGACTGCCACAGTCTCGCCTCGCGCTATTCCATCACGACGCCGCAAACGCCGCCGATTGCGACCCACAAATCAAGCAGCTGACTGGCCGGAACAGGAAAATACACGTGCTGTGAATTACAAATTCACGGCACAATACTATTGTGCTGGCATGAAAATAGTGTGTTTCTGTCGCTGCTGCCCAGTATTTTCGAGTTCTCTAACAAGCCTTGCCTTGTGCCGACACGAAAATGAACTGAATTTAAAACTTGTGACTATAATTGCGGAGGAGGAGGCCAATAGGTAAGTTGCAAGTAGCTATAGTACCATGCTCACTAGGACGTCTCCACGTTAACAGATTGCCTAATAATATATTAGAGTGAAATGCACCAGACATTCACTGCTGCTGTCAGGTGTCCAGTATACGAATTTAAAGATAAACGTTTTGATTTAATGTGTAACAATTAAGAAAAAGTTGTATATCATTACGAAAACAATATATATTCAAATGACCACTTGTTCCATATTTACTTCTTTGTAACTGACTACTTATTTCTGTAGACGAATTCTTTTATGGTAGGATGTAAGTCGCAGTAATTATTCTAAGATGAAGGGGCTTCATAGGTTAGAACATCTTGGAGAGCTGCTTAAAAACAGTCGTCGGACTGGTGAACACAACAACAACAACAACAACATTAACAAAAACAGCTAGGAAGACGACACGCACAATATCTCGAATTGGCAGGATGTGAATTACTCGCTTGGATTTGCAAATAATTAGCATTTCAAAGCAACCCGCACAAAATAACGGGGGTAAAGCCCTCTACATTCTTACATAACGACGCACTGGACGGCGAGCCGGCTGCTGTGACCAAGCAGTTCTAGGCACTTCAGTCCGGAACCGCGCTGCTGCTACGGTCGCAGGTTCGAATCCTGCCTCGGGCATGGATGCGTATCATGTCCTTAGGTTAGTTACGTTTAAGTAGTTCTAAGTCTAGGGGACTGATGACTCGGATGTTAAGTCCCATAGTGCTCAGACCATTTGAAACATTGGACGGCGAGTTTCTGCTCCAGATATGGAATCTGAATGTTTGTTCCTTAAAAACTGCCTTGGTCTCATGTAAATGGTATAAACATCTACCCGCACATGTCGTAATTGGACTGTAGCAGGATCGTGGCCTGTCAATATTGTGATTTATCTTTCCTTAGTATTGAGTTCAGGGAAGGGGGGGGGGGGGGGGGAGAGAATAGCCAACGCCACGTATGATTCAACATATCCACGCGACTAGGTCCCAAGAGGATAGACATATCGTTTTTAAGAGCCACGTCACGTTCCTTGGATCAGTAAATGAACGTGTTTGGAGCAATACAGGTACCCACAGGGATAGTGTGACAACTGGAGTGCCACGCAGTGTCAACCCGACGACTATTTTTGCGGCTTATCTTGACGCGGCAGCAGACAGAGATACACCGGCAATCAATTGTGCGCCCAACGACAAGACTCTACCCAGGAGTGGCATCACACCCCCAGTTCTGCCTTCACCATCTCAATAGACGTGTTCGTGTGTGGATGCCGTGAGGAGAACGGTAATTGACAGACTGCATTTGTCATCGACATATGGGCTCAGAACCTAGAGCGATGGTATGTGATGACATGGCTACAAACACCACCTCTGGTTCGCATAGCCGGTAATTCGAACATCAGGCGTTACATTTTTGAAGTGTTAAGGCCGGTGGCTGTTCCCTGTCTTCGAAATCTCCGCGACGTTATCTTTCAATAAGATCACATGCTGTCTGGGCTGTTCTGCCTGACACACCTCGACACAGAGGATACTTAACTACTGGCCCGAACAGTACTTTCTCCAGATCTATCATACTACTGGCACGCCAACACTCGCCAGCCACAACAACTAACTGGCAGAGTACAGTTGAAGGCTCGTCGAATGACGTATCAAAATGGTTCAAATGGCTCTGAGCACTATGCGACTTAACTTCTGAGGTCATCAGTCGCCTAGAACTTAGAACTAATTAAACCTAACTAACCTAAGGACATCACACACATCCATGCCCGAGGCAGGATTCAAACCTGCGACCGTAGCGGTCGCTCGGCTCCAGACTGTAGCGCCTAGAACCGCACGGCCACTCCGGCCGGCAATGACGTATCCATATCCGTATCATATCGGGTCGAGCACTTGCACACTACATCCTCAATTATTTGCTGGATGTATTCCAATCTCTGTCTTCTTCTTCAGTTTTTACCCTTTACCGTTCCCTCTGGTACCATGGAGGTTATTACCAGACATCTTAACAGATGTCCTGTCATCCTGTGCCTACTTCTTGTCAGTGTTTTCCATACATTCCTTTCCTCGCCGATTCTGCAGACTACTTCCTCATTCAATACAACTGGTTTTCAACGTTCTTTTGTAGCACCACATTTGAAACTCTTAAATTCTGTTCCGATTCTTCCACCGTCCATGATTCACTGCCACACAATTCTGTGCTCCAACGTACATTCTCTGAAATTTCTTCCTCAAATTAAGGCTTACGTTTGACATCAGAAGACTTGTCTTGGCCAGGAATGCCCTCTTTGCCTCCGCTAATCTGCTTTTTATTGACTCCTTGCTTCATTGGTCATGAGTTATTTTGATTACAAGGTAGCAGACTTCCTTCGCTTTGTCTATTTCGTGACCGACAATTTTGGTATTGAGTTTCTTCCTGTTCTCATTTCTGGTACTTTTCATTACTTTTGGCTTTTTCCGCTTTACTCTCAACCCATATTCTGTAATCATTAGATAGGTCAAACATGGCTCCAAGCACTATGGGACTTAACGTCTGAGGTCATCAGTCCCCTAGGCTTAGAACTACTTAAACCTAACTAACCTAAGGACATCATACTCATCCATGCCCGAGGCAGGATTCGAACCTGCGACGCTAGCAGCAGCGTGGTTCCGGACTGAAGCGCCTAGAACCGCTCGACCACAGCAACCGGCTAGATAGGTCACTCCATTCAAGAAAACCTCTAATTTTTGTTCACTTTCACTCTGGATTTTGTTGCCACACTGTTTCTTCGGTGTACGGCTCGAACAGTACGGGCGAAAGACTGCATACCTGACTCACACCCTTTTAAATCCGAGCACTTGGTCTACATCTACATCTACATTTACACTCCGCAAGCCACCCAACGGTGTGTGGCGGAGGGCACTTTAAGTGCCACTGTCATTACCTCCCTTTCCTGTTCCAGTCGCGTATGGTTCGCTGGAAAAACGACTGTCTGAAAGCCTCCGTGCGTGCTCTAATCTCTCTAATTTTACATTCGTGATCTCCTCGGGAGGTATAAGTAGGGGGAAGCAATATATTCGATACCTCATCCAGAAACGCACCCTCTCGAAGCCTGGCGATGCAGAGCGCCTCTCTTGCAGAGTATGCCACTTGAGTTTGTTAAACATCTCCGTAACGCTATCACGGTTACCAAATAACCCTGTGACGATACGCGCCGCTCTCCTTTGGATCTTCTCTATCTCCTCCGTCAACCCGAACTGGTACGGATCCCACACTGACGAGCAATACTCAAGTATAGGTCGAACGAGTGTTTTGTAAGCCACCTCCTTTGTTGATGGACTACATTTTCTAAGGACTCTCCCAATGAATCTCAACCTGGTACCCGCCTTACCAACAATTAATTTTATATGATCATTCCACTTCAAATCGTTCCGCACGCATACTCCCAGATATTTTACAGAAGTAACTGCTACCAGTGTTTGTTCTGCTATCATATAATCATACAATAAAGGATCCTTCTTTCTATGTATTCGCAATACATTACATTTGTCTATGTTAAGGGTCAGTTGCCACTCCCTGCATCAAGTGCCTATCCGCTGCAGATCTTCCTGCATTTCGCTACAATTTTCTAATGCTGCAACTTCTCTGTATATTACAGCATCATCCGCGAAAAGCCGCATGGAACTTCCGACACTATCTACTAGGTCATTTATATATATTGTGAAAAGCAATGGTCCCATAACACTCCCCTGTGGCACGCCAGAGGTTACTTTAACGTCTGTAGACGTCTCTCCATTGATAACAACATGCTGTGTTCTGTTTGCTAAAAACTCTTCAATCCAGCCACACAGCTGGTCTGATATTCCGTAGGCTCTTACTTTATCAGGCGACAGTGCGGAACTGTATCGAACGCCTTCCGGAAGTCAAGAAAAATAGCATCTACCAGGGAGCCTGTAACCAATATTTTCTGGGTCTCATGAACAAATAAAGCGAGTTGGGTCTCACACGATCGCTGTTTCCGGAATTCATGTTGATTCCTACATAGTAGATTCTGGGTTTCCAAAAAGACATGATACTCGAGCAAAAAACATGTTCTAAAATTCTACAACAGATCGACGTCAGAGATATAGGTCTACAGTTTTGCGCATCTGCTCGACGACCCTTCTTGAAGACTGGGACTACCTGTGCTCTTTTCCAATCATTTGGAACCTTCCGTTCCTCTAGAGACTTGCGGTACACGGCTGTTAGAAGGGGGGCAAGTTCTTTCGCGTACTCTGTGTAGAATCGAATTGGTATCCCGTCAGGTCCAGTGGACTTTCCTCTATTGAGTGATTCCAGTTGCTTTTCTATTCCTTGGACACTTATTTCGATGTCAGCCATTTTTTCGTTTGTGCGAGGATTTAGAGAAGGAACTGCAGTGCGGTCCTCCTCTGTGAAACAGCTTTGGAAAAAGGTGTTTAGCATTTCAGCTTTACGCGTGTCATCCTCTGTTTCAATGCCTTCATCATCCCGGAGTGTCTGGATATGCTGTTTCGAGCCACTTACTGATTTAACGTAAGACCAGAACTTCCTAGGATTTTCTGTCAAGTCGGTACATAGAATTTTACTTTCGAATTCACTGAACGCTTCACGCATAGCCCTCCTTACGCTAACTTTGACATCGTTTAGCTTCTGTTTGTCTGAGAGGTTTTGGCTGCGTTTAAACTTGGAGTGAAGCTCTCTTTGCTTTCGCAGTAGTTTCCTAACTTTGTTGTTGTACCACGGTGGGTTTTTCCCGTCCCTCACAGTTTTACTCGGCACGTACCTGTCTAAAACGCATTTTACGATTGCCTTGAACTTTTTCCATAAATACTCAACATTGTCAGTGTCGGAACAGAAATTATCGTTTTGATCTGTTAGGTAGTCTGAAATCTGCCTTCTATTACTCTTGCTAAACAGATAAACCTTCCTCCCTTTTTTTATATTCCTATTAACTTCCATATTCAGGGATGCTGCAACGGCCTTATGATCACTGATTCCCTGTTCTGCACTTACAGAGTCGAAAAGTTCGGGTCTGTTTGTTATCAGTAGGTCCAAGATGTTATCTCCACGAGTCGGTTCTCTGTTTAATTGCTCGAGGTAATTTTCGGATAGTGCACTCAGTATAATGTCACTCGATGCTCTGTCCCTACCACCCGTCCTAAACATCTGAGTGTCCCATTCTATATCTGGTAAATTGAAATCTCCACCTAAGACTATAACATGCTGAGAAAATTTATGTGAAATGTATTCCAAATTTTCTTTCAGTTGTTCTGCCACTAATGCTGCTGAGTCGGGAGGTCGGTAAAAGGAGCCAATTATTAACCTGGCTCGGTTGTTGAGTGTAACCTCCACCCATATTAATTCACAGGAACTATCCACTTCTACTTCACTACAGAATAAACTACTACAAACAGCGACGAACACTCCACCACCGGTTGCATGCAATCTATCCTTTCTAAACACCGTCTGTGCCTTTCTGTACCTATAACGATTTCACCTTCGGTGCTTTCCATCAGCGCTTGAAGTTCCGGTACTTTACCAACGCAGCTTCGACAGTTTACAATTACAATACCGATTGCTGCTTGGTCCCCGCATGTCCTGACTTTGCCCCGCACCCGTTGAGGCTGTTGCCCTTTCTGTACTTGCCCAAGGCCATCTAACCTAAAAAACCGCCCAGCCCACGCCACACAACCCCTGCTACCCGTGTAGCCGCTTGTTGCGTGTGGTGGACTCCTGACCTATCCAGCGGAACCCGAAACCCCACCACCCTATGGCGCAAGTCGAGGAATCTGCAGCCCACACGGTCGCAGAACCGTCTCAGCCTCTGATTCAGACCCTCCACTCGGCTCTGTACCAAAGGTCCGCAGTCAGTCTCCTATTCTTACTGTTCTCTCTTGGTTCTTGTACATATTCCGTATCACCCGTTTTTCCCTATAGCTTCTTTTCTCAAAATTTCGAAAATCTTGCACCATTTCACTTTGTCGAAAGCTTTTTTTCGGCAGACGAATCTTATGAGTGTATATTGATTTTTCTTTAGTCTTGCTTCCATTATCAAGCGCAAAGTCAGAACTGGGTCTCTGGTGCCTTTACCTTTCCTAAAGCCAAACTGATCTAACAGATTCTCAGTTTTTTTTTCTGTTCTTCTACATATTATTCTTGTCGGCAACTTGAATGCATGAGCTGTTAAACTGACGATGTGACAGTTCTCGCACGTGTTGGCACTTCCAATCTTGCGAATTGTGTGAGTGTTATGTTTTTCCGAAAGTCTGATAGTATATCGCCAAACTTTCTACACACCGACGTGAGTAGTTATTTTGTTGCCGCTTCCCACAACGATTCTAAAAATTACAGTGGAATGTTATTTATCCCCTCTGACTTATTCCTCTTTTGAATTCCGATTCTAATATCAGACCCCCTATTTCTTCCCTACCGACTCCGGTTTCTTCGTCTATCAGACAAGTCCTCCCCATCACAGAGGCCTTCATTGTGCTCTTCCCACCTTTGCTCTGTCCTTTGCGTTTAACAGGGTTCAAATGGTTAAAATGGCTCTGATCACTATGGTACTTAACATCTGAGGTCATCAGTCCCCTAGACTTAAAACTACTTAAACCTAACTAATCAAAGGACATTACACACATCCATGCCCGAGGCAGGATTCGAACCTGCGACCGTAGCAGTCGTGTGGTTCCAGACTGAAGCGCTTAGAACCGCTCGGCCAAAGCGTCCGGCGTTTAACAGCGGAAGTACCATTGTGCTCTTAATTTTACCATCCTTTACCTATCACAATAGGTTATTTTGGCTTTACTATATGCTGAGTCAGTCCTTCCGACAGACATTTCATTTCGAATTCATCACCTTTTTTTCTGCAGAAATTTCTCCTTGGCGCCCTGAACTTCCTATTTATTTCATCCCTAAGCAATTTATATTGCTATATTCCTTTCTGTCTCTGAAGATTATTGTACTTTCTTTTTTCGTAGATTAACTGAAGTATTTCTTCTGTTACCCAAGGTTTCTTCGGAGTTACCTTCCTTGTACCCATCTGACTGTCTAACATCCGCGACTGCTCTTCTTAGAGATGCCCACTCCTCTTCCACTGAACTGGCTACTTTGGTATTTCCACATCCTTAGCGCATTTCAAATGCATCTCATCATTCCTCAGCACCTTAGTATCCCACTTCCTTCCACTCTGATTCTTCCGCGAGATTCCCTGAAATTACAGCCCACTCTTCATCGTTACCGCCGGCCGAAGTGGCCGAGCGGTTCTAGGCGCTACAGTCGGGCACCGCGCCACCGCTACGGTCGCAGGTTCGAATCCTGCCTCGGAGATGGATGTGTGTGATGTCCTTAGGTTACTTAGGTTTAAGCAGTTCTAAGTTCTAGGGGACTGATGACCTCAGCAGTTAAGTACCATAGTGCTCAGAGCCATTCATCTTTACCAAATTATGATCTGAGTCCATATCTGCTGCTGGGCACGTCTTACACTCCAATATGTTTTCAGAATCTCTGAGGGATCATGATATAACCCACCTGGAATGTTCCTGGCTTGGTTAAAATGGCTCTGAGCACTATGCGACTTAACTTCTGAGGTCATCAGTCGCCTAGAACTTAGAACTAACTAAACCTAACTAACCTAAGGACATCACACACATCCATGCCCGAGGCAGGATTCGAACCTGCGACCGTAGCGGTCACGAGGTTCCAGACTGAAGCGCCTTTAACCGCATGGCCACACCGGCCGGCCAGGAATGTTCCTGTGTCTCCCCGTTTTTTCCATGTGTAGTTCCTCCTCTTGTGAGTTCTGAAAAGAGTATTCGCTATTACGATCTGAAATTTATTGTAGAAATCGATTAGTCTTCTCCTTTCTCATTCCTATTGCCTATTCCGTATTCTCTCGTAACCCTTTGTTCTATTCTTTCCCGTATCACCGACATCCAAACCCTCATGAAAATTAGATTTTCATCTCTCTTTATATACTGTACTACTCGTTCAGTATTCTAATATCCTCCCCCGTCTCTTCACCTTATGGCTGCGACGCCGGCATGTATACCTGAACTATCACTGTCGGCGTTGGTTTGATGTCGAATATGATGAGGACAACCCTATCATTGAACTGTCGACGGTAGCTCATTCTCTGTCCTACTTTCCTATTCACAACGAATTCTACTCCTGTTGTCTGTTTTCTGCTGCTGTTGATAATATCCTATATTCTTCTGAAAGAACAGACACCGCATGGAATCTGCAGCTGTGATATATATTATGTAAACTGAAAGTGGAGGGCGGATGAAGAAAAGGGAAAGGAAGAAACTATTGATGCAGAATTAGCTCCAACTAGTGAAAATGTGTGCCGGATCAGGATTGGAACCCGGCATCTCTTGCTTACTAGCCAGTTGCGTTAACCACTGCGCCATCTGGGCACAGTATTTACCGCAACTGTGCGGACTATGTTGGTTCATCTCCCGGCCAACCAACATTCCCACCTGGCACCACCCCTCCGCAGGCCCTGCCCATGCGCTCCATGCTTGCTACTTCGAAGTTCCCACAGGAGGTCGAACGTAACTGTGCATCCGCACTGAAGGTGGAGGATTCATTGCCCATCGAGGCGAATCAGTCATATGAATGCGTGGTCTCTCTTCTTTCGGACAAGTCCGAAGCCATAATACATACAGAGGGATCCACAAAAATGTAGATGCTCTTTGACAGTCAGTACTAATGCAACAGACTATATACCGTTACAGTTTTTCTGTCTGTTCAAAGTGACCCCCATCAGCAGCCAACCAAAGTCGATGACGCTGAACTGTTGACAGAACTACGGCTGTCAGTGCTGCCAGTGTGATAGCTGCACAGGACGCCTTGGTGGTTTCTCGTAGCTCGTTGAGTGTGGCTGGCTTCTATTGGTTAACTTAATTTTTACGGTCCCCCAGAGATAGAAGACCGTGGTGAGTACTTAACACCTCCTCTTCGACGTATCCATCGTGCAGGAAGATTTTCATCCAAGTAGGCTCTGACATATCGGTGGTAGTGAAGTGGAGCGCCATTTGTTGTAGGTAAAATCATTCGTTTCCAAACACCTTTGAGATGGCAGGTAAAATCAACGTTTGCAGCATATGAAGATACACCTCACCAGTTACGGTACCTTCAAAGAAGAATGGTCCAATTGGACCACGCCATGACAGACCACAACACACATTAACATCGGTAAGATTAACGTAAGGATTATGAGGAGCCCAGCATTTGCAGTGTGGCGGTTTACAGCACGTTCAGTTTGAATTGTGCCTCGTCAGACCAGATAACCATCCCTGAAAATAGTTCATCCTCGCGGAGCATGCCTGCAAACTACTCGCATTACTCCGTCCTTCGTTCATAGCGTGCAGCGATCGTGGACTGTACACTTTCCACATTTCAGCCTTCAGAATTTGTTGTACGCTTGATCGGCTTACTTCGCTTTCACGTGCACCCTCCTTCACAGATTTTTGAAGTCACCTTGTAAAATGTTGCAATACAGTAGTGCTGGACGTGGACTTGATTTTTTTGGGCGGTCAGATCTTCCCTTATGCACATCCTTAACAGTACCATCGGCTTCAAATTTATCGCGAAAGTGATAGATTGCTATTCATGTTGCTGGATGACTTCCATACACATTACGCCAATGCCGTTGTACCTCCATCATGTTTTCGTACTTCTAGTACCACTTCAATACGGCCTTACGTTGCTCAAACGACAGTCTTACTTCATTCACTGCTGCACTGTCATCTGCTGGAAAACGAGCGTCAAG
Source organism: Schistocerca cancellata (assembly GCF_023864275.1). Taxonomy (NCBI): domain Eukaryota; kingdom Metazoa; phylum Arthropoda; class Insecta; order Orthoptera; family Acrididae; genus Schistocerca; species Schistocerca cancellata. The sequence goes on along the minus strand of NC_064627.1, from coordinate 406,260,828 downwards.
ATCTGTTAATAAAACAATGGCCTACGCTACAGCGCGAAACTGCAACGATAAATCGTTTTGTTCCAAAGATATTAACTATCAAAGAGTGTCTACATTTTTCTGGACCCATCTGCATTATGTAAATTGAAGGTGGAGAGAGGAAAGAAGGAAAAGTTTCTGCATAAAATCCTGTCGCAGCATACATGAATAGTTCCTTCTCTTCCTTTTCCTTTCTCCCCCCTCCATCCTTCGTTGATAATTCAGTCTTTTTCTCATGATCGCCTCTCCTAGGCAGTCCTCCCCTACAATCCCCCCCCGTCGGAGATCCGAATGGGGGCTATTCCGGAATCTTTCGCCAATGAAGATACCATCATGACACTTTTTCCACTACAGGCCACATGTCCTGTGGATATCCATTATGTGTCTTTGGTGTAGTGGTTTCCATTGCTTTCTGCATCCTCATGCCGTTGATCATTGCTGATTCTTCCGTTTTTACAGGCAGTTTCCCACAACAAGGACAAGAGAGTGCCCTGAACCTCTGTCCGTTCCTCCGCCCTTTTTGACAAAGCCTTTGGTAGCGCGAGGGTGACTTCTTATGCCGGAAGCCTTAGTCTAACGCTGCTGACGATTTTTATTCAAAACTTCAGCTGTGGTTGAGTTCGAAACCGCGACGGATCAAGTTTCGATTACTTATCGAAGACGCTACCACTGCCTAACTGGGTTAGAACCGGTGTTGCTGCCAGATGTGGCAGTTGTGTGTACTAATTTATGCACCCCATATACCCCAAATCATATCGTTTATCCCGTATTATACTGCAGATGCAGAATAAGTAAAATTTCGCTATTTCTATCCTTCCTGGTGTTTCAGTTTTCATAACCAGCATTGTACTGATGAGGGCAACGAGGTTGGTCGAGTTACCACCACCAGGCCATATGCCCGATCTCCGTGATCTGGTGTTTAAACTAGCATACTGGTGAAAAGTATGGTGAGCATGAACTTTACAGTATTACCGCTTCATTCCCTGTCGATTATATACCGGCAATAGGAATTTCTTCACCGAGTAGGTATGGAACCGGCTATTTCCAAGTCAAGTGCCGCAATATAAGCTCGCGTTAACGACCTTGTCTACAGATGCTAACGACGTTTGTGGTCTTTCCTGGCTAGAAAGTCCTTAATCGTGGGACACGGCTTCTAACTAGAAATTACCAACGAATACCGCCAAGCAAGGAAGCTAGAGGTAGGAAGAGAAAGAGAAAGTGGAAAGGTGCCGGAGGACGATGCTGCAGTCAGTAAAGAGAACTACTTAGGATTTGGCGCCCCAGAAGGCAGAAGAAGTGCAGCTGCGGACGGGACGCGGGCGTCGCTTTACGATCCGGCGCGCCGAGACAGCAGGGTCGTAAAACGCAGCCAAGCGGCCGCCGCTTGCCCTAGGCTCCATCGGCCGGATCTGGAATAAACGAAAAGCGAAGCGGAGCGAAGGGTGGAGGAGAAACAAGGCCAGGCCGCTGTGCTTTCTCCCGGGGACAGCTGCGGGCTCAGGCCGCGACACTGATCGAGGGCCACCGCCGGCACATCGATTCGGGTCGCGGTCCCAGGTCAGGCAACCAGCGGCTGCTGCACTGTTACAAGCTGCCGAAATAATACACTCGCGCAGAGTACACCGCTATTCCATAAACTGAAGCAAACCGGTGGATATGTTCACACCTCGAATATATATTTACCATTTCCCACAGTACTTGATAATACTCTTTTTAAGGTAGTGTAACACAACCCTATCACATACGAGGGATATTCATAAAGTTTTAATCACCATTCGGAACAATAAAGCTGCGAGCACGAATCTGGGTGATGCTGTTGGTCCCTCTCTACATTTTCCCCAACGACGGATGAGATGGACACCTTCATTCTAGAAGGGCGCATTTTGGTTGTTCAGGAAATGTTCCACCTCGAACAGCACCTCATCGTTATTCTGAAAACACCTGCCAGCCAATGGTTTATCCATCCGAGGAAAGATAAAGTCACTGGGAGCCACTTCAGGAGAATATTAGGATTGAGGATTGATAGCCCAAAACAGCAGCTTCTGTGGCTGTATCCTGTGTACCATAAGTTGGGGTGCTGGACGGCATCATACGAGTATGACACTCTGCCTGGAGAGCATCCTGTGATATCGTCAGGAGATTTCGGTATTATGCTCCTATGACAGTTTGCCCCATATGGGCACAATATATTTGTATCGTGACAGTCCCGGAACAGTCTCGTAATCACCTTCCTCGGTAACATTTAGGTCTTTGCCTTTTCCGGCTGTGACGGATCGATATGTATCTAACGACTGCTTTGCTCCTTTTACAAATTTTAGACCACGTAGTACACCTATGGCGAGTCTGGCTCACTTTGTTTATATTTTTGAAGTCATCTAAGCAAGTCGGTGACCCACTCATGACTTCTCAAGCAAAGCCTTCATTCTCTATGATGTCATCATCTTGATGTCACCCGCCACACACACCGCTCACTGCCTTCACAGCGGTGGGAAATTTAAAAATTTAAGACTGCGATGGTGAGAAGTTTAAAAATTGGCTGCTGGTGCTGGTGAAGAAATTTTTAGCTTCCACCAGAAATTTAACAGCCAATCATAGAACTTAAAAATGCAAGCCAAATTTCTAGGCATACATTAACACGAAACGGCCAACTACAGCACAGCAATTCATTACCTAAAACGAAACAGGCTGCCCAATATATAAAGACTACCAAGTTCACAAATATATAATCAAACTACAGTATTCATCTCTGATGAAGACATCACAGTAAATTTACCCTCTCTCTGTCTCTCTCTTTCCACGTATGCCTCATCATTAAATTTCATCTCACAAGCGCAACAACTACCTCATCATGAACATTATCATAATCACAATCAGTGCATTTCAATATATATATATAGCAAAAGACGATATAGATATCAATTGTAACATTGTTTTTTTTTCGTTTTCATACAATAAACTAGAGTGAACTTTGACTTGCAACACAAATCTTTTGACATTTTTATGCTATCACATATAGTGGAAATACAAATATTCAGTGCTTTCTTTCAACACGTTTCCTACACCATCACCATCAGTGTCCCCACTATCTTCTATTGTCAGATCTCTAACTCTTAAGGAAGAGGACAAAATCATGGTGTCATTATTTTCCAATTATGGTCTTAATTACAATGACAGTTTCAATAGCTAACGGTGAACTCTCATAATTTTAATATAGATGTACTCACTCGCAACGTTTCTCCTATCAATCACACACGCTTTGCAGAAACCTGTGAAATCATGGTCAATGCTTCTCCTCACCCTCTCGCACAGAACACAGAAACATGTAGCACTCATGCTAATAAACACACTGACAAGGAAATATAGCAGGTTGAGCTTATACCTCGCTTTTTTATCCTACACCTTTCTTTCCACCCACCCACATCAATCGATGTACCTCGCAGAAAATGAAGCACACGTGTGTGCCAAGAAAGAATTAAAATTGTTGACAAGAACATTTAAAAAAATAACTCATTTCGATGTAATCGCATCCTGAACTGCTTAGTTGAACGAAAAATTCTGTTCTGTGCTGAATATCTTCTACCATTTCACAGAACGTATGAGGTAGGTGGCATGTTTCTTCATATCACAGAGATTTCCATCTCACCTGTGTAAGCCATGTGGCTTTGATACGATAGTGACGACTCAACTGCGCTGACTAGACATACAACAGTACATTCCTTGAAATTATGAATCTTGCATGCAGATGTAATCATACTTGTTAGTGTTATATCTATGGCGACTTTGGTCCTTGTTCAAGGTTTCACCACCAGTCAGCACCACAACCGTGACACTGTAACAGCTGGAGTTGCGCCAAAAGCCTAAAACCAACATGGTGAATTGTGGGAAAATGAAAAACAATGTGAGATGGAAGTGATGGTAAATTTAAAAATTGGTGGGAATTTGAAAAAAATCCAAGCTGGCGTAATTAGCCCAGTTGTGCTACTGGAAAATTTAAAAATTAAGCAAAAAGGCAGAACTAGCCCACTTGTGACTTGTGCTCCGTGCCTCCCTCCCCCTCCTCTCTAGCCAGCCTCAATAATGAATTAATATAAAATACAAAAGGATGACGAAGTTGAAAGATATGTAGTAAAAAATTATATATCTTTCTATTGAAAGTCAAAGATATGTGTTATTCACATACGCTTACATACTTCTTTACTGAATCAGTTTAATACTAAAATGGCTCTGAGCACTATGGGACTTAACATCTGATGTCATCGGTCCCCTAATACTAAAATGATTCGTAAGAATGGAACCATGGTCAAAAATATGGGATACATCCACGAAAGTCAAAGATGATTGTGTACCTACACAAACCCCTCTATTTCATCAGTGTAACATTAAAATTATGCATGTAAATGGCAGCAAGTTGTATTACATCCCTGAAAGTTAAAGATTTTAATGTAAATACGTAAGATACTTGCCTCTCAAAATGGGAGATTAATTAAAGAAAAGTAACAGGTTACTGTTTGAAAAAAACTGCAGGGATCACCATTTAAAGAACCAGAATGGATTACCATTTGTAACAACAGAATGGATCACCATTTAAGGGAGGAGATGGGTTACTGTTTAACAAACAGATGGGGACAGCATTTTAAAAAATGCGATCCGTCTCATTTAAGAAACCCTAAAAGTCACTGTTTAATAAAACAAAACAGGTCGTCATTTAAAGAAATAGAATGAGTTATCATTTAAAAAGCAAAAATAGAATGAGTCTTTATTCAAAGAAATGAAACAGGTTACTACTACAAAAATGGAAAGGACACAATTTAAAGAAACGAAATGGGTCACCACTGAAAGAAATGGAATAGATCAGCGTTTAAAAAAGTGGAACAGGACACTGTTTAAAAAAGTGGAAGGGAGCATCGATAAAGAAAAGGAATTGGTCACAATTTAAAGAAAAGGAATGAGTAACTGCTTAGAAAATGGAATGAGTCACCATTTAAAAAAGGAACTGGTGACCAAAAACGCCCTCCATTTTATAGCAAAACTGGAAGAAGTTGTCCTAAAACTGTATCAACTTGCCACTGAAACTTTATCAACTTGACCACCAAACTATAACAAATTGCCCTAAACTATATCACCTTGTCCCTCAAACTGTATCACTTTCATCCCGAACTATGACAACTTGCCTCAACGTGGTAAAAAATACCGCAAAACTGAGACAAATTTCCTCCCACACTTATATTGCCTCCCAAAACTGAACAAAACTGCCCCATGACTGTAGCAAATTCACCCAAAACTATAACACATTCTCCTCAAAAATGTAAGAAATTACCTCAAAACTGCAACAAAGTGGCATCCAACAATAAAAATTTGCTCGAAAACTGTAACAAATTTCCCAAAATTAAAAAAACAATTCTCTCAAAATAGTAATAAATTGCAATGTGATACTGTAACAAATTTCCTTCTGTACTATCTCGTAATTTGAATTTCATCTCAGAAAATATTTTCGTCTTCCTCATTTTCCACCTCTTCCTCATCATTAAATTTCATCTCAGATACGTGTTTTTGCATGTATGCACAAAATATTTTTATGGTTTATGCACCATAGTAAGTTTCCCCTCTTTCCACCTCAGCCTCATCATTAAATGCTACTTTTTATGTGTGGCTACATAACATTGAAATAAAAAAAAGATACCCATCTGCAGGTGGCACCTGTATTATGGGCTCATCGTTCTGCGCCATGTCTAAATACACATGAATACTGGAGCATTAGCACAGGTAAAACGCACATATAGACACTTACTGTAGGAATTACATTTCCACATATTTACATTACATACATTTTTCAGAAATTTACATTTTGTAGAATAAAATCAATAATCATCATTATGCATGTGATAATAGTCCCAAGCCAAGGTATTTACCTTATCAGGAAGTATCAAACGTTTGTCACCCGGTGCAGATACAGCACGTTTGTGTTGTCTAACAGCAGAAATGCTGCTTACATTGAATTACAAGCTGCACAGTTAATTGTGCTTCCGAATCCAGAACACAGTACGTGTAGTCGCGTATCGTTAACAGATGAAAGTTCTACCTGTACACCTTTTGCTCCGTGCGTTATGTACCCAGACTCCATCTCGAGAGAATACGTTTTTGCTTATAGCCTAACAAATCCTGTAATAGGTTCACTATGAAGTTCGTCTTTCATCAAACCAACGTCTTTTTTTATTTACGAGCAAAATATTGTATCTGTTATTTTACACAAGCAGAATACTGTATCTGTTATTTGGTTCGTGCCGTGTCCTGCCCACTCGTCTAATATAGGGTGCCTAGGAAATCTACTTTCTCGGATCGCTAGACAACAACTCAAGCAAATCGTGTTAATGAGTTTTTACCATAGTAAGATAAATGACAAAACTTGGAGAGTTTACAATGCTGTTTCGCAAGCAAATGGCGACAGACAACTGTAAGCAAGCTCTTCAGTATATACAATGCCTAATACAAGTGATATTATACGAGGGCAGTTCAATAAGTAATGCAACACATTTTTTTTCTGAAACAGGGGTTGTTTTATTCAGCATTGAAATACACCAGGTTATTCCCCAATCTTTTAGCTACACAACACTATTTTTCAACGTAATCTCCATTCAATGCTACGGCCTTACGCCACCTTGAAATGAGGGCCTGTATGCCTGCACGGTACCATTCCACTGGTCCATGTCGGAGCCAACGTCGTACTGCATCAATAACTTCTTCATCATCCGCGTAGTGCCTCCCACGGATTGCGTCTTTCATTGGGCCAAACATATGGAAATCCGACGGTGCGAGATCGGGGCTGTAGGGTGCATGAGGAAGAACAGTCCACTGAAGTTTTGTGAGCTCCTCTCTGGTGCAAAGACTTGTGTGAGGTCTTGCGTTGTCATGAAGAAGGAGAAGTTCGTCCAGATTTTTGTGCCTACGAACACGCTGAAGTCGTTTCTTCAATTTCTGAAGAGTAGCACAATACACTTCAGAGTTGATCGTTTGACCATGGGGAAGGACATCGATCAGAATAACCCCTTCAGCGTCCCAGAAGACTGTAACCATGACTTTACCGGCTGAGGGTATGGCTGTAAACTTTTTCTTGGTAGGTGAGTGGGTGTGGCGCCACTCCATTGATTGCCGTTTTGTTTCAGGTTCGAAGTGATGAACCCATGTTTCATCGCCTGTAACAATCTTTGACAAGAAATTGTCACCCTCAGCCACATGACGAGCAAGCAATTCCGCACAGATGGTTCTCCTTTGCTCTTTATGGTGTTCGGTTAGACAACGAGGGACCCAGCGGGAACAAACCTTTGAATATCCCAACTGGTGAACAATTGTGACAGCACTACCAACAGAGATGTCAAGTTGAGCACTGAGTTGTTTGATGGTGATCCGTCGATCATCTCGAACGAGTGTGTTCGCACGCTCCGCCATTGCAGGAGACACAGCTGTGCACGGCCGGCCCGCACGCGGGAGATCAGACAGTCTTGCTTGACCTTGCGGCGATGATGACACACGCTTTGCCCAACGACTCACCGTGCTTTTGTCCACTGCCAGATCACCGTAGACATTCTGCAAGCGCCCATGAATATCTGAGATGCCCTGGTTTTCCGCCAAAAGAAACTCGATCACTGCCCGTTGTTTGCAACGGACATCCGTTACAGACGCCATTTTAACAGCTCCGTACAGCGCTGCCACCTGTCGGAAGTCAATGAAACTATACGAGACGAAGCGGGAATGTTTTAAAATATTCCACAAGAAATTTCCGGTTTTTTCAACCAAAATTGGCAGAAAAAAAATGTGTTGCATTACTTATTGAACTGCCCTCGTACAAGTCCTAAGTCTACGGCTGTTGCGTTCGTAGGACGGCTGGTCTTCAACTCCGTCGCAGCCAGGCGGTGCAGCGCTTGTATTCCTTTCGCCTAGATGATACTGCTGTCTCGGTGTCGTCCTAGACAGTGGTCGGTCAGCGTACTATTGGCTGACGTCGTCTCACAGCCCTCTCTGCTCTAACGTTCTTGACCGTCGTGCCGGCGCTTGACGTTAGCCGGAACAGTGGGAGCACCGACGTATCGAACCTTGTATGCACATCACTCCTGATATCATTATAGATACCTGGAGTTTTAATGTGGCAGTTGAGTCTATCTGTGTTTGTGTAGCACAGTTTTCCACGTTTAAAGGAAACTTGTTTAATATGTACCCATAGTGAAAGTCGGAAAGATGCTTTTTCGAAATATCCAGCATGGTGATTCCTACTGTCATGGGTTTATCAAAGACTACATGAAGCCTGCGCCAGTCGATGGTGACCAAATTTTCGTTAGTAATAATGCTGCGTTGCAAATTTGGTTTGGTAGTTAAAGGCAGATGCCCCAATCCGAATTTCCGAAATGTTGCTAATCATATGGCCAGCTTCTTTCACAAACTTTATGTAGTTTTTCCAAACACACAATTATTCAACAGGTTAAAAAAGATTTTCTCAAAATAATTTCCTAAAAACATGCAATTTTGTGCCTTACTCTCAATGTACTGCTTCATCCAAGAGATTTGCTTGAAAATAACATATTCGATTAATCTTTTTTAAAGCGAAATTATGTTGTACAATATTGTTCTAGGTGTCTGTAATGAATAACATATTTTTCTTATATAAGGTAGAAAACAATTTCTTTGATTTCCTAATATCGTATGGTCATATGGTGGGAGCTCTCTCTCTCTCTCTCTCTCTCTCTCTCTCTCTCTCTCTCTCTGCCCCCCCCCCCCACTTTTTTTTTTTTTTTAGATAATGCTATATTCTACATCTGAATGTAAATCGTCAATAGTCTCGGGGTGTTCAAGATCCACTTCGAAAGTGTCCCCTATGTTGGAATCATTTGCTACGTTTTCCACAACAGCACTTTCGACACTCTCTGAAGGAACCCACTCAACGTCAGACACTAAAATGTGCAACATTGCCCAGCTGTATCGCTATTCACATCAAGATATATATTTTATTAGATTCGTCAATATTATAGTTGTAATCAGTCACGAATCTGTTACTGGCAATGGCGTATCTGCAAGACCAATGGACGACGCACTTTTGTAGCCCCAATAAACACGAAGCCGACGCCTACCACAGTAATACAAGTTCACATACCAACTAGCTCCGCAGATGATAAATGAGACTGAAGAAATGTATGTGAGATAAAAGAAATTACTCAGATAATGAAAGAAAACGAAAATTTATTGTGCTGGGGGCCTGGATATGAAAAGGAAGAGAAGAAAATATAGTACGCGAATAGGGACTGGGGGAAAGGAATGAAAGAGGACGTTGCCTGGTAGAGTTTTACACAGAGTACAATTTAATCATCGTTAACACTTGGTTTATGACTCATAAAAGAAGTGATTCTTGAGTTTCTCCCGGCGTATTTGATAATCAAAATATCCACGGGTGTACTGCTGGTCTGCAGTGTCCAACGGGCACAATATTTCGGCGCTCATACATGTCGCCATCATCAGGTGAACTGACGGACTGAGCTCCTGTGAACGTGCCGGCAGGGATATCCGTACACTATGGCTGCTCAGGGGGAACTGGGTTCGGTCGCGGCGGCGGCCGATTTAAATACCCGCCGCCCGCGGCGCGCTCCCTCCGCTGCCTGCGCCCCGCGCCACGGTCAAGCGGTGGAACAGATTGCGACGACGTCTGAGATGACGTCGGTGTGATGGCTCTGTCCGCCGTGGTCGTCACAACTATACGTTTGCTCGATTTACTCTTGACCAACCTAATCGCTCGTTCCCAAGCCTTGCTAAGATTATAGCCACAGTCACGGTTTATGAGGTCGTCATTGGTGCGAATTTAGATGGACTCTCTAACCTGTCCCAGTATCTCGACGTCTGTACCGGAATCCTCGTGCGTTCATACTCCACAGCGTGATTTTCCGACAAACAATGTTCAGCGACCCCCGACTTGCTCGGATACATCAGTCGAGTGTGCCTCTGGTGTTCACGGTATCGATCCTCGACGGTACTGCACTGGTGGGGAGCGCCAAAGATGACCTCGGTTTGAGGAAGGCCGGCGTGTACCAGCTTCCGTGTCAATGTGGCAAGTCGTATATTGGTCAGACGATGCGTACCGTCGAGGATCGATGCCGTGAACACCAGAGGCACACTCGACTGATGTATCCGAGCAAGTCGGGGGTCGCTGAACATTGTTTGTCGGAAAATCACGCTATGGAGTATGAACGCACGAGAATTCCGGTACAGACGTCGTGATAATGGGATAGCGTTGTTACAGAGGGGCGCGGACAGCGGAGGGAGCGCGCCGACGGCGGAGGGTATTTAAATCGGCCTCCGCCGCGACCGAACCCAGTTCCCCCTGAGCAGCCATAGCGTACGGATATCCCTGCCGGCACGTTCACAGGAGCTCAGTCCGTCAGTTCACCTGATGATGGCGACATGTATGATCGCCGAAATATTGTGCCCGTTGGACACTGTAGACAGGCAGTACACCCGTGGATATTTTGATTACTCATGGAAGAAGTTTATATACGTGGAAGAGACCTGGAAACACCGGAAGGTTTCAGATTGATTATATCATGCTAAGTCAGAGATTTAGGAACTAGATTTAAAATTCTACAACATTTCCAGGGACGGACGTGGTCACTGACCACAATTTATTGGTTGTGAACTGTGGATTAAAACTAGATTAAGCTTTAGATTACAACTGAAGAAACTGGAAAAAGGTAGGAAATAAAGTAGATGGAATGAATCGGAGGTTGCTGAAAGTTTCAGAAGAAGCGTTAGGCAACGACTGACTAGAACAACGGGAATTAATACAGTAGAAGACGAATGGGTAGCTTTATACAATGAAATAGTGAAGGTAGCAGAGGATAAAATAGGCAAAAAGGCAAGGCCCGATATAAATATTTCGATAACACGAGAGATATTGCATTTAACTGAAGAAAGGGGAAAATATATAAATGTGGCAAATGAAGCAGGTGAAAAGGAACACAAATTTGTAAAAACAGAGATTGACAGGAAGTGCAAAATGGCTAAGCAGGAGTGACTGGAGGACAAATGTACGGATTTAGCATATTTCACTAGGACAAAGACAGATACCGCCTACAGGAAAATTAAAGAGGCCTTTGGGGAAAACAGAAGCAGCTGTATGAATATCAAGAGCTTAGATGGAAAACCAGTTCTAAGTAAAGAAGGGAAAGCTGAATGGTGGAAGGAGTATGTAGAGGGCCTATACAACGGAGACTACCTTGAAGGCAATATTATGGAAAGGTAAGTGGACGTAAATAAAGATGAAATGAGAGATATGATAATGTAAGAATAATCTGACAGAGTTCTGAAAGATCTATGTCGAAACAAGGCCCTGGGAGTACTACTGATAGCCTTGTGAGGAAGATGTATCAACAGGCGAAATCCCCACAGATTTCAAGAAGAATATAATAATTCCAATTCCAAAGAAAGTAGTCACTGAAAGGTGTGAAAATTACCGAACTATCGGTTTAGTAAGCCAGGGCTGCAAGATATTAATACGAATTCTTCACAGAAGAATGGACAAACTGGTAGAAGCCGACCTCCGGGAAGATCACTTTGGATTCCGGAGAAATGTAGGAACAGTCGAGAAACTACTGACCTACCACTTATCTCGGAAGATAGGTTAAGAAAAGGCAAAACTACGTTTACAGCATTTGTAGACCTAGAGACAGCTTTTGACCACGTTAAGTGGTATACTCTCTTTGAAATTTTGAAGGTACTAGGGACAGTTATAAAGAGTCGAGGGACATGAAAGGGATGCAGTGGTTGAGAAGGGAGTGAAACGGGGTTGTAGTCTGTCCCCGATGTTATTCAATCTGTACACTGAACAAGCAGTAAAGGAAACCAAAGAAAAATTTCGAGTCGGAATTGAAGTTCAGGGAAAAGAAATAAACCTTGAGGTTTGCCAATGACATTGCAATTCTGTCAGAGACAGCAAAGCAATTGGAAGAGCAGGCGAACGGAGTGGACATTGTCTTGGAAGCAGAATTGAGATGACATCAAAAAAAGCAAAACAAGGACAATGAAATGTAGTCGAATTAAATAAAGTGATACTGAGGCAACTAGATTACGAAACGAGACACTTAAGTAGTAGATGAAATGGAAATGAAATGGTTCTGAGCACTATGGGACTTAACTTCTAAGGTCATCAGTCCCCTAGAACTTAGAATTACTTAAACCTAACAAACCTAGGACATCACACACATCCATGCCCGAGGCAGGATTCGAACCTGCGACCGTAGCGGTCGCGCGGTTCCAGACTAAAGCGCCTAGAACCGCTCGGCCACCACGGCCGGCTAAGTAGTAGATGAGTTTTGCTATTTTGGCAGCAGTATAACTGATGATGGCCCAAGTTGACAGGGTGTAAATTGTAAACTGGTAATGGCAAGAAAAGCATTTCTGAAGAACAGAACTCCGTTAACATGGAATATATTGTATATTTAAGAGCTATAAAATATTTTCTGAAATTATTTGTCTGGAGTATACACGTGTATGTCAGTGAACATGGACGATTAATAGTTAGACAAAAAGAGAATACAAGCTTTCGAAATGTGGTGATACAAAAGGTTGTTGCAGATTAGATGGGTAGATCACGTAACTAATGAGGAGGTACTGAACAGAATTAGGGAAAGAAGAAATTTTTGGCACAACTTGATAAGGAAGGATCGGTTTATAGGACAGATTCTGAGAACTCAAGGGATATCAATCTAACATTGGAGGGAAGTGTGGGAGATAAAAATCGTAGAGGGAGATAAGACATGAATACTGTAAGAGGATTCAGAAGGATGTAAGTGCAGAAGTCATTCAGAAATGAAGAGGCTCCCACAGGATACAGCAACATGGAGAATTGCCTCAAACCAGTCTTCGGACTGAAGACCACAACAACATCATATTCTACAAGTGTTTATGCTTGAATAAATTCCATAAACTGCAAGCTCTTTGGTACGTGGATTCTGTTATCGTTTTGATTGCTAATAAACGTTTAACCGTTTCAACTTTTCGACTGACAGTAGGCGATCTTCAAGTAAACTGGAATTGTTGCTTAAATATTCATATGAAAAAACTTCCTTCCGATAAATCGGATTATACTCTCGATCATCAAGAAAATATGTCCTCCTTACTTTGAGTTCATTGGACTTCAGGTAAGATGCACACTCTTCCAGTGAATATGTCAAAAAATTTAGCGAATTGATAAATCTGAAATTTATATGCCATCTCTTCTTTTAGTGTATTACTGAAATACTCTTGGTAAATGATTTATTTTTTCCATATTAGATGGAACCAAGATAAAATGACCTGGATTTAGTTTAACTTTTCCTTCATCGTCGTCTATCGTCGTTTGTTCACAAATGTGCGTGATCAAGAAATGCCTGTCGTAATTGCTCCGACTGTGGAATTTTGTGGGCGAAGTATAGTAAGACATGTGATTTAGATTGCAGCCGGTATGAGCTGTATCCCGGTGCTCCCTGGTGAGATGGCAGTGGTCTCCATGTTTTACATTGCCTTGCTCAAAGATTTTCGGCAAATATAACAGATAAACACGCAATAATAAACATTATCTCAAAAGGACAACGCTTGTTTTAAGTGGTCAGTTCTAGCAGGTTAGTATACTGTAAATAACAGTGTGGACCGCAGGTCTATGTCTTGGCCGCATGTTAACAAATTAAACTTTCCCAATTTGCTGTTTCCAGCAGAGCTGAAACTTGTTCACATCTTCGAAAAGCAGAATGAAATCATCTCAGTAAAGGTCTATGGGATCCAATATTCTGAATATGAATGGATGATCGTAGATGGCATGAGATAAGAAAGAATTTGAGGTAATACCTCTATTCATCATAAAGCACTGTCGCGTGAAGCACGTAAATCTATTGATGTTTCACGTTGTTAATACAGATACGCATATTATTTCCATTGCATAAAATACTTGTTGAAGCTAGAAACTAGAAGCAGTACTCATAATCGGTATTTAATTGTAGCATGTGAACACTGTGTGTGCTATTTTCATTCCAAATAAAAGTTAGATGCACATTTAGTTGAGAGCCCACAGTTTAAATCACTCAACAGCATCACGCCTTGTATCAAGAATGAGTTTGTAAATTAACCAAGTTCAGTGACAAACTCAGTCTCCCATTTGTAATCTATGCTGATACATAATACATATTAGACTTAGTTGCTGCCTGCAGGCATGGTAGAGATTCGGGTTCATATTCCAATCAGGCAGATTCGCGAACGCCTACTTCATAAACTGCAGCTATGACGAGATGTATTCCTAGTTTAAAATTGTACAGAGTCAGCGATTGCATGAAATGGTTCACTGAACAGCTGTATATAACTTCTGAGAGTGCGTACGACTTTTCATTGCAAAAAATGGAAAAAGTCTCGAAGAAAGAATTCGCATTTCGCGAAGCAGAAGTCTGCCACATTTGCTAGGAACCATGTAAGGAAGGGGACACAGAGACCCTACGATTTCACCGGTGCGTATCGAGGTGCAGCATATGCCAGTTGCAGTGTGAATTACAGGCTTCACTACACAGTCCACTTCGTATTCCACAGTTTGAGCAATTACGACGGGTATTTTATGATCATCAATATCTGCAAATAAAAGAAGACAGATGGTGATGAAGAAGTTGAGTTAAATCAACGTCATGTTTCTCTTCTGACACGTAATACGAAGGAATACAAATAATTTATGAAGACTGTTGCAGTATTACATGAAGAGTGGCACTGCAATATAAATTTCCAATTTATCGATCCACTAAATTTATTTACAAGCTCACTCGAAAAGTATACATCACACTTGAAATCCAATGACAGCTGAAACTGTACCCAAAAACGATCTCCCTAACTTGATATAATACTTCAACACACGGCTACTGAAACCTAACTTGAAGAAAACTGAAGTAAGCTTCTTCGATTTGGGTAGCTAAAGAGCCAACTATAACCTCAATGAATTCAATGCCTAACTTAAATACAATCCTTGCCCAAAAAAATCTG
Organism: Schistocerca cancellata; assembly: GCF_023864275.1. NCBI lineage: Eukaryota > Metazoa > Arthropoda > Insecta > Orthoptera > Acrididae > Schistocerca > Schistocerca cancellata. The sequence goes on along the minus strand of NC_064627.1, from coordinate 406,245,786 downwards.
GGCGGCACAGCTGACTGGACACTGTCGTATAAACAACATCTGTGTAATACTATATCAAAATTAAATACGGGGAACAACGTCTGACACAAGCTCAGTGGACAATGTTGAGGATCAAACACAGGGTTTCTACAAACATCTGCCCTCGCCTTGATGTAACCACCTACAGATTACGAGTGTCCATTGTAGCTGAACAGCACACGTACTGCTAAAGTTGACAAACAACTGAACGACACAATGAAGACAATATCAGGCACCTTCAAATTGTTGTTGTCGTTGTGCTCTTCAGTCCTGAGACTGATTGATGCAGCTCTCCATGCTACCCTATCCTGTGCAAGCTTCTTCATCTCCAGTACTTACTGCAACCTACATCCTTCTGAATCTGCTTAGTGTATTCATCTCTTGGTCTCCCTCTACGATTTTTACCCTCCACGCTGCCCTCCAACGCTAAATTTGTGATGCTCTGATGCCTCAGAACATTTCCTACCAACTGATTCCTTCTTCTTGTCAAGTTGTGCCACAAACTCCTTCCCAATTCTATTCAATACCTCCTCATTAGTTATGTGATCTACCCATCTAATCTTCAGCATTCTTCTGTAGCACCACATTTGGAAAGCTTCTATTCTCTTCTTGTCCAAACTATTTATCGTCCATGTTTCACTTCCATACATGGCTACACTCCATGCAAACACTTTCGACTTCCTGACACTTAAATCTATACTCTATGTTAACAAACTTCTCTTCTTCAGAAACGCTTTCCTTGCCATTGCCAGTCTGCATCTTATATCCTCTCTACTTCGACCATCATCAGACATTTTGCTCCCCAAATAGCAAAATTCCTTTACTACTTTAAGTGTCTCATTTCCTAATCTAATTCCCTCAGCATCACCCGACTTAATTCGACTACATTCCGTTATCCTCGTTTTGCTTTTGTTAATGTTCATCTTATATCCTCCTTTCAAGACACTCTCCATTCTGTTCAACTGCTCTTCCAAGTCTTTTGCTGTCTCTGACACAATTACAATGTCATCGGAGAACCTCAAAGTTTTTATTTCTTCTCCACGGATTTTAATACCTACTCCGAATTTTTCTTTTGTTTCCTTTACTGCCTGCTCAATATACAGATTGAATAACATCGGGGAGAGGCTACAACACTGTCTCACTCCCTTCCCAACCACTGCTTCCCTTTCGTGCCCCGGACTCTTATAACTGCCATCTGGTTTCTGTACAAATTGTAAATAGCCTTTCACTCCCTGTATTTTACCCCTCTCAGCTTTAGAATTTGAAAGAAAGTATTCCAGGCAACATTGTCAAAAGCTTTCCCTAAGTCTACAAATGCTAGAAACGTAGGTTTGCCTTTCCATAATATTTCTTCTAAGATAAGTCGTAAGGTCAGTATTGCCCCATGTGTTCCCACATTTCTACGGAATCCGAACTGATCTTCCCCGAGGTCGGCTTCTACCAATTTTTCCATTCGTCTGTAAAGAATTCGCGTTAGTATTTTGCAGCTGTGATTTATTTAACTGATAGCTCGGTAATTTTCACATCTGTCAACACCTGCTTTCTTTGGGATTGGAATTATTATATTCCTCTTGAAGTCTGAGGGTATTTCGCTGTCTCCTACATCTTGCTCACCAGATGGTAGAGTTTTGTCAGGACTGGCTCTCCCAAGGCCGTCAGTAGTTCTAATGCAATGTTGTCTACTCCCGGGGCTTTGTTTCGACTCAGATCTTTCAGTGCTCTGTCAAACTCTTCACGCAGGATCATTTTTCCCATTTCATCTTTATCTACATTCTCTTCCATTTCCATAATATTGTCCTCAAGTACATCGCCCTTTTATAGACCCTCTATATACTCCTTCCACCTTTCTGCTTTCCCTTCTTTGCTTAGAACTGGGTTTCCATCTGAGCTCTTGATGTTCATGCAAGTGGCTCTCTTTTCTCCAAAGGTCTCTTTAATTTTCCTGTAGGCAGTAACTATCTTGCCCCTAGTGAGATAAGCCTCTACATCCTTACATTTGTCCTTTGGCCGTCCCTGCTGAGCCATTTTGCACTTCCTATCGATCTCATTTTTGAGACGTTTGTATTCCTTTTTGCCTGCTTCATTTACTGCATTTTTATATTTTCTCCTTTCATCAATTATATTCAATATTTCTTCTGTGACCCAATGATTTCGTCTTGTTGCCTGCTTGATCCTCTGCGGCCTTCACTACTTCATCCCTCAGAGCTGTCTATTCTTCTTCTACTGTATTTCTTCCCCCTATTCCTGTCAATTGTTTACGTATGCTCTCCATGAATCTCTGTACAACCTCTGGTTTAGTCAGTTTATCCAGGTCCCATCTCCTTAAATTCCCACCTTTTGCAGTTTCTTCAGTTTTAATCTACAGTTCATAACCAATACATTGTGGTCAGAGTCCACATCTACCTCTGGAAATGTCTTACAATTTAAAACATAGTACCTAAATCTCTGCCTAACCATTATATAATATATCTGATACCTTCTAGTATCTCCAAGATTCTTCCATGTACACAACCTTCTTTTATGATTCTTGAACCAAGTGTTAGCTTTTACTACTCTCGAATTCCAGTCACCCATGACTATTAAATTTTCGTCTCCTTTCACTACCTGAATAATTTCTTTTATCTCATCATACATTTCATCAATTTCTTCATCATATACAGAGCTAGTTGGCATATAAACTTGCACTACTGTAGTAGGCATGGACTTCGTGTCTACCTAGGCCACAATAATGCGTTCACTATGCTGTTTGTAGTAGCTTACCCGCACTCTTATTTTTTTATTCATTATTAAACCTACTCCTGCATTACCCCTATTTGATTTTGTCTTTATAACCCTGTATTCACCTGACCAAATGTCTTGTTCCTCCTGCCACCGAACTTCACTAATTCCCTCTATATCTAACTTTAACCTATCCATTTCCCTTTTTAAATTGTCTAACCTACCTGCATGATTAAGGGATCTGACATTCCACGCTCCGATCCGTAGAACGCCAGTTTTCTTTCTCGTGATAACGACGCCATCATCATAAACCATATAGCAAAGCTGCATGCCCTCGGGAAAAATTACGGCTGTAGTTTCCCCTTGCTTTCAGCCGTTCGCAGTACCATCACAGCAAGGCCGTTTTGGTTAGTGTTACAAGGCCAGATCAGTCAATCATCCAGACTGTTGCCCCTGCAACTACTGAAGAAGCTGCTGCCCCTGTTCGGGAACTACACGTTTGTTTGGCCTCTCAACAGATACCGCTCTGTTGTGGTTGCACCTACGGTACGGCCATCTGTATCGCTGAGGCACGCAAGCCTCCCCACCAATGGCAAGGTCCATGGTTCATGGGGGGGGGGGGGGACCTTCATATTAACACATCTGAAATTACTGCCAGTGTTACCCAACATCCATTCCCCCACATTCGAAATGTGCTAAGAGAATTGCAAAAATGCCACTGCTCTTACTTCAGGATTGCAATTCCCAGAAACTAGAGAGACTGAAATCTTGTGACCCATCATGAAAGCTTGGTGAGAAAATTATCAGATCAGATTTCGATCAGACCTGGCATGAAGAACGAGCATATTCAAATCCTGACCACCTAGCTTTAATCAACAATCCATGCAAAGTTGCAGCTGGTTTCAATTTTCCAAGAAAGGAACAGGCATCGTTAAATAAAATTAGGACAAATCACAAAAGATGTAACTCTGTCTTCGCAAGTGAGGTAAAGCTGAAAAACGATTCTGCAACTATGACAATGCGCCACACAGACCATCCAGCACATGGCTATGGAATGTACAAGAGTGATATTTGAAGGGACTAAGCAAGATGTACACAGTGCCAAAAATATACGATCTTCAGTCCGAAGACTGGTTTGATACAGTTCTCCACGCTACTCTAACCTATGCGAGCAGCAGTATCATCTCCGAATAATAACGAGTACAATATATATAATGTCAAGAACGTGCAAATATTATCATGGCGGGTCGCCATATATACTCGTCCCTGCTCTGAGACACGTGAGCATTGTTTAATGCCAAAAATTCCCTACAAGCGTGACATTTAGCCGGCAGTAGAAGCTTCATAGTTGTGTCCTGCGATCTGCAGCAACCTACTGCTAAATTTCGTTGTCATATCCATAAATAATAAACAAAAAGCAAACATTACATCTCCAACAATTAACAACACGCCTAAGTAAAATTTCAAAAGCCGAAAACAAATCTGTAGCTAATAACTGCCTACACTCAAATAATTCACAGACGAACCATCAGATACACAGTTCCAGTACGAAGGCAGACATTCCACCAGTCGAATGACTCAGTAACATAACGCAAAACCAATTTCGAAAGACTGTCATTCAATAATACGAGCGCCATCACGTACCACAAAACGGCCTTTTCAAACGAGACCCATTTCAATTACGTATCGCACCCGAGACGTCACAGAACACTGGACAGTTACGTCACGAGTAACAGAGTCGATGATCGGTACCGCACATTTCGGATGATTCGTAAAATCAAATAAACTGACCAGGAATACATACAAAGCGGCATACAAAAGCCTAAGTGTATAACAATACTATATTTTCCGGACGTTTCAGACAAACTGGCCAAGCTGTTTAAAACATGGATATTAGAATCACTTTTGCCGCCACCAACAACTTATGGAAGCAGGTGTTCTATGACGTCCCACATCCAGTTGCGAAACTGAGCAAGTCAGGAATTTAAAAAGCGCGATGCAGTCATTGCAACAAATACTACATTGACCTGACGTACAGAAATTTTAAAATCCGTTTAAAAGAACATAGCGACTATTTCAGACTTAATAAAGCTATCAAAACGGCTATAGTGCAGCATGAAGATGACACAGCACCCAGTGTTACAATATTTAAAAATCTTATTTAGAGAAGAGCTGAATAATGGACGTCTTGTAGGAAACCGAAATATTCACCCCTGAAGAAAAACCAGGTCATGAACAAAATTTCATATTTCAGTAACATTTTTCTTCATCATAATTCAGCACTATTAAAATCTCTGTACGTACAAGGAAATGTCTGACTGATTCACTGACTCATCATCGCCCTGCCCAAACTACTAAGGAAAGAAAATTATGAGAGGGTGTTTATCTCACACTGCAGGCATCGTTAAAGAAGGGATTTTTCGAAATCCACCTCTAAGGGTGTCAAATAGTGGGTGAAAGTTTTAAGTAGATCATTATTAAAGAAATACAACAGCATTTTTAAGGCCACATCTATGAATACCGGTATTTGATTTCTCGGTTAGAAATAAAATAGTACGTGTTTCAATGTTTTTGGAAATGCAACTCCTAAGGGGGTGAAATAGGAGATAAAAAATTTTATGAACATATTGCGTTATATTAAAATATTTTTAAACCTAAATATATTAAAATACATTCGATTTCTCCGTTGGAAAAAAGAAATGTGTGTTAGGGGATGAAAGTTTCTTTGGAAATATCACCACAAAAACTCAAAAGGCAGGATTAACAAAATCCTCCCACTACAGCTACCAGAATCGCTTGTTGGTCAAAAGTACATTCGGAAAAAACCATGCTTCTATGACCTTAACTGGCGTGAAAAGTTTCGGAGGTGTTGCAGTTGGTAACTAAAACAAAAAAAAAGCTATTTGTCAGAAAAATTACTTTTGTTGTAATTTTACGCAAACTAATTATTAGTGATGACAAAATAGATATCACGTTCAAATTCGATTCCATGTGTAGCTTTACACATGGTCAATGGACGTAACAACATAAAACTTCGATTAAAGAAAATCAAACAAAATCTGTGCAGACCGTACAGTCCATGCAAGCGAAGCAGCGAGAGCTACGCTAGTAGAAAATACGTAACTACGAATTGTCACAGTCTTTCTTATTGTAATGTATTTTGTCTCCCAATTGCAAGTAATAAGTAACACCAGTTTTGACACACAGACAATTTAATCGAAAGAAGCTTTGTTTGGACCAGCATATTGTTTCTAGTGCACAATGGAGTTGATTGTGATGACGTGTTTTAAGTGTCCTTTGCAAGTTTATTTACAGTAGATAACAAGATTGAAGGAACCACAGCTGTGGATGTAACTGAACACATCATAAGAAGACAGCTATTTCTTATGAAGAGATTATTTTTCAAAAATAAATCACGTGGACGGCAGACTAACAAACGTGGTAAATATGCCATCATAACAGGTCATCCATCCTTCGGTTTTTAGGCAGGATGACCAAAGCGTTCCGGCGTAACATTAAGCGCCGGCACGTCAGCCTGGAACGTTGCAGCAGAGAGGACTGTGAGAGACGGCAGCCAATAGTACGCTGATAAGGACGACACCAAAGCAAGAACACGAAGAGAATATAAGCACCGCGCCGACTAGCCGCGGCCGGAGTGGATGGCGAGCCGTCATACAAACGCTACAGCACTGACTTACGAACTGTATTCTTTTGTTTTCTATGAAATTGTATATATTGAAGGACATTGATTATTTGCATGTCACCATTTGCTTGCGACACACCTTTGTGAATACGCAAAGTTAAGTATTGTCAATTTAACATACTACAGTAAACTCCAGCCGGCCGGTGTGGCCGTGCGGTTCTAGGCGCTTTAAGTAGTTCTAAGTTCTAGGGGACTGATAACCACAGATGTTAAGTCCCATAGTGCTCAGAGCCATTTGAACCTTTGTTTTTTTTTGGTAATAAACTCCATTAATACGACTTGCTTGAATTGTTGTCTAGCGATCGAGATAACAGCTTCCTAGGCGCCCTATATTAGACGAGTGGGCGGGCTACTACACAAAGCACAAGTGAAAACTGTAAGGAACATCTTTAAAAACTATGCATAATTTCGTTAAATGTTTTTATATTACCATTGTAGGGTCAAGATGAGGTTGTGCTCTACACAAGTTGTTTTATTAAATAATTTAAGTAATCACGAAAAATTTATGACTACTGACAATCTGTGAAAAAAAACTTTCCATTATGTTAAATCTACTTTCTAGTAGTCTGATCCCGATATTGAGCTGAGATGGAACATTAATCTGCCGCATAATGGACTAAAACAGCGAACATACCGTTCACTGGAACTGTTTTTCGCTTTAACTGATAGGTATTTGACATCCTCCTTCGCTGCCCGAGATGGATTCCTTGTCAAGCTTGTAGTATATATTTAAGTATGTATACATCACTGTGTATGTACGCAATCACGATAATTTTGTATGATGTAACGGCTTTCGAACACGAGTATTGACTATTTAGAAACTGACATCTTGAGGTGTCACGTTTTCTGCGGTATACCAGCGTCGTCCTTGCATAATACTTCGACGAGTCATGTTGCCAAAATAATTGTGCATGGGCGACACTGATTTCCGGCAGAACATTCAAGCCCTCAAGATTTCAACAGATTGCCAAGAAATATTGACGAATTACTTCTCAGAAATTATTGAAACTCACTATTGGTATGTTAGATGAAAAACAAGACACGACTGAAGTCGTTGGAGAAAAAGACGCAGTTGAAGAACCACTAAATAAAGTAAGTCATTGAAACTTTATGTTGTTCGCATTAATAGAACTAAATGTAACGGCGAATTTATTCTTATAAATTCAAACGCAATTAACACGAATGATATAGACCTCAAAATGTATTGACTTAATAAAATTTGAATACGGCATTAATATGTAGTCGCAATTTGCATTCCAAGTTACTACTTCCACAGCCGCAGACATTAAGATTTTCCACGTCATCCGTTGCCTACTCCTATGGCTACTTCATCATCATTCGTTTCATTCATCCTTATTTGGACTTACTCTTCATTATGCAATAAAATATTGACAATCATATTGAATTAATACCAGTAACGGGCAGTTTACTTCTCCTCTGTACGTCTACTAGCGCCCGGCTTCTATTATTTCTCAGAATAATTTTATTGTCGAAGACGTGTTTCGCTCGCTGGTGTCTTTATAAATCAGTAATACGCATTTACAATACATAAAGATTTACATATGTTTCTTGTAAACAGTGGTGTAGCAACCGGTCACTCTTGGCACGATTTTTTCAGACACATGTAAATGAAGTCATTTGTAAGAGATTGCGAGTTCGGGGTTGTAACATAACGAGGTGAAATCTTCATCAGATGACGAATCGATGTGCATGAGCAGTATGACAGCAGAATGATAGCTAGCGACCACGTGGTGATTCGCTTATTTGGGAGAGGTGAATCATAGCGTCATGCCGACAGGTACATGCTCTCTATGTCACCCCATAAGATGGGCTGTTAATGGCTGGGGTTGGGAAAAATCTGGCCGTTTATGAACAAGAGAGCTGTCCAAATGCGAAGAAATGGTGGCTCTCAGACAGACTGTAATAATGGCGTAGTAGCATTTTATATTGTTCACATCAGCCTTGATGTGTCACGAAATAATTTAATAAATGAAAAGCACCAGTTTGCTCTTGTTCTACAATATTACTTTTATTGTAAACCGGTTTTCGGCTTACAAGGCCATCTTCAGACATTTACTACAGATAATTAAATTACAAGATTTCTTTGCCATACTCTGAATTTCATTAACTTAGTTAATAAAATTGATACGACGCAAGGCGATGTTTAACAAATGGATCTCGATGGGAGCTATCTATTTAATATATTCACTTGTATTATTCACGGGTCGCTGAGCTGGCGGGAAACTGTCACTAATTCATCTATTTGATTACTTTTGAGAATCTACATAATTAACAAAAAAATGGTTCAAGTGACTGTAACCACTATGGGACTTCACATCTGAGGTCGTTAGGCCCCTAGACTTAGAACTTCTCAAACCTAACTAACCTAAGGACACCACACACAACCATTCCCGAGACAGGATTCGAACCTGCGACCGTAGCAGCAGCGCGGTTAGGGAATGAAGCGCCTAGAACCGCTCGGCCACAGCAGCTGGCCATAATTAACAAAATGTTAGACACAGTAGAGAGCAGTACTATTAAAACCTAACTGTTAGAAGAAACATAAATGTCTTTGTGAGACCTGAGTTTCTCCTGGCGTATACAACTTTCAAATAACTTCCCGGAATTCAGCCAGGTAACACTTCCAGCGACCGCCGATATTTCGGCGGGAGAACATCCCGCCATTTTCAAGGCAAACTGCAACGGACAGGCGGCGTACATGCAAATTTAAAACCTCGCTTCTCGGACTGATGCAGGAAAGATAACACACACACACTGAGCACTAGTGCCACCAAAGGTGACCAAGTCAGAGCTATCGATAGTGAGACTACGAACTCGCAGGTGAGGTAGCATTGACTCTGTCCCTCTGTTTTTTGGCAAGGGAGAGAGCCGGGTTCCAAACAGAGTTTAAACAAAAACCTCCATCCCTGTTAACGAGCTTGCTCGCTAATTTAACCTAAACTGCCTCCTCAATAACACTGTCCCAATAGCTGGACGTGCATGCCAATATCTCGGTGTTATTATAGAACATGGGGTGGCCAGTATCCAAGCAATGTTCGGCAATAGCAGATCTAATTGGCTGCTGTAAGCGTGTGTGCCGTTTATGCTCTGTACATCGGTCCTCCACGGTCCTGATAGTTTGACCAATATATGCCATGCCGCAGCTACAAGGAATACGTTATACACCCGCCTTACGCAGACCTAGATCATCCTTAACAGAACTCGAAAGTGCTCTAATTTTAGATGGAGGTCGGAAAACACATTTCACATCGTATTTCCGTAAAATACGACCGATCTTGTTGGAAGTGTTTCCTACGTAAGGCAAAAAGGCAGTAGACTTAGTTGTCGACTCAGAATTATCATCAATCACCCGATGTACAGTTGGTCGATAGTGCAACGCACGTTCAATCTGTCTATCACTATGACCATTTTGACGAAACGTAACTTCAAGATGGGACAGCTCAGCTGGGAAAGTCTCAGCGTCAGAAACGACATGTGCCCTGTGCACCAAGGTACGAAGTACCCCTTCACGCTGAGTCGGATGCTGACAACTATTAGCCTGTAAGTACAAGTCGGTGTGAGTACGTTTCCTGTAGACTGCATCTCCCAATAATTCATCATCCTTCCTCCTAACCAACACGTAAAGAAAGGGAAGGCAACCATCATCTTCCACCTCCATCGTAAAACGAATGTTCGGGTGGAAGAGAAGCGTATGGAGTCTGGGAGTATCGTACAAGACGCATTTGGGAGGTAGTTTAGCTGCAGTGATAAAGTATTCGTAGTGAGGAGTGCCACTAAATTCAGAAGCTCAACTTCAGGAGGCACATCGTGTTTGGCGCGTGATGAGGAATTCGCCATACCTTAACTTTTGAAGAGGCTTTACGCTGGGATCGGTGCTAGGCTCCGTACGCTAAAAGTTGTTGAGACTTAGGAGAATTAGTCGCAGCTTCAGTGTTTCCCATGGGACTTGCTGGGATTTAACTTTAGGGAGTCAGTTAAACACGACGGCTCCTATAATTCATTACCACCGGTACTTATGTCTGAGGATAATAAAAAGTTAATTGGACCATTAATAATCACCTGAGTCAAGAATCGCAATTTTACATCTGCTCTACATCACAATTACAAATATTCAGGAACATGTGTTTTCGATGAAAAATATTTTCATGAAGAGAGTGCGATGGTGAACAGATGTTCCTTTGATATGGATGAGCCATAAATATTAAACTGTTATTCATGCATAGCGTTACACTGCCGGTGTAAGATCGTCGACATTCATAAAGTACATGTCACTTTATTTTAAACCATCAGGCAGGAACAGCCGGCAGACGCAAATGCTTCGATTACAATTACAAATGCTGGTCTTGGGGCACGGACTGTTATGATGCCATCACCGTCAGGGAACACATCAAGCATGACAAGTATGCAAATGGTGCACAACGATGTTCACGTAGTCTAAAGCTGGCATGAAACTTCAGTTACTACCGTAGACCCCATGGGAGTGCATGTGAATGTCCCCGCTAGCATAACACTGCTTCCAGCAACCGGCGTCCGTGGCAAAGAACATGCGTCGAGAAACCGTTTGCCTGGATGACAGGATAGCCAGACACGACTCTGGACCTTGTGTAACAGGGAAAGTGAGCCACATGTTCAACAATGTACGCTGAATGACGTTATCCTAAACCTTGTGCCTGCACCAGCATTCTACTCTGTCGTCAGATCTGCTACAACTGACAGTTGCCTTGGCTCGTTGTATACGCCGGTTCCTGTCAGACCACGGTTGTTAAGCAACGTCGGGCATGGCTAGTACTTGAATGGGTAACCGCCGCGTACGCTACTCGCCATTAACTGGTATCTCTTTGCCGTTACGGTGAAGAGGAGGGGAGGAGGTGGTGTAAAATCATCGATCAGCATTCTTTGGGCCAAAGTCCTGGATTATATTCCAAACCTCTCCGCATTGTCTCTTGAAGTGGGGGAAGTGGCACTGTTGATGTAGATCTGTCCGTCAGATAAGGCCTTAGGCTCGGTGGCATCCTTGGAGCTATTCGAGTGGACCACACAATGTCTCTATCATCATCATCCAACACAAACAAAACACTAAACTACACACACACACACACACACACACACACACACACACATAAGCGCCACGCGCGGTTACTTTTAGATCTACCACAGGTAGCTAGCTACCCATCCTGCCTTGCAATCCTCCGACCTCCACGGTCTGAGATGAAGCGCGGACGTCCAACATTTTGTCGCCTACTCATAGTTCCACCATCCGTCAACCAATTTGCACATATACTCACAGCAGCAGTATGTGAACAGTGGACCAGATTTTCCGTTTCCGATATGCTCGTACCCAACCGCCGGGCATACCAACGTGACATTTTTCTAAAACATTGATGTCGGTGAATTGTAGTTCGTCTCGCCGCCAGAACGATGCTCCATTCATCACTGCCCCGCTTATTTAGTTTCCATACCAGGCCACGCGCCTGAAGCATCACCACTCCACCTCGCGATGGGCAGTGGCTACTGTGTGACTCATCAGTGTATTTATTACTTTTCACTTTTTGATTGCAATCCACCTTTCTTTTCAAGTTTTTTAAATGCAAAGCTTACAAACGAAGATTCTCTGCCATTGTCTAACGATGGTCCTTTAAGCTGAAAGCCGGTTAACTAAGGAACTTAATACAGTATAACTTCCACATCAGTGCGATTCCCATTTATAAGTAAGACGTCGTTCTATCAAGCAGAGACAAACGAATCAGTTAGCACATTACAACGAATTATAAGTTATCTTCACTGGAGTAAGAAGGGAATACCAAACTGATACAGATCGAACTAACATCGCTTGTTTGGTTCCCTGATCGTTCTGAAAGCTGTTTCTAGACGATTTTAGAGATCTAACATAAGCACACTAACTATGTGTAAATAACACTGTAGGCATCCAATAACCGTCACAAGGCAAATATCAGGGACGGGAAACCCGACCAAAATTAACAACAAATGCCACAGAAAATTCTACCACATGCAAAATTAAACTAATTGTTGAAACAGTATATGTTACTCTTCTTTGTGTTTGGGTGTCTGACTTTATTATTTCGTTCTAATGGGGTGGACTGCAAGCGGAGATAATCTCATTTCAATAAAATAATACAGCATCCGATATGTATTCGGCTTATACGCTGAAGAGCCTTCGCTGTGATCATTAATGGTGGAGCAATTACTGAGCTTACGCACACACCGAAATTTTTACCGTCATGTCCAATTTAAAATGGGTAACAGTTTTTAAGATGTACAGACAAGTGGATGGTAGCTCAGTTTTTTTCTATGTTCTTACCAAGTTACGACAGAGACATGTAATACTCCCATAAATTAACAGGCGTAACATAAACCCAAAGAACATTTAAGGAAAATGCGCTGAGATTTCTCTGACAGAACTCCATTGTATTGCTGCAACGGAAAACTGCAAATTGTAAATGAAGGAAATACTTAGTAATATGTCTGGATCTGTGCAAACTAACAGTATTACACATTTCACCGCAACTCAGTAACACAGTATCCGTGTTTATGCAAACGTGGCAATTCGTGAAAATTATTGTAAATCCAAGAAAGTTAGTGCGTGGTGTAATAACTGCCAGGAACTTCTAGACGACGACAACTGCAAATAAATATTAAAATGTTTAAGAAAACCTTCGACAGTAGTTTTACGATAAAGCGCATTACATAAAAAAGGAGAGGCATGTAGCTTATTTCAAAAGGATGTGTATCAGGTGACATATGTCTGACTTACTTTTCATTGCTGTTCATTTATTTGCGAGACATATGGAGTACCACATATGTTTTAAATCCACGGTTTATCCATACTTGTATAAACAGTACACTGCTGTACACAGTGAAATACATGTGTCCAGTGACGATATGTGCCGGCTGCATGCCCAACATGAATACCACATATTACTATGCCGGGAAAGCTTACGGGGCCAAATCAAAGCCCCTACCCATAGATCACGGGTGCGGTCCAAGACCTGCATTGAGGTGCATAAAAACAGGCCATCTGGCCAAGCTGGTAAGCTGCAATAGCTGAGCATCGAATCGGCGTCCGCTGTGTGTTGGCTTCCGCCGCGAAGTCGCGGACGTTCTTCCGCCATCCCGTGCAGATCTCCTGCCAAGGGTGCTGCCACCGCTGGATGGGGGACAACAACTACTGCCGGCCTCGTGGCGCCGCTTGCCGCCTCCGTGAGCCGCCAGATCGACCCCTGACCACACCGTGGAACCAGGGCGGCGCAGCTCGAGAGCGCTCACCTCAACTGCACTGGCCTGGTGGAGTAATAAAGGATTTACGAGTGCGCCATCTGTCTTGCTGCTGCCAGCTTCTCCTCACAAAGGTCTTCCGTAGCCTTTGCCAATTTATCAAACCAACAACGAATGGCTCCTCCAATCCCACTCCCATAGCGGTCATTGCTCAAAGGCCCTGCCACGTTAGTGTAACTGTATCATATCCTGCATGATATCGAGAACGTGTGATCACTTTAAACGAATGTCATACAGCATTCATATGAGTATATGAGGGGAGTTCGATATTAATTTAAACTTTAATTTTTTCTCCATCAGTGATGATGAACCATTTCACTAACATTTACAGTTGCAAGTTTGTAGCACTTTGTCTAGCCGTAATCGCAGGACAGAACTGCGCAGTACAGCACATATTCCTAATTTCTCTCATTACGTGAATGGATGGCATGGAGTGTGACCGTCAAGGACAGCGCTGGACGACGTGGTTTCTGTGGAAGGAGGATGTAAACGCTGCGGATATTCATAGGCGATTGGTGGCAATGGGTGGAGAGTGTGCACCTTCACGAAGAAGTTTTCTTGGATCACGACAACACTCATCGCCATACGAGTCGTAAAACCGTGGCTGCCATCGCTGATGTGGGATTTCAGGTACTGCCACAACCACTGCATTGCCGTGACTTGAATCCTTCCGATTACCACCTATTCGGGGCTATGAAGAAACCTCTGGGCCGACATCATTTCGTAGACCTCCAGAATTGTGAGCGCCTGTACTGCGACAGAACCCAAAAAGTCGTTCAAGGAGGGGTTACAGAAGGTAAAGAAGCCAAGTCAGGATCTGGTGGGCGTGACAGTAACTGGAACCCCATTTCAGGGATGGCAGTTGTGGTTTTCCGGCTGGAAAGGAAACTAGCGATGTGTTGCGAGAGCAGTTTTCGAGACGGTACACATTCTTCATACACTGTCAACAATCGCCTGTGAATATGTGCAGTTTTTACATCTTCCTTCCACACAAACCACGTCGTCCAGCGCAAATCGACGGCCACGAATATCTTTCTTCAGGGCTTCAAAAATATGTAAATCACATGATGATAGAAAGTGAAGCCCCGAGGACATAATCAAGTATTAATATAACTTCGTAAACGTACAGACCATCGGTGGATATGTAAATGATTAGAGTATCAGTTCTCTTGACAAAGAGAACTATACCCGGATTGCATTAGTCTTGTTCGTTTTTAGTGTTGTCACCGGCCTGGTATAAGGGAGTGTGAAATCGTCAGATGTTGAGTGATCATTGTGAAATAAGGCGATGACGCGTACTAGTGTGAGACAGCTTTACCAGCACCTGACTGAGTTCGAAAGGCAGCTAATTGTGGGTCTCCATTTGGGTGGCTGGTGGAATTGTGCGATATCCAGATATGTGGCGCATTCATAAGCAACAGTGGCCCGATGATTGACTGCATGGGAACGTTGGAAAGGCTAATTCATCGTCGAGGTTCTGTTCGACCGTGTCTAACCGCTATGGAGGATCGCCGTTTCTGTACCTGCCATCCGAGAGCAAACAGATGGTTCCCTGAAATACTCTGGGTCAACCTGCACCATTGGTTGGAGACCAGGCGCAGCCAGACTAGGGAATTACCGTCCTCTGCGTTCACACCATGATACGAACGGCTGCATTTGAAGTGGTGCAATGGCCGGGAAGCATGGACTGGTGATAAAATGCGTCTCACTGTGTCCAATGGTGAATCGCGGTCGTGCAGTGTCGTGAGTGAACATCGTCGGCGAATATGGCTGTGATCAACGGCGAGGTCCCATTCTTCCAATATTTTGGAGTCGTACAGCGGTATTACTCCTCGTGTCACGACGTGGGGAGCCATCGGTTATGACTTCTGGTCACGGCTGGTAGTGATCGAGGGACTAACGTCACAGCGGCACAGCATGGACACCCTGCGTTCTCACGTGTGACCTCTCAAGCGAGTGTTTCGTGGTGCCATTATCGGCCCACACATGGGATGTGTCTCTATGAACTGTCTGTTTCATGTCAAGAAACTCCCGTGGCCAGCAACAAGCGTAGACTGGTCTCCAGTACGACTTGTGTGAGAGACTA
The DNA here is from genome assembly GCF_023864275.1 of Schistocerca cancellata. Taxonomy (NCBI): domain Eukaryota; kingdom Metazoa; phylum Arthropoda; class Insecta; order Orthoptera; family Acrididae; genus Schistocerca; species Schistocerca cancellata. The sequence goes on along the minus strand of NC_064627.1, from coordinate 406,229,947 downwards.
GCTCAGACATCAGCTCTGTCCGTTACAAAAGTCGTAGGCTAATTTGCCTTAGGAGACGATACAGTGGCTTTATGACACCTTTCCCAGTCAAATCAGTGAATAGATCTGAGGGGGGGGGGGTGTTACGTGATACCGATAAGTGGTCTATTACTGCCAATTTCTTTATAAATTTGACTCGATTTTGAAATTATTGAAATAACACTACATGTCCTTTCACTCTATGAAGTTCTCATTTCGTTTCATTTTCTTTTCAGCTTACCTCACATCTTGGCGAGGCCAAGAGTGGCGAGCTCTTACGCGGTTCTCCAAAGGGGTCACCAGTGGTGATAGCACTATTTCGCCATCCCTCGACACATGCACCAGGCTCTTCCTACTCTACTATATAGGCACAATAAGTAAAATTTTTTATTTGGTCTTAATAGATATACACTTTCAATGGCCATTACTGTTCGTTGGCATCTGCGACAATACTGTATTTTGCTACAATACACACATCACTTACACTATGCTACAGTGTGGTTTATTGGCATAGGGTGGCGCAGAAACCATGTATTTCAGGCAGCTTATATAGACATCCCACAAGACTGCTACCATTATCTCACCACAGCACAGTTTACTTTCAAAGCGTTTCGCTGTATAGGCTACACAAGTATTTGCTGCGTGCTGGTCAGGTTTGGGTTGCTCAGAGTCAGAGACGCTAAAATAGGATAATATCAACTTGAAACAAGGTGTTTTTGTCCGAACAACGTGTGCCACACAACGCGTTTGTTGTCAGATATTGCCCAACTCGCGTTAAAGCGCTACTAAGGCGAGTGTACACATAATGCCTGCCAATTCATGGCGTTTCAATATCGCTTCTACGCATAGTAGCTCGTTATCAAGAAGGAACAAGCAGAATCAACTGATGGACTCACACTCTAGCAACACAGCTTTTGGGTTTCACATTGGCCGACGGCCTAAAAGCAGGATCTTGAAATGGAAATTTAGTCTAGGGAAAGCAGGTCGTGAAGTGCCAAGAAGTTGCAACCACAGGAGCTCGTCTACATCAAGGAGACTGATGGAGGAGGGAAGCGGTTCAAAGTGGGACTACTATCAGGGCTCGACAGCGCCGAGGAATCACAGTACCAAACAGAACTGCAACCAGCGAAGTCACAAGGCGACTCCAGGTGACAAACAAGGTTACCAAGATACTGTTTCACCGGTCTCTAGCCACGTCGCTGAAACCAAACGCGTTTCTAACGACCACTGCGACTTAGTATTTCTGTTCTCTCTATGTGAAGGGAACCTATCATGGTAGTATATCATTGTGTGTTATCAGAGCATATTTCTAGTCAGTTTGCAATTTGTGAACCTTTAGAAACGGCAATATTTTCTTCATATGCATGTCAAAAATGTTATAAATCTTTTTTAATTATAACCGCAAAGGTAACTCAAAAACTAACTAAAAGATAAATGGAAACAGGCGTATTTACGTACATAATGTGATGACGCTCAACTTATCGACAAGAGTATTTCTTTTCCTCCTCTAGGTGGCAGCGCGTGCGATGTGTAGTGTTACGTCGGAAGATTTGTTGTCTCTCGAGTGGGCAGGGCACGGCTCGCTTTAACGCTTTGGTACCTGTTGCTCCGACAAGGTCGGAGCGCCGGGGAACACGGCGGCGTGTGCGCTGCAGGTTCATTAAGTTGCTGCCTCTCTCTGCCTCTGCCACTGCCGCTGCCGACGTCGGTTGCCAGCTCATCCCATTCACAACTCCCGGAGGATCCTAATTAGGCCTTAACAAAATTCTCCCTTGGTTCCACGCCTTGTCTTCCTTATTCATTGCCTCCCGACCTCAACTTCATCACCGTCCTTCCAGGCTTTTTTTATATCAGACAAAATCTACAGTAACGTCTCTAGAGCTTGACTTCGTTCATTCATTCATAACTCTGTTCGTAGCAGTAACCTACACAATGAGTTTCAGCAGCGGTCCAGCAGTAGTTAAAATAAACTGTAAGACACAACCAAATGAATCTTAAGCATTTCTTGAAATATTTTTTCTGTGAAATAGCGATTAAAAATTAAAATTTTAAAATAAAAACAGTCTAGCATCGCAAGTAAATTGCTAAAATTTAAAATTTATTAATCAGGTGATCAGTCCCGACCGCAGTACGATCATCATCAGACCATTAAAACTCTGTGAAAAGAATAACACGTAGTTTCACAGGACAAGACTTAGGTGCAAATGTAAATAATGTAGCTAATGTAAAGTGCTGTTCCGTACCTACCTCTCACGACAGCTGGAGAGAGTTCTGAGGATCGGCCTGGCACGTAGCGACGATAAACACGGCTGATCAACGCACGACCGCCTGGGATTACGTAGCGGAGGTCCCGCCCCGTGTCTTCCGCATAACGTCATTTACAGCCAGTGACTACAAATTATAACAGTTTCGTAATAATATTGCAGTAAGGCGTATTATTGTAGATGTGAAAACAAAAAATATAAATATGAACATGGAACAGGAAGCCAAGTCGTTATCTGGGAGATGAAACCTGAATCGGTACATATTGTTATCGATCAGCGAAGTTATGCAACCAGTGATAGCCAGACACTAGCTAAAATAAACAGAAAATGCGTCGACATCATTTCTGACGGTATGCCACTACTACTAACAAAAGGAACGAGCGAAGTGACGCAGTGGTTAGCATACAGGATTCTCATTCGGGGGGGCGACGGTTCAAACCCGCGTCCGGCCATCCTGATTTAGGTTTTCCGTGATTTCCCTAAATCGTTTCAGGCAAAAGCGGGGATGGTTCTTTGAAACGGCACGGCCGACTTCCTTCTCCATTTCTCCCTAATCCGACGGGGCCGATGATCTCGCTGTTTGGTTCCCTCCCGCAAATCAACCATCCAACCAACAGTGAAGCTTAAATTGTAGGTCAAATTACATGATGTATAGCAAAATGAAATTGAAGCTGCGTAAGCTAAATGCAAGCTGTAACGTTATAAGCGAATGACGTTTTACAGTTATATAAATTGTGCTAATAGCAGAAATGACCAAGATGTGAACGGTTATTTAGGAAGAAAGAACGGAATCGATGTACTGTTTCTTGTCAATTGATAGAGAATCCACAGTGAAATACTCGTAATTGTTCATACGAATATATAAAGCATGGCATCATATGATTCTTGACTGAAGATGAAACATATTATGCCTTGTTGCCTACATAACCAATTGGCCTCTACATGATGCCATGCTTCTTACATACGTACAAATAACTACAGACATTTCACTGTACGTGATCTATCAATGGACAAGAAACAATATATCGATTCTGTCCTTACTTCTTAAATAACCGTCGCCATCCTGATGATTTCAGTTTTTTCCACTATTTATAAAATTGTAAATTGTCAAATACTTAACTGGCTGGGTGAGATTAAGATATGTGAACACAAAATAAGCAGTCTCGCATATGCAGATGATTTAGTTGTGATGGCAGATTCGATTGAAAGTTTGCAAAGTGATATTTCAGAGCTAGATCAAAAATGTAAGGACTATGGTATGAAGATTAACATCTCCAAAACGAAAGTAATATCAGTGGGAAAGAGATATAAACGGATTGAGTGCCAAATAGGAGAAACAAAGTTAGAACAGGTGGACGGTTTCAAGTACTTAGGATGCATATTCTCACAGGATGGCAACATAGTGAAAGAACTGGAAGCAAGGTGTAGCAAAGCTAATACAGTGAGCGCTCAGCTACGATCTACTCTCTTCTGCAAGAAGGAAGTCAGTACCAAGACTAAGTTATCTGTGCACCGTTCAATCTTTCGACCAACTTTGTTGTATGGGAGCGAAAGCTGGGTGGATTCAGGTTATCTTATCAATAAGGTTGAGGTTACGGATATGAAAGTAGCTAGGATGATTGCAGGTACTAGTAGATGGGAACAATGGCAGGACGGTGTCCACAATGAGGAAATCAAAGAAAAACTGGGAATGAACTCTATAGATGTAGCAGTCAGGGCGAACAGGCTTAGATGGTGGGGGCATGTTACACGCATGGGAGAAGCAAGGTTACCCAAGAGACTCATGAGTTCAGCAGTAGAGGGTAGAAGGAGTCGGGGTAGACCAAGCAGAAGGTACCTGGATTCGGTTAAGAATGATTTTGAAGTAATAGGCTTAACATCAGAAGAGGCATCAATGTTATCACTGAATAGGGGATCATGGAGGAATTTTATAAGGGGGACTATGCTCCAGACTGAACGCTGAAAGGCATAATCAGTCTTAAATGATGATGAAGATGATGATGATGATGATGATGATGATGAATGTCAAATACTTACGTAGACTTTATGAAATTTTCTCTAAAAAGCAGACACGGAATAAATAACGCACTTTTGTTTATAACGTTACGGCTTACATTTGACTTACGCAACTTCACTATCATTTTGCTATACATCACGTATTTTGACGCACACTTTAACCTCAACGTTTGTTATTAGTAATGACATACTGACATAAATGATGGCGACACATTTTCCGGTTTATTTTAGCTTGTGTCTGGCCATCACTAATCGTATAACATCGCCGAGCGATAACAATATGTATCGATTCAGGTATCACCTCCCAGATAACTTGGCCTCCTTTAGCCATCTTTGGATTACATGTAGCTATTGCAGACTTCTACTGAAGGCAGGTCACCTTGAAATACCGTGTGTTACCGGATATTACTTCCTTTCTATTCTCTATGGTAAACAACATTTATTTTCGTTGCATAATTTATATATCGTCTCATATTTATATCGTTTGTTTTCACATCGATAATAATTATGCTGCACTGCAATATTATAATGAAACTGTTATAATCTGTAACCATAGGTTGTAAATGACGTTTTGCAGGAGACAGTACGCGGGACCTCAGCTACGTAACCGCAAGCAGTCGTGCGTTAGTCAGCTGTGTGTATCGTCGCTACATACCCATCTGATCTCGGCACTCTCTTATCACGGGCACATACGAAATCGCACTTACGATTAGCTACATTATTTACATTTGCACCTATGTTTGTCCTATGACGCTTTGTGTTACTCCTTTCACAGAGTTTTCATGGTCCTATCACGATCATACTACTGTCGAAACCTATCACCTGATTAATAAATTTTAAAATTTACCAACTTACATGCGATCGTAAACTGTTTTGAACAAAAACTTTTATATAAATCTTAGCTGCAGAGCCCTAAAGGGAGTTTTTCTGCAAACTGATCTGGTGATATGTATTCCACACAAAAATCCGGTAGCATAAATACATCGTCACGGTTTGGCCAGAATTTTGAAAAATTACGTAATAAGAATAAACGTTAGTCTAACTAGTGTAGTCTGATTTTCAAAAACAATTTTTTTCACCAGACGCGTTTCGCTCTATTGAGATAATGCATCATCAAAAAGAAAAAAATGTTCAAATGTGTGTGAAATCTTAAGCTCACATACTACTTAACCTAAATTATTCTAAGGACAAACACACGCATCCATGCCCGAGGGAGGACTCGAACCTCCGCCGGCACCAGCCGCACAGTCCATGACTGCAGCGCCTAGACCGCTCGGCTAAACCCGCGTGGCAAAGCATCATCAGTGGTCGTGATTTTCGCTTGATTTCTAGCTTACATCGGGGAATGCCATCTCCTAGCACATCACTGTTTTTCTGAATTAGAAACTGACAATTTTTGTCTAACTTTTAGTTATTCTGCGACACTATACATCTCTTACGTTTTTCACAGCGCAGCGGCGTGCGTAAAAGTGTGCTATAAAAACATAAGAACTGCATAGTGCTGAAGAACAACTAAAAGTTAGACCAAAATTATCAGCGTCTAATGCAGACGGCATTTCCGGATGTAAGCGAGAAATCAAGCGAAATTCGCCACCACTGATGATGCTTTACCTCAATAAGGCGAAACGAGTGTGGTGAAAAAAATCACGCATTTCTGTATTTGCAACGACAGAACAAAAAGACTCCTTACAGTTTTCTTGTTTTCTTGTTTGTGCTGTGAGTTTTTTAAATTTATTTATTTACTTTGTCAGGGATTCTGTGATGTAAACACTTGATATCTATGTTCCTCCTCCTAATCCCTTACGCCTTCCGTAGTTTCTTGTAGGCTATGGAGAAACAAATTTCACAGTAAAGAAGTTTATACCCATGTTGGCCTCGAGATGTTGAAGACTTGCTACAATCTTGAAACCAAGGGTATCTTCCCCATACCAACACACAGTTGGAAGATACTGTTCACTCACCGGAACTTTACTGCTAGATGCACCGCCGCATCTGCATTCGTGAGTTACGAACGAGCTATTAAAAACTCTACCTCTCTTTATTCTTTAGTAACTGTAAACCACTAAAAAGTGAAGACCTGAAATAGTTTCACAAGTAGTCTTTAATAAGTTGCAATAGGCAGTTCGTAACACGTGTTTAGACTATCTCATTCTTGTCACGTTACTTTAAGGTTCCATCGATTTCCAGTTCTAACAGTCGCAGTAATCTCATGGTCGTACTCACGCCCATAAATCTTAGCTACTTGACATCCTATGTCTGCAGAATCTGCTGTGTCACTTCTCTTTTCCGACCAACCCGTCAAATTCAAAACTCAACTACTTCCGAATTTCAACAAGTGGTGTCTACCTCGAAGCCATCTGCGTTTATCTGTCCAGTGGGTCTACGTATGATTCCGTGACCCGCACGGCCGTCCCCCCTGCACCAGTTGTTCCCGGGTTCTCGTTTTGTGGGTACTCTATTCAATCTCACCAAAGCAGTCCAAAATCGAGAGTAGTTACCTCTGTAACGCGAGCTTTTTAAAAAAGAGATTAGGAACATTCAAGGATTTCAAGCATCTTCACGTGATATCAGGTATGTAGTCAAATTTGTTCTCGATCTCATCCTTCCTACTTCGTTAGTATCTCCCTTCGGCAGCACACATATAACAGAGTGCTCACGAAGATAAATTTGTGTGTGTCAAATGGAATGAATGAGATTCCACTATTATTACTATATACACTCCTGGAAATTGAAATAAGAACACCGTGAATTCATTGTCCCAGGAAGGGGAAACTTTATTGACACATTCCTGGGGTCAGATACATCACATGATCACACTGACAGAACCACAGGCACATAGACACAGGCAACAGAGCATGCACAATTTCGGCACTAGTACAGTGTATATCCACCTTTCGCAGCAATGCAGGCTGCTATTCTCCCATGGAGACGATCGTAGAGATGCTGGATGTAGTCCTGTGGAACGGCTTGCCATGCCATTTCCACCTGGCGCCTCAGTTGGACCAGCGTTCGTGCTGGACGTGCAGACCGCGTGAGACGACGCTTCATTCAGTCCCAAACATGCTCAATGGGGGACAGATCCGGAGATCTTGCTGGCCAGGGTAGTTGACTTACACCTTCTAGAGCACGTTGGGTGGCACGGGATACATGCGGACGTGCATTGTCCTGTTGGAACAGCAAGTTCCCTTGCCGGTCTAGGAATGGTAGAACGATGGGTTCGATGACGGTTTGGATGTACCGTGCACTATTCAGTGTCCCCTCGACGATCACCAGTGGTGTACGGCCAGTGTAGGAGATCGCTCCCCACACCATGATGCCGGGTGTTGGCCTTGTGTGCCTCGGTCGTATGCAGTCCTGATTGTGGCGCTCACCTGCACGGCGCCAAACACGCATACGACCATCATTGGCACCAAGGCAGAAGCGACTCTCATCGCTGAAGACGACACGTCTCCATTCGTCCCTCCATTCACGCCTGTCGCGACACCACTGGAGGCGGGCTGCACGATGTTGGGGCGTGAGCGGAAGACGGCCTAACGGTGTGCGGGACCGTAGCCCAGCTTCATGGAGACGGTTGCGAATGGTCCTCGCCGATACCCCAGGAGCAACAGTGTCCCTAATTTGCTGGGAAGTGGCGGTGCGGTCCCCTACGGCACTGCGTAGGATCCTACGGTCTTGGCGTGCATCCGTGCGTCGCTGCGGTCCGGTCCCAGGTCGACGGGCACGTGCACCTTCCGCCGACCACTGGCGACAACATCGATGTACTGTGGAGACCTCACGCCCCACGTGTTGAGCAATTCGGCGGTACGTCCACCCGGCCTCCCGCATGCCCACTATACGCCCTCGCTCAAAGTCCGTCAACTGCACATACGGTTCACGTCCACGCTGTCGCGGCATGCTACCAGTGTTAAAGACTGCGATGGAGCTCCGTATGCCACTGCAAACTGGCTGACACTGACGGCGGCGGTGCACAAATGCTGCGCAGCTAGCGCCATTCGACGGCCAACACCGCGGTTCCTGGTGTGTCCGCTGTGCCGTGCGTGTGATCATTGCTTGTACAGCCCTCTCACAGTGTCCGGAGCAAGTATGGTGGGTCTAACACACCGGTGTCAATGTGTTCTTTTTTCCATTTCCAGGAGTGTAGATTTCAAGAGTAAATCAATGAATATTAGGCAGTAAAATAGAGACCGTTCGATTGATTTTGGTTTCCTGAACAACCTGGATGCTGGATGACTCACAAACCCTTAACAAGTCCTTTTTGTGCTTAAATATGGTGATAGACTGTGTTGATTTCACGTAAAAGTAAAGTTCTGGAAGCTTCTTTCTTAAATTGAAAATGTAGCTGGGAAGGTAATATCTCCTTTCATAATAAAACGTGGGATGTTTGATCTTTTGGCCGATATAATACAATATGTGTTTTATCTTTTATTTCTTTATTTATTTTGTATTATTATTACTTTTGCTATGTTAATTAATTTTATACTAATTGTGTATTAAGTAGGTAATTACTGTAAGAACTGCTTTCCACCACGAGTTTAAGCCACATCGAAACTGCCTTGGGTTGGAAGCTTTGCTTCCTGAAAGCCAAAGGGAAATTATACTGGATGAACAAAGAAAGTTAAAGAGGCACCATTAAAAGAATACAGTCTGGTAAATTGTAATTATATATTTGGTCATGTGTATAGGATTTGCAATTGCAATAGCGCCTATGACTCAGGCTATTTTCTTTCGTGTTGATCTACCAGTGTGCTACGCAAAATGAAAAATTGTAATAAATTAATAAACAAACAAATAATTTAATAATTGCTGCCGTCACTGAGAAACTACAGCGATCGTAAACTACAATTTTAACAAAGAAAACGGACCAGATAGCAATAAATTAAGTGTTTTTAACTTCTGTAACCGTTTTTGGTCAATACGACCATCTTCAGACCAGAGAGGAAGTGAGGACCCTATACAGTATTTATACGAAGCAAATATTAGCAGTAAACGATTCTTCAGCTTTATTTATTATTTTTGTGCCCTGCGATTCTAATTCGTCTCATTTCATACGACTCAAGGCGCAAAGGAAACGTAAACTTGTACTCGAAACTGAGAATTCTGCGGCTGCACTGACAAATGAACAAATCTGGTGACGTATTAGCACCACATCGCGCAAGGGATTGAGAGTGTAATTAAGGGAATGAATCAAAGGGACATGCTGAGGGAGGAGTAGCCCTTTATCTACTGTTTCATGCATGGAAGTTGGTAGTAAATATTGGCGTGCCCGATGACTCGTCGACAAACGTACTTGGTGTGGTTAACGAATTTCACAAAAGGACGATTTGAGGATCTGGCAGAAAATCAATCCGAAGAACAGCGCACGACGCTGGACGTGAGATGCCCACAGTGAGTCGTTGTCGGTGCTGGTAGTGCACTGAAGGTTCACGCGTTCGTCGTCCAGGTTTCGGACGGCAGCGGCGTACCGACAGGAGCCTGGGACGCAACGTCAGGCGAGCAGCCGTGTCTGCTCAATCGCGTGACGACGGCAAGTCAATACATAGCCAAGGTCGCACCCAGTATCCAGTAGAACCGTCAAAACTGAGTATGCCGGTCGCGCGTCTTCCTCTCACACGTCATTACTGTGTGACCGCCTCCGAAACGCAGAACTAAGGAGACGAACGGAGCAACTTAATCGAGCAGGTCTGATTGAGAGAACAGTGTCAGCTAGGAAAGCACCGACTACTAGAGTGTTATCAGACAGCAACCTGTGTGCCCAACTCAGGACTTCGTCCTGAGCAGACCCATAATCCCCAGTCATTGTACAGCTCTAATACACTCCTGGAAATGGAAAAAAGAACACATTGACACCGGTGTGTCAGACCCACCATACTTGCTCCGGACACTGCGAGAGGGCTGTACAAGCAATGATCACACGCACGGCACAGCGGACACACCAGGAACCGCGGTGTTGGCCGTCGAATGGCGCTAGCTGCGCAGCATTTGTGCACCGCCGCCGTCAGTGTCAGCCAGTTTGCAGTGGCATACGGAGCTCCATAGCAGTCTTTAACACTGGTAGCATGCCGCGACAGCGTGGACGTGAACCGTATGTGCAGTTGACGGACTTTGAGCGAGGGCGTATAGTGGGCATGCGGGAGGCCGGGTGGACGTACCGCCGAATTGCTCAACACGTGGGGCGTGAGGTCTCCACAGTACATCGATGTTGTCGCCAGTGGTCGGCGGAAGGTGCACGTGCCCGTCGACTTGGGACCGGACCGCAGCGACGCACGGATGCACGCCAAGACCGTAGGATCCTACGCAGTGCCGTAGGGGGCCGCACCGCCACTTCCCAGCAAATTAGGGACACTGTTGCTCCTGGGATATCGGCGAGGACCATTCGCAACCGTCTCCATGAAGCTGGGCTACGGTCCCGCACACCGTTAGGCCGTCTTCCGCTCACGCCCCAACATCGTGCAGCCCGCCTCCAGTGGTGTCGCGACAGGCGTGAATGGAGGGACGAATGGAGACGTGTCGTCTTCAGCGATGATAGTCGCTTCTGCCTTGGTGCCAATGATGGTCGTATGCGTGTTTGGCGCCGTGCAGGTGAGCGCCACAATCAGGACTGCATACGACCGAGGCACACAGGGCCAACACCCGGCATCATGGTGTGGGGAGCGATCTCCTACACTGGCCGTACACCACTGGTGATCGTCGAGGGGACACTGAATAGTGCACGGTACATCCAAACCGTCATCGAACCCATCGTTCTACCATTCCTAGACCGGCAAGGGAACTTGCTGTTCCAACAGGACAATGCACGTCCGCATGTATCCCGTGCCACCCAACGTGCTCTAGAAGGTGTAAGTCAACTACCCTGGCCAGCAAGATCTCCGGATCTGTCCCCCATTGAGCATGTTTGGGACTGGATGAAGCGTCGTCTCACGCGGTCTGCACGTCCAGCACGAACGCTGGTCCAACTGAGGCGCCAGGTGGAAATGGCATGGCAAGCCGTTCCACAGGACTACATCCAGCATCTCTACGATCGTCTCCATGGGAGAATAGCAGCCTGCATTGCTGCGAAAGGTGGATATACACTGTACTAGTGCCGAAATTGTGCATGCTCTGTTGCCTGTGTCTATGTGCCTGTGGTTCTGTCAGTGTGATCATGTGATGTATCTGACCCCAGGAATGTGTCAATAAAGTTTCCCCTTCCTGGGACAATGAATTCACGGTGTTCTTATTTCAATTTCCAGGAGTGTATATACTGTGAGAACGGCGTCATTGTAACACACAACCATGTCATGATAGAGCCCATTCTGTTGTCGATTCTACCACTTCAGCAGGACACTGGACATGTAAATCCTTTGTAACACGTTCCCAATTTGACCTTTTTTAGTCTTCTTTTGAGTTTGGTTATCGTGCGTCTATTGCGGACAGTCTTGACACCATCGGCAGATCTTTCTATTCCTGTGATTTGAAGTGGATGCAGTCCTCTAGCTACATCTCAGAGTCTTGTTATTTAGATTAAAAATAACAAATAGATGAACTAAAACAAAACTGACCCGCGGGAATTGGATCGGTTATGTTATGTTATGTTAACCGGGGAGCTAGAAACGATGGAGAGGTTCCGTCCCCGCCGCAGCCGCAGTGGTCCACAACCCCACGACGACTACCGCAGTCCACTTCACACCTCCGCCGCCCCACACCGAACCCAGGGTTATTGTGCGGTTCGGCCTTCTGTGGACCCACCCCCCCCCACCCCCCAGGGAATGTCTCACACCAGACGAGTGTAACCCCTATGTTTGCGGTTTGCGGTTTGCGTGGTAAGGTAATGGTGGAGAACTTGTTTGCGCAACAATCGCCGACATAGTGTAGCTGAGGCGGAATAAGGGGAAGCAGCCCGCATTTGCCGAGGCAGGTGGAAAACCGCCTAAAAACCATCCACAGAATGGCCGGCTCACCGGACCTCGACCGCACGGCCAACCGGGCGAGCCTCATGGGATCAGTAGTAGGGCCTATATGTCAGTGTGTCTTTTCCTAACTGGCGACAACCTGTTTGCTTTTCGCGCCTACAAGGGGCATCCAGCCCAACACGGATCGGCCAAGCTCGCTGGGGTAGTTGCGTGCTGGAGTGAGTTGTGACATCACTGGCGATGGGCTAGGCGTGGTGCATTGCCGCATATTTCCATATTGTGGCTAATAAGAACTTCTTCTTGGCGCCATTCTACTTATGGAGCATTTCCTGCAGATGAGGTCTGGCTGTCAGTATCGTGAAGCGCCTTGAGAAGGAAATTAACATCGGTGGATTAAGTTTGTGGTTCAACATGGCTGGCTACGAATCAGTTCCTCTGCGACGATCACAGAGAAAAGTTATTCGGTGTGAAGTTTATACATAAACTTGCTGCGGCCATCGCTTCGGATCTCACCCAAAAAATGCCACTGAACATTTACCTTTCCTGCTTGTCATGGTTAATATTTTATTTGTATGTTTCTCAACGTATTGGAACGTTAGTATGAGTACTGGCAGTTACAGATATTTGTAGTATACGCCCTATCTTCCTCTGTGTCCCTTGCTAATTGTTGAGTACCGTGTTTAACCCTAGAGGAATAAACGGTTGGAAATACTATACTGCTACTAAACCATCGTATAAAGTTTACTACTCCATATTTTATTTGAAGAAAGTCATAATTTATAGGTTATGCAATAGTTAATTACAATTATTCGATATCCAGTGGTGTATTACATATCAAATGAAGCAAAATGACTCTTTATACCCTACTGCAATCGTAAATTTTATGAGAGTTTAGTAATATAGGGCTTATATTTTTAATTTATTACCTCAGTTGTGGGCCTTTTATAACTATTTCTTTACTCTTAAGTTACTGTGATGATTAAGGGAGTGCCAAAACATAACATAGTTTTAGCGGCATTTAACGACATTTATCTTTTGTTTATATTCCGCTATAACCTTTTAATTGGCATACTAAGCCTTGCGTTATTTAATTAAGTATAATTGGCATCCCCGTGGTTTTATAACTAAATCTTACTAGTTGTTTAAACTGGTGTTTTAACGATGTGTCTTTTTAATTGTATTTCTCTCTCTGTGTCATACTTCTCCAGCAATCGTTGTCCTGACATATTGTTATTACTATCCCAAATTTCCAGTGGGCTTGTTAAGCCAACGTCTGTGAACCTAATTATTTCGAAGTATATTTCTTTAACTGCGCTGAAGTAAAAGCTATTTTATGAATTCCTCTCGTCATTCGAAGGCCTTCATTGCTTAGCAATTACAAAATTATTGTATAACACACGAACTGAGTAACTGTACTCTTATTACATGTTGAGATCTGTTTTCAAGAAATTCTATGTTCAGAAATTTTGTCATTTCTGCAGAAGGCTGAGCTAACAAAAGTATTTGTGCAAATATCCTGGTTAAGATTTGTGCTTATTCACATTACTACTTAAACCTAGTTGCATGCTCCCTATGAAAAACAGCTATACCAGTAGCTGTGTTTAACAGTTGAGCAAAACACGAATGAGTTCTCTACGAAGCCTAAATTCCACTCAGTGTGACGGCCATGCACTCCTAGGTTTACTTCAGAGTCACCCGGCGCTTCGTTCTCTCCTTTGCGTTGCTGAACTGATATGCTGCTAAGAATTTATTTTATAAAAAATTCATTTGTCTGTGACATTTTGGTAGCATCCCACATGTATAGCATCTGCCATCAATGACAGATTACAAACAGATATAATAACTTACATCACTTGCAGCACATGTAAGAAATATCTGCAGGGGGCACGGCGACCTTTAAGAATTAATGTAAAGATAAACCGCTGTAGGTCACATAATATTTTATTAATACACGTCTCGTGGCGATTTATCTATACATTACTATCGTTTTTAATTAGAACAGTTAACCATTTTTGCGCCGGTCTCCCCGGAACACGTCTTCTTCGTCTCGTTCGCGGTGACGCTTCCTTCACACTACATACTGCTCAAGTAATCGCTTTCTACTTGGCACGAAAAATAATCAGTACTCTTTTAGCAGCGCCCCAGAATGAAAACACCTCACCGCCACCATAGGTGTCACAGATAAAGTAAGGCTACGATTCGACCCTAGCATGACACGATCTACATCGGTACCACTGCAACTATTCCGTCAACGAACGTCTATCTAAGATATTCGTCTGTCAGTTTGCCAGTACTTTGGGATACGACGACACGGTGCCTAATGCGGTTTGATTAACGGGCACGTTCTACAAAAAACTGCGACGACGAACTGGAAGTACAGTGTAAGACTTCCTGCCACGACTACATCTGACATCTCTATGATTCTTTGCGCCACAACTAGAGCTACACTGCTACTGTATGGAATTGTACAAGATACCGAAACTGTTGCCCAAAACAATACGTCTATAGACTTTGCCATTATGGATACCTGTGCATGGAAATGAAATTCCATCCATGTGGGACCACTGCTTCACGGTCTTCTTACCCATTCTACTGTTGTATTTCCGTGTCTTCACTTTCCCACGACCACAGAGCTTCACTTCAGGACCTCCAAGGCAAATGTCAATCGCATTGGCGAAGCAGTAAATTCACTGGACTCTTCTTCAGTAATTGCCGTGTGTGACCTACGGTATGGCTATCCTGAATATATTTTCCGTGGCCATCTTAAAAAACTTTAGGTGAACGGTTCCTTCGACAACACCATAGCCGACTTCTACGCGTCAAATGGTTGAAATGGCTCTGAGCACTATGGGACTTAACATCTCAGGTCATCAGTCCCCTACAACTTCGAACTATTTAAACCTAACTAACCTAAGGACATCACACACATCCATGCTCGAGGCAGGATTCGAAGCTGCGATCGTAGCAATTGCGCGGTTCCGGACTGAAGCGCCTAGAACCGCCCGGCCATCACGGCCGGCTTTCTACGCGTCCTGTAAGACTTACAACGTGGGTCACAAGTACGTGGAGCGAGGCGTTTTCACCTGCAACCGTTACCACTTGGCAGTTGTAATATGGCGACAGCGCTACGGGCCGTCGGGGATCTTCTAACGCCATCACGACAATGGGTAACATGAATATTTGATGAGAAAAGTATTTCTGTGGAAGCCCAAGTGGCTTAAAGGACAGCCCTCTTGGATTCGTAGCAGATGGTGCTCCCTGGTGATCCACGTCCTTGGCGGAAGAGAGGAAAAGGGTCTGTCAGTCTGTGTGTGAGACGGCGGTCTTGGCGAGGCCGGGTCGTTTAATGGACCGGAAACGAGGGCGGGTGGTCTGGCCACACCGCCAGCAGCTGCTGCTGGATGCCGTGGTTAGGCTGTGCGCAGAACACCGCAGCTCAGCGTTAAATGTAGTATCTATATTGACATGGGCTATATATTTTGTAAACGACAAGGTACAGGTTTTCTATTACAACCTACTGCAAAAAAGAAACTGCTGTGCTATAATAATGTGTGCACTTTCATTTTATTTCTCACAGTCAGTTTTATCGACGATAGGAGAGTATGTAAACCATTACGCAAACTGTTTTTCCCATACATATTCTTTCTTCTTATACACTGAAGAAGCAAAGAAACTGGTACGTCTGCCTAATATCGTGTACGGCCTCCGCGAGCACGCAGAAGTGCCGCAACAAAACGTGCCATGGACTCTATTAATGAGCAAACTAGTGCTGGAACGAACTGACACCGTGAATCCAGCAGGACTGTCCATAAATCCGAAAGAGTACGAGGGAATGGAGATCTTTCCTGAACAGCACGACGCAAGGCACCCCAGATATGCTCAATAATGTTCACGTTTGGGGACTTTAGTGGCCAGGGGACGTGTTTAAACACAGAGGAGTGTTCCTGGAGCCACTCTGTAGCAACTCTGGACGTGTGGGGTGTCACATTGTCCTGCTGGAATTGCCCAAGTCCGTCGGAATGCTGCACAACGTACATGAATTGATGCAGGTGATCAGTCAGTAAGCTTACGTGCGTGTCATCTGTCGGAGTCGTATCTAGACGTATCAGGGGTCCCATACTGCTCCAACTGCATGCGACCCACACCACTACAGAGCCTCCATCAGCTTGAACAGTCCACTGATGACATGCAGGGTCCATGGATTCATGAGTTTGTATTCATACCCGTACATGACCTTCTGCTCGATACAATTTGAAATGAGACTCGTCCGACCAGGCAATATGTTTCCTGACATCAACAGTTCATTGTCGGTGTTGACGGGCTCAGGCAAGGCGTAAAGCTTTGTGTCGTGCAGTCATCAAGGGTACACGAATGCGTCTTCGGCTCTGAAAGCCGATATTGATGATATTTTGTTGAATGAATCGCATGCTGACACTTGTTAATGGCCAAGCATTGAAATCTGCAACTATTTGCGAAAGGGTTGCACTTCTGTCACACTGAACGATTCTCCTCAATCGTCGTTGGTCCCGTTCTTGCATATCTTACGGCCGCAGCGATGTCAGAGATTTGATGCTTTACCGGATTCCTGATATTCACGGTACACTCGTGTACTTTCTTACAGGAATATCTCACATTTATCTCTATATCGGAGATGCGTGCGAAGATTATAACACTTCGTTCAAACTCACTTAAATCTTGATAACCTGCTATTGTAGCAGCAGTAACCGATCTAACAACTGCGCCAGACACTTCAAGTCTTATATAGGCGTTGCCGACCGCAGCTCAGTATTCTGCCTTTTTACATATCTCTGTATTTGAATATCCATGCCTATACCAATGTCTTTGGTGCTGCAGTGTATAGAACTGCAAATAAAAATTGTATACACAGCTATGTGCTGTTTTCCTCCTCGGAGTAGTGCCTAAGAGAAAGCAGGAAAGTTGAATTTATGAATTATTGGCTTATGATAAGAATACTAACACCGAATTGAATCGTCGAAACTTTGTAATCCTCTCCATCTGCACATTGAAGCTATGCGAAATACAATAATTGAAGCTACTATCCTCACTGATCAACCAGCAGGAGTGATCTCGCATACCCCGTATACAATCCCATCCGATTTATCCATTCCCTTTAAGCGACTTCATTTCCCATCAAATATTCGCTGCCAACAACCATAAACAATTCTTCAGTTTCAACATTTTGTTGATAGAAAACCAGCAACTGTACTAAATTTGTTAAAGCTTTTACTAACGATTCTGTGAAAGCATTTAATTGGGAGACTAATTTCAACCTTCCAGGTTCATTTTCAAACCTGGCCTATTGAGGATACAAAAGGCAGTACATAGTTGTCATTGAACAGTGAATACAAAAGTGGTGTTACAATAAAAATTTCAAATGTTTCACAAATTATTTCAATACAAACAAATAGCTCCACTGACAGTGCCTAGTTTAAAAATAAACATCAAAGTGCCAACACTTGCTTCGTAAAACGTTTGCAGAATGAATGCCACACACGCCCCTTATCAGTTCAAAATCGAACTGGAGGTGAGCAGAGCCCATAGCAACAGGAAGCTTCCGATGGCGCCAGCGTCCCGCCTCAAGACAAGCGCACATTCGCAGCCGAGGGCGAGTCACGTTTAAAAGGCGGTTGTGTCAAGGCCCTTTATTCAACCCGACATCAATAACGTGAAGGATAACAACAAATGTACAAGTATTACACAAATACAAATACTAGTAAAGCGTGTACCCGTTACGTAAGCAGTTCCTGTTCAAGTGCGCGTCCACTGCCAGTGGACGCATCGAATTAAAGAAGGGAGCACCACAGCGCATTTATTAACCAGTCACATTTGACATTAAGTACAATGAAACATCTCACATTTGTTGTCCTATTAAAAATTTTGCGTTATACCGGATGTAACAAAATGAATCATCCGGTTTAAAAAAATCATAGCTATTATGTTATTTGAGATGCGTGCGTGAACAACGTACTGTTAGACAGAGTAGACGGTCGAGTTTTACATGGTTCCAGCTAGGTAGCACCAGTGTGCGGCCACTTTACTGCAAGCTCTTCGTGTAGGTGACAAACAACAACGTGTGGAGTTCTGTAATTTCGTTCTTGGCAAGATGGAGGATGACAGTTTTCTTCCATGCTTAGTGTTTAGTGACGAGGCAACATTATATTTAAATGGAAAGGTGAACCGTCATAATGCGAAAATATGGGGTACCGAACAACCACATGAAGCTGAATGGTTCAAATGGCTCTGAGCACTACGGGACTTAACAGCTGTGGTCATCAGTCCCCTAGAACTTAGAACTACTTAAACCTAACTAACCTAAGGACATCACACACATCCATGCCCGAGGCACTATTCGAACCTGCGACCATAGCGGTCGCGCGGTTCCAGACTGTAGCGCCTTTAACCGCTTCGCCACCACGGCCGGCACATGAAGCTGAACAACATGAGATGGACTCCCCAAAATTTAATGTGTTTTGTGTAGTTTCATGAGAAAAGGCATATGGTCTATTTTTTCTTTACCGAGAACACTATTACTGGAAACACGTATCTCGATATGCTTGACAACTTTCTTTTCCCCAGTCGAAGACTGATCCAACCGACTTCATTTACCAACCGGATGGGACACCGCCACACTGGTACCTGGAAGCGTGTGAATTTATAAATCAAAGAAGTACTGAACGATGGATCGGTCGCACAGGACTGAATGATTCAGCCTTACATTACTGGTCTCCAAAGTCAACGGACCTGACTGTGTGTGATTAAGCGGCCTCGGTGGCCGAGCGGTTCTAGGCGCTTCAGTCCGGAACCACGCGGCTGCTATGGTCGCAGGTTCGAATCCTGCCTCGGGCATGGATGTGTGTGATGCCCTTAGGTTAGTTAGGTTTAAGTAGTTCTAAGTCTAGGGGACTGATGACCTCAGATGTTAAGTCCCATAGTGCTCAGAGCCATTTGAACCATTTTTTGTGAATATTTCTTGCGGTGGTTTATAAAAAAAAATACTCTGTTTATGTGCCTCCGTTACCAACAACTATGAATGAACTGAGACATCGCACAACAGCAGCTGTGGAAGCTGTAGCTCAGGACATGCTCGCTACAGTATGGGAAAAATTTGAATACCGCACTGACATATGCCGTACATAATCAAGGGGAGAAATTTGAACACCTGTGAAAAGTTATGAAAAAAAAAAACTTTTTGAGTTTCCCGTTCACCAAAAAACAAAATTCATTGTATATGCTTATTAGTTTCAGAAATATAGACGTGCCAAATCTGTTGATTCTTTTGGTACACCCTGTACAAATAGATGGTCGTCTTCCAAAAGTCTACATACATAAAACATTTAAAAACAATGGATCTTTAGCCAATAAGTTTTGTTTCAAACAATTACACAATCCTACCAACACAGCACCTCACGGCACAGAATCATTAAGACATCTTGTCATGCGCGACCACACTGAAATCGCTTTGACCTATACTCAAAGTGCTTATCCGTGTGCCGTAATCCTAAAATACAGAGGGCGAATTCTGAAACACCGGTAGTCACGCATTTTACATAATTGCAAACAATTCTACGTTACTATCCATGCATGCTGCATGACAACCTTTTTCATATAGTGTCCCATGACTACACCACCAGCCAGATGCAAACATTATGACGTGACATAATTTGCTAACTAAATTTGCTAATCCAATTAGAGAAGCACTTAAATGCTCTCCTACGAAACACTGTTTCAAACATCATGCCGCTCCGGTTAGCCGCGTGGTCTAGGCGTCTTGTAACGGTCCGCGCGGCTACCCCCGTCGGAGGTCCGAGTACTCCCTCGGGCATGGGTGCGTGTGTCGTCCTTAGCGTAAGTTAGTTTAAGTTACAATACATAATGTGTAAGCTTAGGGACCGATGGCCTCAGCAGTTTGGTCCCGTAAGACATTACCACAAATTTCCAAACATCGTGATCTAAGTATGCTGGTTTGACATGTATATTTAATTACGGATTACACTGAAACGGCATGACATCCTCTTCAATGCACTCTCGTACGAAACATTGTGCGCAGTATTTCCTATTTATTCGAGGTGAGATCACCATACACTATTTTGAGTAGCTAATGCAGTAATTGAAAATCGAAAAGGCCATTATATGTAGCGTGCATGTGAAAACGTACATACCTGCAACTAAAAACGAAATAAAATAAAATTTAAAAAGTCAAGAAGTGAAATTCAAAAACATCAGACCACTGTGTATGAGCATTTCTGCACGTCATCTACGCACACTATTTAAAAAAATATTTAATCCTAGAGATCCCGCCATACAGAACTTAGCCTGTGTCGGTATCCTTGCATTACCATGTAGCAGCTATCGAAAAATGCAGCGGCGTCCCTGAGCGCGTGATGAAGGCACAACGGACATTACGTCACCGTTCAATGTAATGACCATGTGTAACAAACTACATGGCCAGGCGATGAGTGCTTACATTACAGTGATCTCGTCAATGTGCAAGGTATTAAGCAGTTCAAGAACTCACAAAAACAGAAGTCATTACAAGCAGGAAGTCAATCTGTGAAGCTAACTGTATGACGATAAGCCATGGTCGGTCGCCGGCCTAGGTGGCCGAGTGGTTCTAGGCGCTACAGTCTGGAACCGCGCGACCGCTACAGTCGCAGGTTCGAATCCTGCCTCGGGCATGGATGTGTGTGATGTCCTTAGGTTAGTTAGGTTTAAGTAGTTCTAAGTTCTAGGGCACTGATGACCTCAGAAGTTAAGTCCCATAGTGCTCAGAGCCATTTGAACCATGGTCGGTCAACCGACACATCCGCTTATAGAAGGTAAACATTAATAAAACCGACAAACTGCAGGAACGTATTGCTCACTGGGAATGGAGGAGAAAAGATCCTATGAATGTGCGTCCTGAAATGCATCGTTGCCACGGTAGACGCCGCTGACGAGTGAAAGTTCGTCTGAGCACGTGCCTTGCGTTCCTTGCGTGTTGCGGGCTGTACGATCGACGCAGCGTGCTTCAAGCAGCAGAAAGGTCCGGTATTCACGTCGAGAACAAGCCCAGATTTATGTTTGTGTAGGGCCAAGCTGTTGGGAACGGTCGAGTGGCAGCAAGGCTATACCAAAACAAGTACTCTCAAAGACACCAACCATATCACACAACATTTCAAGCCTTTTTTGACGGTTGTGTGATTGTGGGTCCTTTCAGAGAGAAGAACCTGTAGGGAGGCGGCGGACACCACATTCCGAGGATGGTTTCCACAAGATATTGAGACGAAACCTAGTACAAGCTCCGAGCAAGTGGCCCGCCCACGTGGTGTTAGCCACAGTACGGTTACGTGTATCCTGCTTGACAACTGCTACAATCCCTATCACCTGTTACAAGTAAAAGGATTATCAGCAGCGGATTTTCCTGTATGGGAAGGATTTTGTTGATGGTTTTTGGACCAGACCGTCACAGTTATGGGATGCCCTTCATCAGTCCTCTTTACCGACGAAATAACCTTACCAGAACTGCCATCATCAATCTGCATTATCATCGTCTGTGGGCTATAAACACGGCACGTGGTCAGAGGAACTTTCATTCGTCATCGCTATCTGCCGTGGCAACGTTTTTGTCCAGCCCCCAAGTCATCTTTAGAGAGTGCCACCATAACAAAAGTATGAAGTAATCGGGTTAATCATTTAGCATTCAGCCACTGTATGCTTGTATGTACCTTGGTGTACTTAAATAACTATTTACGAAAACAGGAAGGGCATCTGGTCATCCTCTACCACTAACATTGCCACATCCATATTAACGTGCCGACACCGTGTAGATACGGGATAAGGCAAGGAAAAAAGAAGAGGAAGAATGCTATCCAGGAAAGAACCGTGGCCAGTCTTCCAATAGAGCAAAATTGGGACACTAGTTTTCAGATTGGACATTTATTTGGTGTTAGAAGAGCCAAAATCATTGTTTGGACACTCGGATTGGTGTTCCGCGTAGTCACTTCCGTAGACTTCCGGAATGGTTTCAGATATGAGGTCAATTTCCCACCTTCTAAGTGCCCATTCTGAGATTGTGCTCCGTCTGTGATGTCCTTGTCGACGAACGCGTGCTGAACTTTCCTTTCCTCTATTTCATTTTATTATTAAGTTCGTTTTACTTTTTTTCCAAAGCTTTCAGTTCGTCACTGCTCGGTCTTGCTTGTTACCATACAGTAGCTGGCAGGAGCAATATTGACAAAATGAAAGGATCTGCTTTCGAATCCTCGTCCAACTTACAGTTGTCCACTGCCAGAGGGAAGAACTTTTATTTTCGATACAGAAAAATACAGAGCTTCAAAAGATTTATCCGATTTTACAAGAGTGTATCTTCTACATGAATAAGGATAGATACTTGAGTTACACATTAACTTACGCAAAGGCTGCAAAGTCTAACTTGGAGTGAGTTGTAAATTACGAGGTCACGCAGTTGCTTGTAGCGGTCTTATTAGTGGAGCTACCTCGCTTGCTCGAACGCTCATCGAGATGCGAAATACAGCTGCAAAGAACGTTTTGTGTTCTCCACTTCAACAGATGGAATTCAGTTACGACCGTGTGATGTGATTTTCGATAAGAGCACAGCACTACATCTCCTAGCCCTCAAAACATTCGAAGACGAAAAAAATGGCTCTGCGCACTATGGGACTTAACTACTGTGGTCATCAGTCCCCTAGAATTTAGAACTACTTAAACCTACCTAACCTAAGGACATCACACACATCCATGCCCGAGGCAGGATTCGAACCTGCGACCGTAGCGGTCACGCGGTTCCAGACTGTAGCGCCTATAACCGCACGGCCACTCCGGCCGGCATTCGAAGATGAGGCCAGCAGTTTCAAGACATGGGTCGTTTATGTCTACGGATGTCCAAGGGACGCCCCGTGTGCTCGCTCAACAAGTGGAGCGCATTCAACGCTATTTTGCATGTGGTCCACAGAAATCTATTCGTCGAGCCAGCTGAGAGTTCGCCATTTTTCATATGTCTGACGTGTGTTTCTGGCACGTCTTTATTTCAAATTACATACTATTTAACTGATAGATCCCTTCACAATGGTGATAGAAACATCTAAGGTTTTGAAAATGTATTCTTTGCGATGATATGGAAGGCAATTTCTTTGCAGTGTTTGGTGATGAGGCCATGTTTCATTTATATGGAAAAGTCGACCACCCCAGCTTCCAAATATGGAACAAAGCTTAATGTTTTTCCAGAGAAAAGATGTGCCACCCGTTCTCTTTTGCGGAAAGGACGATTACAAGAATCATGAACGTGGCTATGTTGGAGATCTCGCTTCCTCCGCAACTGCCAGAACACGCTGAAGTTTCGTATCTGAAGAGAACGGATCTCCCCCGCATTGATATCTGCATGTAAAGAGCATACCCGAACGTGTCCTGCCTCGACAAAGGATTCGCTGGAAGCGCATACAAATCTGTCATAATACGAGGGCGTCCTGAAAAGTAATGTCTCTACATGTTTTATTCTGTCCTCAATATATATTACACATCATGCATGTTACTCTGTCGATTTTCCCGTTTTGCTGACGCAAGTTGCAACACTCTGCCCCTAGAGGGCTCTGAGCTGTAGCGTGTAATATGGTGGAGTGCAATGTAACTACGTCGGCGCGCGAGAAACTGAAACCAAGAATTCGAAGGGTTCGTCCACACACGGAGCATCCTCTATTTCAGCATGGCAATCCTACACCATTTTTGACCGCTGCGACGTCTGCAAAAATCTCAAGCTTTGGGTTCACTGACATCGATCATCCTCCATACACTTACCGACTTGATCCCATCCGATTTTCATTTGTTTCCAAAAACTTCTTCTTCCAAAACATCCTCGAGGACTTCACTCTCAGCTGGCCGCTGTGGCCGACGGTTCTAGGCGCTTCAGTCCGGAACCGCGCTGCTGCTACGGTCGCAGGTTCGAGTCCTGCCTCGGGCATGGATGTGTGTGATGTCCTTACGTTAGTTAGACTTAACTACTTAAGTCTAGGGGACTGATGAGCTCAGATGTTAAGTCCTATAGTGCTTGGAGCCATTTGAACCATCTGAACTTCACTCTGATACTGATGAAGGTGCAAGCACAGGTATGGTTGTGACTCCGTCAACATAGTCAAACATTCTAGGGTGACGGCATCAACAAATTGATCTCTCGTTAGGAGGAATGTGTTCGTGGCCAGGTTGAGTATGCTGACAGACGGAAATATGCCCTCGTACTGTTGGCGTCCAAGGCTGCCTGATTTCAAGTTTGTGATTTTTTTAGCGATGTTTTTTGAAAGAGTCCGTCGATGTCCCTTCCCAACAATTTTGAATGAAATGCGACGCCACATAGCAATAATAGTGACTGCAGTAAGTCCAGACATGGTCGTAAAAGTTTGGGAAGAGTCTAACTATCTTCTGGACGTTTATAGTGCGTCCGATGTAGGGTACATATAACGTAAACGAAAACTTTGATAGTAAATGTATATGTAAAATGTACTCCAATGCTGTATGTGCACTCATGTAAAAGGTGTACTACGGTGAAATCGGACAGTTCTTTTGAAAAGATAATATTTGTAGTCCTACAAGTAACTTAAAATCCACTCCAAATTTCTATCTTCATTGGTGTAGAACCGTTAATTAGATTAATCTTTTTGTGACACCCTGTAGCTCACTAACAGTTCGATAGGCTGGAACTCGTCGGAAACCACCTTCCGATAGCCTGAAAAGTTGACGCAGCGCCGCCCTGTACGTGCGGCACGTCCCAGCTGCCACAGCCTTCCCCGGCAGAGGAGAAGCAGTGATGGCCGGCCGGGCAGGACCCTCTGCGCTGCCCGAGGACCTGCCGCTGGACGACGAGGCCGTAATCGGCTTTCGCCGTCCACTAAGAACCTATTTTCCACCAGACCCTTAGGCACAGCTCCGCGAAACTCAGCAGCTGTGTCCAGCGGAAAGTACACTTAACAAAGCCGGCGCGAAGCACGTTCTGGCTTCTCCAATTCCTGCCGCGGCGAAAAGGCAGAGGCTGTGTCCGAAAGACCGTACCGCAAGAGACGTCCCAACACACGAACATGTACACAGAGAGTTGGTCATGAATAAAGTTTTAAAATACAAAAAAATATCGTCTATAATACTTGTTTCCTTTTCTGTATAAAGAACGCTACAAAAATAATTACAAACAATTAATCTTCCCTAACAACCGACAGCTACGCTTCACAAAATGACCTGAAATACGTAGAATTTTTACTGAAAACAATTGCACTCTAAGTGTCTGAAAATAAACAGTGTCCCAGGATAAGATTTTATCATTCCCATTCCACATGCGGGTGGCATGCAGGATTTCTGATAGTGGTTACTCGTCAGCGTAAGCCAGCATTTCTCTCGATTTACCGGTTTACACAGAATGAATGTTGGAAGAATTAACACATTTTTGGTGTCAGTACTCTCGGAAATTACTAGGTAATGACTCTCTTCGACGCATGACGCCTTCCTTCTATCGTCTCACACCGCAGTATTTCACACATTTCTGTAACAGTTGCGCGACGGAGATCTTGCTGTGCTTGCTGCTCTCACAGAATCATGGCCGAGTCAGTTCATCTCCAAATGGAACAGGGATTAGTTTCCGCCTTCCAATGATTATTTGTAAATCCTCCCGTCTTGTTCACATCGCACAGAGAACACGTTTTATAGTCATTCGCGCTAATAAGTGTTTCGATTTCACGTTATTAATCTTCAAAACAATTATGACACCACGGTTTTGCCTGCTAGTTCTGTGATTACAATGCATACTCATATTTTTTGGCTGCGTTAAAGCGCTAATGTATTCGAAACTGCGTTTGTACAGGCAATGTCCACTGATAAGCTGAATTCGAAAAAATTTGCACACAACACGAGAACATGCGTAAAATTTGTGTGTACATTGTGTTTTATCCTACGGAGTTTTCTCTGATACACCCGTATTCCACAACCACTGTCGTCGACTATTGGTAAGACCCAAACAGTCTGTTTAATTGCTTATGTATGACTGTCAGTGTGGCACGCCTGCCTATCGTGTATAGCCGTCGCGAGCACACTGAAGTGGCGCAAAACAACGTAGCATGGACTCCTCTTAAGTCTGAAGCAGTGCTAGAGGGAATTGCTACCATGAATCGTGCAGGGCTTTCTATAAATCGTAAGAGTACGAGTTGGTGGAGATCTCTGCTGAACAACACGTTGCAAGGCATTCCAGATATGTTCCATAATGTTCATATCTAGGGAGTTTGCTGGAGATCGGAAGCGTTTAAACTTAGAGGAGTGTTCCTGGAGCCACTCTGTAGCAATTCTGGACGTGTGGGGTGTCGCATTGTCCTGCTGGTGTTGCCCAAGTCCCTCGGAATGCACAATGGACATAAGTGGAT
Source organism: Schistocerca cancellata (assembly GCF_023864275.1). Taxonomy (NCBI): domain Eukaryota; kingdom Metazoa; phylum Arthropoda; class Insecta; order Orthoptera; family Acrididae; genus Schistocerca; species Schistocerca cancellata. The sequence goes on along the minus strand of NC_064627.1, from coordinate 406,203,352 downwards.
GCAGGTGATCAGACAGAATACTTACGTACGTCTCACCTGTTCAAATGGTTCAAATGGCTCTGAGCACTATGCGACTTAACTACTGAGGTCATCAGTAGCCTAGAACTTAGAACTAATTAAACCTAATTAACCTAAGGACATCACACACATCCATGCCGGAGGCAGGATTCGAACCGGTGACCGTAGCGGTCGCCCGGATCCAGACTGTAGCGCCCAGAACCGCACGGCCACTCCGGCCGGCCGTCTCACCTATCAGAGACGTATCTAGATGTATCAGGGGCCCCATATCACTCCAACTGCACACGACCCACACCATTACAGAGCCTCCATCCTCTTGAACAGTCCCCTGATGACATGTAGGGTCCATGGATTCACGAGGTTGTCTCCACACCCGTACACCTCCATCCGCTCGATACAATTTGAAACGAGACTCGTCCGACCTGGCAACATGTTTCCATTATCAACAGTCCAACGTCGGTGTTGACGGGACCAGCTGAGGCGTAAAGCTTTGTGTCGTGCAGTCATCAAGGGTACACGAGTGGTCCTTCGCCTCCGAAAGCCCATATCGATAATGTTTCGTGGAATGGTTCGCACGCTCACACTTGTTGATGGCCCAGCATTGAAACTTGCAGAAATTTTCGGACGGGTCGCACTCCTGTCACGTTGAACAACTGGCTTCAGTCGTCGTTGGTCACGTTCGTGCAGGATCTTTTTCCGGCCGCAACGATTCGCAGATTTGATGTTTTACCGAATTCTTGATGGCTCTGGTTCAAATGGCTCTGAGCACTATGCGACTTAACTTCTAAGGTCATCAGTCGCCTAGAACTTAGAACTAATTAAACCTTACTAACCTAAGGACATCACACACATCCATGCCCGAGGCAGGATTCGAACCTGCGACCGTTGCGGTCGCTCGGCTCCAGACTGTAGCGCCCAGAACCGCACGGCCACTGCGGCCGGCCCCGAATTCTTGATATTCACGATACATTCGTGAAATGGTCGTAGGGGAAAATCCCCACTTTATCGCTACCTCGGAGATGCTGTGAACCATTGCTCGTGCGCCGACTTTAACTCAACGTTCAAGCTCACGTAAACATTGATAACTTGCTATTGTTGGAACAGTAAGCGATCCAACAACTGCGCCAGACACTTGCTGTCTTATACAGGCGTTACCGACCGCAGTGACATCTTCTGCCTATTTACATATCTCTGTATTTGAATACGCATGCATATGCCAGTTTGTGTGGCGATTCAGATTAGTTTATTCGAGGGCGCACAACATACTCACACATGCTCACAAACAGAGAAAGGTGGTGCATCGTGCAGCTTTCTCTACAGGTACGAAATTTTTTTGCCTTTCCTTTTCCAAGTAATGTAAAACATTTTTGCTGTAGTTAACGCATGGAATTTAAGTAATAGAATAAGCTGAAGAATAACATGCAGCAATTTACAGTTTAGACTAAGTACGTACGTAACAATATTATCACAAGGTGTAGCCTAGAAATTTACTCTCATTGCTTATAACTTAGATATTGGCTTGTTGCTGAGGCACTCTTTCACTCTTATAAGAAATTCTGCTTTTAACATCAAATCTACGTTACTAATTTGCAATCATTTATCTGTATGCAAAAGCAAAGCATCGTTAAAAATACAGACTATGGACTAAAATTCCTGGAAATTGACTACGCCAATGAAACACAATACAGACTAAGCGCACACAGTATGGAGAACACACATATAGGGCAACTGTGTTGGTTTCTTTTTGTTATACAAAATACACATATCAAAAAAGGTTTTGCATCACATCGGTTCCGAGAGTTCCGGAAACTGTACAGAAAATTGGAATACAGATCAACATAAACATCATTTCCGACCTTTTTATTGCTCATGAAAACCACACATTGCCCGTTGTACCACCATACAGCGAGACCTTTAGAAGAGGTTGCTACACTGCTGTACACACCGGTCCCTCCAATGCCCAGCAGCGCGTTCCCTTGCATTGATGCATGTCTGTATTCGTTGTGGCATACTATCCACAAGTTCATCACGGCAGTATTGGTCCAGATTGTTCCACTCCTCAACGTAGATTCCTCACAGTGGTTGGTGGGTCACGTCGTCCATAAACAGCCATTTTCAATCTATCCCAGGCATACAGAATGAGATTTTCACTCTGCAGCGGAGTGTGCGCTGATATGAAACTTCCTGGCAGATTAAAACTGTGTGCCCGACCGAGACTCGAACTCGGGACCTTTGCCTTTCGCGGGCAAGTGCTCTACCAACTGAGCTACCGAAGCACGACTCACGCCCGGTACTCACAGCTTTACTTCTGCCAGTACCTCGTCTCCTACCTTCCAAACTTTACAGAAGCTCTCCTGCGAAACTTGCAGAACTAGCACTCCTGAAAGAAAGGATATTGCGGAGACATGGCTTAGCCACAGCCTGGGGGATGTTTCCAGAATGAGGCAGGCATGTTCGATAGGTTCATGTCTGGAGAACATGCTGGCCGCTCTAGTCGAGCGATGTCGTTATCCTGAAGCAAGTCATTCACAAGATGTGCATGATGGGGGCGCGAATTGTGGTTCATGAAGACGAATGCCTCGCCAATATGCTGCCGTTATGGTTGCACTATCGGTCGGAGGATGGCATTCACGCATCGTATAGCCGTTACGGCGCCTTCCATGACCACCAGCGACGTACTTCGCCCCCACGTAATGGCACCCCAAAACAGCAGGGAACCTCCACGTTACTGCACTCGCTGGACAGTGTGTCTAAGGCGTTCAGCCTGACCGGGTTGCCTCCAAACACGTCTTCGACGATTGTCTAGTTGAAGGCATATGCGACACTCATCGGTGAGGAGAACGTGATGTCAATCCTGAGCGGTCCATTCGGCATGATGTTGGGCCCATCTGTTCCGCGCTGCATGGTGTCGTGGTTACAAAGATGGACCTCGCCATGGACGTCGGGACTGAAGTTGCACATCATGCAGCCTATTGCGGTCATTTTGAGAAATAACACGACGTTATGTGGCTGCACGAAAAGCATTATTCAACATGGTGGCGTTGCTATCAGGTTTTCTCCGAGCCATAATCTGTACGTAGGGGTCATCCACTGCAGTAGTAGGCCTTGAGCGGCCTGAGCGAGGCATGTCATCGACAGATCCTGTCTCTCTGTATGTCCTCCATGTCCGAACAACATCGCTTCGGTTCACTCCGAGACTCCTGGACACTTCTCTTGTTGAAAGCCCTTCCTGGCACAATGCGGTCGCGATCGAACCGCAGTATTGACCGTCTAGGCATGGTTGAACTACAGACAACAGGATCCATGTCCTTCCTGGTGGAATGACTGGAACTGATCGGCTGTCGGACTCCTCCGTCTAATGGTTGTTTACATCTTTGGGCGGATTTAGTGACACCTCTGAACAGTCATAGGGACTGTGATACAATATCCACAGTCAACGTCTATTTCAGAAGTTCTGGGAGCTGGGATGATGCAAAACTTTTTTGATGTGTATACATAGTTTCGTCTAGGGCTGTCTGAAAAAATTACGTATTTGCTGGACAATATTCGTTGAATCCCAAAAAAATATATACAGGGTGTAACAAAAAGGTACGGCCAAACTTTCAGGAAACATTCCTCACACACAAATGATGTTATGTGGACATGTGTCCGGAGACGCTTAGTTTCCATGTTAGAGCTCATTTTAGTTTGTTCTTCCACCTACGCTCAATGGAGCACGTTATCATGATTTCATACGGGATACTCTACCTGTGCTGCTAGAACATGTGCCTTTACAAGTACGACATAACATATGGTTCATGCACGATGGAGCTCCTGCACATTTCAGTCGAAGTCTTCGTACGCTTCTCAACAACAGATTCGGTGACCGATGGATTGGTAGAGGCGGACCAATTCCATGGCCTCCACGCTCTCCTGACCTCAACCCTCTTGACTTTCATTTATGGGGGCATTTGAAAGCTCTTGTCTACGAAACCCCGGTACCAAATGTAGAGACTCTTCGTGCTCGTGTTGTGGACGGCTGTGATACAATACGCCATTCTCCAGGGCTGCATCAGCGCATCAGGGATTCCATGCGATGGAGGGTGGATGCATGTATCCTCTCTAACGGAGGACATTTTGAACATTTCCTGTAACAAAGTGTTTGAAGTCACGCTGGTACGTTCTGTTGCTGTGTGTTTCCATTCCATGATTAGTGTGATTTGAAGAGAAGTAATAAAATGAGCTCTAACAAGGAAAGTAAGCGTTTCCGGACACATGTCCACATAACATATTTTCTTTCTTTGTTTGTGAGGAATGTTTCCTGAAATGTGGCCGTACCTTTTTGTAACACCCTGTATACAGGGTGATTATTTTACCAACTTTCCGAGATGATGGACAAGGGTAAATGTATCAAGTTCAGGTAAGGGACTGTGGTCCGGAAACGACCTAGTCGGAAGGTTACAAGCGAAAATCGTTCTGATACCTCTGACAGTGACCGCTTCTATGGCAAGATAAAGAACTTTCCACATTTGGAGAGGTGTTGGTGTGGATCAAAACAAGAAAAAAATGTGCAGTAAACATGGGCTGTAAAGTACATACCTTAACATCTATGAGCACTTGTTCATCTTAGCTACTGTGAAACACAACTCTTCTACTGGAGAAATGCTCATAGCTCTTACGACGTGCATTTTAAAACTATGTTTACTACTTTCACCCTAAAAAAAGGAAAGGAAAGAGCCTGCTTTAGATGAAGTCCGCTGTAAGAGGTCTCAAAACGGTTTTCGCTTATAACTTTAGATCTCATTTCCAGTTATCTTTGAGGGAAAATGCCTTGTCTGTAGACAAACAGCCACACAAAATCGGTACAAAAAATATCCCAAGATGGTGATGTAACAAGTTTTCCGTTTTTGCTTTCGGTCAGTGAGTATACAAGTGACTTGAGGGTGGTAAAAATTCCATTCCGTATCTACGATCTCAATAATTCACTTCCTTGGATATGAAGCATTCTCTCTGACTATTGATCACATATTGTATGGAGGTGAGCCAGAGAACGATTGGTCGACGAAACTAGCGGCAGACGGCCCACGTGCACCCTACACCACGAACGGCAAGGTAGCCCAGCGACAGTGCTAATGAGACGTCGTTGTCCAGCACGGGGCTGCGGGGTCACGTGGTACACGCTCCCCTCACTGCGTCGTGTATCATCGTTAAGCGGCCGACACTTGCGTTTAAGCGCCCTCCGCGGGCCTTTGTCCAGCACTCTAACCTTGTTTGCGGTACTGCAAGCCATCGAAACTTCCGCGGCTACTATGACGCAACACAGGAGCCCACTCCACCGCTTCACTGTAGTCCGTAGCACATTTCCTACGTTTACTGGGCTCTCGTTTTTTTACGTAGAGGAGGACATGTAGAACATTTCTTAGGATACCACAGAGATGACCTTGGTTATGAATGAAATTTTGTGTTAGGTTCCTTCACGTTGTTAAAATTACAAGTGATACCTTGATCTGTGGAGTAGTTTTATTGACAGGGCTTTTTTAAGTCATCGTATTGCAATTGCTTCGTTCGAATAGATAACTAAAATACCGTGCCACCATAAAATGCTTGGTTTTAGGACTATGTCGATTACTGAAATTTATTTGAAGTTGATGATTACGTGGTCTACCTACCTTACTTCATCATTCTTCTGCAGCTCCACATTTCAAAAGCCTCTATTCTCTATTTGTCTAAACTGTTTCTCGTCCATGTTTTACTTCCACACAAGGCTACACTCCAGACAAATGCCTTGAGGAAACATTTCCTAACACTTCCATCTATATCCGAAGTTAACAAATTTCCCTTCTTCAGAAACGCTTTTCTTGTTACTGCCAGTCTACATTTTATACGCTCACTACTTCGATCATCGTCAGTTATTTTTCTGCCCAAATGGCAAAACTCATCAACTAGTTTTAGTGTAGCATTTCGTAATCTAATTCCCTCAGCATAACGTGATTTAACTGGACACCACTCCATCATCCTTGTTCTGGAAATGATAGTTGTAAGAATTGGTTGACGGCACTGACATATCAGATGTGAAAGTACGGTACGAATTACAAGAGGCATCACTTACGAGAAAAGACCGAGAATCACGCGAGCTGTATGTATAGCATGGTGAGTAAAAACAAATGTGAAATTTTCGGCAGTATTTCGAGCGACTAAAACAGAACCCAGCTGATTTTGTGGGATGGGTTGCTACAGTGGATGAAACATACGTTTATCACTTAAGGCCAGAATACAAACAGCACTCAAAGGAGTGGATCAAAGCCGGCGATCCGGGACCAAAAAAAAAAAAAAGAAATAGTCTTCTTTTCACAAGACTTGCAAGCTAGAGATTCATGGGATGCAAAGCTATGGATTACATTGTAAAGGATAATGCGGAAAGGAACGAACTATCAAGAAATCCGTACATCTTCCGAAAGTACATGATAAAAAAAATACACTAGAAGAGGTCTGCACTGCAAAAGGAAAAAAGTCTTTTTTTCAGTACAGAGGCACTCTCACATTGCAGAAACTAACGTGTTTGAAGTTGTTGTGGTCTTCAGTCCAGAGACTGGTTTGATGCAGCTCACTATTGTGCTCTATCCTGTGCAAGCTTCTTCATTTCCCAGTAACTACTGCAACCTACATCCTTCTGAATCTGTTTGGTGTATTCATCTCTTGGTTTCCCTCTACGATTTTTACCCTCCACGCTGCCCTCCAATACTAAATTGGTGATCCCTTGATGCCTCAGAATATGCCCTACCAACCGATACCGTCTTCTAGTCAAGCTGTGCCACAAATTTCTGTTCTCTCCAATTCTATTCAGTACCTCCTCATTAGCTACATGATCTACCCATCTGATCTTCAGCATTCTTCTGTAGCACCACATTTCGAAAGCTTCTATTCTCTTCTTGTCTAAACCATTTATCGTCCATGTTTCACTTTTATACATGGCTACACTCCATACAAATACTTTCAGAAACGACTTCCTGACACTTAAATCAATACTCGATGTTAACAAATTTCTCTTCTTCAGAAACGCTTTCCTTGCCATTGCCAGTCTACATTTTATATCCTCTCTACTTGGACCATCATCAGTAATTTTGCACCCCAAACAGCAAAACTCATTTACCACTAAGTGTCTCATTTCCTAATCTGATTCCCTCAGCATCACCCGATTTAATTCGACTACATTCCATTATCCTTGTTTTGCTTTTGTTGATGTTCATCTTATATCCTCCTTTCAACACACTATCCATTCCATTCAGCTGCTCTTCCAGGTCCTTTGCTGTCTCTGACAGAATTACAATGTCATCGGCGAACCTCCAAATTTTTATTTCTCCTCCATGGATTTTAATTCCTACTCCGAATTTTGCTTTTGTTTCCTTTACTGCTTGCTCAATATACAGATTGAATAACATCGGGGATATGCTACAACCCTGTCTAACTCCCTTTCCGACCACTGATTCCCTTTGATGTCCCTCGACTCTGCCATCAGGTTTTTGTACAAATTGTAAATAGCCTTTCACTCCCTGTATTTTACCCCTGTCACCTTAAGAATTTGAAAGAGGGTATTCCAGTCAATATTACCAAAAGCTTTCTCTAAGTCTACAAATGCTAGAAACATAGGTTTGCCTTTCCTTAATCTATTTTCTAAGATAAGTCTTTGAAGTATGAATTGTTAAAAACAAATTATTGAAAAATCAACTTCGGGCATATTCACCCTCTACGGAACTTTTGAGGTCAGGATGTTATGACAGCCATGGGTGGGAATTTTGAGGACGTTCCATACCAACGTTTCCAGGTTGGGTTCTATCGACTGGGAAAACGTGGCCAAAGCGTATTGATCGATAAGGAATTACGTCGAAACGTAATTGCATGTATTACCTAAAAATCACAGCATTTCTGTACCTACACGTTCTCTCGTAGTACCTCACGTACACGGTGTTTGTGATCGAGTAGAGCAGTGAGCTGCTAGCACAGGTGCGGCACGGGGCGCTGCACGTGCGCACGTGGCACAGCCGGTCCATCGCACTGCAGGACCCACCAGGCCGTTTGAAACAACTTGATGCTACGGCGTTATCTAAGCTGCAAGTATAGCAGAAGTAAAGACAACTCCCACCGCCCTGCGAAGAGTGGGATGAGATACTGTGTCTAATTTTCCCTCCTAAAAATAATATTTTTTTCTATTTTTTTTCTTTTTTTCCCTCTAGGTGGCCACTCAAGTGCTTCTAAGTTTCATTAGCCGGTCGGGAAAGTTTCCAGATGGTGATGTGCCGTAAGAGTACAGCTTGGAATGACGGTAAGAAGGCCGCCCATTAAACAAGAATAACGAGACAGCTGCCACTACTGTCAAACAATGGACTTCCGGGCAATCCGTCCGTAAATATTAGCTGTCTGCCTGTAATTACACTTTGGGAATTTCTTCGGCACCGCACATCCACACTGTTGCACCGTTTTACAACCTCAAACTGTCTCTGTTAGGGCGTGCAGTGAAGCAAAGAGCAAGGTAGAATTGACCTGCGAATTTTGGAAAGGATAGCGATGACACCACTAACATATCCTGGCTGCCGTAGTGCTTCTGAATGTTACATGAAGGCAGAGTTCGGACTATCACCACCCAGTAACATTTCAGAGATAGATAATGTCTCATCTATGACGCACTTCGTGTTTTCACTAAACGTACGTTTGTGAGCGACAGCTTAATTTGCAAGGTCAGATGCTCTTCGTGCTCTTAACGAAGTTCTAAGTGTTAGATTCAAATATTTTTACATCAGATCTTATGCCGCTATGACGTGAATCCTTATCACAACACTATTAGTATTTCACAACACTATTAGTATCGTTTTCAAAAAATATGAGTTCTAATGAAAGACCATGTAGTCAAATTTTTTCAGACTTTTTCTATTTCCAAATGGCAGTTGCCGTGCCATCTTAACCGTACTTGTCGTATTTATTGTCTTTTTTCCTCAGTACACATAGCTTACCGATTTGTATCGATATATTTTCGAAGACGATATATCTCGGTTGGAGTAAAATCTATTAATATTTATCAGGAGACTTATAGTCCTCTGGAAAGACTTTTCGAGTCGACTACAATGTGAGTAAAATGCAGAATAGCACTATACATCCAAAAATTAAAAAAATAAATAAAAAGAAGTCCATCTTCAGAAAAAGGGAACAGATACTCCTAATGGAACATCCTCTCCATGTGGTAAACATGGCCCAATTTCATCCTTTCTCTCCTTCAGTCTACTTAATTACGCAATTTTAGGCTCAACGGTCTGCCAGTTTCGATCTATGCAAACGATGTCGCGTCTGTTTCAACAACGTCCATTTTAATTTTCTATCATCTCACAGCATAAAACAGTTTGTTTCAGGAAAATAAAAGCCTCTGTTATGTCCTGAACCTCCTCGTGTTTCTATTTCTCCCTCTCGATCCTTCAGAAAACACAACGATAAGCTTTATGTACAGTCATTGCATTATTTTTGTAAGGCGGCGTGTGTAAGCCATCGAAACTGAGTGCGAGAATGAGGTGAAGTTTCGTGGATATGAGAAGGAAATAACTGAAAATTAACGTATGGTAAATCTTACACGGAAGTTTTCTATTGAAACGAGCCATTGAAGAAAACGTTCCGGAGTGAAATAGCCCAAATCAATAAACGGGCGATCAGGTTGCCAGCCAGAAAAACTCTGAGGTAAACTTCTTCCGTAATCGTAGTATATGGACTGATCCGGAAGAAGTTCGCAAAGGTCCTGAGGACTCCGACACACGAACTGAACGAGTTTTTCTAGATGTCTGTCAGGTGCTTGTTTCCCACGTAAGAAGGCCATTGGGCATCTCGGGCCTATTCTCCCTCAATTTGTTCAAATTTGGCACTCGAATTTATACAGGGAACGTAGGAGTTGACGACGAATGCGGTGCCAGATGGCGAATTTCCTGCGGCGTAATCTTTTCCACGCAACAGCTCTCGTTCGCGACGAGAAGACACACACTGTATCCTCCTTTAACTAACGATTATTTTTTCATATTCGCGGTGAGTGAAATGTGGCGGATCTCAAGTGATCCGAGCAGTGAAATATTTGAATAAATAATAATAACGTAAGTAATTCTAACAAAACGTTGTTGTGTTCACGTGTTTACGAATAATGGATCTGTAACTTGCAACACAGTACAGTTTTACATGATAACGCACTTCTGTCTTATATCCAATACATACAGCTTATCTTTTCTCTTCAGACACCACACTGCGGTAACAACTATTGTAATCTTGCTGCTGACGTTGTTTTCTGAAATGTTCTCTATCAACTACGCGTTGAGTCCAGAAAAACTTGTTTAAAGTTCGAAACTTAAAGTATAGGGGTCTTTATCAACAGCTTTTAAAGATTTCGAAGAAGACATAATTCCATCAAAGCTGCAATAGTTTTCTGTGTATTTTCGCTCCTAATTCCACAGCGCTTCTTGTCTAGCAGCACCTGTAGAAAGTCAAGCTGTTAGATACACATAAGTGGTACTAAGATTACGTGGTATGACCAAGTGAATAATGTTTCTTACCTCGACAGTATGTTCGCGATGAGCGTTCAAATTCGTTGCTGTTAGAGATCTGTAGCCTCCTAAGTTGCTTTATCGATATTATCAATCCGTTGCGGTGGTGTAGCTATTGACCGTTCTTCGTTATGTGGGATCACGTGCCAGTTTTTATACGATTTTTAAAAATTTCGTGTTGTATTGTTTTTGCCTATTAACCTAGCAGAACGAGGTCGAAGTTCTCGACCTACCTTTTGTTTCGCAGTTCTTTCTGTTAGTTTGCCGGCCGGAGTGGCCGAGCGGTTCTAGGCGCTACAGTCTGAAACCGCGCAATCGCTACGGTCGCAGGTTCGAATCCTGCCTCGGGCATGGATGTGTGTGATGTCCTTAGGTTAGTGAGGTTTAAGTAGTTCTAAGTTCTAGGGGATTGATGACCTCAGATGTTAAGATCTATAGCGCTCAGAGCCATTTGAACCATTTTTTCTGTTAGTTTAGAATATTGTCTGATTCTTTAGTCAAATGTGAGTATATATCTATTTCTTATAAAATGATAATTTGTTCTTCTTTTTCTGGCGTGTGAATAATTGTAATTTTATGGCTCTGAGCACTATGGGACTCAACTGCTGAGGTCATTAGTCCCCTAGAACTTAGAACTAGTTAAACCTAACTAACCTAAGGACATCACAAACATCCATGCCCGAGGCAGGATTCGAACCTGCGACCGTAGCGGTCTTGCGGTCCCAGACTGCAGCGCCTTTAACCGCACGGCCACTTCGGCCGGCTGTAATTTTATCACTAATACCTAGTAGATGTATTAACTTTTTTGAACTGCGTAATGAATCCGGAGGGGCTGTATCAATTTGTATCTTGGACTAAATTTTTGTCTTATTTGTATGATTCGAATGACTGTACATAGTTTCATACATGCGAGGTTGATCGATAACATGGACATTTTAAAACAACTAGATCTGGGTAAACAGCGAAAACATAGAGTAACGCATATCTATCTAACTCAATAACAAAGACTCTGTATGAACATGTAAGTCATAAAGCTGATGTTTATAAGCTAATAAAATTAGACAAACGACTTTATCTTGGAACCGATTGTATATTTTTGACAGTTTGATGCTGTATGGGTGCCACTTGACCGTGAGAACTACTCCAAAATGGCAGCGAAAATAAAGAGAGAGCAGGTGAAGTCAATGTCTTTCTTTTTTTTTTCAGGTGGTGTACCTACAACCGTCAGTTATCCTATGCACCTATAAGTGTCGATGATTCAGCAGACATTTAGTATTGCAAAACGAATATTACAAATGGCAAAATCGGTTAAGTTATTTTAATCACCAGCTAAATATGTTATAATTTAACCGCCCATTCTCATATTCTGTAAATCTCACTAAAATAAACTATTTTAAGGAAGGGTTCCTGAAAAGCATCGAACAAATGAGTGAAAATCATTTAAAGTTTTCCTTATTTCTTTATTTCGTTTATTATTTCGTTTATTTATTCTTCGAGTAGAGATGCAGCTGAAACAAAAAAAAAACTTTAGCGATGGGAACGGACAGACCACACTATGACTCACCTTTACATATGTTTACACAGTTTCCATATGTTACGATCGGTAAATGATACCTTACGGCCCGCCCAGTCCAAAGATGTGTCGACTTACGTTGAGAAACCTGCGTATGGACGACGCTGTTCTTCTACGGAAGAGCTTCCCACCGCCGTCCCCCATGCCGTTTTGAAGGTGAATCGTTTTAATGCAATTCATGAAATGGCAAAGCTTTAAGAAGATGGAAAAAAACAGTATTAGGATCTGACGTAGCGTCTAGGCAGCGGGTGCTATAACTCGGTCGTTGAGAAGTATGGGCATTGTATTGAAGAGCCGTAAAGATATACCGTAAAATAGATGAACATTTAGATAACTATAAAAATGGGCGGCGCTAACTTCGCTCCAATATAAGGATTTAGTTCCAAGCCATCTTAAAGTTTTTATGAGGGCATCGCACTTTTCGTGGTACACAGACTGACTGTCCCTCGACGCCGACGCTTTCAGCTCTGCAACCAGGTCAAGCTGTCTTGTAGCACTTAGTTCTCGTCTAGTCCTATCGTTTCATACGTAACTTCCTTGCAGCATCACAATCACTGAAGTCCATTTATATTTCCTAAGACTGTTATTTACGCTTTCCTTTCAACGAAGAAAGAGGAAAAGGGGGGGAGGGGTAAACAAAGCATCACCATATAACAGAATACAAATTCTGCGCAGTAATAACGTTGGATTCCATATCCGATTAGAATGGAAAAGGATGAAATAATTATTTCATTTAAATGAAGCGTACATGTGGCCATGCGACGGCCGTCAGTACAACTTATCATGTTTCGCCGTTTTGTCACTTACGAACAGGGCAATGTTCAGTATACTTCCCCAGACCTGAGGTTCCTACTAATCCCGTCAGCTGTACTGCATTCATACCTTCCTACTTTTTTTATCTTAGAGATAATTACACTAGAGGAGTTATACAACTACAGTTTACAACGAAGTCGGCCGGAGTGGCCGTGCGGTTCTAGGCGCTACAGTTTGGAACCGCCTGACCGCTACGGTCGCAGGTTCGAATCCTGCCTCGGGCATGGATGTATGTGATGTCCTTAGATTAGTAAGGTTTAATTAGTTCTAAGTTCTAGGCGACTGATGACCTCAGAAGTTAAGTCGCATAGTGCTCAGAGCCATTTGAACCATTTGAACAACGAGTTTTATTACTTTTATTTATATTCCAAATGGCGCAAATTTAAAATACGTGATAGAGGTTTCTCATTAAACAAGCTGCCATGTATTAAAATCTTTTCCTCTTTTAATTTAAAATATAATTTCTGTAGAGCAGTTCTGATATTTCAGTTCAGAAGCTGTTTTATTTTTTAAGTGTCTTCGAATCGCACAGTTTTCAAATGAACAACAGCAGTTACTAATTATGTAATGAAGACATCTTAAAATTTGGGTCAAGTATTGTGAATCGTTACTGTTGTCATCCTACATAAAAGTATCCATAGTCTAATTAAGTACAGCACGATACGTAAATGTCATCAGATGGTACACTGAGCTCGAGTACACGCAGAAACGACGACCATTCTCTATGGATGAAGAACACCTGTAGTTGTAAAGACTCATGGACGAGTCACTCCATATGATGAGATGCACTAAGAATAGTGTATACTGAAACAGTTAAATACCCAGTAGTAAATAAGATATTTGGTGTCTTAGTTCAGATAATCCTATTTCACAGGAGAAACTTTGGGTATTGATACTACTGACGGAAATAACTGTTGCTCAATAGTGGCCAGTTAGCGTATGCTTGGGGTCCATGACAAGCAAGTTGTGTTCAGTGACAAGCGTTTCCAGCTGCTGGCAACTAATATGGGTCCAGTTTCTCGCTGGCATTCACAGTTACGTGGACAATGGACGCGTGGACAGTTGCACGTCATTTGCTATGTTGTAGCAGTGCCCGAGCACTGGAAGCAGTCCAATGACAAGCACACATTGCGTAACGTCTTGTTAGACGACTGGTATTTCCCGTACGGGATGAAATGAGAAACGAAGCAGTATGCTTGTATAATCCTCTGCAACTGACATCAATTTTATTGTAAACCCGATAACATTTATTTGAAAATTGTATGATGTGGACGTTACTTTGGTAACATTACCCTGTTTATTTTTGTTTTAATTTTTTAGGCTACACGGAGACGTTATCTCACGATATTTTTAATACTGTGCCGATTACAGCAGATGCTGAAAGCTCTTGCCGGTGACCACTGATGGAACGATAGTACAAGGAAAACGCCACGTTCACTTAAGTAAATCTTTTGGTAACACATTATACTCCGCATATCCATCAGCTTCAGATCATTTCGGAACTGCGGCTTGCATATTTTTATTTCCTTGTTGAATCGTACGTAGTAATTCCAACGTAATGTAATAAAAACCAGTGATAAGTAAAAGGTCGCAAAGAAGGATATATTCACAAACAGTATTGGAACATCTGACATATTATAACTAATAGTTTTATCTCTATAAATATTTTGGTTTGTTAACGAAATGACTATTAGGCATCACATTTATTACCGTCTTTTCATTTTCCTATGCATAATATAATGTTTGTGTGAGACACAAAAACTAATGAGTATATCCTAGTGAAAACATTATTGCTGAGCTGAAAGAAAAATGTAAAAAACATTGTTCTAGAAGTAACGATGATTTAACAAAGCAAAAGAAAATAAATAAATTAAATCGCTAAACGGCAAAATCAAATACCCACTGTGAAGCACAGATTTCATGAATCATGATTACCGGAGTGGCCGCACAAACAATTATCATTTAGAAATGTTTCACAACCATCTAAATCACAATTACCAACAATTCGTAGGTAAGTACGTCTTATGACTGTCGTAGCGTATTACGACTATATAACAGAGCCAAATAATACATTAGCATTCTGGACATTATGTTCGTGAACTTCACATGAATAATATCTCCAGCACCAGTTCCGTATTACAGTACAAGTATTCATTCACCTGCTCTTACGCAATCCAGAGATGCGTGTCGTTCTCGTAGGTGTATTGCTCAGCATACGACTGTCAACGACAATGCTGTCCATTGCTAATCCACCCGACAGAAAAGTTAGCGAAAAAAGAAATGTAAATATAACTAACTCCACACTGTCATGTCGTGACTGGCTCCATAGATAAATTATACATAACTTTGAGGATTCTTTTTGGAATAAGTTATATCGTAAAGTTTGGCGCACATCAATGATTAAATATGACAATTCAATCGTCAGAAAACCGGTTAGACAATATGAGACACGTTTTTCACCGTTCCGGACCTCAGGATTTCGATTGTCAGTGTAGTCTTTTACGCTTTTGAACTGCATCTGTTTTTCTGTGTCCTATATTGGCATTTAAAAGACAGCGTAGAGGGAACAGTTGTACCCAATGTGTTCGTGACCGTTGTACAGCAATGCCAGAAACGAAAATGATCTTTTATCACAGTGAAATACTATCTATGCGTCTTTCACGTGAATTATGAAAGAATTGTAGAAAATTAAATATAGCACTTACAGACGAAGACGAAGCAATTAAAAATAAAGGAAACGCCAAAAATAGACAGCATGAACAAAAAAACTCCCACTAGACATCTTACGCTAGACGAAAGAACGTAAAAGAGTATAATCGAACGTGCCATTTCGATTGCGTTGGCACAAAGACTTAATGACACCTACTGGGTCAACTATTTTTGCATGCCCGAATACATACCGAGATAAAGTGAATCTGACAGAATCCGATTCTTGAAAGTCGTACATTGCAGAAATGACTGGCCACGATTTCGACGAATGCAATGAACTTGCACTTCGAAGAGCACATAAATAATTCACGTTATATCTTATGATCGTCATACGACCCTAATTACTGACATTCAGATTGGGTGAGAGTCTGTAACGCACGCATATGCTGACTGATTTTGAGAATCTTTCAGTTTATCTCACGCAAGGCACCTCATTGCTGTTATTATTGTATTAATCACGTACTGTAATGAAAACAGGCTGCACACTTAGGCCTTACTTCTACTCTCTTCTTCTTCATACAGATAACAATTTTCCATAATAATGTTAATTTTCGGAGAGGTATATTAATGTATGATACATTCATGTCTTACAGGATACCATAAATATAACATGGGTATAGGCGCCACAGATTTATAATGCAGTAAAGAACGAAGACAGTTTAGGAACTCCTTGAAATCAAGTTAAAAACTATACGGACAGTTACGGGGACATTGCTCTATGTAACATGTGAGTAGATATAACGAGTGACTAAGAAATTTTTGTAGACACTTCAATAGATGTATTCTAGCTGTTGGACCGTGCACCTATTTACAATGCACTAATTGAAAAGATAAACGACGAAAGGTTTGTGCTACGTGTAGCGACTAATTTTTTCTATTAGTATACACACATCAAAATAAGTTTTGCATCACCTCGGTTCCGAGAGTGTCGGAACCTGTACAAAACTTAGGAATAGAGATCAACATAAACATCATTTCCGCCATTTTTATTGCTCACGAAAACCACACATTGCATGTTGTACCACCATACAGCGAGACCTTTAGAAGTGTTGGTCCAGATTGCTGTACACACCGGTCCCTCTAATACCCTGTAGTACGTCCTTATCCTGAAGGAAGTCATTCACAAGATGAGCACGACGGGGGCGCGACCTGTCGTTCATGAAGACGGATGTCTCGCCAATATGCTGCCTATATGGTTGCACTATCGGTAGGAGGATAGCATTCACGTATTGTACAGCCGTTACAGCGCCTTCCATGACCACCAGAGGCGTACGTCGGCCCCACATTATGCCACCCCAAAAACTCAGGAAACCTCCTCCTTGCTGCACTCGCTGGACAGTCTGTCTAAGGCGTTCAGCCTGACCGGGTTGGCTCCAAACTCGTCCTCGACGGTTGTCTGGTTGAAGGCATACGCGACACTCATCGATGAAGAGAACATGATGCCAATCCTGAGCGGTCCATTCGGCATGTTGTTGGGCCCATCTGTACCGCGCTGCATGGTGTCGTGGTTACAAAGATGGACCTCGCCTTGGACGTCGGGGGTGAAACTGCGCATCATGCAACCTATTACGCACAGTTTGAGTTTTAACACGAAGTCCTGTGGCTGCACGAAAAGCATTATTCAACATGGTGGCGTTGCTATCAGGGTTCCTCCGTGCCATAATCCGTAGGTAGCGGTCATCCGCTGCAGTAGTAGCAGTTGGGCGGCCTGAACGAGGTATGTCAACGACAGTACCTGTCTCTCTGTATCTCCTCCATGTCCGAACGACATCTCTTCGGTTCACTCCGAGACTCCTCGACACTTACCTTGTTGAAAGCCCTTCCTGGCACAAAGTAACAATGCGGACGCGATCGAACCGCGGTATTGACCGTCTAGGCATGGTTGAACTAAAGACAACACGAGCCGTGTACCTCCTTCCTGGTGGAATGACTGGAACTGATCGGCTGTCGGACCCCCTCCATCTAATAGGCGCTTCTCATGCATGGTTGTTTACATCTTTTGGCGGGTTTAGTGACATCTCTGAACAGTCAAAGGCAGTCTGTGATACAATATCCACAGACAACGTCTATCTTCAGGAGTTCTTGAAACCTGGGTGATGCAAAACTTTTTTTGATGTGTGAGTGTTTTAAGACAAGAATCCCCTCTTACTGTGTTTTACAAGAAAACATACAGCGTCGAACTACATAATTATAGCCACCGCTAAAAGCGACGTATACAATCCATAGTTTATAACTTACGACAACTAATGCACGCTGGCGACGTACATATATGAGGAAAATACATCCATAGTAACGATGGATCATCGAGAAAGTTGTTTCTGTTTGGGTCTGTGGCGTCCAATATCGAAGTCATGGAGGAAAAAAGGCACAAATTTTGCACAGTAGTACCGAGACTGGCTGTATTCTACTTCGTGAAAGGATGAACAGTTTCTTATGTAACAAAGAACGTCGGATAATCTGCTACTAGTTCTGGAACAACGTAAGGCCATGGCGACAACGATACACTCCGGCGAGAGCCTTTATGCTATTGTAAGAAAATGAAACGTCCACAGCCGTCCTTACGATCTTATTTATTGTGTAGCTACCAGTTTCGGCGCTTCAGTGGGCTGTATTCAGGCCTTAGTTGACGCCGAAGGGGTTATCACGATGCATATATACGTTGCAGCAGTGGCCAACATAACTGATTTACGCACACTAATTGTAACTGTGATGTCAGCACAACAACCATCAACTGCAGTTGATGCAACGTATATATGCATCGTGATTATCCCCTCAGCATCAACTAAAGCTTGAATATGGCGCACTGAAGCGCCGAAACGGGTAGCTACTCAATAAATAAGATCGTAAGGACGGCTATAGGCGTTTCATTTTCTCACAGTAGTGAAAGGCGGTGGTCCTAAAGACCTCCAGTCAAAAGGATGGACGTACAAAAGCCTTTATGCTACTCCGCACAGACCCGATCCACGCTGAAGACACTCATGACTACTTCTATTACGAAACCATTTTTGGTGAGACTGTCTCCCTGTGGAGCACTGGGGTGTGAATTCTTTCCACTGAACGTGTCCACACGTAGCTGTAAGAGCACGAGTAAGACACCAATGCACTTTTCCAGCGTCCGAAATCCGTGCATCCCAAATCAATGGAACACTAATGGGACTGCTTCGGAAGTCATATTCTCTATGTTCTATTTTGCGCCATCCATCCTATAGCATTAACGGGAAACGATGCGGATAGCATGGCTCCCGGATACTCGTGTTGACTTAGCAGGTTAACAGGTGACTGGGTTAATTCCAACTCGTCCAGTCGCTGAATGCGAAGCAAACGACGGCTACTCCGGTCATAACAATGCAGCTTGAAGGAATGACTAAACAATTTTCATGATGCTGCCTCTAACAAAATTGTATCACTAGTGACTTCAGTAACAGAGGCTTAAAATTTTCCCTATCACCTCTGAGGCAAGGCTTGGAGAACAGTCGGAATGTACATTAGTCACCGCGCGTCAGCTTTTGTCGGTGAGTTACTTATCTTAGATGAATGGCGACGTGCTGAATCTCACTTTACGGGTAACTGGGTTAAATGTGCATGAATATTCAAGAAAAAGACTGGAACGTTAACCGCGCCGCCGCTCTCGTAGTGGAGGACTGTGCCCGGAAGAAGTGGAGCGCCATCCAAATGGCGTGTGTGCGGAGTGACACACAATGCCGCGACAGACAGCCCGGATGGGGGAATCGCGTGTTCGGCCTGGGTGCCGCACGGAACGCGCGCCCGGAATAGTGGACGCCGTGGCCCGCGCGCGGCGCGACTCCTCCACCTCAGCCGTACGTCACTGTCGCCCCCATCGCGCAGACAAATGAGCGCGGGCCCGACTCTGCTAGGGCGAGACTTGGTCCGTCGTTGGCCAGGCTAAATGCCTCGCATTTCTCCGCACGTTACATTTGCTAATGGACATCAGTCTCTCCTCGAGTGCTGATAGCACTTTATTCGTAGAACAACGAACTGCCGTCGCCATTGTTTCATCAGAGTAACAGAGACCCTCCTCGTTTATTCAGTTATATCATCACAATCTAGTGACTCCGTGCCGCCTCCTAATCACGCCCATCACACTTGAGTGCTGCCCCAGATATGTAATCGTCCACGAAACCGACATTAGACACATTTAAGACATTTTTATGCAAACGTGTATTCAACTATATTAATACTGCATTCAATGATAAGCACAGCATACAGACATAATGCATATAAAATTTAATGGGCATAATGCATTCGTGACAAGTCTTAGACACTATTTCTATAACAATTTGGATATTTTGATGAGGCACAATCCGTATTTACTGTATAGCTTCTAAGCAAGTTGCTCTCCTTAAACACTTTATATCCAATAAATTATATTTAAACTACACATGATATACAAGATTAATCATACCTAACCTTCTTTTTGATCCATTCTGCCAAATAAATTTCTTGGAGTTCACCTTTATTTATTAACAACATGCGTTTGACATGTTTCAATTTATATATACAGGGTGTTAACAGAAGGTATTCCACGTCATTAGAGGGCCAAAACAAGGAAATAACGTCCAATAAACATGGGCTATAAAATGCAAAATTGTTCATCTTCGAGCCGGCCGGTGTGGCCGAGTGGTTCTAGGCGCTTCAGTCTGGAACCGCGCGACCGCTACGGTCGCAGGTTCAAATCCTGCCTTGGGCATGGATGTGTGTGGTGTCCTTAGGTTAGTTAGGTATAAGTAGTTCTAAGTTCTAGGGGACTGATGACCTCAGATGGTAAGTCCCATACTGCTCAGAGGCATTTGAACCATTTTTCGCTGGCCATCGAATCTTCGATACTGTGAAATATCTCTTCTACTGCTGCTATTACGAACGATCTACGCAATGGAGTAAACAAATGATAACACATTACTCTGTTACTGTGAAACAGCTGAACTTCTAACGTAATCTCCTTGCTATCACGTGCGACCGGCACTTCTGAGTCTCCGATAAGGGTGTCCATTCATAGTGGATTATGTTCCTGTCCTACGTCTGAAGGAATTACATAGTCTCTGAAAAACTTCAGGCGAATCACACAGATGCGCTGGCAGGCATTCACAGTGCGATCCTGTACTGTTCGTACATCATTAAGAGAGCCTGTACACACCACAGATTTCAAGTGTCTCCACAACCAAAACTGGCCAAAGTACTGAACCTCCCCGACCACTCCACAGTCCATTAAATGCCCGTGTGAGATGTTCTCGCACATTTCAGAGAATGTGCCTGAAATATATCTCAGCCGTTGGTAGAACAGCATCGTGGCAGGCTCATCTTGTGGTAGAAGGGCTAGGATACGCAGTGCATGATATGGGTAATGCTAGCAACCGTTTATGCAGGATGGCCCAGACTAGAGAATGTCTAACTCACACTGACGGCGAAATTGTGCCTCCACTATGGAGGTTCTCTACATGAGCTTCTTCAACATTTTGTTTAACATTTAACTTAATGTACCCATCTCTGACACCTCAATTCTGGGTGCAAACTGTAAACTACACAAAAAAAGAGAAAAACACTGAACAGCTGAGTATGTCTATAGTGGCCACAAGGTATATTACCTTTATTTCACCTCAAATTTTACCAAGATTTCTGGTAATTATCGTAGCCCCACACGTATATTCAATTCATCTACGTGCAGTATGCCAGTATATACATCCTTTCCTCCTCTCAACTGATGAATGGAAAGTATGAATGAGAGTGTACAAGGTATTTCAGTGTCTAGATATGTTCCTGTTCGCCTCGGACGCAGCTCTCGTACACTTTGGCACCACACGATAGAGTTCTCTCTGGGTACTTCCGGAAGAACGGAACGCGTGACTTCCAAAGAGGGTCCGCTCGGCAGTGACGCGGGACGGGCGATACCGACTAAGTGTGAGTGTGCATGTTCATAGTTAATTCGTTATCTTATTTTTGTAGATTTCAGCTCCAGTCAAAATTAACGTCTTGCTCCATCACTCATTGCTCGTTGAGCGGTATTCGGAATTTTTCTGGTTAATTTCGGAACGTTATAACCAGTTGCACTTGGACACGCATGCAAGCGATTGTTTTGTTGTACTCCTGTTCAAACATGTGGACTCGTCATGTGTCTTCTCAGTTCAGTCTGATTTAGTTCGTTGTTGATCTAACGAGTACAGAATAACTGCACAGATTTCTGAAGCATCGCTAATTTAGATTTCGCTTCGTAATCTAGCTTCCACGTGTCTTTGTCATCAAAGCACTTGTTAAGTACGGATCTTAGAGCCTTAAGTTCGCAGATCGTGTCTCACAGTAACATATCCTGCCCAATTTGCTTAGCTATTCTTAATTTTAGCACTAATTTTATCCAGAATTTCTGTTTGTGATGACCACGTGCTCGCGATTGTGGAAGTAGTTACTGTCACAGTTACTTATCCTCGGGATAAAAGTTCCAAATTAGTTTCAGAGCCTCTTCTATTGTGCAACTATTAATAGTTTATTCTTATCAGTGAATTCTTGTTCACTTGCTTCATGCACTCAAGCCAAGGGAACGACCGTTTGCCAACCACGTACATATTGGTGAAGTTTTTCTTTATTATTATATTTGTTCTGAATTTCTGTTGTATGTGAATATGTGCGTGAATGTCGCCATTGAAAGATTCCCCTGACGCTTCCATGATTAACAGTTAAAGATAAATCGTGGTGGAGTCTCCAAGACGCAGTTGTAAATGTAATTTTGTAACTCAGCCGAGAGTGTTATTAAGAACCGCAACAATCACCAATTTATTAGTTGTTTACCTTATTAGTCTGTTCAGCTGTTCTTGAATAAACGTGATATTTTTAGCACAGCACATGCTTACACGTTGCCTTGCAAACTTCCACTTTACGTCTTATTGCTATCCGTTGTGCAACAGATAAACATGGCCAAGTTATTTATTTAATATTTATTCAACTACTATAAGTGTGCCAGATCTTTCACCGAGAGATACCCTTTAACTAGTTCCAGGATCTTCTTCCGCTCCTTGCAATACTCGCGCCTCCCCAGCAGCGGTACAGATGGTGCGAGGCCTGCCACGACCCGCCGCTGTCGGAGCTACGGAGCTACAGTCTGCTAGCCGCTGCTAAAGACGGCTGAATAACTGTGCATATGGTACTTCGCGTTCTCGATACTTTCCAGCATACGGGACAAAGGCTCCACGGCTGCTTACATTTGCCAAACCATAACAGAAGACGATGTCTGCCATTTCCAATGTGGCAAGTACAAAGAGATAACTACAATGTAAAAGCATTTCAAAAACGTATCAAAATACAAACTATGCGCTGCATTTTTCCGGAACTGTGCATACGGCTTACAGTAACAATACAAACATATGTTTACTACATGCTGTATTCACTGACAATAACAGGGGAAAGTGTTCTCATTTGTTTGTTCGATTCTGTAGCTCGTTCCTAATAGCAAAGAGCTTGCAGCAGACGAGACGTGTTTCACGGTAGAGAAGTTGAATAAATGTTCATAGCTCTTAATATATGCATGTTAGAGCCCATGTTTACTGATCATTTGCTTTGGTTCATGCCGTGATCTGTCAAAATATGAAACACTTTTCTGAGACCCTGTATCCTCTGCAAGCATTGGCACAGTGCATGATGGGGGGAGGGGGGGGGGGGAGTGTATGTCGTATCAATATAAGTGATTTTTATATTTCATTCGAGAGCTGAGCGAGCGAAATATGGCTGTCCATATGCATCAATCTCTAGCTTACTCTCCCTACGCGAGGTATGCAATGGTGGCAGAATGATCGTCGCATTCTTCTACGAATACAGGTTCCCTGCATTAGTCCAACAGTTTTTCGCGTGAAATACGTCGTCCTTCCTCCAATGATTCACATTTAAATTCCCTCAGCTCTTCTTAGCGACTTCACTTACAAGCTTCATTGCAATCTTCCTTTTCTAACGCAGGCGTACTTACGTCGACGTCAATATTTCCGTTGGAAACGTCTTTTTTACCTACATCCGCGTAAAGTGAGCTCGCACACTGTATCTTCTATGTGTAAGCTACTTGATTTGCTCGCTGTATGCCATAGTCGATTGACTGGTAAGTCATACGGACATCTGAAAATGGAGTCATACTGTCAACATAGACTAACATGCACAAAGAAAGCACGCTCAAAATGGCTCTGAGCACTATGGGACTCAACTGCTGAGGTCATTAGTCCCCTAGAACTTAGAACTAGTTAAACCTAACTAACCTAAGGACATCACAAACATCCATGCCCGAGGCAGGATTCGAACCTGCGACCGTAGCGGTCTTGCGGTTCCAGACTGCAGCGCCTTTAACCGCTCGGCCACTTCGGCCGGCGAAAGCACGCTCATCGACCACACACGAAAGGAATCACGGACCTGGACTGTCCGCTTCGCCAGAGAGTCTTCCAGTAAAATGCTGCACTTCTTATATGATTGAGTACTAGACTTGCTATAAACTGCAGATACTAAATGATTAATAATTACAAATGGTAGAAATCGAGCCGATGACCCGTACGGAGCCAGCAGCGACTGTAACCGGTACATCACGATGGGCGAAGCACAGCGCGCCGCAACATAACTCGGAAATCGATAACATATTGTACACACAAACAGCGAACGAAAAAAAAGCAGCTGATCGGAACATGTGAAACATACGAGGTCTGTTCAAAAAATTCCAGAACATTCGTAATTTAGCGGCAATGGTGTGTTGAGGCAAAATGCGGTTGCCGTCCCTGCACATGCCTGTATTTAATTTGTAACTGCCGGAAGTTTCATTGTTCTATGTTTGTTAGTTATTATTCAATGCTGTATTGGGTAGAATGTTGTTTCGCGATGGCAGAGTTACAGGACAGCGTCCCTGCATTAAATTTTGTGTGAAACTCAAGAAAACCTTTAAAGTGACACACCAAATGATGCAGGAAGCCTACGGTGATGAGTGTTTACGCCGTACTTGGTGTTACGAATGGTTCACACGGTTTCAAAATGGCAGCACGGGAGTTAATGATGACTCTTGTTCAGGACCCCCTTCGCGTCTACCGGCGACGCACATGTCAGGAACGTCAACTAAACTATGCTTGCCAATCGAAGGCTGACTGTCCGAGGGACTGCAGAAGAATGTAACTTTTCAGTTGGATCATCTCGTGAAATCCTAACACGGCATATTGGAACGCATCGCGTTGCCGCCAAGTTCATTCCACGACTCATGAGTGAAGTTAAAAGACCTTCGCCTCGCAAACTGTGAAAAGCTTTTCGATCGCGCAAATGAGGACGAGAGGTTCCTTAAGAGAATAATAATTGGTGATGAGACGTGGGTCTACGGTTATGATGTTGATACCGAGCTTCATTCTTCACAATGGGTCAGGAGAGGTTCTCCAAGACCAAGAAAAGCTCATCAGGTCAGGTCAAATGTCAAAGTCACGCAGATAGTTCTCTCTGACTTCAAAGGATTAGTTCATCATGAAATCGTGCCACAAAGAAATTGCTACGCGATGGTACTATCGGGATGTGTTGCGACGCCTGCGAAAAAATGTGAGAAGAAAACGGCCTGAAATGTCGCGAGACAATTCATGGCTCTTGCATCACGATAACGCAACCGCACATTCATCCTTGTTGGTTCGTGACTATTGCACAAAAAACGAAATCACTGTGCTGCCTCATTCCCTGTACACTCGAGGTCTGGCCCCTGCGGACTTTTTCTTATTTTCAAAGTTGAAAACCCCGTTGAAAGGCCGAAGATTTGCAACGATAGACGACATAAAAGAAAATTCGCAGATGGCGCATCGCGCGATCGGACAAGAGGCGTACCAAGACTGCTTCCGCTAGTAGAAACGGCGTTGGAAGCGGTGTATCAATTGTGAAGAAGAGTATTTCGAAGGAGACCATGCACAGTAAGCAAGAGGCAAGCGCAGAAAAATTTTGTAGACGAAGTTCCGGGGTATTTTGAACGGACTTCGTTTACTGTTAACATGTCTCGCGATCATTTTATCATCTGTACGACTCTTTGTCAATATTTCACAAGGCTATCGGAAAAGACGGTATTTATGTTATTATATACGAGTATCATTCCAAAAAACAACTCCAAGCACCGCTAGATTATCCGTAAGTCTAAGAGGATTGAATAGATATCAAGTATAATAAGATTCACTGACAAGCTGACACTGTAACAGATATTATTATACCATTATTCTCCTAGTTTCCCAGAACTCAGTTTGAAAATTTTATCATGAAAGCCTGTATTTGTTAAATGCTTTCTCTTGTCGCAATTATAAATTTGTACATCCGCCTCCGTTAAGATTCAACAATCACATCATATGAATTAAAATGTTACAGCAAGACAGTATCATTTCACGACAACGACTTGCGCTGAAATTAATTCCTGTGTACTCTAACCCCGGCTGCATATCTATCCTACAGGATAGATTTACAGAATAAATTTTTTTATTTAATGTAAATACCATGCCTAGCGTCTGTGTCCCACCTTCATACTGATTACAGACGTCATCTAAGGTTTGCTAGAAAGGTATAAACCATAAAGTCGGAGACACACCCAGCTGTTACTCTTAAGCGTGTGCATCTCCGTTGCTGAGATACGTGTTACTCATTCACGCTTCCAGTAGCGATAGGCAGATTTCTTGATCCCATTTTTTAAACCTCTTACGGGATCAGCATTAGATGCAGCTGACGTCTAACGTGCTTCTTCACTAAGGAGTCAATCCTTTCAGTATCAGATATTCCATGATCGATTATTCATGACTAACAGAGTTCTCTTGTAGTTTTCTTTTTGTACATGTTGGCTTCCAAGTTTTCTAAAATGTAGTGTTTCTGGCATATTCCAGTTTGGGTGCTATGATTCATATAAAGCGCTTCTCAACATGAACTTATTAGGGTACTCAGGTTTACCAAAGTAAATTGCTTTTCTTATTATCAATTACACTCCTGGAAATTGAAATAAGAACACCGTGAATTCATTGTCCCAGGAAGGGGAAACTTTATTGACACATTCCTGGGGTCAGATACATCACATGATCACACTGACAGAACCACAGGCACATAGACACAGGCAACAGAGCATGCACAATGTCGGCACTAGTACAGTGTATATCCACCTTTCGCAGCAATGCAGGCTGCTATTCTCCCATGGACACGATCATAGAGATGCTGGATGTAGTCCTGTGGAACGGCTTGCCATGCCATTTCCACCTGGCGCCTCAGTTGGACCAGCGTTCCTGCTGGACGTGCAGACCGCGTGAGACGACGCTTCATCCAGTCCCAAACATGCTCAATGGGGGACAGATCTGGAGATCTTGCTGGCCAGGGTAGTTGACTTACACCTTCTAGAGCACGTTGGGTGGCACGGGATACATGCGGACGTGCATTGTCCTGTTGGAACAGCAAGTTCCCTTGCCGGTCTAGGAATGGTAGAACGATGGGTTCGATGACGGTTTGGATGTACCGTGCACTATTCAGTGTCCCCTCGACGATCACCAGTGGTGTACGGCCAGTGTAGGAGATCGCTCCCCACACCATGATGCCGGGTGTTGGCCCTGTGTGCCTCGATCGTATGCAGTCCTGATTGTGGCGCTCACCTGCACGGCGCCAAACACGCATACGACCATCATTGGCACCAAGGCAGAAGCGACTCTCATCGCTGAAGACGACACGTCTCCATTCGTCCCTCCATTCACGCCTGTCGCGACACCACTGGAGGCGGGCTGCACGATGTTGGGGCGTGAGCGGAAGACGGCCTAACGGTGTGCGGGACCGTAGCCCAGCTTCATAGAGACGGTTGCGAATGGTCCTCGCCGATACCCCCGGAGCAACAGTGTCCCTAATTTGCTGGGAAGTGGCGGTGCGGTCCCCTACGGCACTGCGTAGGATCCTACGGTCTTGGCGTGCATCCGTGCGTCGCTGCGGTCCGGTCCCAGGTCGACGGGCACGTGCACCTTCTGCCGACCACTGGCGACAACATCGATGTACTGTGGAGACCTCACGCCCCACGTGTTGAGCAATTCGGCGGTACGTCCACCCGACCTCCCGCATGCCCACTATACGCCCTCGCTCAAAGTCCGTCAACTGCACATACGGTTCACGTCCACGCTGTCGCGGCATGCTACCAGTGTTAAAGACTGCGATGGAGCTCCGTATGCCACGGCAAACTGGCTGACACTGACGGCGGCGGTGCACAAATGCTGCGCAGCTAGCGCCATTCGACGGCCAACACCGCGGTTCCTGGTGTGTCCGCTGTGCCGTGCGTGTGATCATTGCTTGTACAGCCCTCTCGCAGTGTCCGGAGCAAGTATGGTGGGTCTGACACACCGGTGTCAATGTGTTCTTTTTTCCATTTCCAGGAGTGTACATTCTGTTGATTTATGACATCAGGTTATATTGGAGATCCTTATTTATCCAAATAACATTTTCAAGTAAATTACGAGAAATGTAGTAAGGATTTTGTTACTCCTGGTGTTACCAAACGAAATGGTTCAATTGTTAACTCATACGAGACGCATTCGGAAGAAGCGCACTTCAAATTCTAGTTTTTTCTCTATTACTTCTAGCGTAATCCTGGTGAATGTTGTTCGAGTACTACATTAGAAAGCCCATGTCCTTAGTGAGAACTCGTAATTCAACGGCCTTACGAACTGTGGAAATAGAAGTAACAAGTCGGGTTACAGATCTGAATTGCTGGTGGAAGAGGATCGATAAAAAATATACATCTTCGCTCATTTTTCAAAGTAGTAGTAAAAATAGAAAGATTGAGATAATTTGCCAATTCAAGGGAAATGATTATCGAAATTGTTAGTTGGCTACAGTAATTAAACTACTTAGAACCATTTAGAATCAGTCACCGTTTCGCCAATTTCAATCGTCGTCAAAGAGGCCTTGAAATTCATTCTTCTGATGAAAAGAAGATATATGCTGCTTTCCCAGCGTGAAAGAAGTAGCAACGGCACAGGAATTACCCTTTCGATAACAGTGCGTAGCACTTAAAATTGTTTAAGAGCTAAAGTGATCATTGTTTAAGTATTCCTCACCCTTCATCTGCCGCTTCCTCTCCCATTCGTCCCCACATAGCACTGCTGTCTCATGAACATCCGTGTTGTTGTTGTGGTCTTCAGTCCTGAGACTGGTTTGATGCAGTTCTACATGCTACTCCATCCTGTGCAAGCTTCTTCATCTCCCAGTACCTACTGCAAGCTAAATCCTTCCGAATCTGCTTAATGTATTCGTCTCTTGGTCTCCCTCTACGAATTTTTACCCTCCACGCTGCCCTCCAATACCAAATTGGTGATCGCTTGATGCCTCAGAATATGCCCTACCAACCGGTCCCTTCTTCTAGTCAAGTTGTGCCACAAGCTCCTTTTCTCCTCAATTCTATTCAATACCTCCTCATTAGTTATGTGATCTACCCATCTAATCTTCAGCATTCTTCTGTAGCACCACATTTCGAAAGCTTCTATTCTCTTCTAGTCCAAACTAGTCATTGTCCATGTTTCACTTCCATACATGGCTACACTCCATACAAATACTTTCAGAAACGACTTCCTGACGCTTAAATCCATACTCGGTGTTAACAAATTTCTCTTCTTCAGAAATGCTTTCCTTGCCATTGCCAGTCTCCATTTTGTATCCTCTCTACTTCGACCATCATTTATTTTGCTCCCCAAATAGCAAAACTCACTTAAGTGTCTCATTTCCTAATCTAATTCCCTCAGCATCGCCCGACTTAATTCGACTACATTCCATTATCCTCGTTTTGCTTTTGTTGATGTTCATCTTATACCCTCCTTTCAAGA
This sequence comes from Schistocerca cancellata, assembly GCF_023864275.1. Classification (NCBI taxonomy): domain Eukaryota; kingdom Metazoa; phylum Arthropoda; class Insecta; order Orthoptera; family Acrididae; genus Schistocerca; species Schistocerca cancellata. Next base: position 406,173,884 of record NC_064627.1, on the reverse strand, counting down.
CACTATCCATTCCGTCTAATTGCTCTTCTAAGTCCTTTACTGTCTCTGACAGAATTACAATGTCATCGGCGAACCTCAAAGTTTTTATTTCTTCTCCATAGATTTTAATACCTACTCCGAATTTTTCTTTTGTTTCCTTGACTGCTTGCTCAATATACAGATTGAATAGCATCGGGGATAGGCTACAACCCCGTCTCACTCCCTTCCCAAGCACTGTTTCCCTTTCCTGTCCCTCGACTCTTATAACTGCCATTTGGTTTATGTACAAATTATAAATAGCCTTTCGCTCTCTGTATTTTACCCCTGCCGCCTTCAGAATTTGAAAGAGAGTATTCCAGTCAACATTGTCAAAAGCTTTCTCTAAGACTACAAATGCTAGAAACGTAGGTTTGCCTTTCCTTAATCTAGCTTCTAAGATAAGTCGTAGGGTCAGTATTGCCTCACGTTTTCTGACATTTCTACGGAATCCAAACTGATCTTCCCCGAGATCGGCTTCTACCAGTTTTTCCATTCGTCTCTAAAGAATTCGCATTAGTACGTTAGTATTTTACATCCATGACTTATTAAACTGATTGTTCGGTAATTTTCACATCTGTCAACACCTGCTTTCTTTGGGATTGGAATTATTTTATTCTTCTTGAAGTCTGACGGTATTTCGCCTGTCTCATCTTGCTCACCAGGTGGTAGAGTTTTTTTCAGGACTGGCTCTCCCAAGGCTGTCAGTAGTTCTAATGGAATGTTGTCTACTCCCGGAGCCTTGTTTCGACTCAGGTCTTTCAGTGCTCTGTCAAACTCTTCACGCAGTATCGTATCTCCCATTTCATCCTCATCTACATCCTCTTCCATTTCCATAATATTGCCCTCAAGTACATCGCCCTTGTATAGACCCTCTATATACTCCTTCCACCTTTCTGCTTTCCCTTCTTTCCTTAGAACTGGGTTTCCATCTGAGCTCTTGATATTCATACAAGTGGCTCTCTTTTCTCCAAAGGTCTCTTTAATTTTCCTGTAGGCAGTATCTATCTTATCCCTAGAGAGATAAGCCTCTACATCCTTACATTTGTCCTCTAGCCATCCCTGCTTAGCTATTTTGCACTTCCTGTCGATATCATTTTTGAGACGTTTGTATTCCCTTTTGCCTGCTTCATTTAATGCATTTTTATATTTTCTCCTTTCATCAGTTAAATTCAATATTTCTTCTGTTACCCAAGGATTTCTACTAGCCCTCGTCTTTTTACCTACTTGATCCTCTTCTGCCTTCACTACTTCATCACTCAGAGCTACCCATTCTTCTTCTACTGTATTTCTTTCCCCCATTCCTGTCAATTGTTCCCTTATGCTTTCCCTGAAACTCTGTACAACCTCTGGTTTAGTAAGTTTATCCAGGTCCCATCTCCTTAAATTCCCACCTTTTTGCAGTTTCTTCAGTTTTAATCTACAATTCATAACCAATAGATTGTGGTCAGAGTCCACATCTGCCCCTGGAAATGTCTTACAATTTAAAACCTGGTTCCTAAATCTCTGTCTTACCATTATATAATCTATCTGATACCTTTTAGTATCTCCAGGCTTCTTCCATGTATACAACCTTCTTTCATGATTCTTGAACCAAGTGTTAGCAATGATTAATTTATGCTCTGTGCAAAATTCTACCAGACCGCTTCCTCTTTCATTTCTTACCCCCAATCCGTATTTACCTACTATGTTTCCTTCTCTCTCTTTTCCTACTCTCGAATTCCAGTCACCCATGACTATTAAATTTTCGTTTCCCTTCACTACCTGAATAATTTCTTTTATCTCATCATATATTTCATCGATTTCTTCATCATCTGCAGAGCTAGTTGTCATATAAACTTGTACTACTGTAGCAGGCGTGGGCTTCGTGTCTATCTTGGCCACAATAATGCGTTCACTATGTTGTTTGTAGTAGCTTACCCGAACTCCTACTTTTTTATTCATTATTAAACCGACTCCTGCATTACCCTTATTTGATTTTGTATTTATGACCCTGTATTCGCCTGACCAAAAGTCTTGTTCCTCCTGCCACCGAACTTCACTAACTCCCACTATATCTAACTTTAACCTATCCATTTCCCTTTTTAAATTTTCTAACCTACCTGCTCGATTAAGGGATCTGACATTCCACGCTCCGATCCGTAGAATGCCAATTTTCTTTCTCCTGATAACGACGTCCTCATGAGTAGTCCCCGCCCGGAGATCCTAATGGGGGACTATTTTACCTCCGGAATATTTTACCCAAGAGGATGCCATCATCATTTAACCATACAGTAAAGCTGCATGCCCTCGGGAAAAATTACGGCTGTAGTTTCCCCTTGCTTTCAGCCGTTCGCAGTACCAGCACAGCAAGGCCGTTTTGGTTAGTGTTACCAGATCAGATCAGTCAATCATCCAGACTGTTGCCCCTGCAACTACTTAAAAGGCTGCTGCCCCTCTTCAGGACCACACGTTTGTCTGGCCTCTCAACAGATACCCCTCCGTTGTGGTTGCACCTACGGTACGGCTATCTGTATCGCCGAGGCACGCAAGCCTCCAACAGCAAGGTCCATGGTTCTTGGGGGGGGGATATCCATATGACAATGGGAAAGTTATCGCATCTAATTGAACCATGGAAGACACTTTCGGAATGATATTTCACAGGTATCGGACTTGAATTAACGCTTTATCTTTCGCCTCTTCCTCGTTCAGGATAGCTGGATGTCGGTAGGCACGCTCACAGCAGGAGGTCATTGGGAAAGGACCACATGTGCCCCGATAAGGCATTAGCAAATGTACTAATGAATGACATATTGAGGAAACAAGTGGATATAATAAAAGTGTGCATAAGTATTTGAACAGAAATTCCTGTACCGATTATTCGCGCCAGGTGGACATCGAGAACTGCGCCCTTCCCCTTTCTCTGTCTATCAAACAATAAGCAATAGGCATTTATCATTCGGGGTACTAACTGACAATAACTATGTCATGATCTAAACTATCCTTCGTTTATCCTTTTTTGCAACACGTGAAGAACTACACAAAAAATACAATACTGCTGTTGATTATTCTGTCAAACATACTCGTAGATAACCACACACAAAATCACACAAAGCCAGATTCAACACTGAGATCATAACAACAACAAACGAATGCTGGAAGCGGCTACCTGGAGTAGACTGCTAGCGATAGAAACATTTTTAAAAATATGTAAATTAAGAATTATTTTTCATAATTACTGAAAAACGATTACACATTTATCGCTATTTATGTAAAACTCCGGAGGAATTTACGTCTCAATGGTAATAACACGTAACTCAAAACTTTTGCTACAAGCTACTGCACAGTATTGAACTGCACTATTTTATTACCTGCCGTACGAACAGCAATGATGAATATGTCCTTCAAACTCCCATTTAGTTACTCTGAGTCTCCATGCTCTTTTAAAATCAACACTCTTTCCAAATACTGTTTTAAAATCAACACTCTTTCCAACTATTTGATGATTTCCTTCATATCTTCCTATCATGCGCCTATTTTTTTGTCTCTCCAAGCCTAATACTCCCAAGATTCTTAATACACTGCTTTACATATTCCAATGTTCGACTGCCTCTACAATTTCTCAACAAAACGTTATCTCCCCTAACTTTAACTAAACCCCTGTCAAAAAAGAAAAAGGGTACTTCCCGTCTCTAAAGTATCATCATTCCTGTTAGCCTTACGTTGTGCACTGCTTTCTCTAGTTCCACAAATTCCATGATGGTCATTTTCCTTTTTTCTTTCTATTGAAAAACTGCAGATCGTAATTATTTCCCAATAACTTTTTCTGTGGCTCATATGATTTCCTGAAACGAATTAAATGTACTGAACTTAAATGAATGTATCGATGTATGCAATGACATGAAATAATATCATTGCAAACCGTTCAGGTATGCTGAACCTGCATACCGATACGATTTTTGGCCACTAATTATTTAATACTACTTTTTTATTCGTCGGTATATTCTAGTAGGTAATTTACTGGCTTGCGATGTTAAACTGATCAGTATCAGGTAGTTCTCACGTATTTCTTGTAGTACTCTCTTAGGCTGTGTGATGATGGCGCTTTTCTGTAAATCTAATGGTAATTCCCCAGTGTTATATAGTTTGAGAATAATGATGAGATAGTTCCTGTAAATGCATCCCCCAGCAAGGCCACCGCAACCGTGGCAGAAATGTTGGTTTATCTCCAGCAGCAGTAGTTTTATACATTATGACGCGGTATCATACCCAGAAAACTTTTATGTTGACTGACTCTCGCCGCGAAATCCTACGCAATTATACTGTAGAAGTCGTCTCTTACAATAATCCAGCTACGAAACTTCCTTGTCGACAAATCTTTGAACTATGTGAGGGTATTACCACATCCGGTCACATCTTGTTTATCTGTACAGTACGGCGTCGAATGCTTTTCGTGTTCATTTAGACTGCATTTAAATGTCAAGCAGGACTACGTACTGGCGCTCAATGATAGTGAACTGAAGTAAATATAAACTACTTGAAATCGTCATAAATTACCTCATTCGGCGCATTTCATTATTGCAGTTAAGAAGCGTAAGTAGTCATTTATGGAAGGTATACCGCAAAGCAGGGCAGTAGCATTAAATAATTTCTAATATAATAATATACTAATCTGTGTTTTTTGTCTCGTCCATCTAATTCCCTGCGACCTTTCTACTTACAATGATGAACCGCTTTTGATAATCTGTATTACCTCGTCCTCTTCGTAAGATGATAATAGATTAATTTTTTGTCCCATCTTTGGTACTTTTTTCCTGTTAAATATTCACGGCGATATTTTCATTTTGTAATTACTGCGATATTCGCAGTTCCAATGTACTCAAATTTTTGTGTACTTAATATTCGTAGAGTGATTTCTCACAGATTACAATCTGGTTTTACTGCCATGCTTCTCATTTCTTGGTGTTTGTTAACATTTCAAATCTAATTATCTTTTCTCCTCTCCAGGTAAACAATTTTCGTTTTCGTTGCGAATTTTCTTAGTGGGTCTTTAGGGCTATATTTTAATTACAGAATTATGATGCTGCGCTCGTTCGATCTGGATATAGTAACATAGTACACTGCCGCCGTGTCGGGACTGATAGTATCTAATTGCCTAAGAAAATTTATAGAAACCACAGAAATCTTAATAAGTTTTTCAAGGCGAAGTTTGAATCCTGTTCTTTCCAAATAAAATTCAGCCTCAACCATTGCAAAATATAGCTTGATTACTTGCTATTTAGAACGACACATTCGTCGATTGGCTTTGTATTTAATTAGTGCCTTACTAAATACAGTTCGTTGCCTGCATCCTCGTGAGATTCGCATGTTAATAGGTTTCATTTGTTACCAACTGCTGTGTAAATGATGGAGTACTGGTACGCGTTTTAAATAGCTTCTGCGTTTGTCTAATGGTATGAAAAACATCTCTTTTGCACTGCAGTATATGAATGATCGCCTCCGATTAATATTTGTCGCATCGCCCGGATGCCACGGCAGCGTCCCTGCCTATGTTGTTGCTGTTCACACTGCCGTAAGGATTTTCAACAAAAATACTGCACGTGGATCACCCAAAATGCGGCCTATTTTCCAGTGCTGTGTGCAAGAGATAAGTAACTGCATGTAACGCCCATTATATGCAATCTGAACAGACAAAATAATTAAAAAAACTGTTTATGACCAAATGCTGCCGTAGTTACGGATCACATAAAACGTGCGTCACATCGGCAACAGAGAAGACTATGTTGAAATTGTTCATTACAGATGTCTTACGACAATATACCTTTCTGTCAACCAGTAAATTAAAAGTAACTTGTACACGAAATATATCCTTTTGAATGACAGTGACATTTAAAATTATATGTGCGCCAATTTCTGTTGGCACAAGTACACTGGACTTCGTCAATGCAAAACAAGCAACTTCTATGTAATGAACTTAAGTAATAGTTAACTTAAGGGAATGGCCACTATGGTGGCTGAACAGTTTGAGGCCAACCCGGCTAATGCTGATTACAAAAGTCCACCGATTGTTCAATAAGATGAGCTATTAAAATGTGATATTGTGATTATGATAAAAGTCGACACTGCAATAGGGCTTTTTACCTTAACTTGAGAGTCAGTACAGTTACACAGACCATATTTCCGTACAGACACAACCCAGAAGAAAAGCTTAAGAACAGATAGCAAGAGAGGAGTGTAAAAAGAAGTGACACCACATTGAGAAAGATTCTCCTTTCTTACTCTTGGAGATAAGAATTACACCAGCGTTACAATAAGTCCAAATATAGTAGTATGCGAGACCTTTTCTCGTAATAACAGTTTTATTTCCCATTCGAGAAAACGCCACTGTCTTTTCAAATTAAGTTATAAAGAAAATATCAGAGTGTCCCTTTACGTGCTAAAGTTTCCTAATGGGACTACTTTTGTGCAACCCGCAAGTAGAGCCTAGCCCAATCTGTGGGAGAGGGCGCAGGCCCACGGAGGCTCTGACCTTTGTTTCCGGCCGTAACTTTTCGGGCCGGAATCCCACTGGGAGCCAATCTCACTGAGGGCACTCCGTGTTGTCCTGTGGGCCCTGGGGGCGTCCACGTATTTCTTTGTTTCGTTTACTCCAAACTTGGAATGACGCTAGCTAGCATCGTCCTCGATGCGCAGAGGAGGAAATAGGCTTGTGTTGCGAGACAAAAGACTGGACAAATGTACTTCTCGACAGTTTCTGATATGGTGCACTGTGACTCTCAGCTGGACAATACTTGCTCTCTCTCAGAAGGAAGGCTTAGGCAGTCTGAAAGAATTTGTCAAGTGGCTTTTGCCCATACACTGCTAAACTAAAGTTATCTATTTCTTTCTTAGAATGAACTAGTTAACAGTGAATCCTTTTTACTTTCATAGATTCCTTCCATAATTATGCCACAAGGGCTACAACATCGATTTATTGTCGTTAGCAGACGTCCCACTGCTTAGAAAGAGATTCTCCTAATCGCTTACACTGGTCTTCATGACTTCTCATTTTCTCTCTCTTTCTCCTTCTTATACGTTTTCCCCGTCTCCTCTGCTCTTTCAAGGCTTCCATTCTAAGATAACCATGCGCCATCTTCTATTTCCAGTGATAATGCAATGTCTGTCTTTGTAGCGTGTTGACTAACTACGCTAACCGTAATGTGTCGAGGTAGGCGTTTTTTTTTCAATTTAATGAACGCCCCTGGAGTGCAGAATTCGTCGGTTATCGGCCCGTGTTGGCCACCGCTCAGATCACACCAGGCACCTGCACTATGTTATTGGATTTATGTTCACGTACCCGATCTTGCGTTGGTATCTCACATGTAAGCTGGTTTCATAAATGTGGAATACACTGAGCCTGCTAGTTAACGCGATTTAAAAACAATTATCTCATAAAACTCTCAACGACTCTATACAGAGTTCACATTATTCAGAGCAAAAATCATACTAAAGCCATCAGGTGACATGGTCCTCTGAGATGGCACAGGTGGCCGTCTACAGGGCACAAATCGCAACTGCCAGCTGGCTCTGCTTTCCCCTCGTGCGCCCTTACGTACTTCCCTTAGTCGCGACGTATAGAATACGAAATGAGCTCTACAGTACATAAATCTTTGAGTCATAAATCAAAGTTTTTCCACATCTATTCACACGAGACTTGGCACTTTTATTTCAATTCCTTGTCCACGCTCATTCCCGAATATTAATTTTCTTAACAGCTTAACGTTATTTAAAAAGGAATTGTTGTTTTTTTTTGGTAATTTTCAGCTGAACATTGTAAGTACATTGCTGCAATCTGCATCAAAATCAGACCAGTGGTTCGGGTTCTATTCAAGTTGAATAGCGGCAAGCAGCAAAGTTCAGAGACGAGACTGGGTGCCATGTCTTTCATCGTTACCAAGGGTCGCAACGTACAACAGCCTGGCGATGCCACTGCCGTAAGTGATGACGGGAACGGAAGAGATTCCAGGTAGAGGTACCAACGCGCTTCCTCGCCCAGTCTAAAAGTTTTGCTTATATACAGGGTGAACCAAAAGTCAGCTGACATTTGACAATTCTATACTTCACGGAATAATGTAGCGAGAGTGGTAAAAATCGACACACAATATTGAAATGACAAGGGTTTTTATTGAAACAAAAAAAAAAACTTCACAAAATGACAAACATATTGCGCTCCATATGATGCAAAAGCGATAGCTAGCATAACAACCGATTTGTAGCAAAGATGACTTTCTTTGTAATATATGCTTAACACGTTGGGTCATTTATCAACAGTATCAGTGGTCGACGATCATTGTTGTGACCCATACTGTACAGCACATCAGTAGATATGGTGAGAAATTGCCGTCGGATGTTGTCTTTTAGCATCCCTAATGAGGTCGGACGATCGCAGTAGACGTACGACTTCAGGTAACCCCAGAACCACAGGAAGGCCTAGCATGATGGAGGTGGCGGCTCAGCACACGATCATCACCAAACGATGCGCGCAAGAGATTTTCACACATGTAGCAATATGGGGTGGAGCGCCATCCTGCATAAAAGTCGTTTCTTCCAGCGTGTGTGCATCAGCCAGGCTAAGGATGATCCGGCTGTATCTCACAACAGCTCATTTTATACACGTTTCTCATGTGGTTTCACTCACATGTTGCTGTCCAGCGTTATCTGTTGGCCAGTTATTGCATTCGCGTTTGGTTTCAATAAAAACCCCTTTCATTTCAAGCATTTGTGTCAATTTTTACCTCTCAACCTACATTATTGTGTGAATTGGTGCATAAGTAAACGTTAACAGACCTTCACGTCAGCCGGCCGGCGTGGACGAGCGGTTCTAGGCGCTTCAGTCTGGAACCGCGCGACCGCTACGGTCGCAGGTTCGAATCCTGCCTCGGGCATGGATGTGTGTAATGTCTTTAGTTTAGTTAGTTTTAAGTAGTTCTAAGTTCTAGGGGACTGATGACCTCAGACGTTAAGTCCCATAGTGCTCAGAGCCATTTGAACCAACCTTTGCGTCCTGCTGTATACACTTCCTGTGCGAAGATGCAGTTTAAGCGATGGGACTATCCTTGGGTCAACTACCTCAAGAACTGCAATATTTTGAAGATAACCAGACGTGGTAAAATTTTCGTAATGACTGATTTGAATGGTAATGAGCAGTTCACATTTTGTATTAATAGAATTATTCAGATTTACTTACCAGAGGCAAGTGTAGTTTATGACCTCACAGACACTCGAAAATTTCCTTATATGGGTAACATCTCCCTGACCAGAGAAGATCATGACGGAGTTCGACCGAGAGCAGATTGTTGGTTGTGTGATTGTCTTTGATGAGTGAAATATATCAGATCGCATAGAAATTGACTTTGATATTGTGAACAAACGTCTGACTTTTATGGTGACATTACTCCCAGGCTTAGATGTAATTAGACAATGACAAATGCGGCGTACGCCACGCCCCTGCACCCTTTCTTACTACTGTGTTGATAAGTTGGGCTAGCTTGCTGCCCGAGTTTCACAGTTCTGTACAGATATTCGCTGATGACCATCTTCTCGCGAATGCGCATGCAAAACGTGAAAAAGTAGAGAATTCTGTATTAACATGGTAGCAAAAAAGTGAGTATACTCGTATTTTATGAGTGGCAGAAATGTGTTAACAGGCATCTGTCGAAGCGAATACTTAACTTTCACTTGTGTTTTTAATTTTCCATAGTTTTCGTGGGCTCTTAGAGAGTACGTGGCGAAGACGGTTATTCTGAATAAGTGGCTCAGGTGAAAGTTCCTTCGATTCTGGTGTGTAATTCAAGTTACTTTGAGCGAGATGTGAAACTTAGGTATATTAATTTAATTGGGGGACACAAGGTCTCAGCAATATAGACTTTCATCAGAATACTTCAGTACCTTTTTGATGGTTAACCAACTTTTCTTTGACCTATCATTCTTACAAATTTTTGCAAGTCGTCCGTCGTTCCAGCTAGTCCTGTTGCGGACAGGAGTGAGAAGAATAACAATAATAGAAACAATAATATGAAAGAGAAGAAGTAGAACATCAACATCTAATAGATGGTGTTGTACCTAGTTATACTCAACATCAAATTGTGCCTAAAACATCAAAATTACTCGCTTTCTCACTTTAAATTTAGAGCATGGAAAGGAGTCAGCAGTCCACACACCGGAACTAAATATATTTTTCTTCATAATGGGGACAAGTCGTCACTCATGTTAAATCCCAGGTCAAGTTTTTCCTCCCGGCATTTTTTATCCGGACGTCAATTTTTCAAGTTGACTTTTATTGAGCGGTACGAGCTTAACACCATAAGTAAATTTTATTATATGTGCCAGTGAGGTATTCCTTAACTTTATTGCTGCTTTATGTGTTTTTTGTCATTAGTATCGTTTCACTAAGAGTAAAGTGTAGATCGGCATCGTTACCGCCTTAGCTGAATACATTAACATCTTCCGTATTTCTTCTGAGGTGCGTTATTTACAAACCTCAATAATTTATTGTCCTACAACAGTGATTCATTTGATGTTTCAAACTAGTGTTTTAAATGCATCTTTCATATCTGATTATATTGGCTAGATAGCATCTCTTTCTTCTATTCCTCTCTCAGTGCTGCAGTTTTCGCCCAGTTTTCCAGTTCAAAACTAGACGCATAATAATGTGGAACGTCGGAAAATGAAACGAGTGGACTATTGCCGTCGTCAGAAACCTTTGCCGACATCAACGACTAGGAAAGTCGAAGAATTCGGCGCTGGAAAATAATCTAATAGCGGAGCTGTTGCTCGTGTGAACGTTATCCTATTATCTCCTGTAGTAAACTCTGTTCAGTACTATGACGAGAGCGAAAGGATATCGAGAATATGAAATAAGCGCTGTATCGCGTTAAGTCTTTACCATAACTTAACATGCAAGAGCGACAGTCCAGTTAAAAATAAAAATTAAGTTACTTTATGTATTTCAAACATAGCTGCACAACAGCAACGGTTCCACGTAATAAAATTATAAACAGTTGCAATGGATAAAGAATTCTTTACCTAGGTTTCAATAAATTTAAATTTGTCTTCTTCAGAAGGTGGCCTAAGGACAATGAACATCATAGCTTACATTAGAAAGATATGAAACTTATGTCAAGAATAGATTTTAACATAAATTAGTGAGCTCTTGCATTACAGAAATATGAGAACGACGACTGGTACTTACAATTTTACATTAGTAAGGACTAATGTACCATCGCCGTTTTTACAAATGTCGGCATAGATCCATTTGTCAAAATTAAAATATAGCCCTAGAAATAGGGTTTGTCACGTAAACAGTGTAACAGTGTAACAAAGTGCCTTCTGTTAAAAAGAAATAAGTGCGTTCAGTCATTTCGGATAACACAGTGAATTTGTACAAGAAAAAATATGTTCTTAATAGTGAAGCCTACTGTATACACCTATTTTTAACTAAAGCCTTTAAAGATCTTTGTAATTTCCAAATTGACCACCTGTGAAATAGTATTAATGAATGGCTCTTTAATTGTAAAGAAGAAATCAAGGCCAGACATGAAAGAAAGTTGTTGAAGTTTAGTAATAGGACCACAAGTAAAAATGTTAATATAGCAGTCAATAGTGTCAAACATCAATTTTACGTAAGAATACTGAATAAAACCAATATTACTTTTACGCAGGCTGAGAATGACTTGTTATGTAAAGGCCTTAATAATTTGCCTGCTCAACTCGATAAATATCCAGTTATCTGTAATCTTATTGTAGATCGTAAAATCGGTTTGGAACCCCTGAAATTAGAGAAAACCGAGCAAGTCAAACGTGCCTATGAATGTAATAACATAATAGAAAAAGAAATTAAATTACTTCCTAATGGGCAGTTGGGCGAATATAGTATAGTAAAAAGCACTAATCGTAAGCTTAGAGAACACGACGCCTTAGTCACTAAGAGTGACGTGGTTTATAAAAATAAAAATGGATATATAGGGCTATTACAAATGATTGAAGCGATTTCATAAATTCACTGTAGCTCCATTCATTGACATATGGTCACGACACACTACAGATACGTAGAAAAACTCATAAAGGTTTGTTCGGCTGAAGCCGCACTTCAGGTTTCTGCCGCCAGAGCGCTCGAGAGCGCAGTGAGACAAAATGGCGACAGGAGCCGAGAAAGCGTATGTCGTGCTTGAAATGCACTCACATCAGTCAGTCATAACAGTGCAACGACACTTCAGGACGAAGTTCAACAAAGATTCACCAACTGCTAACTCCATTCGGCGATGGTATGCGCAGTTTAAAGCTTCTGGATGCCTCTGTAAGGGGAAATCAACGGGTCGGCCTGCAAGTTTCACGCGTAGCCGGCGGAAGTCGACGAATAAAGCAAGCAGGGAGCTAAACGTACCACAGCCGACGGTTTGGAAAATCTTACGGAAAAGGCTAAAGCAGCAGCCTTACCGTTTACAATTGCTACAAGCCCTGACACCCGATGACAAAGTCAAACGCTTTGAATTTTCGGCGCGGTTGCAACAGCTCATGGAAGAGGATGCGTTCAGTGCGAAACTTGTTTTCAGTGATGAAGCAACATTTTTTCTTAATGGTGAAGTGAACAGACACAATGTGCGTATCTGGGCGGTAGAGAATCCTCACGCATTCGTGCAGCAAATTCGCAATTCACCAAAAGTTAACGTGTTTTGTGCAATCTCACGGTTTAAAGTTTACAGTCTATTTATCTTCAGCGAAAAAAACGTTACAGGACACGTGTATCTGGACATGCTGGAAAATTGGCACATGCCACAACTGGAGACCGACAGCGCCGACTTCATCTTTCAACAGGATGGTGCTCCACCGCACTTCCATCATGATGTTCGGCACTTCTTAAACAGGAGATTGGAAAACCGATGGATCGGTCGTGGTGGAGATCATGATCAGCAATTCATGTCATGGTCTCCACGCTCTCCCGACTTAACCCCACGCGATTTCTTTCTGTGGGGTTATGTGAAAGATTCAGTGTTTAAACCTCCTCTGCCAAGAAACGTGCCAGAACTGCGAGCTCGAATCAACGATGCTTTCGAACTCATTGATGGGGACATGCTGCGCCGAGTGTGGGAGGAACTTGATTATCGGCTTGATGTCTGCCGAATCACTAAAGGGGCACATATCGAACATTTGTGAATGCCTAAAAAACTTTTTGAGTTTTTGTATGTGTGTACAAAGCATTGTGAAAATATCTCATATAATAAAGTTATTGTAGAGCTGTGAAATCGCTTCAATCATTTGTAATAACCCTGTATAGAAAAGACTGTAAAGTTTTTTGAGGAAAATGACATCACTGAGGTTACCGTAGATCCAACCGCGGAATTGCAAAATGAAATCCGGCGTACTTTAGCTATTTCTGTCAGCCTATTCAATAACTTCCAAAAGAAAGGGCTTATAAATAGAACCCGAAACCATCCATGCTCAGAAGTCAGTTTAAACTACACAAACAAAATCACCCGATTTGCCCTGTAGTGAATGGAATAGGTAGTCCACATCACACACTTGCTAGGTGCCTCCATTTTAAAATTAAAGATGCTTTCACATTTCAAAATAATTTTTCTGTTAAAAATAGTAAGGAATTAATTAACAATATTCAAACTGTAAGATGTACACCTGACACTAGACTGGTGTCCTTTGACATCGTCAGTCTTTATACTAATGTCCCGGTCGATGAAACCATAGCCCTTGTAAAAAAGAATCTTCTAAAACATAAAAAACGAAGTGAAATTCAGATTGCGGGACTGATTGGTTTGCTTAAGGTCGTTTTAAAATACAACTATTTCACGTTCAATGGGAAAATGTGTGTGCAACCAGATGGTTTAGCAATGGGTAGCCCCCTCGCCGGTATTTTAGCAGATGTTTTTATCAACGCCCTGGAAATAACGTTCTTCAATTCAAGTTCAGAATTACGCCACAAAATCCGCTATTATGCACGTTATGTTGACGACATTATCATTGCTTTTGATGGTACTGATCATGAGTTAGAGCTTCTCTTCAATACTTTCAATGGTTTACATGAAAAGATTTCCTTCACAAAAGAACTTCAGAATGAAAAAGGTGAACTCAACTTCCTCGATTTAACAATTTCTATACAGAATACATCCCTGCTGACTCAACTCATCCAAAAGCTCATAAACTGGCGTTTTTTCATTCTGCCATTCACCGTATGGTAACTACTCCTTTATCACCTGCCGATCAACAAAAGGAATTGAATGTCATCAAAGCGATTGCGGCTAATAATGGGCACAATCAGAATATGATTGATTACTTGTTCAGTAAGAAAACTTCCCAAAACTGTTCGACTTTGAGCAACAACCTCCCCACTGATAGCAAAGAAGCTAAAAAATTTATTTCCGTTCCTTTCTTGGGTAGTATATCGTATAGGATTAAACGTCTTCTAAGGAAAAAATATAACTGTAACGTCTCTTTCTCTACAGATAACAGTTTAAAAAGAAATCTTGTACATTCAGTAGAGATTGCCAGCGATTGGTTTTCCAATTCAGGAGTTTACAAACTAACCTGTAATAACTGTCCTTCATATTATATTGGTCAAACAGGCAGAGCTGTGAAAACAAGATACAAAGAACACCTATTAGGTAAAAAAGGAGCGAATATACACAGCTCTACTTTTGCTGAACACCTCTTGATAGCCGGCCATACGCCTAAACAGTTAGAAGACACTGTTATCCTACACAGAGAAGTCAAAGGGCGTAGACTAGATCCGTGGGAAGAGTTACAAATTTTTAAACATCTAGAGCTCAAGGACGGTAATATACTGAACGACCAGTTGAACCTTGCTTGTAGACAATTTTTCGAAGGCTTCAAATCTGTACTGTTTATGGTATAACATTAATGCTGGTGACCTTAGTGGTCTATTTTCTCAGGAAGCTATGATGCACTTTCAATGCTTTAAGCTCACTACCCTTTATGTAATGTGGTTTTCTCACGATGTATGGCTGCCACTACATCGGCCCTTATGTGATTTTGTCTGGCTCTAAAACGTTGGTTCCCTGCGAATGTGTATTAACTGGATTGTGGACCAGGGTTCGTAATTCTGTCTTAAGGGCCATTATTGTCAATTTTAAAGTTCTCACATATATACCGTTTGTGAGCTTCACTAATATAGTAATGTAATTTTTATATTTTGGCTGTATATGCCACTGTGCGTAACTCTCTCGGCGTAAGCGCCACCTGCCTTTTTGATGTATAACTACATTAATTGTACCAAGGCTCCCATACTGTTATAACGGGAGTGTAAAACGCTTTCCTTCTTTTTATTGTTACTTTAGCTAAGGACGTTATTAATACTGATAATTTACACGTTGCTTTTGTACGCCAATTGGCACATGGTTCGCGCCACGAGCACCACCTGCCTCCCCTTTTGGGGGGGGGGGGGTGCTGAAGTCTGATCAACTTCGTTGATTTTTACTTCTGTAGGGAATGGAAGGGATAAAAATTTTCTCTTTATTTATTTATTCTTCTTTCAGCTTTAGTTTGGGCACACAGAAGGGTCCTTTAACTCGCTGCTTTTGGTATGTGTTTGAAAACGTGTGTAGAAGTGCTAAAGGACTATATGTCCTTAAATTATGGAGAATTACGTAGGGATATCATTTATGGAGACTCAAATACTATCGCCTTCGGTACTTTATATTTGTGGTTGCGTAAGAGTTCTACCGTACCTACTGTGGTGAGTTGTGGTGTACTGTCACGTATCATGTCCAACTTCCGAAATAAGGTTCGTGCCTTCTCCTTAACCTTGTCTGAGAGGTAAGATTCGCTTAAGGCTCGATGAATGTCATGATTTCGGATCCACCATTCGGCTCCTGTGATCCATCGTAGGCATCTGCTTTGTACAACCTGTAACTTCTTGTAGTTAGCGGCATACGTAGTACCCCATACAAAATAGATGGTTCGACTGTGTCATGGTACAACTGGAGTTTCGTGCGTTGGTTGAGGTATGAGCTCTTCAGAAATGGGAGGAGAGCTCCCAGGATTTTGAGGTCAGACGTCTTCTTCTACATAATGTGACGACTATACAACAGTTTGGCGTCCAGATGCACTCCCAGGTATTTTACAGTTGTTGCCCAGGGGAGTGACTGGTCTGATATCCGTAGGCGTTCATTGACGATGGGTCTCCGACGTGTGAAGGCAATAACTTTGGTTTTCTCTGCATTGCCCGTTATTTTGTTCATGTGGGTCCAGTGGTCCACTAAATCTAGTTGGCGCTGCATCCGTGTGACAAGGTGGTCCATTCTGGTGCCTGCAGTCAGGAGCGCTGTGTCGTCGGCATAGAAACTGGCAGTAACATGTGGCACCGTCAGGAGGTCGTTAATATATAAATTAAACAGCAGTGGAGGTATGACCGATCCTTGTGGAAGTCCTTCAAGGACAGGCCGTGTTGTTGAATTCTTGTCATCAATGCGAACATATAATCTGCGATCCTGAAGAAAATTGTCGAGAAGTTTTAAATAGCAGTCTGGTAGGGGAGTGGTACGTCGGAGCTTGACGATCAAGTTGCGTCGCCATACTTTATAGTAAGCCTTCTCTATATCGAGAATGACTCCAATAGTATGTCGTTTCTTGTTGAAATTGTCTTGGATAGATTCCGTGATGCGCAGTAGTTGTAACTCAGCCGATAGCTTCGCCTGGAAGCCAAACTGCTCCAGTCGGATGATGTTGTGTGCCACAAGGATGTCCAGCATGCGTTTCAGTAGGTCACGTTCCAGTACCTTTCCCAGCGTCGGCAGTAAACTTATGGGTCTGTAGCTGTCAGGGTGTGAGAGATCCTTGCCCGGTTTTGGTATTTGCACTATTCTGGCAATCTTCCATGCCTCTGGGAAGTATCCAGTCCTGAGGCAGCTGTTAACTATCCGGGTGAGAAGCACAACAGGCTTTCTCGGTAGGTGTTTCAATTCCATATTGCCGATTCTA
Organism: Schistocerca cancellata; assembly: GCF_023864275.1. NCBI lineage: Eukaryota > Metazoa > Arthropoda > Insecta > Orthoptera > Acrididae > Schistocerca > Schistocerca cancellata. The sequence continues at coordinate 406,156,904 of NC_064627.1, read as the reverse complement.
TCTGCTCCAGGTGAGGTGTGTTTGCTATACTTGATAATCCTCCGAATTTCCTCCGGCGTTGTCAGCCGGGGCATAGTGTTAGTCGGGGCGCCCCGAATAGCTTCCCATTCCGCCGCTGCGTCCTCCTCTGCACGGTGGAGTGCATCATCTCCATCCTCCGTGGGGGGCGTAGTCATCTGTTATTGGTATGTATCCGCATACAGCTCCGCCTGCGCCAGTGAGTCGTACAAGAGGCCATGGGGTCCTCGAATTGCCCTTTTGGGGGTCTGTTGCTGTCTGAGACTTTTAACTATTCGCCATTCATCTTTGGTGCGTAACAGAAAGTTGTCCATTTTGAGTTCCCACGTGTGTTGCTTCCAGTCCTGAACCTTCCGCCGGAGTTCTCGGGTTAGTCTGTGAGTCTCCCGTCTATCGTCCGGATGGCGGTAACGGACCCATCGTTTCCGAAATCGATTGCGCCTTGTCTTAAGTTCCTGCAGTGGTGGTGGAAACTCGTCATAATTGACTTCTGGTTGCAGTTGCTCTGTGAGTGCTCGTTGTTTCGCACTGTTAATCTTCTTCGTGAGTACTGCGATTGCCACATCAATCGCTTCTCTGGTAGTAACAACCTGGGTTGGTCGCACATTGTTGTTGAGGTACGTTTGGAACTGCTGCCAGTCGTAAGTTCTTGTCGTCGGCAGTGGGAGTTGCAAAGTAGCCCTCTCTATGAGTCCTAACACCGGTCTGTGGTCCGACGAAAGATCATCCAGCGTCCACAGATGGAGATTCAGGTTGATGTTCTTGATTACGGCGATGTCTAGAACATCAGGGTCTTGTGTCTGGACGTAAGGTATCCTCGTCGGTTCCCGTGGTCCATGGACGGAAACATGTAAATTCTCAGCCAGTGCAAACAAGATATGTCCTATTGGGTTAGTCTTACGGGAATTCCAGGCAACATGTTTACTATTAAGATCCCCTCCAAGGAGGATCTTGTCGTAACCCTCTGTAACGGCGTAAAGATCTTCTGGGTGGAGAGGCTTCTTTGGGCTAAGGTAAGCCGCAATACAGGTAATGTTTCCGAGCGTCGTGTGGATTGTTACTGCCGTGGCCTCTGAAGTCTGGAGTTGGGGTAAACGTTCTTGGTGGTGACGAATACATTTGTTGATCAGAACTGCGGTCCCTCCACCCCGTTGGTCCCGTCTGTTCGTCCGGTAGATGTGCACGTTCCTCAAGCGGAGGTCGATTGACTCGCGGAGATGTGTTTCGGAGACAAATGCTAAGTCTATCTTGTGGCGATGTAAGAAGTCCGTGAATTCTATTTTCTTCAGTTTCAGGCCGTTGGGATTCCAAATGCAGAAGTTAAGATTCCTCGTGTGATGCCGTCTATCCATTTAGGGTGTTTGAAAAGCTGTCAGTACGCTTTCTACAAGCGAGAGGATAGACGTCAGCTTCTGTTGGAGGGCGGTGAGTAGTTGAAGAATATCTGTTAACGCTGGTGTAAAGGTGGTCGACCAGGCAGATGATGTCTCCGCTGGTGTTGGCGTCGGTGGATGGGCATGTATTGCTTCGGAGTACGAGCGCTGTTGTCTTGTCTGTCGTAGAGTCACTCTGGGTGCCGGTTGTGGTCGAGAGGCGATTGTTTCCACAGGGAGAGGTGCCGCTTGTTGTTAGGTGACCGGAATCGCTGCCATGGCCGAGTTCTTAACAATTATAGGCAGTTGTGGGGTCGACTTCTTTGGTGTCCTTCTAGTATATTTCCGTAGGAGTTCTTGAAATTTGGGGCAGCCACGGAAAGTCGCTGGATGTCCTTGTTCACAATTGGCGCACTTTGGGGGCGCCGTCCTAGGATGGGTACAATTCGATGATTAATGGGATCCACCGCAGCGGACGCCGCGTGCTGGCATGCTGCAGTAGTTCGCTGTATGCTCGAAACGTTGGCAATGTCGGCACAGGACTGGTCCTTCTTTACTATTATAGGTTTCTATTATCACTTGTGTGTAGAGCAGGTATTTGACATCATATATCTTGTCACTGTCTTTTCCGGATGGGAGGGTGACTCGGTACACAGGTTGCGGTATCAATTGTTTCATCTTCTCGTCGCGTTCCTTAAATTGGTAGACTTCTAGCACTTTGAAGCCCTTTTCCTTGAGGGCATAGTAAAGTTGTTCTTCGGTAACTTCCGCCGGAAGGCGTTTGACAACTACAGGGCTATTACAAATGATTGAAGCGATTTCATAAATTCACTGTAGCTCCATTCATTGACATATGGTCACGACGCACTACAGATACGTAGAAAAACTCATAAAGTTTTGTTCGGCTGAAGCCGCATTTCAGGTTTCTGCCGCCGGAGCGCTCGAGAGCGCAGTGAGACAAAATGGCGACAGGAGCCGAGAAAGCGTATGTCGTGCTTGAAATGCTCTCACATCAGTCGATCATAACAGTGCAACGACACTTCAGGACGAAGTTCAACAAAGATCCACCAACTGCTAACTCCATTCGGTGATGGTATGCGCAGTTTAAAGCTTCTGGATGCCTCTGTAAGGGGAAATCAACGGGTCGGCCTGCAGTGAACGAAGAAACGGTTGAACGCGTGCGGGCAAGTTTCACGCGTAGCCCGCGGAAGTCGACGAATAAAGCAAGCAGGGAGCTAAACGTACCACAGCCGACGGTTTGGAAAATCTTACCGAAAAGGCTAAAGCAGAAGCATTTCTTAAACAGGAGATTGGAAAACCGATGGATCAGTCGTGGTGGAGATCATGATCAACAATTCGTGTCATGGCCTCCACGCTCTCCCGACTTAACCCCATGCGATTTCTTTCTGTGGGGTTATGTGAAAGATTCAGTGTTTAAACCTCCTCTACCAAGAAACGTGCCAGAACTGCGAGCTCGAATCAACGATGCTTTCGAACTCATTGATGGGGACATGTTGCGCCGAGTGTGAGAGGAACTTGATTATCGGCTTGATGTCTGCCGAATCACTAAAGGGGCACATATCGAACATTTGTGAATGCCTAAAAAAACTTTTTGAGTTTTTGTATGTGTGTGCAAAGCATTGTGAAAATATCTCAAATAATAAAGTTATTGTAGAGCTGTGAAATCGCTTCAATCATTTGTAATAACCCTGTACTTTCAGTTCCCTGTCGTCTGGTGCTTGATACGTAAAATAGGAGAAGCTGTGATTCGTGAAAAATTTTATTGCACGTCTTTGGTCTTCGAAGGACTCAAAGTGCTATTTGATGCGGTCCTTTTGGTATATAGCTTTAAGGTTGCCCTCTAGAAGTCCGTTGAGCGTTTCATTGAGGTGAACGTAATCCTTTGTGTAATAAATTGTGACTGGGGGCACTTTGCGAAGCACATTCTTGTCTCTGTCCACGGCTTCTGCGGCATTAGAAGTTTGTGCCTGTGGCTTGTTGGTGGTTGATGGAGGCGCAACTTGTCAGTGGGGCGAATCGGTTCGTTGTGGGGATGGTCTCCGTTTGTCTCTTAGCCGGGTTGGCTAAGTCCATGGCTAATGCGTCGCTTCTGCGCCGTTTGTTGGGTACGAGCGTTAAGTCCCCCTCTGCGTGTGGGGAGTCGTTGTCGTTTTCTGCTGGAAAGGCCGCCATCTCCGCGTCGCCGACCGTTTGGTGGGAGTGCTGTGATTCGACATCTGAGTCCACAGATGGAGATGCCAGACAGGTGTCGTTATCCTGCTCTTGCGTTTCCCGTGAATAGCGGATAAGGCGTTGTATGTCCTTCAGCGTTTCTTTGTCCTCCTCCCGACATATATCGAGTTTTCTGGCGTAGTCCTGGCGGTCGTCTTCATTGCTGCATCCGTCGTGATGTGATGTATGGCCGACGTCCGAATACGGTTTCGTCGTGTGGTGTGTGGTCTTCTGCGGTCAAATAGCGCCTGTCAATCGTCGTTCTATTCTGTCATGAACCGGTGCCGTAGCCTGGGTCGTCAACCTGGGATCCGTCCTGTGTGGAGCGGCCGCTGGGGCGTCCGGCGGGCCAGGCCCAACCGACCGACCAGCGGCCGTCTCCGGCGCGTCCGAGGGGGCTGCCCCGGCCGCGCGCGCATCGTCCTCGCTCGTCGACATCGCGAACTCGACTGCCATCTGCCCTGGTCGCAGAGTAACTACGCTGGCCGATTACACTCAGTCGGTTGTGAGCTCTGCAAGATCGATGTACTAATCTATATTTACGTGACAAACCCTATTTCTAGGGCTATATTTTAATTTTGACAAATGGATCTATGCCAACATTTGTAAAAAAAAAAAAAAAAAAAAAAAATCGGCGATGGTACATTAGTCCTTACTAATGTAAAATTGTAAGTACCAGTCGTCGTTCTCATATTTCTGTAATGCAAGAGCTCTCTAATTTATGTTAAAATCTATTCTTGACTTAAGTTTCATGCCTTTCTAAAGTAAGCTATGATGTTCATTGTCCTTAGGCCACCTTCTGAAGAAGACAAATTTAAATTTGTTGAAACCTAGGTAAAGAATTCTTTATCCATTGCAACTGGTCGGCTGTTTATAATTTTATTACTTTATGTAATTAACACCGCCACCGTCTTCAATAAGAAACTATAGTTAGGGCCTTTAATTTACTGCAAAGCGACAGTTGATGAAAGAAGCGGGGGGGGGGGGGTTCAGAGATTCAGATAACACCTCTTGCTCTGCATGTAACAGCTGACGGTGGAGTATTCGTGTCCTATGCAGAAACATGCGGTACGTTATTTATTTATTCGAATATCTATTTTACAGAGCACGTTAAATCAATATTTCATATTTCAGTTCTTGCTACAGGAATTCTTCCTCACCCTCGCGCAGATTAGTTTCATATTTTCAGATCTTTCCTTCCGGAGCTGTTTGATGTCATGAGGCTGTTTATTTTTCCCTGAAGTTCACTTTCTGAATTTTGTTTTTAAATAAATTCGCGTTATGTGTGTACATTATGTTAGTACTTGCTTCTTTGAGGTCAGTTAGTGTCTGTGTAAACCATGCTGGTTGTCTTTTCAGCTTCATAATTTCACTAAAGAGTTTCTTCGCCAGTCTGTCAGTATAAGCTCTAGCCAATTGTCCGAAGAACGACATTCTTACTTTGCGCATTGTGTGTATTATGTTCTCTACATCTTCATAAATTTCTTTGTTAGGTTATGGTCTATTGGATTCTGATTCTGTCGTCCTTGGGCCAAATATGCTTCTAACTACTCTTCTTCCCATTCCCATAATTTTGTTAAGTCACGTTTCTGCACTGGTATCAGTATTTCGGCGCCATAAAGAGCCTCTAGTCTCACTACTGTATTATAATGTTTAATTTTAAATATACACTTTCTAGTGTTCTGGACTGCAATTTTCATCTCCTTTGCTCTTACTTCTAGACTGTCCTCATTGTAATTTAACTGCACTCAGTTCTGTGAAATAGAGCTATTTTTTTCTCTGCTGCGGATGTGAAAAATATCTGCACATTCGTAGTTCTCTTTCACTAAAGGGCGGCAAGGAAAATTCCAACCAACGTTTGCAGCACAAACGTTCAACATACCGTATAATTTTCAGCGATCGTAATTGTTATGAAATACATTTTAACTCAGATATATAAAATTTTAAACCGTATTAGACCAAAAGTGTATTCAGAAAAACACTGTATCTCATTATTTACGTCCTGATAATCTGTATTTGAAGTTTTTTATGCACCGAGAATGGATTCATCCTTAAAGAAAGCGAGGCTGCAGACAGAGCATCTCTGACCTATGCATGACTAAGCTGTTTTATTTCCTGTTTCGTGTTGCTAAGAGGTGCCCTTTCGATGGAAAATCTAACAGCATCCAAAACTCACCTTGAGAAAAAAGTGACTTACCTAGTTTCTTCCCTGGAGCCTTCTAGTGATAACAAACGCACGCCCAAGTTGAAATGATCGATTAAGGCACGTTCAAAGATTTGACAACGTACACAAGATGCGTACTCCTGATTGAAGACACAGCTTGTTGTAATAAACTATTCTGTCGAGGCAGGTTCACTTTTGCCTCCATTACACCCCTGGCGGTATATAGTGATTTACACGTAGTTTAGGAAGCCCATACATTCTAGGAGGCACTGAACTCATATTAACATTTTTGCTTCAGAATCAGAGAACATGCTTTTGCATGAATTGATTTAACATTTAACACTATCTCTGAATAATTTAGTTGAGTGTTTAGGAAGGACTTTGAAGCATATGGGGCTCAGGAAATCATTAACTTTATCCACATAATCATGTTTGTTCAACAGTACAATATTATTGCCTTTACCAGATTTCGTGGCTATGATAATTTCTGTTTTAAGATCTTGTGGGTATGAAAATAAGTAGCCTGTGGGATGTTAACTCATATCTGGTTCCTTTCGTTAGTGCATAAGCAACTAAATATTTTGCAGTGGCATCTTCCGTGACAGCAAATTCAATATTTACTTTCATAACGTCTAGTTGTTTTTCTGATGGATAGGAAGAAGCATACTTAAAATCTTTCACAAGCACTTTTCGTTCATTTGGCGGTAGGACCAAGTTCTATAGGTTAATGACACGTTGGGAAAAGCTTTGTTTGCAATTTGGTGTTAAACACATTACTAATCACAGCTGATTTCTTGTTCTGCCGCAAAAATATAATATGAATTAGAGCACTTGCACTTTGACGAACGTCACGATCAAAGACATCAAACTCATTTAGTGGTAACTTCGATACGATAGCCGTAGGTACGAACTTTAAATATGCACTGAAGTTGCCATTGTACTTTCGATCGTAGTGTTTTCAACATTAATTGAGGAGAGAAAGAGACAGAAGGACATGGTCTGTTGATATATTATACATTGCAAATTTACCGTTCTACGTAGTTTCAAATACGCTCTTTCCAGTTAGGAAGTATCGTATCATATTACACTGTTCTTCAGACATGTAGCAGCAGTAAGTGGTACCCAGCGAGCTGGCAGAGTGAGTAAGGGGCTTGCCTCCTTTCGTAGGGAGCGGGACTTACATCCGCATAGAGTCTTATTCCGTTTCTTCACAAGGCTTGCAATCCGTATTAATTACCTGCTACCGGTGAGATATTTTGTTACTTTTAGACTGATAGCTGTGTCTGTGAAGATAATCATTAGATCACTAGCAAACAAAATAACATCCTAAGGTTCTCTACAAAACTGCTTGAAGAAGTAAAGACAGCATATAGGTAGACAGTTAATAAAACATGGCTGCAGCACGTAGAGATTGTAAGGTTTAAAGTGGTCTACATCAGTTTAAATTTATTTTTAATCTATTTGCAGCGAAAGTTGTAACAAAAAGCTCATGAATAATCACATCGGGCAACGTTCGGTACAGCGGTGTCGACATCTAGATGTGAGGGAATCGCCGACTACCCTGTACCGAATTTTCAGCTCAATTAATTTCATCGTCAAGGATAATTTACAGGATAATATACTGCACATTGTTTGATCAGATAATAGTCGCGAGATGAGGCAAGTGAACGCTAGCCAAACACGTTAGCGTAACGATAACAAAGCGTCTATTCAAAACTTCTGTGCTATATTACAGATGGTTATCTGCTGTTAAATTCCACATCACGATCTAAATTTTCGGTCTTACAATATTATACGAACTATGTAGATAAAATAACTGCAACAGAACACGTCAGGCGCGTAGCTGTGTTTCAAAACAAGATTGCACATCTCACACAACAGGAAGGCCTTGCAGGCCTGTAAAACGACAAGCGAATGTACACCAGCTTCTATAATTATAGGAAGTAGCGATAATTTGTTGGAACATAAAGCAAGTGACACGAAATTTAAGTATACTGTTACCAGAACAGTGTTCCAGAAAACTAACGCTTCAAGTTCCTGGCAGCACACGATCATTAGCTCAAATTGCATATTTGAGAGCAGGGCGGCAGTTGGTGCTTTAAGAATTAGAGAATACTGTTGGAGTAACTAAGTGGTACGCCAGACTTCCTCCCCGTATTCACTTTTAACCACAAGTTTAGATAACACCTCCGAGGAGCGCTGATGACAAATATTTGCATTTACGAAAGTCTGACATGGTTATTCTAATATTTTTATTCCAGTACACTGTCGCATTTTCCTCTACAGCACTAACCGATTTCGTCATTAGTATCATTAACAACTTACGGAGGCTGTGTACTGTACACAAAATTAATGTGTTCCTCTGCAAGCACAATGATCTGAAAATGTTCGCTATTCGAAATGAAATCGATAACTTTTTTATAATACGAATGCGACAATAGGCTGCAAATAAAATAATAATGATAAATAATAACAATAACTTGCATTTACGAACTACAAGCAAAGCTATCGTGACCCCATATCAGGTATCGACCGCCTTTGGCACAACCATCGCAACGGTGATACAGTACCTCGCGTAGCAGAATAGGGTGTGTAATTTTAGAGGGTGAAAGCAAAATTTCGCGATATTTATGAGTGAGAGGATCCGAAAGGTGCCTCTTTGTGTGTGGCACCCTAATTTAAAAGGTTTTTTTATTTATAGACGTTTAGCTTGGTAAATTTGCGCTTGATTAGAATGTATATTGAAATTTCCGACAAAAGGGCATAAATTAATCTCAAGTCCATCAAACTTTGCTCAAAAAGTGATTTAATGAACTCAAACAATATTCTGTCCTCCTTATCAGATACTGAAAATACACTGTGAAAAATGTAAAATGTTTCAGTCAACAATACGCCTCAAATGTCTCGTCGATTCATTCCTACACGTTATTCTTCTGCTTGCTTCCTGACCTCTGATATATCCTTCTCGTTTCTCATGAGTAGACACTTTGCCAGAAACCTCTCTATGGACTGCCCATGACATGGCCACATTGGAACTTGTATTGGTTCTTGAATAAACTTCCTCGTTTATGATATTTTGAGTTTTACAAGTAAGTGGAGGTTCATATATTTTGTCCAATCAGTTATCAGTTGCAGAAGTGAAGTTGCATTTGGATGTACTGCAGGTATTTTCCTAAGCCGAACAGGTAGGTCTACTGGCGTATCATCACATTCATTCCCCAATTAAGTTATCTTCTTTGACCCTTGTTTTCGTTTCTTCTTGGTCTTCCGAACATAGAAGTGTCTGAAGCTCCATTTCGCTAAACGCGAAACCCGATAAACCTTGAACTGCTGGCAAAGCAATATCTACTGCTGCCTTCTTCTGGCATTCTAGCGGCTGCGATTGATAAAGGATGTGTGGGGGCGGAGGTTCCTAGCACTGAAAGTATTTCGGTCTGATAGTAAACCAGAGTGATAGTAAATGCAAACAATGTATTCCACAAGCAGTTGTAACATCTTCTAAGTGTTGCGTTTAAGATTATGTTTTCAAATCTATATATCACAAAGCCTATTTGCAGTTCTTGACCACTGGGAGCAGCTTACAGGACTAATTTCTAATAAAGTCTCAACAGTTGGAAATGCTCCTGTCCTTATAGCCAGAGTTTCCTGTACCCATAACCATGATATGTAGAGAGATCTTAGACTACAGTGGCACTCAGTGGAACCAAAGGCTCTGGAAAGGATATTCTGACAAATAAGGGGTCGATTCCAAGTTCTTTTGCGCTATTAAGCATGTTGCCAATCTTACCAATCCATTTGTTCCTAGACAAAGTTTTTCCCATCCAGCTGTCTGATCAGGTGGCGCAAAGCTTGCTCATTAGTATGACGAGCACTAACCAACCATATGAGTCTACGATTCAGCTCCGTCGCAACCCAGCATATGATTCCTCCAGCGTTGAAATTTATTGAGTCACCAGCCTGCAAATCTTTTCAGTACTATTTTCCTTTAAAAAGTCCTCAAGATGGGTAGCAATAGCTTCAGCAGGTTTCCTTTTCATTAAGTTCACTCTGGAGTAAAACAGCAAAGATACCTTCCACTTGGCACACTGCAAACAGCATAATGCTCTTCTTCCAAAATACTTGGAAACTGAAGACGAATTATTTGCTTGTAACAAAATTTTAATGGAATCCTGGCATTCACAAAGAGGATACATTCAATCTCGCCTATCCTGCGTCGAACACGAACTACGTCGTGAAGTGATTTCATGAATTTTTCTTGAGATCTTTTTACTTTATTATGAGGAATCACAAGTCTCCTTCAGTAATTAATGCAGCATCCAAATATGATGCTGCTGTAGCATATCGACCGACACCACACCTATTACTTTGCAACGCAACATTGCGCAGCTGATATGACTATATTGACTTGTACTTGATGTTCTATGTGATGATCAGAATCATCACATAGTATCTTCAGAATCTTTAACATCAGTTGTCTCTGCATCCTCTTCGGAGAGAAGAATTTCATTTTATCGTAATGTTAACTCTTCCTTCCCTTTCTGCTTACTTTCATAAATTCTTCTTAATTCATCTCCTGCACTCTTCTGCGTTTTAGTTTGTCTTCTGTGCTCAAACCTTCTCTCTCTGACATTTAATAAAAGCTAATTGTTTGAAGGGGATCTTCATGGCCTTAGAATAAAAGCACGTGAGTGCTTCGTGTTTACAGTCAGCACCACATGGACACTGACTTTCAAATTCTGAACACAGCTTAATCTCACACTTGCAAATGAGGATGTCAAAGCGCTTGTCTAACACTGCTATGAAAGCCTCCTTCACTTACAGTTTTCCTCTGCCAAGTGACATGTTTTTGGCTTTTTTCCAGTTTTCTTCTATCTTCTTCAAGGCTGTCTCTTTCGAATTTGAAACTGGCACCATAAAAGAACTCTTTGCTAGCTCCCACTTTTCAAGCAATTTTCGATAAACATCCTTTGCAGGGATGGCTGCTAGCAATTTCTGAGATTCTCTCCACTCTCCTCTCTCTCAGCAGAGGACCATACCTTAGAGCGTCACACAGAGTTGGGAGCTGAGAAGGCAGCATTACTCGGCCATTTGCAATGAAGTTACTCATGTGAATACTAGTTGCCAGTCTTGTCTTCCTTCTACTGGCCATGGTTTAAAATTTTTTAATTTTTCAAGCGGAAGAAACTATTTGTGCCTGGCAAAAGAAAGACTACATGTATGATATTAACAAAAAACACACTGATGCAAATGAGTACGGTTAGTTTAAAAACTTTTTTCGAGTAGCAAAGAGAAAGTGTACAGATTCTATAGCATATTCTTAACTAACGGCATTGCCGCAGTGATGTCACCAGTTCCCGTCAGATCACCGACGTTAAGCGCTGTCGGGCTGGGCTAGCATTTGGATGGGTGACCATCCGGTCTGCCGAGTGCTGTTGGCAAGCGGGGTACACTCAGCCCTTGCGAAGCCAGTTGAGAAGCTACTTGACTGAGAAGTAGATGTTCTGGTCACGAAACCTGACAATGGCCGGGAGAGTGGTGTGCTGACTACATGCCCCTCCGTATCCGCATCCAGTGACGGCTGATGCCACGGTGGTCGGTCGGTACCGTTGGGCATTCCGAGGCCTGTTCGGACGGAGTTTACTTTTAGTCTTACAGTATATTCTTATCCTTAGAGCAGAAGTACACACACAGAAATAATAAGAAAGCTCTGCTTGAAAGAAGGCAATTTTCTGCGAATTGTACATGAAACATCAAATTATCACGAAACTGAAGCAACTATTTACTAAGCTACACACTGTAACTGACATTCTTTGTAACTGTAATTGGGAATTACTAACCAAAATTCAACTTTAAGGCCCCCTTCATTTTTTGAAAAATGAAGTTAGAATATTTGACACGCGCTACCAGCAGAATTCACAACACAAGTTCAATGCATATCACAGATGACGGGCCGCATATGTACCACTCACCATCAAAGGAGAGAGCTTACACCACAAGGACACTATTGTAGATCATTTGATGAACGTCTTTATGGGCGAGTCCTAGGATAGCGTGCAAAATTAGCAGCAGGTGTATTCTGAATGCTCTGAATCCAAAACCGTTAATCACGCACCCGACGTTTCTGAAACCCGTGGACATTGAAAGAAGTAGTTATCGTGTATACAGCGAGATGCCATTTGGTGAATTCACAGTCCACCGCCTTTCTTCACGTGTAACTGCGGCATTGCACCTCTTTAGGTCACAGAAATGTTATTATTGATGCTTATGTACGAACGGCTGAAAGCAAGGGGAAACTACGGCCGTAATTTTTCCCGAGGGCATGCAGCTTTACTGTATGATTAAATGATGATGGCGTCCTCTTGGGTAAAATATTCCGGAGGTAAAATAGTCCCCCATTCGGATCTCCGGGCGGGGACTACTCAAGAGGATGTCGTTATCAGGAGAAAGAAAACTGGCGTTCTACGGATCGGAGCGTGGAATGTCAGATTCCTTAATCGGGCAGGTAGGTTAGAAAATTTAAAAAGGGAAATGGATAGGTTAAAGTTAGATATAGTGGGAGTTAGTGAAGTTCGGTGGCAGGAGGAACAAGACTTCTGGTCAGGTGACTACAGGGTTATAAACACAAAGTCAAATAGGGGTAATGCAGGAGTAGGTTTAATAATGAATAGGAAAATAGGAATGCGGGTAAGCTACTACAAACAGCATAGTGAACGCATTATTGTGGCCAAGATAGATACGAAGCCCATGCCTACTACAGTAGTACAAGTTTATATGCCAACTAGCTCTGCAGATGACGAAAAAATTGAAGAAATGTATGATGAGATAAAAGAAATTATTCAGATAGTGAAGGGTGACGAAAGTTTAATAGTCATGGGTGACTGCAATTCGAGTGTAGGAAAAGGGAGAGAAGGAAACGTAGTAGGTGAATATGGATTGGGGCTAAGAAATGAAAGAGGGAGCCGCCTGGTAGAATTTTGCACAGAGCACAACTTAATCATAGCTAACACTTGGTTTAAGAATCATGATAGAAGGTTGTATACATGGAAGAACCCTGGAGATACTAAAAGGTATCAGATAGATTATATAATGGTAAGACAGAGATTTAGGAACCAGGTTTTAAATTGTAAGACATTTCCAGGGGCAGATGTGGACTCTGACCACAATCTATTGGTTATGACCTGTAGATTAAAACTGAAGAAACTGAAAAAAGGTGGGAATTTAAGGAGATGGGACCTGGATAAACTGAAAGAACCAGAGGTTGTACAGAGTTTCAGGGAGAGCATAAGGGAACAATTGACAGGAATGGGGGAAAGAAATACAGTAGAAGAAGAATGGGTAGCTTTGAGGGATGAAGTAGTGAAGGCAGCAGAGGATCAAGTAGGTAAAAAGCCGTGGGCTAGTAGAAATCCTTGGGTAACAGAAGAAATATTGAATTTAATTGATGAAAGGAGAAAATATAAAAATGCAGTAAGTGAAGCAGGCAAAAAGGAATACAAACGTCTCAAAAATGAGATCGACAGGAAGTGCAAAATGGCTAAGCAGGGATGGCTAGAGGACAAATGTAAGGATGTAGAGGCTTATCTCACTAGGGGTAAGATAGATACTGCCTACAGGAAAATTAAAGAGACCTTTGGAGATAAGAGAACCACTTGTATGAACATCAAGAGCTCAGATGGAAACCCAGTTCTAAGCAAAGAAGGGAAAGCAGAAAGGTGGAAGGAGTATATAGAGGGTCTATACAAGGACGATGAACTTGAGGACAATATTATGAAAATGGAAGAGGATGTAGATGAAGATGAAATGGGAGATAAGATACTGCGTGAAGAGTTTGACAGAGCACTGAAAGACCTGAGTCGAAACAAGGCCCCCGGAGTAGACAACATTCCATTGGAACTACTGACGGCCTTGGGAGAGCCAGTCCTGACAAAACTCTACCATCTGGTGAGCAAGATGTATGAAACAGGCGAAATACCCTCAGACTTCAAGAAGAATATAATAATTCCAATCCCGAAGAAAGCAGGTGTTGACAGATGTGAAAATTACCGAACAATCAGTTTAATAAGCCACAGCTGCAAAATACTAACGCGAATTCTTTACAGACGAATGGAAAAACTGGTAGAAGCCGACCTCGGGGAAGATCAGTTTGGATTCCGTAGAAATGTTGGAACACGTGAGGCAATACTGACCTTACGACTTATCTTAGAAGAAAGATTAAGGAAAGGCAAACCTACGTTTCTAGCATTTGTAGACTTAGAGAAAGCTTTTGACAATGTTGACTGGAATACTCTCTTTCAAATTCTAAAGGTGGCAGGGGTAAAATACAGGGAGCGAAAGGCTATTTACAATTTGTACAGAAACCAGATGGCAGTTATAAGAGTCGAGGGACATGAAAGGGAAGCAGTGGTTAAGAAGGGAGTAAGACAGGGTTGTAGCCTCTCCCCGATGTTATTCAATCTGTATATTGAGCAAGCAGTAAAGGAAACAAAAGAAAAATTCGGAGTAGGTATTAAAATCCATGGAGAAGAAATAAAAACGTTGAGGTTCGCCGATGACATTGTAATTCTGTCAGAGACAGCAAAGGACTTGGAAGAGCAGTTGAATGGAATGGATGGTGTCTTGAAGGGAGGATATAAGATGAACATCAACAAAAGCAAAACGAGGATAATGGAATGTAGTCGAATTAAGTCGGATGATGCTGAGGGTATTAGATTAGGAAATGAGACACTTAAAGTAGTAAAGGAGTTTTGCTATTTGGGGAGCAAAACAACTGATGATGGTCGAAGTAGAGAGGATATAAAATGAAGACTGGCAATGGCAAGGAAAGCGTTTCTGAAGAAGAAAAATTTGTTAACATCGAGTATAGATTTAAGTGTCAGGAAGTCATTTCTGAAAGTATTTGTATGGAGTGTAGCCATGTATGGAAGTGAAACATGGACGGTAAGTAGTTTGGACAAGAAGAGAATAGAAGCTTTCGAAATGTGGTGCTACAGAAGAATGCTGAAGATTAGATGGGTAGATCACATAACTAATGAGGAAGTATTGAATAGGATTGGGGAGAAGAGAAGTTTGTGGCACAACTTGACCAGAAGAAGGGATCGGTTGGTAGGACATGTTCTGAGGCATCAAGGGATCACCAATTTAGTATTGGAGGGCAGCGTGGAGGGTAAAAATCGTAGGGGGAGACCAAGAGATGAATACACTAAGCAGATTCAAAAGGATGTAGGTTGCAGTAGGAACTGGGTGATGAAGAAGCTTGCACAGGATAGAGTAGCATGGAGAGCTGCATCAAACCAGTCTCAGGACTGAAGACCACAACAACAACAACATGTACGTACTATTGCGCCACGCCCTAGTCTGAAGCACTGAACTGCCTGGCGCCAACGCAGCGAAATGACGTCGTAGGGAGAGAACTGCCGTCGTTGAGGTGAACACGCTCTAAGGAGTATTCAGAGTGCTATAGCTCGAATTGACGCCTTATTCTGCCAATGTTTCTCAAGGGTATTGCTGCGCAAAACTAGATCTACATCTGCATCTACATCAACACCAATACTCCGCAAGCCACCTTGCGGCGTGCGGCGGAGGGTACTACGTGTACCACTGTCACTTTTCCGTGTTCCTGTTCCAGTCGCCACGATTCACAGGAAAAACTACGGCTCCGGCTAGGTTTGTTCAGAAACTGACTAATCGAGAAGAACGGAACTACTCTAGTCATTGCCACCAGGTGGCAACACCGAGCTGCTACGGCCTTTTCCCTCACGTGTACTAGATTTTGCCCATATTTCATCACATTCGATACATTATATGATTTAATTTTACGTTCTTTCACATAATTGAACAATCAGTCTGTAACACAATTTAACGTTTCAAATTAGTAATTGGTAGTGCTTCTGTCTCTACAGCGAAATAATAATTTTAATTAATTAATTAATTAATATTTTTATATTTACTTCCTCTGTTGGATCTCGCTAGGACAAGGATAGTATCTTTATTGCTTTATGGTGGAATTAACACAAATACCAATTTCTCGTAATATTTCTTGCTCACGGAGAAGACACGACTGGACATATTTTGGTTTATCGTTACCTTTTGTAAGTGTGTCTTGTTTCATGGAAACCAAAGCACTTGTACTCAGACAGAAAAAAAACAGCATGACGCGCTGCATATGGAAAGTCAAATAAGACAGAGAGACTGAGTAATTTGAGCAGTCATGTGCATCTCTAAATAGCCTGATGCAAATTCCAGGATACTTTGAAAAAGGCATGCCCGATTTCCGTTTTCATCCTTCGCCAATCCGAGTTTCCACTACGTAAGCAGACGAATTTTTCCCTACGTTCAGTGGATCATATCATATGTTCCCGCGCTTGAGTGCATATGTTAAGTAGCCAGTCGAAAGACAAAAACTTAATTGCTTTCAAAAAATGAATATCATCGTCTAACCGAAGGCATGAAGTATTCGAGCAATATTGTGTGTGGGGTATAACAGTTCAGATCAAGATGGCTGATCCCATTGGGGCCTTAACAACTTGACTTCCCAGGAGCATAAGAGCATAATGTAAGTTGAACATAAATACAGTGCTTGCTACTATGTCAACAGTATAATAGTATTTCTCGAAAATCTTAAATGAATTGATATCGGTAAAGCATTCAGACACTTCACTGTCGATGTCTTGCGGTGTAGCCGCGCGAAATTAGCCGAGCGGTCTGGGGCGCTGCAGACATGGACTGTGCGGCTGGTCCCAGCGGAGGTTCGAGTCCTCCCTTGGGCATGGGTGTGTTGTGTTTGTCCTACGGATAATTTAGGTTAAGTAGTGTCTAAGCTTAGGGACTGATTACCTTAGCAGTGAAGTCTCATAAGTTTTCACACACATTTTGAACATCTTGCGGTTTACACGAGTTTCACACGTTAATGCTATAATGTAACGAGCTTTGGACTCCACTTCATCAGAAGACGTTATATGTCAACTAATCACAAAGGGGCATAATATTTTGAAGAAAAATTACCACAGACTTCCCTGTCGCACTTTAAGAACACCAAGGAAAACGTCGACTTTCTAACTTGTCGCGGATTTCAGATCTCCTTTTAGTTACCAGTAAAATCTCTTAAGCAATGAACCAAACAGTACGATCTAAACATGCGAAAATGGTATTGTCTTAACGCAGGATCGTATGGACAGAGAAATTGGACATTGGAAATTTGTGGTAAGGACTATGGGACTAAACTGCTGAGGTCATCGGTCCCTAGGCTTACACACTACTTAATCTAACTTAAACTGTCTCACACTTAAGACAACACACAGACCCATGCCCGAGAGAGGGCTCGAACCTCCGACGGGGGAGCCGTGCGAACCGTGACAAGACGCCCCAGACCGCACGGCTACCCCGCGCGGCGTATGGACAGAAATCAAGTGCTGTACAGTGATATAATATCATGCTTTGTCAGTGTTTTTGTTGATCATTACCTTTCTTAATAAAAACAAGATACCACAGGGAATAAAAGTACGTATGTGTAATCCATACAATCAATATCTCAACAGTAGGAATTAGTGATATAACGGAAGGCATTACATTCTGATCTGCAAGTCTTTATTGTTAAAAGAGCTATACTACAGCATACGCTGAAAACAGCGGAATCGAATCTGACATCACATTTGTTGGCTTCCAGAAAGCTTTTGACGAACACAGGGGGAAAAAAATGCAACACTCTCAAAGACTGTGATATAACATGTATATGCTGAGAGGTCGTAGTATTAGTGATTCATTTGCCACAATTATCTGCGACCAGATAGCACTCAGAAAAGCTGTCTGACCATCTGTTTTGATTCTGCAGGCAATAACTGTGCCGAGTTTAGAAGTGATGCACATATTCACCCATTTCAAAAAATGACTCAAATGGCTCTGAGCACTATGGGACTTGACATCTATGGTCGTCAGTCCCCTAGAACTTAGAACTACTAAAACCTAACTAACCTAAGGACATCACACAACACACAGTCATCACGAGGCAGAGAAAATCCCTGACCCCGCCGGTAATCGAACCCGGGAACCCGGGCGTGGGAAGCGAGAAAGCTACCGCACGACCACGAGCTGCGGACTCACCCATTTCAACAGAGTCGCATTGTCGACTTGCGGAAAGCGCGATGGACGTGTCAACATGCTGTTCCACAATGTATCGGTGGTGTTTCACTGCTTTCGACAGTGGTCTGTGGAAAATTTCCACACCTGTAGACCAGATCCTAGGCGTCCATGTAGAACACACACACACACACACACACACACACACACACACACACACACACACACACGTCAAGATCGACACATTGTGCGAGCAGCGGCGCCCAACAGAACATCTTCAACAGACGAAATTCGGGCACATGCTGCATGTATTGTGTCGTCAGGGTCACGAGGGAGTCGACAAACGAGCGAGCCATCCCCACGTTCCACGGTGGCAGCCGAACTCCTACCCTGGAGGGCAGCGGTTCGCAGCCACGGCGCTACTGCCACCTCCATCCGCATCAGGACGAGCTTTCATCCAGTAGCAGTGTACACCTACGAGAACTCAATGGACGTTGGCATCGCTGGCACAGTTCACTCAGGGCCATATAGTGCTAACTCAGGCACGCGCTGCCGAGTCGGGTAAACACCAAAGCAGGGCGCGGGCGTCAAATGGCAATGCCGCCACTGCGAACTTTCGACTTCAACGGCACCGCAGCTAGACAATGCGTCCGCAGCGCTTCAACATTGTAGCTGAACAACAAATAAAAGATATTATATTTTGCAGCGGAGCTTTCCTAGCCAACCCCGAAAATCACCGCCGCCTCCACAACCCGCCACTTGCACAATCTCTACACAACACTGGCCGCACTGACCCAACGTCGCTATAGTTAGGCATACGATTATATTGGAGATTTCTTTATAAAAAATATGTTGCTCTCAATAAACAAACATCGTTAGGTGTAAAAGTAACAGCGTGCATGCCTAAAAAGTGATATACTGTATTTACTACTCATGAGACATTTAAAGAATCTGCTGCAGTTATAAGGTGGTTCGCTGTCTGTGGCTGTTCAGTGACGACGCGACTGAATTCCGGAAAATAGCAATATCAGAAAATTGTTGGAAGGTGCAGGCAGTGCAGCAGATGATCAACGCCTGGAGCAAAGATTGCTGCACGACTCTCGACATATGGTAATGTAATTCACGTAAATAGCCGAAGCGCTGGTCATCAGGGCTCAGTTCCAAGCGGGACTCATCATTGAGAGCAATTCTACTCCAGTCAATGAGATCCCAGGCCGAAGACGTGTCAGGACAGCAGTGGGATACCATCCTGACTGTCGTTCACCATAGGACCCGACAACTAGGAGTGATGGTCCGGGATGTCATTTCATTCCATAGCAGGACCCCTTTAGTTCTCATCCGCGGCACCCTTACAGCACAGCGGTACGTCGACGATATTCTGCGCCCCGATCTGTTGCCATACATGGCAAGCCATCCCGGGCTTACATTTCAGCAAGATAATGCCCGTCGCACACGACTAGAATTTGTACTGCTTCTCTTCATGCTTGCCAAACTCTATCTCGGCTAGCAAGATCGCCGGATCTTTCCCCAATTCAGAACGTTTGGAGACTTATGAACAGCATCTTCCAACCACCACGGGATTTTACCGATCTAACGAACCAGTTGGACAGATGGTTCAAATGGCTCTGAGCACTGTGTGACTTAACATCTGTGGTCATCAGTCACCTAGAACTTAGAACTACTTAAACCTAACTAACCTAAGGACATCACACACACCCATGCCCGAGGCAGGATTCGAACCTGCGACCGTAGCGGTCGCGCAGTTCCAGACTGAAGCTCCTAGAACCACTCGGTCACACCGGCCGGCCCAATTGGACAGAATTTGGCACCATATCTCTCAGGAGGATATCGAACAACTTTATCACTAAGTTCCAAGCCAAATAACTGTTTGCATAAGGGAGAGAGGTGGACCAAAACGTTATTGACTACCTCAATTTGTGAAGCTCTTTCTCTTGAATAAATCATCAATTTTTTCTGAAATTTTAGTAATATGGTCGTTTCTACATGTACATCACATCTATCGATTTCCGTCCCATTCAGATTCTATAGCAATGGAAACAATAAAATACTATGTGGTTGCAGAATACCTGTCGGTCTGTCTGTCGTTACTCCATCTTTGATTTCTCTTGGTCTGGAAGCATGAGAGGCGTAGTAGTGCAACACTTCTTTTTCTCGGCCAGTTTCAATTGGAAGAATGTGGTATTTACTGTAGAGCAATGTTTTGTCTTAGAGTGTATTTAGTCGAAACTGTAGTAAATGGGTCAAAACAATCATCACACATGCCGTAATAAGCTGGCACCAACAGCAGATGCAAAAAGACGACTCTGAGCCAGCTCGAAACTGGCAAGTGTCTGGCTTAGCTACCCTACCAGTGTTGTGAAAACTTAGGCCTACAGCTGCTGTGGGGCAAGAGACTAGAGTGTGCTATAGCACGTAACCCGTTACTTAAAACCAAAATTTCGGTGATCCTACCTCTCGATCCTGTCAATCACTTCTCCCCGTATACCCTATCACATAATTCGCAAGACTTCAACACTACAAACTTTTATAGCTGTTGTGCTGAGGGATGCACAGTTTTCTCATCTTCTGATTATCCTTGCGCCTTTATTGTTCTAAAACGGTCAAGAGTAAAGAAGATACATAGTTCACCAGCAGTGATAATTTTTATCAGGTAATTGATTCAGCACGGGATACCTATGAACGCGCGCGATCCTGGAAGACAGTTGTGGCAGATGATTTATGTAGTATGACGCAAATTCATAATGCTGCTTAGAAAATCGTTTTCCTTCAATCTGGGAGATTACTCAGCAGGACCGACGATAGGTATTGTGTTTTTCTTCTTTTTTATTCCAAAGAGTAGAGCGGACTGTTTTACATCCGGTCCTTTATAGAGTTGCGGTTCTTTTCAGCGAATTATCAGTCGAGCTGGTAGCGTGGCAGGCAGTTCCCAAACTGGGAGTAATATTTTTCTTGAATATTATTACAGGTTTTATTTATTCTATGATTAGTCTTTCAATTGAGTAGATGGTAAGAAATCGCTGACCGAATTCCATGCCTTATTTGCTTTATCAATTCGTTCGAATTTTTTAATCTATCTCTTTACTCTGTCCGGCGTTAGCACTGATTCAAGTAGTACGTAATATCACGTGGTCTGGCCAATTAAGCATTGATGCTTGTATATTACATGAATAGTAATTGTAAGACTCTCAGGAGGGGTTGTGATATTTCATGTATGTGATTATATGTGGAGGATTTAGTTAACAAGGTAAACAATTCAAAAGACGCATTTATCGTTTGTAATGTTCCTTGGTAAATCAGGTGGAAACATTCAAGTGTATTTCATTAAGGTGTAGTGTCCCGCGATCTAAGGTATTACGCATCAGCGACAACGATCTGTTAACGTATACAGCAAGGTGTCCGCTTACTCAAAGACTGCAATGTTAGAGTCTTCAATGTACGTGCATTATCGTATGGTCTTTAATCCATAAATAGAAAATACAGTGTTCTGACTGAATTGAGTCATCATCGCCCAGCCCATATCGCTGACGATAGCAACCTGAAATTTGAAGAGGATGTTCATATTATACTGCACGCGTCGTTTAAGAAGGGATTTTTCGAAACTCCGCCCCTAAGGGAGTGAAGTAGGGGGTGAAAGTTTTTTATTTTTTATTTGAGAGTATGTTGCTTCAATTTTGAAGGTAGACCTACTAAAATAGGCATTTAGTTTCTCGGTCAGAAAAAAATACGTGTTTAGCTATTTTCGTAAATTTAACCCCTGTGGGGTGAAATAGGTGGATGAAACCTTGTTCTGAAAATAAATCATTATTAAATAACTAGTGAACTATTCTAAGGCTACATCTATAAAAATTGTTTTGGGAAACTAAACCCCTAAGGACGTGAAACAGAAAATGAGATGTTTTATCAAATATTTCATTATGAAAGCATTTTAAAGTTAAATGTATGAAAATTTGAATTTGACTTCCGGGTTGGAAATAAAAATAATCCGTATTTCACTGTTTTTGGAAATTCAACCGCCGCGCGGGATTAGCCGAGTGGTCGGGGCGCTGCAGTCATGGACTGTGTGGCTGGTCCCGGCGGAAGTTCGAGTCCTCCCTCGGGCATGGCTGTGTGTGTTTGTCCTTAAGATAATTTAGGTTAAGTAGTGTGTAAGCTTAGAAACTGATGACCTTAGCAGTTAAGTCCCATCAGATTTCACACACATTTGAACTTTTTTTTTTTTTTTTTTTTTGGAAATTCAACCCCTTTGGGGATGAAATAGAGGCTGAAGTTTTTTAAGAAAATATTTCGTTACCGGTACACTAAAAAAATTTTAGTGAAATCTTTTAAGAAAATATGGAGTTACTGGTACACTAAAAAAAATTTTATGTTAAATCTATGGAAACAAGTATATTGCTTATCTTTTTATATAAAGAAATATGTGCTAGGGGGTGAAAGATTCTACGTAAATATAAACACAAGAACGCGAAAGGCATGATTAACTAAAACCTTGGACTTCAGCTACTAGAATCGCTTTTTCGTCAGGAACAGATTTGGAAAAGATCGTGCTTCTATCGCCTTAATTACCCTGAAAAGTTTAGATGACGTTGAAATTTGTGAACAACTTAAAAATTCGATCAAAGAAAAAATATCTGTGCAGACCATAGACCCTACGCGAGCGAAGCAGCTGGCGCCAAGCTAGTTATTTATAACTTCACATTTCACCTTAACGGCTTTCACTATACTTGCAACTGACTTGAGATTTACCGAATGACAAATTTGATTACGGAATTACGATCTCCTTGAGACATATGAGTCTCAATTTTATCTTCGATAATGATAGATGCCGAACAGATGAATCGAATTTTATGCCTAGTAAGCTCATCAACAAAAGCAAAACGAGGATAATGGAATGTAATCAAATTTACTCGGGTGATGCTGAGGGAATTAGATTAGGAAATGAGACACTTAAGTGAGTTTTGCTATTTGGGGAGCAAAATATCTGATGATGGTCGTAGTAGAGAGGATATAAAATGTAGAATGGCAGTGGCAAGGAAAGCGTTTCTGAAGAAGAAAAATTTGTTAACATCGAGTATAGATTTAAATTTCAGGAAGTCGTTTCTGAAAGTATTTGTATGGAGTGTAGCCATATACGGAAGTGAAACATGGACGATAAATAGTTTTGACAAGAAGAGAATAGAAGCTTTCGAAATGTGGTGCTACAGAAGATTGCTGCAGATTAGATGGATAGATCACATAACTAATGAGGAGGTGTTGAACAGAATTGGGGAGAAGAGGAGCTTGTGGCACAACTTGACTAGAAGAAGGGATCGGTTGGTAGGACATGTTCTGAGACATCGAGGGATCACCAATTCAGTATTGGAGGGCAGCGTGGAGGGTAAAAATCGTAGAGGGAGACCAAGAGATGAATACACTAAGCAGATTCAGAAGGGTGTAGGCTGCAGTAGGTACTGGGAGATGAAGAAGCTTGCACAGGATAGAGTAGCATGGAGAGCTGCATCAAACCAGTCTCAGGACTGAAGACCGCAACAACAACAAGCTGGAGAACCAGGTTCGAGTCCCGGCCGGAGCACAAATTTTGATTCATTTCTTCAGCTTCTGTAATTATTGAAATTGGAAATTTGTGGTAAGTTTCTAAGGGACCAAACTGCTGAGGTCATCGGTCCCTAGGCTTGCACACTACTTAATATAACTTAAACTAACTTACGCTAAGGACAATACACACACCCATGCCCGAGGGAGGACTCGAACCTCCGACGGGGGTAATTCTTGAATGATAATATTTTATTCTTATTCGATTTTATAGAATACAGTAATGAGTATTATAACATACAGTGTCGTTTGTGAAAAGTGCAACACAGTGAAGGAATTATCCGAATAGCGCCACACTTGGTGGAAGTGGCGACGGGTGTGCAAGCAATACGTGATAAGTTTTGCAGCGGCATGGGGTACACGTAGGCCGAGCAGAGCCCTCTCGTGTCGGTCCGACAAGGTCTGTGTTGCGCCTAGTGTAGTGCAGAGCTGTCACACAAAGTGGAAACAATAAAGCCAGTGCCAGTATGCCTCGTCGACGTCAAAGGGAGCCATATCGGCACGTGAGCGAGTTCGAACGGGGCAGAATGATCGATCTCCAGGAAACGGGGTTGTCATACCTTGACATTTCAGCTCGCACAGGGCATGCTGCTACGACAGTGATGCGTGTGTGGAAACAGTCGATAGAGAAAGGTCGTACGCAGCGACGAGCGGAAACTGAACCACGGAACATTACCACAGAACGGGATGACCGTCATCTTGTCCCCCACGGCCGTTACGGACCGTCCAGCGTCATCCACAGGGTTGGCTCGTCGCTGGAGCACTGCAACAGGTGTGAACTTGTCTGCATTGACGGTCCGTGGCCGTCCGCTGTAGGTTGCACGCATGCCATTACGTCGGCTTCCATTGTCCAGACACCACAGGCTCCTCTGACTGCCATAGGCACTGAACACCGTCACTGGGGTGCTGAGTGGCAACATGTAATCTTTACGGGTGAGTCCCGCTTCAACGCGTCCTACAGTGATGGCCGCATACGTGTCCGCCGGTACCGTGGTGAGCGCAACCTGGATGGCTGCATTGTGGAGCGGCACAGCGGACAAACAGCAGGTGTGATAGTTTGGGGCGCCATTGGTTACAACAACCGATCTCACCTCGTACGTATTGCGGGTACTTTGTACAGGAACCTGCACCTAACGGAGGTTGTGGAACCTGAGGTACTCCCCTTGCTTCAGGCATCTCCACAGGCCACATTACAACAGGACAATGCCCGGCCACAATTTGCGAGGAATGTAGAGGCGTTCTTCGAAGAGCAACGGATGCCATTGTTAACCCTGGCCTGCACGTTCGCCAGACATGTCGCCCATCAAACATGTCTGGGATATGGTTCGTCGGCACGTGGTGCGTCACGGTCCTCCAGTAACTGGTGTCACGGCGTATAGCAGCTCTAATTGCAGCATATGGTGGCCACTTGACATACTGAATAGTAGGGCTCAAAGGACATGTACAGACTTCAAAAGGTAATCATTTGTTACTTGGCAAGTACCTAACCTGTGGTATCAAATTAATTCAATTCAAATGTTTCCTTCTTGATGCTGCAATTTCCCAAATGGTAGTGTACGTATGAAAGCAAATTCAAAATTATCAACTCTCCATCAACTCTCTTTAATCTGGGACGCCGCAATACGTGGGAGGAGCTTACTACTCCCGGCGTTTACCCGAAAACTAAGGAAAACGTCTCACAAACCTTTGTCAGAACATGGGGACTGGAACCATTTTAATTTATTTCTGGAACACTGCTATCCACTGTGCCAGACAAAAATTAAAATTAATTTGCGTGTGTGTGTGTGTGTGTGTGTGTGTGTGTGTGTGTGTGTGTGTGTGACTGCAGGTGTTGAATGTGTGATTAACGGAAAGTACGCTGCCTCTATAAAATTCACTGTGGATTTGTTGAACCATCGATAGGGCGCAGAAGGAATGAGCAGTAGGATACACTACTAGGACGTGGTGCGCAACGGAAGGCTAGCTGTAAAACTTTTGAGAGTGACGCTCCAAGACGATTCAAGATACATCTTACTCCACCTGACATACATTTTTGACGGCAATATGAAAGAAATGCGTCCTTAAAACTATGCCCGCACACATTCCTTCTTCCCGCGCGCTATCCAGGAAAGTAATGACAAGGCGAGGCATGTCAGATTAAGTAGCAAACGCCGTATACCGTGCCGGGGATCGCGTACTCAAGAAGTAGATGTACAGAGATACATAAACGTGAAGTGTACACAGCTGGAGATATTGCGAACTTATGCCGCTGCTCTCCTACAAAGAGAATAATATCACAGTCAAGCAGTGCACGACAGCTTTCGCGAGAGCGATGTGGGGCGCTTAGCTCGGCTGTTGCCGCCCTTACCTCGGCGCAGATAATAGGAAATATTAATGAAGAGGACGGCTCCGCGGGGATCTCAGAAAGCTACGTAGCTAATTACCCGCGTATAATCTCGTTAGGGCGCCTCTAAGAAATGCAAAAATGTTATCCCGGGAAGCAGAGAAGACGGTTGGCCCGGGCCGCTAACGAGGAGCGCGCCGCCAAACTGCGGATAACCGAGCGCTGGGACGTGCCAAGGGGCTCTCCGCGCGGCCGTAATCGAATTAATCTGCGCTGAACGTTTTCCTTCTGAACGCGTGTACAACGCTACACGTAATTTCAACTCAAACAAGGAAAATACCTGTGAATCGTTAAGTTTCAATCAACTGAAGTGCCTTTCCAATTTCTCGTAAAATATCAAAATAGGAAAGTTTCAAAACAACTGAACTGCACAGTTACAAACAATGCACTCCTACTGGGAATCCTGAAATCAGTTTACCGTTCCTTCCTCAAAATATTCCAGGAGAGCAATGCTGTCATATTCCACATTGCCTCTGTCCGTCATTGCCACAAGAAGTGCACTGAACAATAGTAACCAGTAGTGAATTAATGCCAGCGCGAAGCTGAAGAAATCATCGACGTAGAAAATGTCGGTGAATTTAGCCAAATTGTTACTTATCCAGTACAGTGTAACAGGACTGCAAGAACTGGGAAAGAGGAGGGTTAGATACACGGTAGCGGAGACAACGTCGCCCAAGTTTCTCATTTTTTTTCAGTAATGGATAAGTTATTGTGCTGTTATCTAGACGTTGAATATCATATTATTGCTGGTTTCGCCAAGATACCCTCATGTTCAGCTCTATAATCCTGTAAGCTACATTACTCAAGAACTTTATTAGGACACTTCTTACAAGCTTAACGAAGTATGTTCGATGTTTGTGCTGTTACTGATCCGTTAGTCATGTAAATACGGTACTGTACATCCGTAAATGGATTTCCTTAATCGAAACCGGTGAACAAAAGACACAGTGATGCGATCTAAGCGGTTACTAAATTTATTAAAAAGAAATGAAGATGTGATCGTTGTACGTCACCCACAACAACAATGTCCTTATTCACGAAGCAAGAAAAATGAAATCATGTTAGGGATTGGAATGTACACTTGACAGCAAAAAAAGTGGGTCCCTGCCGAATACAACCAACATAATGCAGCCGTGTTGCAGGTCCTTTAAACACCAAAACCCTGGGGGGTACAGTCGTTTGACTACACACAATGGGTACCACAAGAGACTACTAGAGACCAAAGGTCTTTATAGCAGTCAGTCTAAGCGTCAACTAATATCGTCGTACAAAACATATTAGAAAACACGTTCTTAGCGATGAGACACCCCATAACACTCACAAACTAACCTTAATTACAAAAGTGACATTCCAAATGTTCTGAGAAAACGGATTATTTTACATATATCGTACAATAATCCTTAGTTAAAATTAAATACTTGAGACAATATATGGAGTTACAAAGCTGTACGGCAATTGAAAAAAAATTTTTGGCTCTCGAAAAGGTTTTCCACCCACGTGCTGAACGTCGCTCAACGGCGAGTGGCTCTGTAAACTGGATATTGGACGAACCAGTAAAAAATCGCGATTAACGGCAACAAACACTCTACTGAACTCTCAACATTAACAGCGAATCACCAGTAATATCATTGTTCTCGTAACACATCAACAGCTACGTTTACACAAATCTGAACTTTAAATGACATTACCAACGTCGTCGTTCTCGACCTGGATTCAAACCCAGCACCTATAGCCATTGCTAACTAAGATAAGCTTTGTTTGTGCCTTATTGAGACCCGATCACTAGGTATAAAGAGACGTGAAGTATAGGCGTTTGCACCAGTATCAGTTATCAATTAAGACCCTGAAAAGAAATGACGAAAATGACTGTACTGAACTGGGAATCCTGCCATAAGTTACCTTCCTGGAAACTACCCCCAACGACGTTTAATATGGTTTCATTCACAAGGAACAAGGTATGCTCATGTTTAAAAGTGAAACGCCATCATGTAAAGCTTGTGACAGGGATGCGAACCCAGCACGTAATCGGATTGTTAACGAAGTACGTAAAATCAGAAGTTAAATATCAAATGTTTTCACCAATAGCGAGATGTTGGAACCTTAAATGAAGATAGAATTGTTTTTGCCTGACTGGGATTCGAACCCAGCATCTAGCGCCGTCGTTTTCTAGCCAGGAACAGACAATAAATAACTATTGTTGGGTCACCAGCAGCGAGATGTCCGCATGTTTAGCTAGACATCAGGCGACGAAAAGTTCTTGCTGAACGGAATTCAAACCCCGCACACGTGCTCATGAAGACACTTTAACTATCAAATTCTTTTCCAATAATAGCTAGGAGTGGCATGTTTGTACTTTCAATGATGTGATGGAAAATACTCTGCTGACTAGAAGTTGAATCCACAACATATCGTCGCTGGTGATCACAACGAACACAACGTCAAACCCAAATCCGTTTTCGCCAGTAGGATGCAGAGGAATGTTTGAACTTGAAAAGATGTAAGGAAACGTTTGATCTTGTAATTTTGTGATAAAAAGCTCATCATGTGGCTGTGAGTTGAAACGAACACGTTACAGCTGACAACGCACGAAGAGACGTTGAAAATGCAACTATTTTTCACTAGTAGTTCGGAGTGCACATGCTAGGGCTTGAAATGAAATAATGAATATTTTGTGCTGATCAGGATTCGAAACCAGATAGGTGCCTTTCGAGGAGCCCTAGAAGAGTTTTCAGTCTTGGGGAACACAGTGAAAACGAATTCGAATCCCAGTCCAGCACCACAATTTTCAACGTCTCAGTTTCAAATAAAGTAAGTGATGATGATGTTTGGTTTGTGGGGCGCTCAACTGCGTGGTTATCAGCGCCCGTACAATTTCCCAACCTTTGCTCAGTCCAATTTCGCCACTTTCCTGGATGATGATGAAATGATAAGGACAACACAAACACCCAGTCATCTCGAGGCAGGTGAAAATCCCTGACCCCGCCGGGAATCGAACCCGGGACCCCGTGCTCGGGAAGCGAGAACGATACCGCGAGACCACGAGCGGCGGACAAATATAAAGTAAGAGCCTTGTGAACTTACATGACCATTGGTTCATTAAATGAAATACGTTTTCTAGTTTACGACGACTTGCTGGTGACAGAGTCTCTGCTTTCCGGGATTTCACCATCTGTCACAGCTCAAACGAATGCCGCTCTGCCCCAGTTGGCAGCGAAGGGATGTTATCTTTACTGCGGATATTGAACTTCGGAGCTTACTGGCGTTCTGTACTTGGCGTTACTAGGGGTGAAGGAGAGTTACTTGTGTGTGTTAAAAATCTATGCCTGACGTGAGATATGAACCTAGACGTTTTACACATCAATACAAGATTAATCCACCAGACCACAGATCCCCCTGCCAAGCACATAATTGAGTTGCAGAGTATTCATTTAGATGTAGATGCAGATGTCAAGGGACGGGTAACAGGAAGGAGGGCCGGATCTGGGAATGGATAGAAGTGCAGAAGTGCAAAATATAAGCGTGAAATGCTTGCAAAGTATTGCTTACTTAGATGTGGGCCACAGTTCGTTTTATCTTAGGACCGAGAGAAGGAAGGACTCTTTTTCAGAACGAAGAATGGGTTATAGGGAAGGGGAGATCAAAGAATACGGTTTCATAGATGTGGAGAGGGATGATAGAGGGTAAAGACAGCAGCAATTAAAAGAGAAAATGTAGCGTCAATGGAAACCTCTAGATTTGTTTATAATGTTTTGGGGGAATGGAATAGAAGGGCACTTGCGTCGATAGTCTCAGAGAGAGAGAGTGAGAGAGAATGGAGGAGATATTAACAACGAGTAAAAATAATATGAAATCGTTTGCGTATTGTGTGGAGGACGGAGGGTGTATTCATGGATGGAGGGGAAGAGAGAGATGTATTTGAAATAACAAAAACTACTGTGACAGAGTCGATATACACTGATTAGTTTGTAAGTATCTAGAGAGGGTATAAACGAAATCAGAATATTTAACAAACTGTATTTTCAAAAGAAACCCACTTGAATTAAAAAGGCAGCTCAAAGGAAAACTAACCCATATTGTATCTTTTCTGTTGCCACGCGATCTTCCACTAGCTCCCAATGAGGAAAAATGACGAAAAAGAAGACATAACAAAACATTTTAAGGACTCTAATATTTTATCCAGAATCCTTCATTATTTTGGACTTGCGTCTTGGCATAGAATGTATAAGCCGTCGGACGTAACAGCCTGAAGAAGCAACTTCCTCCCAGGCTTCCAGGACGCAATGCCAAAGAGCGTCCGCAGTAGTTGGTTGGTTTCGTGGCCAGTTCTGTGTTAATGTTCTGGCGACCTCAGCCCACATGTTTTCCATGGGGTTCATATCAGCCGCCCGTGGCGGCCAGTCCATGACGTTGACGCCAATCGTGGAGAGCCGCTGCTGAACAAATGCAGACTTGTGAATGGGAGAATAGTCCTCTTGCAATGTGACGTCCCCTTCTGCGTACAGCATTCGCACTGACGGAAGCATCACATTTTCCAATATGTGGGCATACTGCAAGCTGTCCAAAGTTCGTTCTATCCTGTGAAGAATTCCCGCCCCTCTCGCAGAAATCCAACCCCAGCAGGTAACAGATAGCCGGCCACTTCTTCTCGTCGTGGTTACATATTCGCGTCAATGGCGAGTCCCTTGCGGCCTGTAAACGATTCGTGGACCGTCATTACTGGTGGAAAACACCTTCTCATCAGTGAAAATGACGTTGTCCCACGACGCCCTCAGATGGAGCTCCGCAAATGCTAGCCGGTATAAAACGTTGTCTTCGCTGAGCTCTTGTTTCACGGCGGATCGTCGTGCATGCAGTCCAGCGTCCCTCAGCCTTCGGCGAATCGTGTCACTGGAGCCGGGGAAGTTGGTCTCCCACCGCAACTGCTTCGCATTCAGAAAGGGATTTTCTCTGCGCCTAGGCACTAGGTCCCTGTCTTCCTGCTGTGAGCTCACTCTCTTCCTGCCTGAGCCAGGAGCATTGTTGGTGGTGCCTCTTTCAAGGCAGATCCTCCACCATCTCCTTGCAGTGGTATGTGGTATGCCATACCGTCTGCCAGCTTTTCTGATGGAACATCCTCCTTCTTCAATGAGAGCGACGACTCTATCTCGAATAGACCTATCCCAGTGAGCCATGACGGCAGACAGCCTGATGTGTATGTCTGCTATCCGCTCTTATACTGATGCCAGGAGAGGAGGTAAACATATTTACGTCAAATGGAGCGGCAGAGGCAGAGGCATGCGGCGCAGCCGTGCTGGCTCGTCCCGGGCTGTTGGCCCACCAACGCCACCGCCAGCTCGCTCACTTCCGTCTCGCCTCGGCCAGCCTGGCTGGCCCGTAGCTCGCGAGCCGCGTCTAGTACAGACCCGGGCCGCATGGCCACGATCACCACTTGAAGGATCAAAAGTTACACCTAACCTACCCAAGTCTGTAGTGTAAACTAACGCAGCTACAGCTATTATGCTATAACATGTGCAGGCACAGTTGACGATTCATTCAAATATTTGACGAACAATACGTTCAAAAATACATTCATTTTAAACATAGCTACCACAAAATATTTCACCTAGCTAGCAATAGCATGACGCAGGAAACTATTCTTTCTTGTAAGCGCTCTGCATTAGATGCAGCCTTAAGAAAACGTGTAATCAACCACGACAACTAAGCGGAATGTAAAAGTAAACAGGTTTGGCGGAAGCTTCTCCAAATAATAGTATATACGTAGTATATAATACACGTTTTGTGCACTTATAACATGTACTCAGTGTCTCTGAAACAATACGTGCTGCACGACGGAAATTACTTTCCGCTGAGGCACTTCATTTACGTCTGAATGATACACGACTACTAGAGAACATTGCTCTTTACGGCAGTCAATCCACTTGTAAATTAACACCATGATATCGCAGATATTAAGCAACACGTTACTAGGGATGAGAAAGGCCTTAAGGTTTGCAACTAAACATGCTACTCCTAGCTACTACTGAATAAGACTTTGATTATTAACGTATCTTCATAACCATGTGCGCGGCGTTCGACTCCCAGTCAGCATAGACGTTTTCGTCGCCTTATTTCCGGTTAAACGTGCGCACATCTCACTAATGGTGGACCAACAATGGACATTTCTCGTCTGTTCCTGGTTGGGCAACGACGGCGGTAGGCGCCGGGTTCGAATCCTGGTCAGGCAATACAACTTCAGTCGTCATTTAAGGTTCCAACCTCTCTACTGGTGACAAACTGTGATATCTACATTCTGATTTTACGTACTTATTCAACAATCCGATTAGGTGCTGGGTTCGCATCCTTGTCACCAGCATTACATGATGGCATTTCTATTTTAAACATGTGCATTTTGCCTAGTGATCGAGTCTCGAAAAGGCACAAAGCTTTGCTTGGTTAACAATGGCTTTACGTTCTGGGTTTGCATCCGGATCCAGAACAAAGACGTTGGTCATGTCATTTAAAGTACAACTTTGTGTACAAGTAACTGTTGATGAGTAATGTGAACAATGATATTACTTGTGATTCGCTGTTAATGTTGGGATTTCCGTAGAGTGCTTGCCGCCGTTAATCACGTTTTCTTTTAACTGCTTAGTATTACATAAAGTTGATGCGAAACCACTCCCTGCTGAACGTTGAACGACGTTCAGCATGTGTTGGGTAAACCTTTTAGACAGCAAATAGCTTGTTTCCAATCGCCATACAACTTTATAAATCCATATACTGTCTCAAATATTTAATTGTACCTAAGGATTACTGAACGATTTAGGTGACAAAATTGTCACATAACGTTTGAAATGTCACTTATTGTAATTAAGTTTAGTTTACAATCGTTAAGGACTGTCTGATCTCTTCTGTACTATCATGGTGTTACTCTACATCTGGGCGGACTGCCATAAAGACCGCTGTTCTCCAGTAGTATCTTACAACGACTGTACTGTGGAAGGTTGCGACGATGTGCAACACAGATATGCTACGTTGGTTGCATACATTCATGTGCAGCCTACACGTTGGAGTTCAGGCATAACCCACTTTTTTTGCTGTCGAGTGTACTTCTCTGGATCGGTAACTAAGAATTTCCTATGTTCCAGGAATCCTTTAGACCTTTCAATGAAGCTTCACATTTCGAGATTTATAAAAATACCCGTATTAGAATAATTTAGTATCTAACCCATATATAGAGTTTGGAGTGTGAGATTATATGGACATCAAAAGTATAGTACCTTTTTTGCGTTAATGATTTATGACTTTTACGACCGTAGGATAATCAATCTTGGTTGATATTCCTTATCACAGTTTGAAGCATATGCGCAGCTAGTGGTTCACTGAATAGCAGACAACAAACGGACAAGACCTCTATGATATGATGGTGCACCATAACAACAAATCATGGACCTACATTAGGGGTGTACTTTGACAATGATTTTTGATATAGTAAAATTGCACCCATACACAGAATAATGCAGCTGTTGGAACGAATCACTCAAAGTACATAATCTGGTAGAGGGTACAGAAATGAGGCCGTGGTCCAACTGAAACGTTCCCAAAGAGATGGAAAAAAACAAGAAAAAAAGAAGCAAAGACCTCATTAGTGTTTCTCCAGGTAATTAATGCAAAATTAAATCTGCTCTTCACTGTAAACCATGGACAATAAACATATATTCTGTCTTCCATGGACAAATTTAGTACAGTTATCGGATACGTCGCTTTTTTCCCGTAGCCAACACTCCCGCAGCTTCGTAAGTCAGTAAGACACGAAAAATAATGAAAAAGGTGTCGTAGAATCAGAAACATATTGTTATATACACTGAATTTACCGTACGTTTAGTTCATAGAAAACATCCCTACTAAACTCTAACGTCACTACATTAGCTTTTACACTTTCCTCCAACTCCACTCAAGTTACCTACCGCTTTACTGATTCGGTCTGGTCACCGTAAAATATTATCGTTGTCTCTTTTCACACAAAACTGACGTTAATCAACTATTATTAACGTTCGTCGTTACTTTTCGCACTCCAGTTCGTGACTGTGCACACCGCGCTAGCCGGCCGCTGTGGCCGAGCGGTTCTAGGCGCTTCAGTCCGGAACCGCGCTGCTGATACGGCCGCAGATTCGAATCTTGCCTCGGGAATGGATGTGTGTGATGTCCTTAGGTTAGTTAGGTTTAAGTAGTTCTAAGTCTAGGGGACTGATGACCTCATATGTTAAGTCCCACAGTGCTTAGAGCCATTTGAACCATCTGAACCACACCGCGGTGGCCTGCGACCCATTGTCGACTCACTCTGTTGATCCGCCGCACGCCAAATCGGCAGGTGCCAAAATGTTTCTATACTCGGATGATGGGTCCTCCCAAAGCCAATTGTGGCTGAGTAAGGGCAACATCCAATACGCAGGAACTGTATCGGTATCTGTACCCTTACAATATACATCACTGTGCATTCATCTTCTGTGTTCTTTTTGCGGTTACTCTTTCACGGAAGATTTACACTTTTATACATCCATACGGGAATTCTTTCGATTAATGTGAAGACAGAACAAACTCCTGTCGTACTGTCTCCAAACGGAGCCGGCAGGCAAGCTGCAGGCGTAGCTTGAGTAAAGATGTAAGTCCGTCTTGTAACCAATTCTCGCTCATTTCCTTTCACGTAGAAGTTGATATTTACAAGCATTATAATATCAGATTACGCATATCGAAAGTGTGGAATCCTGTTCAATCGTCTCTTATAGGGTGCCTACGAAGCTGTTTTCTCGGATAACTAGACAACATACAGACAAATCATATTAATGGAGTTTATTACAGTAACTTAACTGACAATCCTTAACTTTCGTTTCTACATGATGGGTCGCAAGCAATTGGCCACAAGCAAATAATCAGTGTCCTTCGCTAGATACAATTTCTGTGCGAGCTAATCACATAAGACCGTAAGTTACTGCTATCGTTGGTATCACTGCGGCTCTTCTAGTCTACTAGAGTCTGGCCGTGGCTAGGCGGCGCGTCGGTTTTATTCTCTCCGTATAGATGCCGCTCCTGGCTCCTGTCGTCGTGACGTCCTGGTCAGCGTGCTGTGGGCTGACGTCGCCTCGTAGCCCTCTCTGCTGTATCGTTCTGGATCTTTGTGCCGGCGCTTGTCGCTACGCCGGAACAAAAAGTTGCTTCCACGAGGACTGCTGATTACACAAAAGAATAGAGAAGGCGAAGATTAGTGTTCAGCGTCTCGCGACGACAAGATCATTACAGATGGAGTACAATCTCTGAATGGCCGCGCATGATGACCGTGCGGTCTAGGCGTCTTATCACGGTTCGCGCGGCTCCCCCCGTCGATGGTTCCAGTCCTCCCTCTCTCGGGCATGGATATGCGTGTTGTCCTTAGCATAAGTTAGTTTGAGTTAAATTAAGTATTGCGTAAACCTAGGGACCGATGAACTCAGCAGTTTGGTCCCATAGTCCTTACCACAAATTTCCAAAAAATATCTTTGAATAGGGAGAAAGTCGGCCGTGCCCTTTTCAACTGAAATGTCCCGACATACGCCTCCAGTGGTTTAAGGCAATCACGGAATATGTAAATCTGAATGATTGGACGGAATTCGAACCGCCTTCTTGTCGAACGGAAGTTTCTTACAACCGCGCGCCACATCCTTCTGCGAGATAATTCATTTGGACAATGTGCATGGGCCGGCCGGAGTGGCCGTGCGGCTCTAGGCGCTAAAGTCTGGAACCGCGAGACCGCCACGGTCGCAGGTTCGAGTCCTGCCTCAGGCATGGATGTGTGTGATGTCGTTAGGTTAGTTAGGTTTAAGTAGTTCTAAATTCTAGACACTGATGACCTCAGAAGTTGAGTCCCATAGTGCTCAGATACAATGTCCATGGGCGAAATCCTGGCGTCGTCTATCGTTACAAGAACTGTCCACAGAACTTACTACAACAGGGAAGATCCGTCAGCGTAACGATGGTGCTGTGTTCCAACTGCGCAGGACACCTCCACGTCCTGCGCATTGAACGCCACTTCTTCCCCGAACCTGCCCTTACATGTACACGTATCTCAGCGATAAAAATTGGATATCATCTGCTGATCACTCGCTCGGGACGTTCATTCTGAGCACAAAGAATTCGAACATAAGAACCTAACAAAGTTGTTTGCGATTCATTCCTTTGGGTTACGTTCAGCGTCAACTTAATCCAACGCCATGACGTCTATAGGCTCCCATCACTGGAGTCAGGCACCTCAAAAAGAACTAATTTTTAAATGGGGTATTGTTATATAGATCTTTATATTCAAACTTCTATTGGTATCGATATAAATTACACGTTGATTAAGTTTCATTAATTAAGAATGTAATGTATCGTGTTGCCTGTACAACACTGACCCTTTGCACTAAGGCTTGTAACTGCTGGCACATTGTACGAATATAAGATACGTTCTTGATTCTGTGCAAAACTGCAAT
Source organism: Schistocerca cancellata (assembly GCF_023864275.1). NCBI lineage: Eukaryota > Metazoa > Arthropoda > Insecta > Orthoptera > Acrididae > Schistocerca > Schistocerca cancellata. The sequence goes on along the minus strand of NC_064627.1, from coordinate 406,120,571 downwards.
GTAGCAAATTAAAATTTCGCTTTGTTTTATTTCCAATGGTGAAGTTAAGGACATATTTTATATGTACTTTATTCAGAATATTTGCAACAATGTGCTATGTTATATTAGTCTTCTGTCATTACATAAGTTTCACGATGAGTTTTTTATTTTTTATTTTATTTATTTTTGCAATGCGTTGGGAAAGTTTTTGTTCTAAGCAGTTAAAGTTACTGACCATTTTATGAGTTTTCTGCCAAAAAATGTCGGTAACAATAGCAACATGTAACATTTTTCATTACTGGCACCTTCTTTTCACACGTAGGCCACTAGCGATTGGCACACCACCCAATTCATAAATAATTAATATTAAAGAAAGTAGTTGAGGTATGCGCCAGGAAAGTTCAAGTAATTCGAAACATCGATAAAATTCTTCGGTGCTGAAACTTCCACGTCTGTTCGGATTCCTTTTTTTTTTTTTTCATTTTTCCAACTGTTTCACCAATCTGGGTATTCCCGGGTAGATAACAAAGTTATTAATACCGACGTCATAGCGACGCAAGGAAAAAACCGTGGAATACAGCCAACGTAATTAAGAGAAAAAATATAATTACATCAAAATCTGAAAACTAAACATTTTTCAGTCTGTCCTTTATAGTACCACAAACTAATATACGTATATAGTAGGCGAGAGGAAACCAGCCTCCACTGTCGTCATTGTACCAAAGTCAGACGTGTCTGTACACTGAATTTTCTATCAAGAGGAAATTGGTGATTAATTGCAGTTTTTTTCAGTTGAGTAGAGTCAGATTTAACCCCAGTTCATGTTGTTCGTGAAGATTAAACGAAGTAAAAATTCGAGCAGATAATTAATTAATCGAACACGTATTGTTTGCAGAAATGGCAGGAGCAATGTAATCCACTCGGTACATGGCATCGTAAATTAATTACAGCAAAGCGCTTCGATAATCCCACGCTCCAGCAAACAAGTGCCAAAGCGATACCTGTACGATCGTCTCATGAAATTTATAACCAATAACAGTTCGCAGGCGGGTATCATACGGATCACACTTACCCCAGTAATGTATAATATATCATCGGGAAATCGAATAAACAATACCTGTTGGGAAACGAAAAACTGTGTTCAGTTAACGACTTTTGTCTTCATACATAAATGCGGAGCAAACTGACAAAGTAACATGAAGGTATCGATAGTCTGAGAGGGCATAATTAAAATTATTTTAAAAACGCTTTAAACTGCAGCACTACACTTCTAAATGCTTCGAACTATTTTGATTAGTGTACGAAGAGGATCTGGGTTTGAAAGTCATAATTTGAGGAAAATTATTAAACTTTCTGCGAGGGAGAGTGCACAGCATCAAGGAGAGTCGAGCAGTTTAGTTTCAAAACTAAGTGAAAGACAAGTTTCTGTGGGATAGCTTGCAGACCACCAAGTCCCTCGTTTCAGCGTTGTTTGACACGCAACGTCTGGAAAAGCCACAATGGATAGGACATACGAAGTGTCATAGTGAGGTGGGAATTAGTGTCAGTACCACACAGAGTAAGTTGGATGATGTAACTTGTACAAACGTGAGCCTTATCACGACGCGGAGTAGAAATGAACACACTGAGGAGTAGGTGCGGGGAGCACCAGTTTCCTTCGCATATTCTATTTTGCGTGGCACAGTGCTCTCTCCAAGATCTGACAAAAACACGAAAAGGTAGTGAAAATGGGAAGTTACGGCTATGAAAATGGGAAGTTACTGCTATTTAAATTACAAAACCTGTTGGCTATGATACAACTTATTCCTCAGAAAGCAATTAAGTTCTTGAAGTCGTCTGTACTGCACAAGTCTGTTACAGATATCGTCTGCAAAACGATCAAAACACGACGGGCGTTCAATAAGAAATGCAACATTACTTGTTTCTCGGTCATTTTCGGTTGAAAAATGCAGAATTTATTGTGGAAGATTGTGGAATACTCCCGCTTCAGCCTGTATAGTTTCATAAAGTTCAGATATTGGCGGCGCTACACACAGCCGTCAAAATGGCGTCTGTAACTGAGGTGCCTTCCAAGCAGAGAGCTGTCATTGAGTTTCTTTTGGTGGAAGACCAAACCATCGCATATATTCATGGGCGCTTGCACAATGTCTACGGAGACTTATAAATGAACAAAAGCACGGTGAGTCGTTGCGTCTTTGGGCGAGACATCTTTCATCATCGAAACAAGGTAGAGCAAACCCGTCCAATCTCCCGCATGCCTTCCGGCCGCAAACAGCTGTGAATCCTGCTATGTTGGAACGTGCGGACACTCTCATTCGATGTGATCGACGGATCACAATAAAATACCTCGCTGCTCAACCTGAAGTCTCTGTTGGTAGTACTGACACACTCGCCCACCAGTTGGGGTACTCAAATATGCGTGCCGACTGAGTTTCTCGCCGCCTAACAGAAGATCATAAAGAGCAACGAAGGACCATCTGCGCGAAATTGCTTGCTCTTAATTGATGTAACAAGACGTTGGCTCCGTCGCCGAGCAGTAGAATGGTGTCATGCTGGCATACATGCTTTCCCAGTAAGATGACGTAAAGCCGTCGCATTGAACGGAGATTATGTTGAAAACTAGGGTTTTGTAGACAAAAGATTGGGTTTACTGGAATCCTAAATAAGAAAAAAATGTGCCGCATTACTTATTGAACGCCCCTCGTAATAATGATCCAACTCCTTTAAACAAATCCATTCAATAACAATAATGAAAGATTCTGATTGAGACCGGAAAATGCAGTGACAGATCCGTGGAATACAGAAATTCTCCGGTAATTTAGATGCCAAACCTGTCACACGACAGGGGGTATGGCGAGCCTCACATTTTTACAACTCTTTGCAATAACAACAGGTAGTTCTTTATTGGCCTGCATACACATACCTCTTTCCACATCGTCACAGCAATAGAAAAAGTGGATAAATGGGTTCAAGTGGTGGTTCAGTACTCTAACAGCACACATGATATTTCGAGCGTACGCAGTTTGTAACATATTGTCTGCCTGGAGTTACATGCAGACGTAAAGACGCTTTTCGGAGACAGATATGACCAGTAGACACGCCGACTGGACACAGGACGTCACCACTTTACGTTCAAAATGGTTCAAATGGCTCTGAGCACTATGGGACTTAACATATGAGGTCATCAGTCCCCTAGAACTTAGAACTACTTAAACCTAACTAACCTAAGGACATCACCCACATCCATGCCCTAGGCAGGATTCGAACCTGCGACCGTAACGGACGCGCGGCTCCAGACTGAAGCGCCTAGAACCGCTCGGCCACACCGGCCGGCACCACTTTACGGAAAACATGCAACTTCCCCAGTGAGATAATGCCTGCTAGGAATAACTTTCTTGGCACTGTGGGTAGTCTTTCTATCGTGAGAACTGTGAGCAGTAGGCAACACTTAAGAAAAATAATATGATTTGTTAGAAAAAGAACATGAGCTGGCCAGTCGGATGCGTGGTCACGCACACTGAGATTTCCGCAGAACGCTAGGGGAAGGTCGCTGTGGGGTGGAGGACTCGCCTTCGAGACAGCAAAGGAGACACTTGCCTGTCACACTACTTGGACATGCCAGAGTAGGCATATCGATGACGACGTTGATGAGATGTCTCCTGCCCCGTCAACATCACCCCTATCGACTCCAGTGAACATTCGGCCAGGCCGTCACAAGTCCGAACATCACCCGGAAAATGAGTTGCACTACAACAATCCAGCTTTACGTTATTACTAAATCAACATCCTTGTGATGTACAGGAGAAAATGCATCTACAGGGTGCGTCAAAAAAATGTATACACGCTTTGAACTGCCACAGACAATTTATTTCCCGTTCTACAAGGTTAAATATCTGTGATAAAGTAATGTTATGTTTCTTCAACAGTTGGCAGCAGTGGCAAGGAGGTAACTGCAACATGGCGGACGTGCGTTTGAGCTTTGAAGCGCGGAAGCAGATAATTAAGTGGCACTGGAAGTTTGAGAATGTAGCTGTGGTTCGAAGACAGTGGAGAAGTGAGTAAGGTACAGAACCATCTTCAAGGTTAACAATTACACATCTACGAGACAAATTCGAAATTCATGGAACAGTGTGTGATGTGCATAAAGACAGATAACGCGGCACTGGGTGGCACACGAGATGGGGCAAATCCGCCTTGGTATTTAATAATCTAGTGGTTGGGCTCCAACGGGGTTGATGCATGCTCCATAAGATTAATGTTTTTATGTTGCGATTATCGGGAGGCAAAGCGACAAAAAAGCCAAAACTTGTTCTCCTCTTCATCCCCATGTTCGAAGCGCCTGCACAGTCCGTCTACATTAAAGAACCATCCTTGGCGCTTATCTTTTTTTTTTTTTTCAACGTTTTCATATCGAACATTGCTGCTCGTTATATGGACGAGACCGGCAGTAAAGTAGTTTTCTGTCAAATTCCATGCTTACTGAGACGCAGCAATGATCCCCGATCTCCGATGTGAGAATGCCACGAAACAGACGGTCACCGAGATGGAGCTGCAGCCCGGTAACTGATAACGCGCGACACGTGGAGACCGTGAATGCAGCCCTGCGGACGGCCTGCAAACACGGCGTGTTTGCTCGCCAGCAGCTGGCCCTGACAAGCACGCCCCTTATCGCCCGAGTAGCAGGCACGATAGACCTGCCAGCCCTACAGTTCCGCTACACGACGCTTCTTTCAAGCCAATACCGGCAGACGCCCAAGGCTATTAAGAAATGCTGTTCCCACGTTTAAGTCAATGGACGCATCGAAAACTTCAATCTTGCCTTTCGTGGTTCAGTCTTATTTCTAAACACAAAGAGGACACCGATATTAGATTTGACATTTAAATGTGAATTTCCTTACGAGGATATTAAAACCGTACAAACGTTTTACAGCCATACAAATTCACAAATGTGTTCCACTGGAAAAAAACTCAAACCATGCACAAGTAATTGAATCTACTTAAAGCAAATGAGGAGCTAGACCGTTGCAAAACTCTTACGAATATACAAAAGCATAATCGATGTAAAATTTAGTAAGTGACTTCAGCTAAGATTTGACGAAAACCTCTCGCGCAGACTAAAAATTAGTGCACATCACTCTTTCTTGTAGGAAGGGCGAAATTATGTGTTTACAGAACAGCATATTAATATCCCTAACGTCCGTTTGTTGAGGGCACTGGGTCATACCCTAAGTCCAATCATTATGACATTTCTCAAGGTAAGTTAGCTTTATTGAAGAATATGCATTACTTTAGCAAACAACAGCAGTGTTAAATACTGATTTTCTTTTATGGATTATATCTTGTAAATATGTGGCTCGGTAGCAGAATGGATAAGTCAAAAGTGCCGGGGTCCCACCCTCCGAACGATCCAAGGATTTTTTCCTGTCATTTATAGCTTCTTTCACCTCTGTCATTGATTGGTTAAACTAGAAACTTTCGTAATATCACCGTGGTTCCGTGTCTATATTAAACTGAAGTTTCTCCTATCAGAAGTTAGGTAAGTCAGTTCAAATATCTGAGTACGTTAAGGACACACCACCTCCAATAGCACCATGCGTAGTTAAGCATGCAGGTGTTCAAAAGATACTACGGAATTAAAACGTACCCTTTAATGTTAATATTTTCTTCCTATTTAACCGATGTTCGAAATGAGTCAGTGTAGAGAAAAGACAACTTATTCCTAAACGTATTTAGTAAAATATGTTGCCTGTCAACAAACCACCGAACACTTTTATAATTGTAATGAACATTTATACTCAGCGAAACCTCCAGAACTGTGGAAGTTGGTAAAGTAAAGTCGCTGAGAAAAAATGATTGAGGCTACTTCAATTGTCATCTGCCTATCACTTTGTCTTCCTACCTTGTGAGCTTGTACAGACAACATGCAAGTTCGAGTGATCTGTAATTTGCTGGCTTAATAATTACATATTTCACAGTAATCACTAGAGTTAATTATTTAAAAAGAACTATCAACCTTCCTGCTTATCGTACATGTAAACTGTACTTTGTTGCTTCAGCGGCAAGACAGAAGGAGTTGGAGGCGGATTGTTCGAGGGTGAACTACCGAATACTTTTCCTGTTCTTCTGTTAACTGCTTCTCTGTCAGAAGCTAGAACCTGCCTGAGATACTTTATCCGATTATTTCCCTAGCGGTACGTAACGTTTTACCGTGAGAGTTGTAAGGGTTTGATCGGTTACCGCGCCCGAACAATGAGCTACCAACCTGCTCTTTGGCCTGATGCGGCTCCACATATTAAAAAAAACAATAAGATGACGGACCAAAACAGGTAAAATCCAGTCAGAGTTACTGAAATTCAAATCAGCTGCACCGTGCGGTGCTCTTACAAGTGATTATTGTCCGTCATCAATGCGGCTTGCATCCACGTCGCAACAGTTAATTTAAATAAAATTATTTCATTTTATGAACAGCTATTTAACGTCACCCCTTTGAGAAACGTTCAACAGAAAATCTCATTGCGAGACAGAAGGCAACAACGCATAATGGTCACAGCTTTCCTTACGTAGTTACTTACTTTTATTGTCGTGCAAGTGGTAGACATAGACATATTATGTCTACCTTCATGTCAGAGAGGCGTTCGATACTGTAGGACTCTGTCGACTGCCGGCGGTTCTACGCGCTTCAGTCCGGAACCGCTTGACCGCTACGGCCGCAGGTTCGAATCCTGCCTCGGACATGGATGTGTGTGATGTCTTTAGGTCAGTTAGGTTTAAGTAGTTCCAAGTTCTAGGGGACTGATGACCTCAGATGTTAAGTCCCGTAGCGCTCAGAGCGATTTGACTCTGACGACTGACTTTTGATACAGTCATACGAAACATACTCTCAAATGTATGAAAATCTCTAATAATTTCACACACAAGACCCAGCAAGTTATCTTAAGAGGCCAGTACTCAAGGGAAGCATGAAAAACACCAAACTGCGGTAAGTAATAGCATCAGGACGACTAATGCTCTCAGTATATAGTATTTACAAGGCTTGACCAAATAGAAGCAGCAGTTTTAGATTTTTCGCTAAAACGGCTTTTGTGTACGGGAAAGTATCGTTGTCAGGTGTTTCTCGAAATTTAAATCTAAAACTCTATCCCCGACTGCGAAAATAGTTTGCTGACGCGCATCTACGTAGGAAGAAATGGCCTTCGTAGTAAAATAAGCCCATGCGCTTACGTGACTGGAACGGTATAGAAATAGCGTGAAAGTAGTTAGATTAATCTTCTGCCAGGCATTGAAATGTGAATTGCACTATAGGTCATGTAGATGTAAGAAAATTCATAATTAGAAAGTGTTCTCACTTACTGCACTGAAGACCAGTTCTCATTAAATGTTGTTAAACATTACCTAATCTCGATAGCAATAATGACAAGTTACAGCTTTAGTGATAAACATTTGGAGAGTGTCATAGTATTTAAATGCTTTGAAGTAGTACTATGATGCGATACGCTATGGGACAAACATGTGAAATCAGTAATTGAAAAGGCTAATGAAAATGACAGAACATGGAATTCTGGGCGGCTGGACGATGATGCTACGTCGCTTCTTCCGAATGCAAGTCCAGTGTCTTAGCCACTGCTTGTTGTATCTGAGTCTCTGTCGACACACAATTTTAAATTATGACATGTAATCAGAGGTGTAGTTTTAACATAAAATTAAGTTTAAAAGTCTGATTTCGGGATTTACTTCAATTCTGGAGACAAGTAGCTGATGTCAGGCCAGAAAAGACTCGTGATGCCGACCGACAGGTGTGTAATCTTCTACCTACTGAATCGTCATACGTCAATGAAGAGGGCTTGTGCTTAGCATATCGCTCTCTCGTCCGTTAATGTCGGCTTTTCCTAACAGAAAACGGTACTTCTTCGAGCAGTGGTGAAGATTACCACTTTTTTTGTCTAATGCCCTGGAGAAAAGGCCCGTTGCTAGGAATAACGCAATTTAATTCTAGGATGGACATTAAAAAATATTGTATTGCTAACCACTATGCACAGAGCCAGCATAGGTCGCTATGGCAGCCAAGCCAGAAATTTTTGGAGCCATATCGTATCACTGAAATAAATCGCAATTAGTACCTAATAATCTCACTTATTTTGCCCATGAAATACTTTCAGAGGATATAAGCAACATTTAGTTGCATCTTATTGTAAAACCAGACCGAGGCGAGCTGTTAAGCGCTTTCCTCGTTTGCTGATGCAGTTTTCTGTACCATTTGTGCATTTCCGAGCCTCGTTACCGCAGCTCTTACTTGGCGCGAGGCCAACTTCAATAATGCAATCGCGGCAGTACGGCCTGCAACGCACTGGCGATTGCGGTGGACATAAAACACGCCGGTAAAAACGAAAGATGATAATGAAAGCGGCTGTATTTCACGAGGAAAGTGGTAGCAGCATGCTGAAATGGTACAGCACTATTCCATGAAACAAGGCGATCGTCGCACGAATCTACAAGAAAACTAACTCCCTGCATGCGAAAATTACTGGATGGTGATAGTTTTTCAGTTTGCTACATTAGTCGGATCACTAGGGATGGTAATTATGTTTTTAGTATCATCAACAAAAGGTGCTTCCGTTTATGCCGAAGTATCGTTGTTGTAGAATGTATGTATAGGGACCGATGAATTGCAAAGTAATGTTTCTAATTTCAAACACTACCAGTACTGATCCCAAAGAAATGCAATACAAACAATGACGGCAACAGTTTCGGCTATCTTCTTAACAGACAATCTTCCACATTTTATTCCATTAAATACTGGCATCAGAATTCATTACAAACAACGGTCTGCGACCTTGGCCTCAGTAGACTCGAGCTCCAAGACTTAATATCCACGACCTTTGACTCTATTCTGTGATAGTGAACTATGGACAGCCGTCCAAACTGTGGTCCGTCTTGACATTCCGTTGTGAACCTCTATTTATACACTTATCAGTGACTTTACTGCTATCCAAACAGTTTGGCACCTTTACTATTGATGCAAGAAATCTAGTTGTGCTACTCTCACTTTATTAACTGCAGCCCTTGTGGCTTAAAGAGATATGTCTTTTACGTTATTGTCCATAAGTGCTTACTGTTATTTTCCTACCTGGGAGCTTGTTTCTGTTAGTGAGTCCTTATCTGGTCACTTCATCTTTGGTGTATTATTCACTCAATTTCTTAGACAGAAACAACGGCACTGTAGGGATGTCTGTAACTTGAAAACTAAACGTTTAACGGTAATTGGCGTCATCATTTTTAACAACTAGCAGATATTTATGATAATAATCAATGATAACAGATGAAATATAGTAGCATTCGAAGCATTCTTAAAGCAAGGTTTTACAAGCTGAACAACACACGATCCTTTAGGATTGGCTTACTAGGAAACCGATTGGCTTCCTCGTCCTTTTCCTGCCAGAACCGCGGTGTGGCATCGTTTCCGTCGGAACATTAAACGTAGATTTTTCCTTCTCTGTTTCTGAGAGAAGCTATTTAAATAGCTCATTTAATAAAAAACGCCCACAATTCTCTGTCTACCTACATATTTATTCACTGTACGGTACTTCAATATACCCTCTTTGCTTCTCAACCGACGACTTCGACATTCTGGATATCTTTGTATCGTATCTTTTACATGCCAGTAGCAACTCATAGCCCGAGGATTAATTATTAGAGCCACATTACAATATCAAAAGTAATTTAAATAATTAAACTGCACGACGGTTGCAACCGCAGCAGGATTTTCTGAAGACGTACCAAACAGTGCGGGAGCAAGGGTACTCCCGTTGTCTGCATCCCGAGGTCTATGGGATGATTTTCTACAAGTGAAAGCGCAGTACAGCACTTGGCAAATGTTTCACGACGCAGAGTATTCAGTGTTTCCCGTGGCGTCACGGGTACTTTCCTGTTCGTTACTTTAACAGATTTGGGCAAGAGTGTGATGTTACTAGCTGTTGAAGGGAAACAATAAGAATGGCTGTAGGCAAGAAACAACAAGCAGATCCTTGTGCAGGCACAATGCTGACTAGCTACGAAGTCTATATTTTCAACAAATTTGTGGCTAGTTCTAAACAGACGAAGTCAGGCAGTATGTTGCGGATCTTCGCAAGCGTGAGAAGGCAGATCCAGCCGGGCCTGAGTGCAGAGTCCTACCGACTGCTCCGATTTACAGGCGGACTTTTTCATTTAGTGCGCTTTTTTACGGTATCAGCATTGTTATAGTAAAAGCTGGTTGGCAGTCGAGTGTTTCTGATTGGAGCGCAAGGTGTCTTAGGCCACGCTGGTGTTATTATTCGTCAGCAGTTCTGTATCATTTCAGAAAGATGAAGGAAGTGTGGTCGGCGAAACAGACGGGACGAATTAGATTAAAGTGGCAATGAACAGTATTGCTTCCCAGGAAAGTGGAGTGTTGCTTTTTCCTTTACTTTCTGATCTCAGTATCTTGTTATCTCGAAACTTCTTTCTTGCCAAGCAGACTGCAAAGAACCAGTAGGAGATTAAAAGGTTATTACCTTTATATATTTCCAGCCTAATGAACCATTTTTGGAATTTATGTGAATACAACTAGACTGCTACAGGGCAGTAATTAATTGTGCAAGATCATTCATTTTTAATCCCGACTCGCATGTTAAACGGAAGAAGGAGAGACTCTTCTAATACTACTCCATTAACACATTCGTGCAGAGAGCTGATCCGTCCCGCCAGTGGTACATTTACGTCGCGTTCCGCGATAGAGTGTGACGCGAAAATACTGAGCGCGTGGAACGCGTCGCGGGCGTGCTTTTGCAACATCGCCCTGTTGAGAAGAAAAGAACAAAAGAACTATTCCAGTTGCACTATTCCATCTAAAATGCCATCTCTCTTTATGAGTCGAATGGCTCTGGAAACGAAGACAGAAAAGGTCTTGCAGAGAAGGAATACTTGGTTGCTTCAGCTCTGAGAATAAGTTGAAATTTGACGGATTCATTTTCGTACTGCACGAAGTGTGAAGTAATAATTTCCAACATTATTCACGTAGCTTGTTCTTAAGTACTTCAGAGGTGCGGGTAGGCACCGTCACGCAAAATGAGTGACGTAGTCTCGAGCAACTGTGTTCATGATTACTACACGATTCCAAGCATTTCAAAACAAAATCACGATGATAATGTACGGTGAGCCATGTTTCACGTCGCACTTTTTCATCACAATTACTGATGATAGGAAAATGATCATTACTGATTGCTCTTTAACTGCCGTCGAAAACTGTTTGGTTGTGAAACATCTGGACGTCTCACTTTGTTAGATCCTTACTACTCTAACCGACGCTCCCTCATCAGAGACATTTCCATGTTACACCTTCAATGCTGATTCTTTGTTTCAGAAAAGCCGGAATATCAACGGTGTCTCTTCAGCACTCAAGTAGTGAGGGATTTATCATGCAGAAATTACTCCTTGGTTAAAATCTGTTGTCCCGAATCCGGTTGCTGTACTCGCTGTGGTCTTTAAGTTATTTATGTGTTACACGACGATTTTCTTCAAGAGCATCTGTCACGAGCTTTACGCTACGTTCATATGCTGTTGTTTTCGTCCTTTCTTGTCATGGATCATCGTTTATACTCATACTGAAACTATTGGATCATCGACGAAATGTACTGCAATCCACTTTTAACTCACCGTAAACTTCACATCAAATGGTGAACTTTGTATCACAGGAAGTTTCGATTCATGTACAACCCATCAGCTCCAACCGTCACAGCACCCGAAACCAGTGGAAGATCAGTTTCTGTCTCACGTTGTGAATGAACACCCAGTCTTTCCTAAAGCCCTCTACTGCAGTTCTGGTAATGTTTAATATTATGCGCCAAGCACACTTCAGTGTAGAAACCTGTGCTTTACTTACAAAACAGTCCTGTCACATTCACATCTACCGACGTCTTGAACATTGAGAAGTGAGTATATGGTTTCATACCATGGAAACTTAAGATAGCAAATAAAATATAGAAATACTTATTAAACTATTATCTATCTAATTATCATTAGTGTCTCGTTACATGCTGTCATCAATAAGTTGTCGATCGTTATCAGCGTACAGTTCCTAAAACAATTAAGAGGAAGAACATAACTGTATCTGCAACCATCCTGAAGCTTTTTCGATTACTATGGTATTATTATGCAGTTGTGAACAATTAAAAAAATAAATTTCATCTCTAATATCAAAATGCAGATTGCAGGAACGCAATTTTTGAGATAGGCTCTTACAGTAACGTCTGGAAGATAATTGATACATTAAATTGTTGCCTTCATCTCTGAAGAGCAAATATATTCAAGATCAGTACAACAGGTTGGAATATTAATGATAAGTGTGCACGCCAAACGAAATGGAGCGTTGGCCAAACACAATCGAGACTTTTTAAAATAAGCACAGGAGGTTGATGGAAAATTTATGCCCAAAGCAAACTTATCATGAATTTTCATATTGAATTGTTTCGACTCGTGTTTGAAGGGGTCACTGTTTCCTACTTAAAATGCCCTTTTTAAGTTTTTGGAAACATGTCATACATTGTCTAAATAATTAGCTTATTGGTAAGAGAATACATACGTAAAGTTGGACAAGCATTTTATTTCAGGGCACATGTAAACTTCTGCTGAATTTTATGGAAGTTGCATTACCCTTTCGTCTGGTTAGTTGTCGACGTGACACATTATCACGTTTGAGCTGCAGACAAACAGACGTCAATGACATGCTGTGGTTCCTCTGAGGTATACTTCCGCTGTCCGTATTGTAACTGTAAGTAAATTGCTTCCGCCCTGGATCACCAGGAAATTTTTTCTCCTGGAAGACGCTGCAAACCCGTTTCGCTTAAATATCCGATGCTTTTACTTGCGTTTACAGACGAGAAAATAATTAAATGGTTATCAGTTTTTATACACTGTAAAAAGTTAAGTCGTCATTTTGCTCATAAAAAAGATATCATAGATGTTAAACAAGTTCTTTCGAAGTTTAATGCTAACAAGGGAAGAAGAGAAAAACGCTACGTTTACGTGCTTCCGTCTTCCCTCGGTTTCTCCATCGTCCGCTAAAACTGCGAAGAAGTATAGAACGCTAAATTCGCCAAGATTGTATGAGCAAAACTGACTTAAAGTTTGTTATACTGTAACCTCACGGCTCCTTGCAGCAATAACAGAGGAACGAACTTTCGGACTATGTTATAAGATGCTCCCCGTGTATCAAAAAGCAATCTTGCGGATTGCGCTGAACATCTAATAATACTGCGATGCTTATTTAGCAAGTTTGTTCATAAACGTCTGGCTAAGACCGTATTGTTTCTGGTGTCTTAAGAGACTGCCCCACCTTCATTAAACAGGTAGTCTGCAACTGCATGTTGCTCTGTTTTCTAGACGAATAGGTTTAATGAACTGAAGATGGGAGAGGAGTAACTTCTACTCAAAAAAGTCATTCGCAGTGCTAGCTTTTTATTTAATTTTATCATTTTATTTTTCTTCGGCGTTTCTGTAGCCCAAGGCAGACTGCAGTAATTAACCACAACCGCCCACACGCATTTGGCAATTATTTACGTTTTAATTCAGTGACTGAATGCCGATCTACGGTGTCTGCAGTGTCCAAAAGTATGCACTGAAACTGGTCAGTATACCAGACGTACGCGTGGATTCGATCCGGGTCTGTCACACCTCGCTTTCGCTTGTGCGCTGTCATCGGGTGATTAAAAACAATTTTACCAGTTTTTCTTTCCAACTATCCTCTTCGTTATTGCCACAAGCAAACTCAACAACGATCTGCTTTATATTTTCGTACCGAGGCGTGCAACTGAATACTATCCTTCCGCCATCCCTTCAACGGCAGTTTGCAGCAACTATCCACGTAATATGGGCCTACTGTCTATATTTCACAACCAAAGAGAGTAATTCTCGAAATGTAATATGCATTTGTTTTTGTCTGGTTTCATATTTTTGGACACAAATAACTTTCTTTCTACAGAAAGCCCTTTTTTGTTTTGCAGTCCATGCCACTAAGGCTTTCTTGAAGTATCAAAATTCGTCCATCTCGTTAACAATCTCTTGCCCAGGTTTAACACACAGCCATCTAGCATGTCCGCCTCCTGAGAACATCGTTGGCTTTGTTTTCTTCCAGCTTAACTGCAAACGATGTGTAAAAACACCCTCCGTTTCATTTAGGCACACGGTTCAGTTCCGGTCCACTTTTGGCGACCACCACTATGTCATCAGTGATTGTATCATGCTGATTATCTGTCCGTGAGAAACAACTCCCACATGGAGACGGTCCTTTTCTTCTCTCGTTGCCTCCTATACTCAAAAATTAAGTATCACTGGTGACAAAAAGCACGCTGTCTAACATCTATCCTGATTATTACCTCTTGAACCTTTCCGTCAGTGCTGAAAAACTCCAGTCTGTTTCGAACTATCCCTGTAATGGATAGCACACACCTGTGGCGACAGTACCGTCTGAGTAGCAAACATAGTAAACGCGAGCTTAATTGAATAGTTGCATTTTGTACTTTGTGTGGCGCGCTGATACGTGAAAATAGTCGAAAAGACTAGACAAGGCATTTCAACTGAAATGGCATGCAGCAAGATGATTAAAAGCAACTATGTGCGTAATACTGTCACTGTAATATGCCTCACTGAGGAGCACCAAAGGTTCTTTGTTTGTTCCAATATGTATCCGAAAAAGGTCCGTTATACGAAATCGCATCGATGTAAATGTCTGCTGACGTCTGGTTAGCATCGTTGTAGGATTTAGGATATACATGGAACGAGACGCCTGACTGGCTTTCATTGAATGCGACGGAAAAGATGCTAGAAAGACAACAAAAATACGTTATAACCATAGTATTCAAAGCACTCGCCATCTGTACGTAATATTACTGTGAAACACTGTAATCGACATAGTCGTCTTGAGAGAGTATGAATAGACAAGACGGATTGCTGACGCAATTCCTTAGATATGAAGATGATTCAGAGTGCCGGCCGGAGTGACCGAGCGGTTCTATGCGCTACAGTCTGGAACCGCGCGACCGCTACAGTCGCAGGTTCGAATCCTGCCTCGGGCATGGATGTGTGTGATGTCCATAGGTTAGTTAGGTTTAAGTAGTTCTAAGTTCTAGGGGACTGATAACCTCATAAGTAAAGTCCCATAGTGCTCAGAGCCATTTGAACCATTTTATTCAGAGTGATCGAAACATGCAATCGAATTAAAAATGTGCCGCTGAGACGGAACAATAAATGAGAACTATCTTAGATACTGTGGATCTTGGCCTACAAATTGATAATTTTCTGTTACCTTAACAAGATTCCTCCTACTCTAATAATGATTATCTTCGTTGAAGTTTATAAATCATTGTTTTTCCTCTAAGATGCTATACTATTTTATAAATTTCAATATCATTTCGTTCTATCATAATGCCTGTTTAGTTCAAAGTTAATTATTTGCACTATAAATGGTTCAAATGGCTCTGAGCACTATGGGACTCAACATCTTAGGTCAGAAGTCCCCTAGAACTTAGAACTACTTAAACCTAACTAACCTAAGGACACCACACACACCCATGCCCGAGGCAGGATTCGAACCTGCGACCGTAGCAGTCCCGCGGTTCCGGACTGCAGCGCCAGAACCGCTAGACCACCGCGGCCGGCGTATTTGCACTATATTTTATTGTTTTCCTATACCATAATTTCCATCGACTCATGGGTTATGACCAATAATTTTCTTCTTTTAGAGGTTACCACCTCAGTTCTACTCAAGCTTGAAATCACATTTTGCGAACGTAATACCATTTGCGGTAAAGTTTGTCAAACAGTTCATGGTAGCCTCAATGCCGTAAACAGATATCAGTTACAAGATCAAGCTGAAAAAATAAATAAATAATGTCGGTGAAGAAGAAATCGGGCAAGGGTGGATCAGGGAAGGGATGTATGAAATATGAGATCTATGGAAAGTACGAGTAACCCATATCTGGTTGGTGGGAAGGTAATGTGAATCTCGTTGCTTCTGAATGCCACATCTGTTCTCAACCTCTGACGTCTCGCTCGCTCTGTACTCGCATGAAAATGTACACTTATCTTTGGCATTATGACTATATTACTGTAATTTATCCAGATTATTCATCTTCATATACTTGCTTGGTCACATTTTGAGTTGCATTGCAACTAAATCGATACAGTTTATCTCATACATCTTGTTGTCACATTTATTTAATGAATAGCATCTTGCAAATACGACTGTAAGCTGGTATTTAAATTATACTTCATTTGGCAATCAGTTTTACACAACCGACTATCTTCTGGCTCATCTTGTGATCAAGATCATCTTTTATATTGGTAAAAAAAAGGCGTCATGGAAAGCTGCACAGTGAAGTCCAGTCAGTTGTAAATCTGCTCGTTGTTCTAACATGTTCGGCAGTTCACTATGCATCACGTAATTCAGTACATTCACCGAAAGTCAAAAACGTTACATGTGTAAGTAAAGAGCGTAGCTTCTGTAACAGCGTAATGCTGTATTCTGTAATTACCTGTATAACTGTTGGTTTTTCCAAATAACTCACAATCACGAAAAACATATGCAGAATATCTCAAAATTACTATCGCAGAGAGTACTTCAGTTAACAAAAGATTCCAAAAATTACGACCTCAGCGGCAAAATTTATCTGTTTACTGTACGATAGTCTGTATTTTGACGGCCGTGATTACATAACGTCTTGACCGTAATAAATTTTGGTTTTATTTAGGGAGATCATACAGCAGTTTTGTTTTACAAACAGAACTGCCTAAGGTTTGACAGCAGTTCACATTTCGTTTCTTTTGTATACAGATTCCCAGGCGTTATTCTCTTACCACTTGTCTTCTTCATTCTTCACTTATTCCTATTACACACGTACTTTACACATCGACTGTTGTTTTCATTGTCTAAATTCATTGACTCATTTTTCTGCTAATATTTCCTGCCACGCTTTTCACTAACTGCGTTCATTTGAACATCTATAGTAAAGTGTTACTATACCTTAATGTGTGTTTCATCTGCTAAGGATGGGTTAGAAATTTGTTTCCGACCGTACGAAAGAGCTAAGCAGTGATATATGTTTATTACGTTGTAAGAGTCGGTGTAACTTCTCTACTTGGGTGTAAACGTTCTAAATGTTTATTTTTTGAGTTGTATTTCGTATTTAGGGAACTTTGATTTTATGTACTTACAGTGATTCAATGGTGGCTAGTGTGGGAGTTACTGAAGAGAGGAGAGGGAGAGAGAGAGAGAGAGAGAGAGAGAGAGAGAAGAGAGAGAGAGGCTGGGATGACGACAGCGCTGGGCCGCAGCAGAAACAGTAGAAGTCTTGAGTTGTGGTGCTTCACTTGGAGCATAAAGTCGTCTCTAAGCTCAGCATACAATTTCACAGAAGATTGCTCCCGAAAAGCATACTACAGTATTAAATTGTCTTATCGCTATTCATACCGTCCACCGCTAGCGTGTCTTTGTTGGGCCCTTTACGGACGGAATTCATCTGCATCCAATTTGCCAGAAGTAAAATTGCTTGAAGATTTATCTGAGGTCAACATAAGACGTCTAAGAGAGCTACCCGTGCGCTGGTACGGAACTGACGACTGCGATAAGCGTTTCCCCTGCCGCAAACTGCGTTTCCCGGTGTAATATCCACTTTAAGGCGCGGTACATTCAACGCCGATAGAGTCAGCCGTACTCGGCAGCGTGATTTATCACCGGCAAATACAGACGGAAGCAGGTCGGGTGCGCAAGAGAGATGAAGATTGATGGCTAGGGCTCACGACTGTGGGTACCACTCGCTAGATGCGCGTCGTACACAGCTGATATGGGACATTCGGCAAATCAGCGTGTGTACGCGCTTGGGGCTTTGCGTGACGGCAGTTTACATCTTTATACACGCTGTTCAAATTACTGCGAAATCCACAACTGCGATGTTCTCAGCTATATTGCCATGTTTGCCCGTTGCGTTAGCGAAAAACTGAGGGAAAGAGCACTTGCCTTTAGATGCTTCGAAAGGTATCAGCATTGCCGTAGGCAAGTTTTACTTGCGGTTTATAATGGAATAGCTTGATTTTAGCACGCAGATTCATTACGAAGAGTCGAACAAATAATGTCACTGATTCTTCACAAAGAGTCGGATAAGTAATGTCACAAATTTGGGAAAGTTGTTCCTAGGAAAAACATATATATAAGCCTACAGTCTTTCGTAGCGGTTGTAATTGATGATAACCTCTTGTGAGTCGTACTGATGCGTCACATTCTTTTTGATACTTCTTCACATCTTGCCGTTTCGAGCCCTCTACCCTCTGCCGGGACCTTCTTCACGACTCCATCGAGCTTCCTGGAGAGTGTTCAGCTATCCCAGAATACCAGTGGAATGCTGGAGAAATCCCGGCAGGGGCCACAGGACGCGAAACGGCAAGAAATGAAGAAGTCTGAAGAAGAACATGACGCACCAAACGAGTCAAAATGTTTAATCATCAATGAATACACATTGCTGGCCATTAAAATTTCAACCTGGAGAACGGCTCAAAGCTTTTATTTGTTTTTTCGTTCTCAAAACGAAATTTTTCTAAAAGTTCTTATACAATCTAGTAGGAGAAATCATTTTTAGGTGACTTGCGGATGTACAGAGTGAGATATTCAGTATGCTGAGATGCCTCCTCTGTCGGCCACGATGGTTCTAATCCGTCTGGGCATCGAGTCGAATTGAGCTTAGATGACAGATACGACTGCATCATACTGCTTCACCTAATTGCCAATCAAACCTAGAGGCTTGCAGGAGATTGCATGCTGGACTCACGGCAAGCAACGACCAGATGTTTTCAGAAGGTGAGAGATCTCGTTGCGCTCGCCAGCGCAATAGTCAAACATGCCCAGTATCAAGGTAGCTAAGTACACCACACGCAACTTACGGTCTTGAGTTATCTTGTGGAAAGATTTGAAAGATAAAGTGAGGGAGTCCTCTACGGTAGAGCACAGCCACCGGCCGTAACAGGCCACACGTGTAACAGCCGCTGTATTATTGTCTGAGCCAGCCCGAGGTGACTGCGTTGCGTAACCAGTGATATCCACACCATCAAGTGTGGCGAGGGCTCGTATAAAGATGACGCATGCTATATGGCAACTTTCGTTCTCTCCGGATCATCTACACACGAATACGTCCGCCGCGATTGTTTACGCAAAATGGAGACTTGTCGGAAACAAAGCGGTGTCACTGCTGTGTCCAGTGCTGTCATTGGGCAAACCATTGTCGGCACGCCTACCTCCGCCGACGCGTCAACGGATGCCGCAACAGTCACCGTGCTGACAGTCAGTGCTGCTCCAGACGTCGTTCCACTCTCCGTTTTGGTACCCGTCTTACTGCAAATAAGCCCAGTTCTCGACGCAATGTGCGTGACGTGGCTGTACGATCCTGCGTGGTCGACCGAACAATACGTCTGTCCTCTCGAACGCTGGTTCAAAGTGCAATAACTCATGAAAATACAAACGGATTTAAATAAAAAACACATCACTGCAATCTACTCTTCATTCTGTTTCATTTGATATGTGTCTCACCATTATGCGATGAAAAGTCATCGGGGGTGCTTATCCCGTACGCGCAGGGAAGAAAATCTAGTCCCTGCGCGCGTACAGCATGTAGGTAGATTTGCCAAAGTCTTTATTTGCATTCTCAGTAACATGGTAGGTTCTATATGCAATAACATCACGATCCACGAAGCTCTCGAGGCCAGATACATTTGGAATTCCGGATCCACCTCGTACTATAGCAACGGTTAACCATCCGTTGCCATGTGTGAAGGAATCGTTGATGCCAGTGCTGAAGTTGAGACGGCATCCACAGAAGACTGCTGGTCCATCAAGTAGAGAGTGTGCTGCGACAGACTTTATAGTATTCTTCTTCTTGTCTGCAACAGACGTTGTCATTTCGACGTCTTCAATAGTTTTATATATTGTCCGTCGTGAGCGTCGACGATATCGTCTATAATGAGATGCCTCATTATATGAGATGAGTTATTGCACTTTGAAAATTTTGAAGTTAAAGTTCTTACATTGGCCTTATGGACGAAAACTTTAACTTTCGTCGCTTAATCTAACTGCCTTACAGCGTACGGGCTTGTCGCGTAGCCCACTTGAGGTTAGGTTGGGATATTTTTTTTTGGAATGGCCCTTGTCGACTCATCTATCTCATATACACATTACGGAAGTGGTATCTCTATCAACGTCAGCAGCAGAATCACAGAACGATAAACCGCTGTCTCTATAGGCCACGATCCTACCTCCGAAACGTGCTAGTACAGACATAACATGAGCATCTCAAAAACAAACAACATTCCAGTGTGATTTCCGAATCAGTAACGCTCAGCGTAATTTGACATTTGTTGCACTCCGCCTTCATCTCGTTGCGATTTTAACGGCTAGCAGCGCAATAAAACTATAACCCACAAATATCAAGCTCTGGTGCAGGTAGTAAGAACAAGAAATGTAGGACAACAAACAGAATACCGTTTCCATGGAAAGCAACTGGTGAATGGCTTTTCCTACGATACTCATACAAAATGAAACACACCACAAATGACCAAATCAATACAGGAAGAAAGTAAGGTCAAAGACTCAGCTGTCCATAACAAGTGGTAGTTCCACAGCCCTGTAGTTATTCATAGGATGATCTTCCGACTACCTATTTGTAGATTTTTTGTTTTTTTTTTCGTTCGTATTTTAACTTAAACTGTAAATTTAACAAATACTTTTAATCCATCCTGTAATTCAACGACGAAAACTAAGGTAGTTAGTTTTCTCTCAACCACTGGTCTCAACAGCTTGTGTAATTACAATAATTGGGGATGATATGGGTTACTGCACGCTAACCTCATCAGGTTTGTTCTCCTTTATTATATACATAGATTCCATATTTGGTCCGTTCTATGCATAAATGATTCTTACATGCTTATAACCGGAACTTTTGAATGCTTCATGCCATGTTTCCTATAAAGTGTTTCAAAATCCGTCGAAACATCTTTCTTAATCACAAGCTAGAGTCTGAAGTTTTACACTTTCTCAACAAATCCTCATTCGAACAGCCAAGCGCTTTTCTTGCATTACTATTTCTTCTCCCATAGTTGGCATTTAATCTCATAAACAAAACATTTTTCTTCTTTTTCAAACGATTCCTCAGACTTCATTACACTAAATCATATGACAAGGTTACCTGCTAACTGCTTCGACAAGAAGCAACAGCAAGGGAAGAAATCTACGGCGAAAGTCTTAAAATACTTGGGTGTTAATCCTAAAGTAATTATCTTAGCTACAAACTCCATACGCAGCGGTCGTTGAGTTCCGTATCGGCCCTGTTGTGAAGCGGTAATTTTTGCCTGATGCCGTACGGATCTGCCATTAACATTTTCTTGGTCTCAGACTCATCCCCAAAGCCTTTAAGCGATACCGTATGGTAAAGTCAGTGCTGCTGATACTGAGACATTACAGTTTGGGTATAACGAAAATACAAACACGACTGCACAAATTCATATTATGTTTCACTCAGAAGAATTTTCAAAATACGGACACTTTTTTTCTACACACATGCCACAATTTTGGTTCGTGGGGAAATTCTGATAGATATTTACAATGACTACTCATTTTGTATGGTTAAGTTCAGAATAGTAAATGACAAAATAAAAAAGGAAGTATTCGGAGGTATATTGTAGCGGTACATGTTGCGTTATCATTATGCTACCACACACTTTAGTTGAAACAGAATTTCATGTGAATTAGGATTGATTCTGTCACATCAGGCTGAATACAGTAGCATGTGTCAGCTCTGCCCAGACTTGCAGCTGTAAAAATATTTCCATAATAACTGCTCTTCCCGCTCTAACTAAGCGTTTAATTTATTTCACACTAACGAGAGAACCTTACGGAACGGTCTTCTTCAATTTCTTTACACTTAGAGTATCTGAACGTCAGTGCCTAGGCATCAGTCCGTTACAGGCGGCTCCATTAAAATTCCTGAAATTATTTATTCCTCACTGTGTTCGGAAGTAGTCACACAGAATTTTTGCGAGTGCCTTTTAGAAGTACGACGCATTGCTTTAGGAAACTGATGTCCTATGAGTATGAAGAAAATCGAGTACTGCCAGTCCATAATGATCCTTTGTATGTTCTTGCGCATATTCGACTGTTTACAATGCCTAGGAACGTCTCTGCTTATTCTAAGTACTAGACTAGCAATCACCTTTAAGAATTGACTGCCGCAAGTATTCCGTAAACAATTTTATTTTTCTATATGGAGAGAAGAAACGCGAGGAAAGCAAGTACTCAAGAAAGGAAAAATATGACAGTGAATGAAAGCTACTACAAAACCCATCAGGAAACAGAATGTACCTGCAAGACAGGTGTATCATAATATGAATAACTCCTTTGGTAAATCAATTAAAAGGCGACGGTTCGTAAAAGATCAGCCTGGAAAAATACTGACCAATAAGAGTGACATAAGAATAAGATGGAAGACATACTTTTCGCAACTGCTCAACTGCAATGATCCTCAGTCTTACTTTGAAGAATCTGATATATTTGGTGTGCAAGTCACCACCCCATCAGTAAAGGCACTACAGCAAGCAATAAAGAAACCAAAGAATAACTAGGCTTGTGGGTAATACCAGATATACGCTGAGTCATTAAAGAATGGTGGTCCAGAACTGGAATTAGAGCTACAGTCTTTAATGGAAACAATCTGGAAGACAGAAACTATACCGGCAGACTAGGAAACTGCAATTATGTAGCCAATATTTAAGAAGAATGATCTCCCAGTGTGCAAAACTACAAGCAAACTGCTTTTCGGATGTCACTTAAGAAATCCAGTCGATCCGCCGATTAAACATGCTGATTCAATAACTGAAGAACTAATTAGGGACTACGACGGCGGTTTCCGCAAAAACAGTTCCACATTAAATTGTTTATTTACTCTCAGACAAGTAACTGAGAAGGCGTGGGAGTTCAGTGTAGATGCCCACATATTATTTCTAGATTTCGAAAAGTCCTATGATAGCGTACACCGATAGACATTCTTAAATATAACCAGGGGATTTAAAAAATTTGGAACTGCTGAGGTCATCGGTCCCTAAGCTTACGCACTACTTAATCTAACTTAAACTAATACACACCCGTGACCTGTGCCCGAGAAAGGACTTGAACTCGAACCTCCGGGGGGGGGGGGGGGGGGGGGGGGGGGGAGCGGACCGCGACAAGACGCCCCAGACCGCCCGCGCGGTGGGATTTGAAATACCCTCTAAATAGATCAGATTAGCTAAAATACCTATAGACGGAACTTAACGTCGTATAAAGACACCGGCAGCATCAAGGTATTCACTGAACTGAGACAAGGGAGCACAATTAGTTTACGTAACCTCGTCTTAAAGAAGATCGGCATAGAATTCAGTAATACTAAAACAAAAGGGATCCAACTGCAAGAGGTGAGCATTGCTAGAATGGCTCATGCAGATGATGTAGCAATAATTAATAGTTCCAAAACAGAATTAATCTCAATAATGCAATACTATTACAAAAACACTGAGAAAACCGGATTACGTGTTGATAAAAAAAAGGGCAGAGTACCTGGTCATAAGTAAGAAAATTGGAAGGGATGCACATTTGGCTGTAGATGGATTGACTTTCAAGACCGTTGACCGCTTCACGTACTCAGTATTTATACTAACAATAGAACGGTTACAGAAACGGATGCCGATCTAGCAAAAGCGAACAAAAGACTCTTTAGATTCAACTAAATTCCAAAGAAAAGATCACTAAGTGCTAACTTCAAAATCCGCTTGTATCAGTTGACTATTATATTTAGGACGAAAGATGAACATGTTAATATTCGAAAGAAAAAGATGTGTGATGAAAATAAACTCTAAGACAAAAAAAAAAAAAGATGCACCATGAAGGAGTTATAGGAATGGGACAGAAATCGGTATAAGTGATGTGCATGTACAGACAAATAAATGTTTACAATTTCATAAAAATTTGATGATTTATTCAAGAGTAAGAGCTTCAGAAACTGAGCAAGATAGTAACGCGTTGGTCACGTCTGCCCCTTATGCAAGCAGTTATTCGGCTTTGTAAGCACGAAGACAAGCAGTAGAAACTCTCGCCGTGTACAGGCGGGCATCATCTTGCTGAAATGTAAGTCCAGGATGGCTTGTCACAAAGGGAACAAAACGGGGTTTAGAATATCGTCGATGTACCGCTGTGCTGTAAGGGTGCGGATGACAACCAAAGGGGTCCTACTATGAAATGAAGTGGCATCTCAGACCATCGGCCTTGGTTATCG
This sequence comes from Schistocerca cancellata, assembly GCF_023864275.1. NCBI lineage: Eukaryota > Metazoa > Arthropoda > Insecta > Orthoptera > Acrididae > Schistocerca > Schistocerca cancellata. The sequence goes on along the minus strand of NC_064627.1, from coordinate 406,096,239 downwards.
GGTCGTGTGGTGGTGGACAGTCAGGTTCGTATCAGACAGCTGTCTGGGGCGTCTCCAGACAAGGCTTCGCTGGTCATCGGGGTTCAGTTCGATGGGGAACTCATCACTGAAGACAGTTCCACTCCAGTCAATGAGATACCAGGCCGAACGTGCTAGGTACCATTGCGAACGGCCTTGTTGCCGTACAGTGGTCAATGGTAGTCCGCGCAAGGGGCGCTGTGACTTCAGCTCCCTTTCTGTGAGTCGCCTGTTAATGATCATTGTGACCACTGAAGCACCAGTTACACGTCCGTTGGATGATGATGATGAATCCGAGGCGCTGAGTGCCCTCTTACGATTGTTAAGTCTTCACATTCTGTCGTATCTAGGTCGACCGCTTCCTTCTTGACGCTGTGTTCGGCTGTGGTTCACCCATTCCTCCAACATTGTCGAAAAGTGGCATCGTTCGTATTCAGACGCCCAACGATTCGTCAATTACTCCAACCGCCTTCTTTGGGCCGAAATACACGCCCCCTCTCAAATTACAGCATCTGCGTGTACTGTTCACGCGCCAGTCTGTGTGGCACAGTTACTGTCCAACGGAATACAAATTTCACTACTCTTGCCAGTTGCGCGGTGAAACTGTTCTGCAGTGTAACACATTCATCCACCGGCCGCCAAAGTTTACAAGCACCATTTTCCGTCGATACCTGTATGAATACCAATTTGTGACCAACTTGCATAACTCGTTCGTGGTGCTTCTTTCTTTCTTTTCTTTTTTCTAGTGTATTTGGAATAGAGGATAAGAACAAATGAAGAACTGAGAGAATTATACAAACACCATGACATCCTGAACGTGCTAAACAAGAGGTGGTTGAACTGGGCAGACCATATAGCAAAACTGATGGAGGATAGACTACGTAGAATAGCGTTCTGTAAAACAATAGATGGAAGGAAGGAAGAGGAAGACCCAGAATGGCGAGTTCTGGGGGACACAGCTAAGATGAACATCAACACCAAATGGACAAACAGTGTCTCGACAGACAGAAATGAAGCAGGCTCGTAGGGCAGGCATATGGTCTAGGAGGTCCCTGCCGCGTGTGAAGTGAATTAAAGTACGTGGAGATAGCCAAGAATTTTAGTGTAACATTGGCCACTACACAACCCTTCAGACTACCGTGAAGCACGCTGGCTTGCGGTGTCTAAAACTCGGGCTTCATATGCAATAGCTAGTAATCAAACAACTGTACAGGATGCGGAATGGGACGGTGAGCGTCGGAAGCAGAGTTGTAAAACTACCGTAGGCTACAGTAGACTACAGTATTTTCCTAGTAGCTTTCGTCACCTAAAGTCGGGTGTGTCGCGTAGCTATTGGGGGTTACCTCATAACGACCGCTTTCCTTACGCATGCGATCAGTGTCTTACTAAATTCCACTAAATAACGGAAGCGTTGAGCCTTCTAGAAACTGAGTAAGGATAAATAAAGGCCCAGGTAACGTGCGGAAGATTTTTGCTCTGCATAGCTATCCTGATGTCTTTTACTTAAGAATAAACAATATGTATAGCCAAATTGAAACTGTCAATGTTTCGTTTCGGTTTTTTCGAAAATAGTTGATTTTAACATAAAACAGAAGAATGTTGTAGTAAAAATAAAGTAAACAGTACAGATTTATCATATAGCGCTACAAAACGCAACTTACTCAACAAAAAAGTAAAATAAAAAATACACAGAACAAAAATATATTCGACAACGCTTGAGTACGTTGTCGAACTTATATAAAACATGTTTCTGTTATTCGCAAACAACTTTCGCATTTAGCAGTAATAACAAGTAACTCTTTCCTTTCATTATGATGAAGAATGTTCTGCTGAGTATAAAATAACTACAAAAATTGTATATTTTTATGTTTGTGCATGTACACTGTACTTTCATCATAGGTAACTGCTTTGGTTACAATAAAAAATCGCATAAGTTACGCAATCAAATAATTTTTATTATTTATAAAACGCAATTTATATGCTGCAAGAATATAAAATATACAACGTACAAACACTGAATGATTTGTGGTTCTATTTATGTGGAAAACAAAGCATCAAACAAACAAAAAACATAGCCGCGCGGGGTAGTCATTTATGTAGTGTATCAAAACAATGGAATCGTGTGCACGGAATACAAAAAGTGCTTGTTCTGAGGGCGGAGGTAAAGGTTGAAAGGGCCGTCTAGGAGTTCGGTCAAAATTAATAAAGGCACAAGGAACAGGAGAGGTGGTGGTTCACGATCGTGTGGGTGGTGATCGGTCCTCAGTGAGCACGGCCAGAGGCGGAACTGCGAATCAAGAGTAAGAAGCAATTGCGCTGTGTCCTCCTAAGACCCTCCAGCGACCACACACGTGACTCAGTTCACCCGTTCCCTTTTGGTTGGCGAGGTGGCGTGAGTACGCTAGTCTATTCAGCAGAGGGCTGAAGGCGTCCCTTGTAAGCAGCTTTTACCGGAATGAACTGCTTCGATCCTGAAGGGCAGACTGGCTTGGCACGTAGGCATCGCCGAAATACTGGGAGGGTACATGAAAAGCCAAACGGAAAACAAAGTCTGAAATAAAATTTTGCTTAAAATCCTAGATAATCCCAGACTGGCTGGCCATAGTGCGCACAATGAAGCTTTCGGGACGGGGTGACAAAAGGTGTCAGCTGGCAGCCAGTAGCCGGCGGCCGCCGCAGGTCGCGGGCTCGGTTCATTTGCATGTAAATCTGGCACTGCCGGCAGGCGGCGCACCGGGCCGCGCCAACGCAATTAGCGTGCTGTTGCCGCCCCTACGCGACGCGAGACCGCCGTGAAAACCCGTACCCGGGCTGCAAGCCTCGCTGTTCGGCTCTTAACACGCCTTCTAAATACACTGCTGCAGCACCGAATCAACAGAGGTGATTTTGCCACACTCGTGACACAAAATTAATTTCACTTCATCTTCACAACCCCAGTGATTGTAGTAGAGGAACTATCTGCATCGTATCCAAGCAGGAAAATCCTGTACACCTGCAAATCTCGTCGGTAGAAGCTGGCAGCAGGGCGTTTCTACAAACATCTTTTGCCTTGATACTCTGTTCCTCTGCCGCGCGGAGTCGCCGCGTCGTCTCAGGCGCCATGTCACGGATTGAGCGGCCCCTCCCGCCGGAGGTTCAGTCCTCCCTCGGGGCCGCGCGGGATTAGCCGAGCGGTCTCAGGCGCTGCAGTCACGGACTGTGCGGCTGGTCCCGGCGGAGGTTGGAGTCCTCCCTCGGGCATAGGTGTGTGTGTGTGTGTTTGTCCTTAGGATAATTTAGGTTAAGTAGTGTGTAAGCTTAGGGGCTGATGACCATTGCAGTTAAGTCCCATAAGATTACACACACACACACACACACACACAGACACACACACACACACACACACACACACACACACACACCTCCCTCGGGCATGGCTGTGCTTGTTGTTCTTAGCATAAGTTACATTAAGCTAGTTTAACTAGTGTGTAAGTCTAGGGACCGATGACCTCAGCAGTTTGGTCCCTTAAGAATTTATGCACATTTCAACATTTTTGTGTTCCGCTGCTTCTCGCTGCGGATTTTGAGAAGTGGGTAGCACAGCCCTGAACAATAAATTAGTCTGCTTCTCGCTGCGGATTTTGAGAAGTGGGTAGCACAGCCCGGAATAATAAATTAGTAACAACTGGTTACGCACCTTTTGTTTCCATGTGGCCATACTGTAGCACGAAAATGAAATCCATAAATCAAAAACCGACGATTCGACCGACTCGCAGTGCTCCTCACAGGATGACAAAACTACCGAGTTCTGAAAGTGGTCCTCCCTCTATACTGAAAAGTTCTTTACACGGATACTACACTGAAGCGCCAAAGAAACTGGTACAGGCATGCGTATGCAAATACACAGATATGTAAACAGGTAGAATACGGCGCTGCGATAAGTAATACCTATATAACACAAAGTGTCTGGCGCAATTGTTAGATCGGTTATAGTTGCTACAATGGCAGGTTGGCAAGATTTAAGTGAGTTTGAACGTGGTGTTATATTCGGCGCACGAGCGATGGAACACAGCGTCTCCGAGGTAGCGATGAAGTGGGGATTTTCGCGTACGAGCATTTCACGCGTGTACGTGAATATCAGGAGTCCGATAAAACATCAAATCTCCGACATTTCTGCGGCCAGAAAAAGTTCCTGCAAGAAGGGGACCAACAACGACTGAAGAGAATCGTTCAGCGTGACAGAACTGCAACCCTTCTGCAAACTCCTGCAGATTTCATGCTGGGCCATTAACGAGTGTCAGCGTTGTAAATAATAGATTTCAGCTATCAGTCGTCCTTTGGAATTTTTACTGGCAGATCCAGATTTCAACTAGAAACTAGCTATTCTCAATGCACTACCATTTTTGGTCAATTCATGTAATGCCTGTTGGTCGGTCTTTGTTTACAGTTCATTGAGTATTCAATGACAATAAACTATGTTACAAGTTACTTTATCAATTTTGGTTAGAGAACACCGCAGCTGTTTCGTATATTACGTGTAGGAAATACTGCAACCAGCCAATCAGCTTGATTGGTTGCACCATTTCCCACGGTGTAACGTTGTAAAAATTATTAAAGCCATAAAGTGTCTATCTATAAGTATTTGAGACGAATGCAAAAAATTAAAAAACTTCTCGAAGGAGAAACTTTGAAAATACTACTGAATGCGAGAATTCCACATTCCACATGACAGAAAGACTTTTTATTTTAACAAACATTGTCACAGTAATCTTGTTTATGCGCCCCACTACACACCGACGTTGACAGCAACGGTGCTGAAAAGTGCTAAAGAAGTGAAAAACCTAATGTATGTTGGACGTTTGACAAAAGAACTGTCAAGGAAAGCCCAGTCACAGCCTGTATGAAAATTTCAGAACGAAACTATTTTCTTCAGTCAACAAATGCACACACTCCATGATTAAGCTTGATACTAGCCCGAAAGTACACTCCTGGAGGTATTTCAACGGAGGATTTGGACCCAAGTTTGAAAATATAATTTTTGGATGCAAATTTGCAATATAGATTTCTTTAAAACGTTAAAAACCTCCTTCTAGCTTACTTAGAAAAGTTATTAGCATCGCAAATGGATACTTTAATGGATGCAACAGCAGACTCCTCAGATATATGGTTATATCACAAGTCACTCGCACTGAACACTACAAAGAAAATGGAATCGTGTGTGCACAAGAGTTATCCTATGGTCTATGGTCAGCCCTCCACTCCGTTGCATTTGGATTTTGTTAAGCTACTGCCCGCCGAACACATACAGCAAGGATATTGACATGTGGCAGCCATCCGTCCTGTTTATGTTACAGGGTGCTTAACAATTACGGTAAGCCATCTTAATTTCCGTCGATACATCCACAGTTGTGGGCAAGTACAATTTTTTTTAAAAAAACGGATTCAGCTCACCGTAGTTCACGTAATTTTCAACGACTGCTGATTTGCTGGATTGTTTTCGTGTTATATAGTGTTCAGGCTACGCCACAAAATTCTTAAGTGTCTCTTGGGCTGATCAACGTGTATGTTTTCGCACTTAAACCGAACATAACATGCGCCTACCAACGCAGAGCGCATCTATTTTGGGGCGCAAAAGATGGTTTGTACGGCTGCCGCTATGAAGTATTTGGTTAATATTCTTGCGGCGAAGCATCTTGCCCTCAAGACAGATATCCACACTCAAAACGGTAATCGATTAACACGAAATCGTTATTCTGTTTCTTCATATATTTTGTCTTTGACGCGCCTTCTTGACTAGTTTACATTAATGCTGGGGGGGGGGGGGGGGTAGCGTTTGCGCCGAATGTGGTAAGGGACTCGTTTTGTTAATATTCCAAGTTTCAGCATCGCTTATCCGCTATGCTCGGGCTGTCATGGTACGTGAAATACAGTATAATTCTGTTCTGATAGATTACAGCGTGTCTCTGGTATATTTATGAGCGTCGGTTCCCAGTAAACTTTAGGTCCCAGTGTACTTTAAACTTCTATACTAATAAGGGAACAGCGCTGTTATTCTCTATCTCCGAAGTGAAGTATGCATAGGCTGTTGAGGTGCTGGTGCAGTTTCCGTAATTTCGGTTCCCCATACGACCATATGACGAATATGTCCTCCACTAGCGCTGCCGGCAGAGTGGGTGCCACGGCGGAGAAGTTAAGCTGTTTGCTCGAAGGCTCACGAGAAGACATCAGCTGCGGCCAGAGAGGGGGTAAGTCCATTGAAAACTCGTCTGTACGATCGTAATATTTGCGTCGCCGCTGAAAGACGGCGATGATTTACACAACTGCAGCACATAATAAATATTTACAAGCGATTTAGGCTATGTCTAGCTTCATCACAAATATCTGTTGGTATTAGTTCCTGTAAGATGTTAATGATCTCTTAAAACGGCACTATGGTAAATTTATAACGCTTGAAATGCCACAATTTCCCTACCACTGATTCCACGTCCGTAAGACGGCTGTTTTCAGACACAGAACCATTTGGCCGCACAAAAAAACCAGCTTGCCGAATAGTGTGAACCATGCCACATACATAAACTTCAAGCTGTTTACGGAGCACACTGCCTGCGATAATGTGTGCCTTGGCTCAAAATGCACCCTTGCAATACGAGAATTTATCTTCCACTGCTTCTTCCACAAGTAATAATTTACACCCAAAATCTATTAGCTTGTAAGAGATTTGGAAACAACTGTACCAATAACAACGATGTCAGTTTAAACCGCCTGCATATACAAAGTTACAAATGCTCCACGTTATTACTCATACCAAATATCGTTGGTTCCAGGTGGTCAGTGTTTCACAACTTCATTCCAACAAAAATAAATGTAACAGCTGCGACACAATAATTTCTAACTCGTTCAGGAGAGAAAATAGATGTAACAGGTCGTAAGTTCCCAATTTTCAACAACCTGTCTTGGCGCAGCTGTAGAGCGTAACGATATATAGCATATTTTAAGTCCGAGAACAAATGAAGTTGAAACACGCATACTCGTTCTTGGTTTTTTGTTTGACGCCCTTGATTTCTCTCAGGCTTTTTGTCACATCTGCAACGATCGTGAGGTCTTAATCGGAAAGGCTGCTTTTGCTCTAGGTTGATACTGTCTAGGTCCCCCTGCAGCAAGACTCAACAGTGTAATGCACGTTCTTCGCCAACACTCACATAACAGAACACTTGAAAGTTTACTATTACTGTGATACCCTGCGCGCCAGGCGGTAATTTTTTTGCTTCATGCATCCGTACCGCATTTACCATTTTGAGAAACCGTAGGCTTGACACATTGATCGAGGTGCTGCAATATGAAGCAGAACTGAATACAGCGAGGCTGAGGTTAACTCTCGTTTCGAAGCCCCTGACTTTCCGCACTTTTCCTTAGCTCGTTTGAGCGACCACAGGATCTTTTATCTCAGCTAAATTGTTGACAGTTTACCTTCTCGTCCACCAAAAAACTGAGCAAGGGTTTGCAATCTGATAACCCTTCCGGTCGCAGGTATGTGTGACAGTACGTAGTATTCTGTAAATAATTACTTAAACCGCCGCGTAAATGCCAGTTCTTCGTGAGAAACCACTTGTTTTTCACTTTTTGCAATCAATTGGGATCACTCACATTGTGTCACATTTCCTTCCTCATCACTTCCATCTACAACCTTCAGCGTAATAAAGCCCATCACTCAGCCTATACCAGGAGAGAAGCAGAGAGATAACATCAACGCCTATTTGAGACTGTCCGTAGAGTTCGCTGTTGTATCAAAGAGAGATGACTCCGGCAAAAAAGTGTCCTGAAATGAAGAAAGAACTATTAATGCTTACCATCTGATGCAAAATCTGGCAGCAGCCTGTAAATTTTATCATAAAAATAACGAATTTGCTATGGAGAGAGTTTAGTTTGCAAAATTTTCTACTGCCGCAGCTGAGGTAACAATGCTTGTTGCTTTGCAAGATGATTAAGATGTCCCCTTGTGCTCGTCACAAACGGTGTTATGAGTTCCAAACTTATCAAGAGTGTGTTACATGTGCTGAATCGTCAAGCACCTAGCTGCTTCTTTTCCATATTCACGTCTTCAGTTTTTTTGAGCTCAACAACACAGCACTAATTGCAGCACTAATCTGCATATTAAGTTCAGTCATACACTGAATGAGTAAATGGTACTCAAACAATAGACAAGTTGTTACAAGAATAGAAACCGGAATTCTTTTTCAATGTTGAATGACGTTTCATTGCCAGTATCCACATAACTATTTTCCATGGCGATATTACGAATTCTGTCTGCTGTCGCCATGAAATGTTTGCAGCTAAATTCAGTCGTCAAAGATTAAAATGAATCTTTGTCTACATCCATTAAGTTTGGGCGACATACAGGCTATCTCAGAAGTTTGAAACATTTTTCTTATAACGTTCTGTCTACTGAATAATAAGCACAGACGAAGATTTAAATGAACTTTGTTCCTAAAGACACAAAAGTATCCGCAGTTTTCGGCAGCAGCAGTTTCCATTAAGAACACCAACTTCTGCCCAAGTCTGCTTCATTCACAGACTTACGGCCATTTTCCACTACGGTCAAAAAAATGTGCACAGGCCCTGTGCAGTAAGACACAGTGACTGAGATTGTCCCCAGGAATTGGGATTTTCCATCGACATTATGGCAAGTACTTCCTATAGACAGTCTAAACGAAGATGTTCAAAGCGACAACTTCCTCGGCGGTTTACGTACAAAGACTAATCATACATAGAACAGACAAGCATGGACAGTTGCAGTCTTCGGACTGAAGACAGCAATAACAAGGAGTGTACACATATGGTATAGGACATAAAATAGTCGAAATTGTTGAGGAGACACTCTGTCACCCACTGTCCTGTCGCTTGAGCGGTGTATGTATGGTGCCCCAGGAGGAATGGACAATGTTCAGGAATATGACAGAACGACCATTCGAATCGGAAAAGGAAGTCTAGTAAACGTGGGCTCTAAAGTGCACACCTTAAGAGCTACAAGCACTTGTTCAGGAGAAGAGATGGTTTTCACCGTAGCGAAGAGGAACCTTATTTTAGAGCCAATTTTTAGGGTTTCGTGCCTCAATCTGTAAAGATCGCTTTGTTGCCAGTCCGTCCGTCTGTCTGTCTGTCTGTCTGTCTGTCTGTCCTGCTGATAGGAACTCTTCACCTCAGGAATGAATGTTGTTGTTGTTCTGGCCTTCAGTCCAGAGACTGGTTTGATGCAGCTCTCCATGCTACTCTACCCTGTGCAAGCTTCTACATCTTCCAGTACCTACTGCAACCTATATCCTTCTGAATCTGTCTAGTGTATTCATATCTTGGTCTCCCTCTACGATTTTTACCCTCCACGCTGCCCTCCAATACTAAATTGGTGATCCCTTGATGCCTCAGAACATGTCCTACCAAACGATCCCTTCTTCTAGTCAAGCAGTGCCACAAATTTCTCTCCAATTCTATTCAGTACCTCCTCGTTATCCTCATTAGTTATGTGATCTATCCACCTAATCTTCAGCATTCTTCTGTAGCACCACATTTCGAACGCTTCTATTCTCTTCTTGTCCAAACTATTTATCGTCCATGTTTCGCTTCCATACATGGCTACACTCCATACAAATACTTTCAGAAACGACTTCCTGACACTTAAATCTATACTCCATGTTAACAAATTTCTCTTCTTCAGAAACTCTTTCCTTGACATTACCAGTCTACATTTTATATCTTCTCTACTTCGACCATCATCAGTTATTTTGCTCCCCAAATAGCAGAGCTCATTTACTACTTTCAGCGTCTCATTTCCTAATCTAATTCACGCAGCATCACCCGATTTAATTCGACTTCATTCCATTATCCTCGTTTTGCTTTTGTGGATGTTCATCTTATATCCTCCTTTCAACACACTGTCCATTCCGTTCAGCTGCTATCCAGGTCCTTTGCTGTCTCTGACAGAATTACAATGTCATCGGCGAACCTCAAAGTTTTTATTTCTTCTCCATGGTTTTCCATGATTTCCCTAAATCGCTCCAGGCAAATGCCGGGATGGTTCCTTTCAAAGGGCACGGCCGACTTCCTTCCCCGTCCTTCCCTAATCCGATGAGACCGATGACCTCGCTGTCTGGTCTCCTTTCCCCAAACAACCTGCGACCGAACCGCCGAATCTTTCCATCAGTAAATGGGGTATGTTCTCAACTGACTCGGTTGTTTTAACCCCCTCCACTGACGGAATGACCCGCTTCCTAATTCCGTATGTATAAAACCAATACGGACTTGTAGCTGTCACGCCTTTGCGCTTACTGCTACGTATTTTAACTGTAAATAGCTCAGTCCTAATGGTAAGAGGTAGTAGTGAATTCATGTTGTTAATATTTGAATAGAGCACAGCTGCCACAAGCTCAGCTCACTTTTACTCCACTCCTACCCTCGCCATTGCACCACATTAACTAGGTGCTGCGTGGACCTTGCTAAATTCACTTACGTATACATTTTTGACCGTTACTCGCCAGTATTTACCTAATGATTAGTACACTCCTAACCGGACTATTTCCCTAAGAGCTGTGATGATTGAACGGGTTCAATCCACGGCCTACAGTGCCCTACAGTTCACACGGTAACACTGCCTACCTGACCCACTTAACTTGGTAGTGAGCTTATGTATCCAATCACCACTGCTAGCAGCAGTGGATAATCCTATCAGCACGACGAGAGCAGCAGACTTACCGTCGAATCCTCCTGAAAATACCTATAACTACGGTCGCCAGCTCTCAAGGAGCAAAAGAATAAATCAATTTTTGGCTCGTTTCAAAGTGAAATGGCTTGAGTTGAATTTAAACTTAATTCTGAATATTACTATTTCTGATCATTCTAGATGATTCTACAAAGCAAATACTCTCTCAATTTCTGCGAGTTGGCTTGGTAGTTACTACCAAGACAGTTTATGCAACTTGGGTTAACAAAATTCTATCCTTCAACTTATTTAATGATTTTGTATATTACTCTTTGGACAATTGATACAGAATTAGTTAAGTGACTTTACTTGAAAGGTTACTCAGAAAAATTTAAGTAACTATAAATAGGCGACTCATTCTGGTGTGACCATTGCTCTTTTCAACATTCTTATACGCTAAAGTATTCTACACCCAAAAGAATTGTAAATGAAAGAGGCGATGGTGGCCTCAGTCTGATTTCACTATACTATGTTTGAGGCTACTACACTTTACAATGAACAACATGTGTCGTAATTTTACTCATTACTATATTCTGTCCTCTGCACTTGCATAAAAGAAAACTGGTATTCTCCTTTTACATTTATACAAAGTTCGACTTAACAATTGCAAGCAGTCTTGCCTTGGGTAGACGTGTCGGTGCTGGTGGTGAGATGCATGTGGCTAACGCAGCTCTTCACGCCTCATGCCCTTAATGGCGGCTGGAACTACGAGCTGTAGCACTCGTATAAGCTACTTCACGTCCTCCATAAAATCTGGGCGCAGGAACTCTTACAATCAGCCCCAGTGGCATAGAGACGGCTTCGACAACCATTCGTCGCGTTCTACTCCACAAACGGCGACGATATTCGCCTCTTCGCTGTTGCACAATCACTTTTGCGTGAGCACAGTTACACATGTCCGATCACGTCAACACTCCCCAGGCCATTCCATTGTTCAGTCCCTGTGTCTCCAGCTACCCCTAGCTACGCTCGTATCACCAAGAGTGGGGGCGTTCCCCTACCACCTTTTTACCGAAATCATTTAGTATTTAAGAATATTTATATTTATTACCCTGGAGTTCATACCAGTCATAACGATTTACTACTAGCGCTTTACAACATTAAATTATACAGTAATAACTTATAATTACCAAGAAAAAGAATACATTTGACTCCGAGAGCTTAGTGCATTGTCTGACAGGTAGCGCTAATCCCCAGTTTCGCCAATAGATGGCATCAGGGAGCACTCCCTGGCAGTCTCACACAAGCGCGCCCGTTTCCGACGCGCGGGCTCCAAATTACTGTCAGCCCCCCATCATTTCAGTTCCGTTACAAACCCAACCCTCTTCTCCATGGATTTTAATTCCTACTCCGAATTTTTCTTTTGTTTCCTTTACTGCTTGTTCAATATACAGATTGAATAACATCGGGGATAGGCTACAACCTTATAACTGTCATCTGGTTTCTGTACAAATTGTAAATAGCCTTTTGCTCCCTGTATTTGACCCCTCCCACCTGCAGATTTTGAAAGAGAGTGTTCCAGTCAACATTGTCAAAAGCTTTCTCTAAGTCTACAAATGCTAGAAACGTAGGTTTGCCTTTCCTTAATCTTTCTTCTAAGATAAGTCCTAGGGTCAGTATTGCCTCACGTGTTCCAATATTTTTACGAAATCCAAACTGATCTACCCCGAGGTCGGCTTCTACCAGTTTTTCCATTCCTCTGTAAAGAATTCGCATTAGTATTTTGCAGCCGTGACTTATTAAACTGATAGTTCGGTAATTTTCGCATGTTTCAACACCTGCTTTGATTGGGATTGGAGTTGTTATCTTCTTCTTGAAGTCTGAGGGTATTTCGCCTGTCTCACACATCTTGCTCATCAGATGGTAGAGTTGTGTCAGGGCTGGCTGTCCCAAGGCTGTCTGTAGTTCTAATGGAATATTGTCTACTCCCCGGGCCTTGTTTCGACTCAGGTCTTTCAGTGCTCTGTCAAACTCTTCACGCAGTATCTTATCTCCCATTTCATCTTCATCTACATCCTCTTCCATTTCCATAATATTATCCTCAAGAACATCGCCCTTGTGTAGACCCTCTACACACTCCTTCCACCTTTCTGCTTTCCCTTCTTTGCTTAGAACTGGGTTTCCATCTGAGCTCTTGTAATTCATACAAGTGGTTCTCTTTCCTCGAAAGGTCTCTTCAATTTTCCTGTAGGCAGTATCTATCTTATCCCTAGTGATATGTGCCTTTACATCCTTACATTTATCCTCTAGCCATTCCTGCTTAGCCATTTTGCATTTCCTGTCGATCTCATTTTTGAGACGATTGTATTCCTTTTTGCCTGCTTCATTTACTGCATATACGTATCCATTTCAAATTTATGTCAAATATTAAGGTGTATGGTCTCTTGGCGTTGCAAAAACTTTAAGCTCGATCAACAGATACGGTCATGTATGTCACTTATTTTGATACTCGAAAGCTCTCTCTTCAAAACCTGTAGGGTATTTTCCGTTCACATATAATCATGAAATTTGGTAGTAAGCATTAAACCATTTTCGAACGGCTTGGAATCCCTGGGATGGATATCTTGCCCGTATGAACGTCGGTAACAGCAAAAAATAGTCAATAGTCCCGATTTCCGGGATGGGTAAACTGTCAATAAACATAACCAAGTTTATACGGAACCCTCAGAGCGCGGGTCCAACTCGCATCTGGCCAATTCTTACTAGACTTTTTTTGCTTCGAATGATCGTTCCTGTCATATCCCCGAATACTGACCATTTCTCCCGGGACGACCTGTATGCAGAAGTTGGATTGAGCCCAGACATTTGGACGTGTTCCAGTCGAAGTTACTATTGGAACGAGGTGTGTGTGCTGTGTCGCCGGTGGGAATCCGGCAGAAAGCAGAGCGCGCGCGGTGTTTGGACACAGGTGGCAGGTGGCAGGCGGCAGGCGTCACGTGAGGGGTGTGGCGAGGCACGTGTGCAGGCGCAGTACGCCGGGTCAGGGCCGGCAGCGGCCGCGTGTCCAGATAAGGCAGCGCCCGGCCTCAGCCCCGGCTCTGATCGATAGCGCCACGCCGCCCGCCGCCCACTCCCGCCTCCCACCTCCCTGTCACCTGCCGGACCACGCGACCCGCCGTCTCTCGCTGACCTCCGAGGCTCGTTATGGTCAGACCACAACATGCTATGTACACCGCTTTGTCAACTTACTCTTCTCAGTCCGAATTAAGCCGTTTAAACTCACCACCCTCTTACCACATTACCACAGCTATGTAGATGATACATCTGTGAATTAACAAGGCAGTAGATAAACAAAATATTGTAAAAGATTTAAGTAGTTTACTCTTCAATCAATCGTTTGCACATCATTCCGAAAACTGGCCGCCTCAAAATCTATAATGCCATTCCAGGGAGATAAGATTTCCCTGGCTACCAGATTCTGCTTGCCACACCGTTCCATCTGATAGTAACATACGTAACTCGTATAGTTTATTGTACGAGGGCCCCCTACTTCTGGATTTGCTCGAGCCGGTAGAAGTTGGTCGACTTTGGCCAACGAGTGTTTTATGTCCGCCCGCTGGCAACACTGGCTAACCAACGGAACACTACTTAAGTGTACTTTAGCCCTTACGAAGTAGTTGGGCTTCGGTAGGAACAGCTTGCTTCTCTGTTTCCTGTAGCCCCCCCCCCCCCCCCCCCCTCTGAAAACACGTTCAGGACGTCGTGAACAAACTACATTACTGGCCATTAAAATTGCTACACCAAGAAGAAATGCAGATGAAAAACGGATATTCACTGGACAAATATATTATACTACAACTGACATGTGATTACATTTTCACGCAATTTGGGTGCATAGATCCTGAGAAATCAGTACCCAGAGCTTGGATGGCGTGTACAGTTACAGCTGCCCATGCAGCTTCAACACGATACCACAGTTCATCAAAAGTAGTGACTGGCGTATTGTGACGAGCCAGTTGCTCGGCCACCATTGACCAGACGTTTTCAGTTGGTGAGAGATCTGGAGAATTTGCTGGCCAGGGCAGCAGTCGAATATTTTCTGTATCCAGAAAGGCCCATACAGGACCTGCAACATGCGGTCGTGCATTATCCTGCTGAAATGTAGGGTTTCGCAGGGATCGAATGAAGGGTAGAGCCACGGGTCGTAACATATCTGAAATGTAACGTCCACTGTTCAAAGTGCCGTCAATGCGAACAAGAGGTGACCGAGACGTGTAACCAATGGCACCCCATATACCATCACGCCGGGTGATACGGCAGTATGGCGATGACGAATACACACTTCCAATGTGCGTTCACCGCGATGTCGCCATACACGGATGCGACCATCATGATGCTGTAAACAGAACCTGGATTCATCCGAAAAAATGACGTTTTGTCATTCGTGCACCCAGGTTTGTCGTTGAGTACACCATCGCAGGCGCTCCTGCCTGTGAAGCAGCGTAAAGGGTAACCGCAGCCATGTTCTCCGAGCTGATGGTCCATGCTGCCGCAAACGTCATCGAACTGCTCGCGCAGATGGTTGTTGCCTTGCAAATGTCCCCATCTGTTGACTCAGGGATCGAGACGTGGCTGCACGATCCGTTACAGCCACGCGGATAAGATGCCTTTCATCTCGACTACTAGTGATACGAGGCCGTTGGGATCCAGCACGGCGTTCCGTATTACCTTCCTGAACCCACCGATTCCATATTCTGTTAACAGTCATTTGATCTCGACCAACGCGAGCAGCTATATCGCGATACGATAAACCGCAATCGCGATAGGCTACAATCCGACCTTTATCAAATTCGGAAACGTGATGGTACGTATTCCTCCTCCTTACACGAGGCATCACAACAACGTTTCACGAGGCAGCGCCGGTCAAGTGCTGTTTGTGTATGAGAAATCGGTTGGAAACTTTCCTCATGACAGCACGTTGTAGGTGTCGCCACCGGCGCCAACCTTGTGTGAATGCTCTGAAAAGCTAATCATTTGTATATCACAGCACCTTCTTCCTGTCGGTTAAATTTCGCGTCTGTAGCACGTCACCTTCGTGGTGTAACAATTTTAATGGCCAGTAGTGTGTATCTGGCTGTTAATCCAGTGTTTCTCAGACTGGCGTCGCAACGCCGCTGGAGCTTGCGTAACGATTTATGGCGGTTCCACAATGATCCGAAGGGAAGAGACACATTCATCGTAATTTTTTATCTTTCGATAACAGTACTAACATACACTGTTAAGCAGTGACAGAAGAAGAACTGTAATCACTCACTGGTTATAGTCATTGGGTTCGGTTTTTTCATATTTTATGGAAATCAGTTATGATAAATATTCAAATTCATTCCATGTGCAGTTTGGTCTCGCTTGCTTCAGCACTCTTCAAGGCTGGGTTGTGGGGCACTCCGGTCCGTTCCAACAGTTGTGAGGCGTCGGATGCTTAGTACAGACTATGTTGAGCGGTAGAAAGCGCCTCATTCCAATATTTCGTGGCAGAGGGTGCGTCCTACCGATGCTTCCTGGCAGACAGTGTTCTATGCCATTGTTGCGTGGCGCATTGTGCTTCAGTTCGATATTACTTCGAACCAATGTTAAATAGCGGAGAGTGCTTCCTAGAGATGTTAAGTCGCGGATGCTGCTTCTTACCAATGTTACGTGTCAGAGGGTGCTTCTTACCATACTGCGTGGCAGAGGGAGCTCCTTACTGACTGTGTGTGGTCGAGAGTATTCCGTACTGACTGTGTGTAGCGGAGAGCGGTCCGTATTGATTACGCGTGGTGGAGGGTGTTCCATACCGATAGTGCGTGGTGGAGGGTACTTGCGTGGCACTGTGTGCTCCGTACCGACGTTACGTTTAAGATGGTGCTTCATACCAATTCTTTGTGGAGGATGGCACTTCTTAGAAGTTTTACGCGGCAGAGGGTGCTTCATACTATGTTGGGAGATGGAAGCTGTTCCGTACCTATTGTGCATTTCAGATGGTAGTCCATAGCAATGTTGCGTGGCAGAAGGTACTTTGTATCGAAGTTGCTTCGAGCAGGGCGCTTCATACTAATTTTTTGTGGCAGATGGTGCATCCTACTGATGTTACGTGACAGAGCGTGGTTTCTAGCAACGTCATGTTGAGAAATGCGGGAAAAGGTCACAAAAAAAGATGTAGCTCGCACAGGAATGGCCCTGCACTCGTGTGTCGGGCAAATAGCCTTAGCTCACACCAGAATTTTGACGATAACACGACAACATGACTATCCCAGACAGATCGTCCGGCCGTAGGTACCTAGCGTTAGCCGAGCAACGCTGGGGCAGGTCACCAGTTCTATACAACGTATGACAGTGTTTCTACTTTGCTCCAGCGTACGAAGTCGGAAACGACCGAGTGAAGTCTTCGAGTTACGAGTTGGCACTGTTGCAGAATAAAAGACAATCCAACACATTTTAGCAATGGATAAATGGTTAAATCTTTCGAAGATCAAGACAACATTGAATCTATTCGTGCTGCAAAGCCTCAAAATCTAGTTATAGCATGCGTGTGCTGGTAAAACCGAAGACATTGTGCCTTCCCACACAAACAGAAATACAGCTAAATGTTTCTGCAATATGGATCCACTTCGATTTGCGGTAATAATACTTCCCATTCCAATAATTTTTTTGAAATCATGAATCCCATACACTGATATATAAGAAGAGCTTAAGAGCACTGTATGTAGCCTCTTACTTAAATGCAAAGGTTAAGAAGTAATACACCACAGTCGAAATTCTTGTCTTATCTGCGCTAGTATCACTGAATGAAATTGTCCTGAGCCAAAAATTGCAGACGAATTTAAAAAATCCACTGTCAAATGACACAATAGGTACGCGTATTTTGGAAATTATCAGCGACCACAGTGAGAACGTGTGTACGAATTAGGTAAGTTCGAAATATGCCATTTAGGAAAGTGAATCAACTGATGCTAAAAATCTCACTTAGTAGTTAATGTAGGTCTGGTACATGTCCATTATAATTATCCGGGCTGTTATGCCGTGGTCGGTTGATGAATTCTGTGGTGATTCCCAACGTTTCGTCTCCGACTGCGGGAGACATCTTCAAGGGGGTCCGTAGCTTGATGGAAGGTCCAACACACACACTGGCTCGCTACTGACTGCCGCTAAATTCCGTGTCCACGCGCCCCCGCGCCGCGGCGTGACGTCACGTGTTTTGAAAACGTCAGTGCAATTGGCCGCTGTCCGTCGCCGTCGATCGCCGTTGCCATCACCCAGTAGTGGACGAGTGGTACACATCTTCTTTAACACCGGCATCCATATACCGTTTAATTTGACGCCCTCCTCCTTTCGGTTGAAATTATTTGGGTGTTTAGCGATTTCGATTGCCTCCCTGTAGAGCCTTTCGTAGTATCCGCTCGTGGCCACTAGTACTTGCGTCTCCTCGAAACGAATATTGTGGTTCCCTGGCTGGAAAGCATGCTCCGCAACAGCTGATCGTTCCGTTTCTCCTCTTCTACAATTTCCCTTGTGCTCTTCCAAACGTATAGAAACAGTTCTTTTGGTGGTACCGACATAAACATCACCACAGCTGCATGGGATCCTATACACTCCAGATTTTTCCACGGTTTGCGAGCGTCCTTGGCAGGCCTAAGGTATTCCTGTATCTTCCTGGTGGGCTTGTAAATTACGGTAATATTCCGCTTCGTCAAGATCCTCCCTATTCTTTCCGTTACATTTTTAACAAACGGCAGAAAAACCTTAGATTTTGCAGTAGCCTGTACGTCAGTATGATTTCTGCGTGGCTGCCTCAACGCACGTTTTATTTCGGCGGACGAATATCCGTTCTTCGTTAGTGCATTGTGGAGATGTTCCATCTCAGCGTCGAGCAAGTCAGGTTCACAAATATTTCTAGCTCTGTCCGCTAACGTCTTGATAACACCCCGCTTCTGTTGTGGGTGGTGGTTCGAATCCCGGTGCAAATAACGGTCCGTGTGCGTGGGTTTGCGGTACACTGAGTGGCCCAAACTACCATTTTCGTTTCTAAACACAAGCACATCGAGGAAATGTAGTTTGCCGTCTACCTCCTCCTCCATTGTAAACTGAATTCTTGAGTTTATACTGTTCAGATGTTCGTGGAACTGGCTTAGTTCCTCCCTACCATGTCTCCACAACACAAACGTGTCATCCACGTATCGGAACCATACATTTGGTTTCTTGCTGGCAGTACCTAAGGCCTGTTCTTCGAATTTCTCCATAAAGAAGTTTGCAATTACGGGACTTAGGGGGCTTCCCATAGCCACGCCATCCGTTTGCTCATAAAACTGTTCATTCCACTTGAAGTATGTAGTCGTCAAACAACACTTAAACAGCTCTAAAATATCGGCAGGAAAAATTCGATCCAGCTGTTCCAATACATCATTAAGTGGAACCATGGTAAACAGCGATACCACATCGAAGCTGACCAATATGTCCTCCGGCTGGACCACTATGCCATTCAATCTGCTGATGAAATGTGTCGCATTCTTTATATAAGAGTCCGAACGGCCCACATGTGGTTTTAACAGCGTAGTCAAAAACTTGGCTAACGAGTAGGTGGGCGAACCAATGGCACTTAGTATCGGTCTTAACGGAACATTTTCTTTATGAATTTTGGGCAATCCATAAAGCCTCGGTGGTAGCGCAACCGAACTGCAGAGACCTTTCCGTACACTCTCTTCAATGGAGGACTTTTTTATTAACCGTGACACAGTTCTGAGAACGTTGTTAGTGGGGTCCTTATTCAGCTTCCTATATGCTTGCGGATCCAGTAGATCCGTAATTTTTCTCTGATAGTCGGCCACAACCATAACCACCGTTGCGCTTCCTTTGTCAGCTGGGAGAACCAAAATACTATCGTCGTCATTCAGGAGTTTTAAAGCTCTTCTCTCACCCACAGTTATATTACTTTTCGGCGGTTTTGCATTGGCTAATATTAACACTGTTTCTATACGGATTTCTTCTTTCCAGCCAGGGAACCACAATATTCGTTTCGAGGAGACGCAAGTACTAGTGGCCGCGAGCGGATACTACGAAAGGCTCTACAGGGAGGCAATCGAAATCGCTAAACACCCAAATAATTTCAACCGAAAGGAGGAGGGCGTCAAATTAAACGGTATATGGATGCCGGTGTTAAAGAAGATGTGTACCACTCGTCCACTACTGGGTGATGGCAACGGCGATCGACGGCGACGGACAGCGGCCAATTGCACTGACGTTTTCAAAACACGTGACGTCACGCCGCGGCGCGGGGGCGCGCGGACACGGAATTTAGCGGCAGTCAGTAGCGAGCCAGTGTGTGTGTTGGACCTTCCATCAAGCTACGGACCCCCTTGAAGATGTCTCCCGCAGTCGGAGACGAAACGTTGGGAATCACCACAGAATTCATCAACCGACCACGGCATAACAGCCCGGATAATTATAATGGACATGATATTTCCGGCCGTGAAAGTTTACATTTTAGTATCAGGTCTGGTACAGTTATGCTGAGATTGTGAACCAATATTTACTGATTTGTCGGCAGTTAACACGGAATGTTACAGGTTAGATTTTTCAAATGGTAGAAAAAAATTTTCGATGGAATAGGTTCTTAATTGAATAAAAATGTTGCGGAGTCGAACCAATACTGCAACTTCAATAAAAGAAAGAGTAGCTATATTTCATGATAAAATTCAATCCACTACTTTCACTCATTTCAAAAATATGAAGAAGCTTTAGAGGCTAACAAAACTTCTGCACGTCTGAATGCTGTGTTAACGAATAAAATTAAAGTGATTAATCTGATTAAAAATCTTCAGCTCTTCATAAACTCTTGTGATCAAAGCAAAGGGCTGTAAACGCGATAGGTCTTAGAGTTGAAAAATTCATTGCATTTGAAATACTTTCGTTTACAGACGACTTTACTGCCGATAATAAATTTTATTTTGATTTTGTTAAGCATATCGCAGTTGTTCTTTTGATTACGTCACTAAAACAAATGTAAGCAGTCACACTTTTTGAATGAATGATTTATTTCCCTGTAACTAGTTTAACGCCTACGCTACATCTATAATGTTCATTATAGTAAAGATTTTGGTTCGTAGCCTAGGTGGTGAAGAAATGGACACATTTAATTTTAATACTAGTGGCAATGTCCAACGCAGAATTGACTTTCTTAGGATAATGTTTAGTTTTTTTTTCCTTTTCTCTTAGCTAACTCAGGATAACTATCACAATATACAAGCTCTCTCTATCAATCCAAAATGATATGAACTGGATGAAATTTTGTAGTTACATTTGGTTTCTTAATTCTAGTTGGTCAGTCAAGAAGCAGTGAAGTTTGTTGTGTATGTATGCTTATATTTATAACTCTTCACCTGTACTCCCTTCTCAGCAAAATATATTTCTTCTCAATTTTCTTCAGTGCAACTCCATGTGTCTGTATACTGAACCATGTGAGCAGCAAAAACTGATTTATTAGGGTTGTTTAGCCTGAGTGCATCCGTGGGTTATCTGCATCGTATGGTACTCCCTGTTTGGCAAATTTAATACTTGGGAGCCGCAGAACACTTCAGTTTATAAATGTCGGATTTGTGGCGAGCTTCATTCTTTAAAATTAAGCCATGAATTAGTATACATTTCATCGTAGTTTTTGTAGAAAACTTTTGGGATATTTTTAACATGGAAGGTGTATGTATTCTGATGTGACACCTTAACAGTGAATGGCATGCAGACTTAATCCACAGAGTACTGGAGAACGAGGAAGAACAGCAGTTATGTGCTTTAAATAGCAGAAAAAGTTATTTTTGTTAACGTATTAATTTTTAATGCTGATACGGAGTTTATTGATGATAGAAGAGCTATAATCTTTATTACGCCTAAGAGTTTAATTACGTTTATTTCTTGGCACTCATCATCATTATCCAGTGGCATGTATTCCTCTAAAATATTCAAATTTTTAACGCTCAGGATGATATGACGTGCTAGTAATTGTAACATCAGTTGTAGTAGATTCCTATATATTTCAAATTCATGTTTGCCGTAGAGTTTAATGATACCTACGCCGACGAAGTTTATGCCCATTTCGTTTTTATGTTCTTCACTTAATTCTACCTTCCGCTGCATTTTGATGAGCTATTTTGCTAAGTAATCTATTTCCCTCTTGTGTGCAATGAAAAAGGTTAAATGTTTTCTAACATTTAATTTTATGGCTATTACTACATTAGCGCTGAAATACGACGTCCTCAAGTTATTTATGTAAATGTTGGACAGCAGACTAGTAGGGAAACTGCCCACTACCGAGCCATCTTTCCGTATATAGAATTTGTTATTAAATTTGAAATATTTATGCAACAGCATCAATGATA
Organism: Schistocerca cancellata; assembly: GCF_023864275.1. Classification (NCBI taxonomy): domain Eukaryota; kingdom Metazoa; phylum Arthropoda; class Insecta; order Orthoptera; family Acrididae; genus Schistocerca; species Schistocerca cancellata. The sequence continues at coordinate 406,074,150 of NC_064627.1, read as the reverse complement.
ATATTTCAACAAATTCACACGTTTTTCGCAAACTACTTTTTATATTCAACCACTTTCCTCTTAATTAATTAAATTGTTTTACTAACGGCTATATTTGTACACAAATTTACAACATCGGAAGATACGACTCTGGATTTCTTTGGTATTTGAATGTCTGCTATGCTTCCTGTCACATCAAAGCCTTTTAAATAAATTATCTTTAAATGCATATGCCTTAGTGTGAATTTCATTAATTTTCTCAGTAATTTTGCAGAAAGTAGTTTCGTGTGAGGCAACGATCGGAGGTTCATAAAGCAAACTGCCCAGTACATCTTCTGTGTATTTGCTTACAAATGGCTGAGTCCTCTCCTTCCTGTTTCATAGACGTAAATAATCTCCAACAAATCATGATATATTATCCGATGTTGGACCATGGGTTGTAGGATATTTGCGTTGTTTACGATTCAGTGAAGCTAAATAGTAATTTAACGTAAACGTACAAATGACCGCAGGATTCTGTTGTAAGAAATCGTCAACATCTTTTCTATGAGAGACTCATATTCAACGAAACAGTGAATTAAAATGACCGAAATATGTCGTATATACTATGGCCTCACTATTTTCTGAGCTACTGAGAAACCGTTGACCCAGTTGCTGACAAACATACAACTTCCGTGCAAATTGTAATCTTCCCGCCGTCTTCTTCATAGCAGCGAAGCTCACTCGGGGTAGGAAGCGTTGCTAGTTTCCTTTTTCTGCTGAATCACATATGTTCGTCGTATAACTTCTACTTCATATTTATCGTTCTTTCACACCAGTAAAAGCCGCAAACATTATTCGAGTTACTTGTCATGCCTGCTACTCAACTAATATTACACTGGCACACCCTACAACTCACTGACAATACGCGTTTTCATAGTTAAGAAATACTGTTGTGTATCAGCAGTTGGTTCCAAATACTACAACTTTAATTTATAACACAACATTTTAAATGTGGAAATCACTACAGTATCGTCACAGAATGTCTATTATTCATTCAGTATGCAAGAAAATTTTCTAAAGGCAGTGTTCCTACTGCCTGAAACACCCTACAATGAATTCCTTTCAGCAATGGAAGAATCTAAGCCAGGTGACAACTTTGGTTTTCCGGGAAAATGACAAAAATGGGTAGAAGACGTATTAATCAACGACAAATTAATACGCCATATTACAATACAGGCTACAAGACACCTGCATTTCTTTCTGCTCGATTTTCTGCAACTAATCGTCCTCTTCTAAGACAGTCACAAAGTTTAAGCTAACTTTCACAGTGTACAAGAAATATTTACGATGTGCCGAAATTACAGAGAATTTTTGCACAGAAAGTAGAGGCTTGTTGTACGGTAGATGCGTGATCCGGCGAGTTTTATACAATACTAGTTTGAGATTTTTTGAACGCTAGCTTATTCCGACTTCATCTTTTGCAACATTATTTTCAACAGCATACGCACCAAACAAAATGTCAGACAAGTATAAATTGCATGACCACGAAACTGTAACTTTTTTCGTCGTAATTCAGCGTTTCATTAGGATATGGCTTCGGTGAAAGATTACACTTACGTCTATTATGATTGAAAGTCGGTTTGGCACATGGGTGGTCCATTCGTTGGACTATAAATACGATAGTGGTATTGATGATTTTCAGTTAAATAGAACTAAATTTTAATTCTCGTATGCTTATCTAAAAACTACGTGGCGAGATACATAATAATATAGGGAAGTATATACCTTGATTTTTTCAATCAATTGAAATTAAGTACATCGGTATGTTAATTAACAACGAGCAGTAGTCCACAGATAAGATAATAGTATTTCATTTTAGCATAAGCTGTATCTTACGAACTGAAAATGACTCTCAGTACATTACTACACTGACAAAGAGGTCTAGTAAATGCAAGTGACAGTCTTTTGTCTCAGGCTCCACTGCGCCTTAAACTGGGCTGCTAACTAACCACAGTGTCCAATCAGTTGTTTTACATATGAATAATTGTTGTGTACATAGTGCTTACCGGTATCAGTCACAGTCTCTAAATCATAGATCACACATCTCTTTCCCCTTTGCTACATTAAGTCCACTTCTTTCGTATTCAGAATCCTTACTCGTTCGCTGTATTCAGAAAAACTGATTAAATTTACGTATTATTTGCGGTATAACGGTGAAATGGATGTGGCCCGATTGAAGAATTCAACTCACCATTCCCCAGAACAATCAAGAGGGTCAAAATAAATCTTAATTAGAAGGGAAACCCTCGATTTGGTCTTCCCTACTGCGTTTCCTCGATTTGTATTCAGTTTTCATGAAGCAGTCACTTTCTAAAGCCGCAGGATAGGCGTCTACAAGTCCATCACACTTTCCATTAGCTTTACTCGTTTTGCGAACAGTTTAAAAATTTCTTTAAAAAAGGACGGAAACAAAAATGCTTCGAAAAAGAATGGATTAGGAGAGAGCAGTAACCTATTGTCTGAAAAGACCGGGTCCCATTTTCTTTCATAAAGACAGAATCTAATGTAGCCCCTCATGAATCATGATTTTGTGAGGAGGAAATATAAGCACTTTCAGAATAAACTTAAAATGCTATAGTACCAACCAAACTACCTATCTTTACATTTGAAGTTTAAATTAGGCCGAGTTGGTATCTCTTAGTGTTTCTACAGGGTGTTACAAAAAGGTGCGGCCAAACTTTCAGGAAACATTCCTCACACACAAATAAAGAAAAGATGTAATGTGTACATGTGTCCGGAAACGCTTAATTGCCATGTTAGAGCTCATTTTAGTTTCGTCAGTATGTACTGTACTTCCTCGATTCACCGCCAGTTGGCCCAATTGAAGGAAGGTAATGTTGACTTCGGTGCTTCTGTTGACATGCGACTCATTGCTCTACAGTACTAGCATCAAGCACATCAGTACGTAGCATCAACAGGTTAGTGTTCATCACGAACGTGGTTTTGCAGTCAGTGCAATGTTTACAAATGCGGAGTTGGCAGATGCCCATTTGATATATGGATTAGCACTGGGCAATAGCCGTGGCGCGGTACGTTTGTATCGAGACAGATTTCCAGAACGAAGGTGTCCCGACAGGAATACGTTCGAAGCAATTGATCGGCGTCTTTGGGAGCACGGAACATTCCAGCCTATGACTCGCGACTGGGGAAGACCTAGAACGACGAGAACACCTGCAATGGACGAGGCAATTCTTCGTGCAGTTGACGATAACCCTAATGTCAGCGTCAGAGACGTTGCTGCTGTACAAGGTAACGTTGACCACGTCACTGTATGGAGCGTCCTACGGGAGAACCAGTTGTTTCCGTACCATGCACAGCGTGTGCAGGCACTATCGGCAGCTGATTGGCCTCCACGGGTACACTTCTGCGAATAGTTCATCCAACAATGCGTCAATCCTCATTTCAGTGCAAATGTTCTTTTTACGGATGAGGCTTCATTCCAACGTGATCAAATTGTAAATTTTCAGAATCAACATGTGTGAGCTGACGAGAATCCGCACGCAATTGTGCAATCACGTCATCAACACAGATCTTCTGTGAACGTTTGGGCAGGCATTGTTGGTGATGTCTTGATTGGGCCCCATGTTCTTCCACCTACGCTCAATGGAGCAGGTTATCATAATTTCATACGGGATACTCTAGCTGTGCTGCTAGAACATGTGCCTTTACAAGTACGACACAACATGTGGTTCATGCACGATGGAGCTCCTGCACATTTCAGTCAAAGTGTTCGTACGCTTCTCAACAACAGATTCGGTGACCGATGGATTGGTAGAGGCGGACCAATTCCATGGCCTCCACGCTCTCCTGACCTCAACCCTATTGACTTTCATTTATGGGGGCATTTGAAAGCTCTTGTCTACGCAACCCCGGTACCAAATGTAGAGACTCTTCGTGCTTGTATTGTGGACGGCTGTGGTACAATACGCCATTCTCCAGGACTGCATCAGCGCATCAGGTATTCCATGCGACGGGGGGTGGATGCATGTATCCTCGCTAACGGAGGACATTTTGAACATTTCCTGTAACAAAGTGTTTGAAGTCACGCTGGTACTTTCTGTTGCTGTGTGTTTCCATTCCATGATTAATGTGATTTGAAGAGAAGTAATAAAATGAGCTCTAACATGGAAAGTAAGCGTTTCCGGACACATGTCCACATAACATATTTTCTTTCTTTGTGTGTGAGGAATGTTTCCTGAAAGTTTGGCCCTACCTTTTTGTAACACCCTGTATAGAAGGGAAACTGATCTTTTGCTCAACAGTACCAGTTTATATCACGTTCGTACATAGTACTTCTAGAATGACGTCTGTTCGTTTTCTCAGCGCGTACGACAATTGCGATTGATCGTCCTTCTTGATGCAGTAGAGGACGAGACAGGGTTTCTTAAACTTTACAACTTCCTCCCCCTTTAAAAAACTGTAATAATGGAAATGTAACTGTTTGTGTCTAGAGTAGAATGGTTTTTTACAACATGACACGATGTAAGATTTCTCTTAACTCTTTAGCTGTATTTAATTAACCACTGACGATATCTTAAGTTTTATAAATTCAGAACACGTGTCAAAAAAATTTGTTTCCTAATTCCGGTCTTTAGACAAAAGCGACTACGCTGCTGCCTGCCAGTTTTACAATTATACTCTATGGAGCAATCAGGAACAAATATTGATGCAAAAGAAGGATTTGGTTTTGTACTAGTTGCGTATTTGTTTTATAATTATGAAGCCGTTTTTGGTTCTTTTTCTCTCGATTTTTGTCTGCGCTGTTGACAATTTGTTTATCCATTCATCCTCACTTGTCTGTAAACAAGTATTAAACATTTCAAAAACGGCTATTACGATTACAATACAGACATAGATTCTGGTACAGCCTATAGCTGTATACAGACTTTGTGGACTGTGGAAACGAGAAGGCACCATAAAAACAACTTGTCTCTAGGCTTTGTATGTACTGCGGTAAGTGGTGAACAACGTCCATACTGAGTAATTTTTTTAGCAATTTCATTTACAGACAGAATTAAACTCAACAAAAGCATCTTAAAACATATCCTAAATTGATAACTGTGTCAAAACAATTTCTTAGAAGAAAACCTGTAAATCTCAAGTCCACAGACACACTTCGTTAAACCAAAAAGCGAGTCATACACCCTCTTACAGGAAATCTCGCACCACTGGAGAAAAACAGTGACTGACGTAGTTTTCACCATGTTTAATGAATCGCCGCCTCAACAGGCAAATACAGTCCTACACTTCTACGACGCTGCTTGTAGAATTTCAACACTCTCGATAAATCTGTCAACAACAGACTAAGAAGTTGTGCAGCGCTTGCTTTGCCTCTCAAATGGAGCAACAGAGATATTTTAACTAAGATGCTTCTATGATACCATTTCTTCGTTTTGCTGATGAGGCTGCGACAGAAGCAGCTATTCTATGAGCCTTTCCTAAAGAAAAGCTCGTGGGGGAATGCAGGGTTACAACAAAAAGTCAAAGCTTCCATTTTTTGAACGCAGTGTATAATTCAACCAAAAAAGGGTGAACCCATCGTGCAGGCTGCACCAAGTAACGGAAAACATGAATTTAATCAACAAAAATCTTCTACAGCCTAGAATTCTTCTTAACTCCGTGTGACAGAAAATGAGTGCTAAACACACTCAGTCTACATCATATTAATGATAGATGATAGCAGCCAAGATATTACAGAAAGTGGTTGACGTAGGAAAGGTGTGTCCTGTTTCCCGCATGGGAAAGACTACCATGTACCAGAAAATTTGAGAAACGTTAACTTTTTATTCGCTTGCAGTATTTCGTAAATATACAGTATTTCAAAATTTAAGTACGCACAACACCTATCTGTAGGGAAATGAAGCACATATCTAATAACAAAGTATAGGAATTTGCTATGTAAAGTGACGTTTTAGGTGCACTCCCCTCTCTTACCTTGGGATACTGACTATCCAGAACTTTCACTGGACTTGAAAAAACAAGTATAAGGTCTGAAATTCATTTTGAAAATTACTTTGCAACGATTCTGATTCACGAAGTTGTGTTATAAGGCATTTCGCATGTTTCATACTCTGCAGAAACGAATAAGAAAAGCTGATTGGTTCGCAATGTACTACGTCAGTGGAAGGTAAATTTAATGAAATGTCCCTGAAAGAGTTATGGATACACATAGGTAAGGAATCTCCGTATCTGAGACAAAAGGTGTTGATAATTCTAATTCCTTTTGCAACAAAACTTTTGTGTAAAAGAGAGTTCGCCACGTTTTGCTAAGCACTGTTCTTAAAAAAAAGATGCATCACTGTAATTGCAGAGTGAATACAGTCTCACAATGAAAGGGAAGTATTCTAAATACTACAACATAATGCGTTCTTGTATCTAGTTAATGAAACTGAACGCAATCTTAGTAACATTGTTTTTTATTGTTCTCTAACTTACAGAATTGTATAACCGTAATTCGGAATCAAAGCAACAAATGCACGATTAAAAAATCATTTTTGATTTTTAAAAAAGTCACGCTGTTACTGTAAAAAATTCAGTAATTTACGATCTGAGTATCTGAAATCTTACAGGAAATAAAATCGGTTCCAAAATTGTGAACGAACGATCCCTAAAATTTTTGCACCGTCATAAATTTCAAACAGGAAGTAGGTAAGATACTGCTTTGACGAAATTAAAGGGAAAACAGGAGGGAGGGGGAAAGAACGAAAAAGTGAGAGAACCTTTTCCAAAGTGACATTCATACACACAGTGCTGTCGATTAGATATATCACCTCACAGGGGAATCGAGACTGTGTTCAGAATTTCAGAAGTGTTCATCATTAAAAATATCTGAACGGTAGTATTAAGCGCGCCAAGCTACCTAAGAGTCATGAACTAAAATATCCGCCACTATCGGCACCTACACCTACACCACCATCCTTAAGCGTAGTGAACCAAATGGACGTGTTGAACGGCGTTCACTTATGTATACCAGCTCCTATGAGTAGTTGTTCTTTCATGACACTAAAAACAAACAGAAAGTTACTCTTTACCTGAGTATTTGATAAAATGACATGCTGTTACCTACACATAAATAACCCTCAAGGCAAAAACGAACAATTTGATTGTTTAGAGTTAATGTATCAGAAACTCTTTCTGTATTGAAATGAAAACTTCAGTCTCCTCCACGCACAATAAAAAGGATACAGAGACCATTTTACTCTTTTGCCGCATTAGGTGGCCTCGATTTTAAACAATGAAAACATTTCGAGTAATATTTTTGCATTTACTACTAATTTACTTTCCTGTATTATCAAACACACACTCTGACGATTAAAATGCTCCTGTGAAGTCCCTAGTTTGTATTAAAGGCCTGGTGCTGTGTGTGGGAAAATGTTTGTCGTTGACCGCAATATTCGGCGTTTTTACGGTTCATTTCGTTGATTATATTGGGGTCATAAACAGGCGGGCTTACAGTTATCTGCGGTTAACATTTGTATGCATTCAGCAATAATCGTTTAACGCAGAGCAACCTCACATGAATATGCGATTTTACCCTTTAGACGTGTCGTCTATAAAATAAAGCAAACAACATTTTCCCCCAAGGTATTAAATGCCTAACAGAAATTACCCAGCCAGTCTCATTCATAGAACAGCTGTGGAATGTTTCGAGATGTTTGACATCACCGTTACGAAATTAGTTATCTTACTTCTTGCACCCGTATTTACGGAGTCTTCTGTGTGTTGTACATTTATGCTCTTTTATGCTCGGTTCTCTATAAGAATATCTTTAATTTGTCAATTTAGTCTTTTATACTAGGTTACTTGTTGATAAACATAAGTTACATTATGAAGAAGAGGTGATCACATTTCCGTCCCATTATCTCGATTTAGGTCATTCTTGTTCCCTAAACCAAGCTGGTCCCGGGATACTACGAGGACATGCCTAAAAGTAATGCCTCCGAATTTTTAAGCTCTTAAACCTTTTTAGATAAAGCAAACTTTGTTAACATTATACATCTTTATTCTTCACGTCTGCATATTTATTTCTCAAGATAGTCACTCTGGTGACGAACACATTTCTCCCAACGAGAGATCAGTTTGTTGATACAGTCACTGTAGAAAACTTGACTTTGTTGACGGAGACATAACCTCACCTCTGTTTGCCCCGCTTCGTCACTATCAAAGTGAAGTCATAGAATGTATTCTTTAAGTTCTGGAAACAGTTGAAAATCGGATGAGCTAAGTTAGGACTGTATGGAAGCTGATCGATAACAATGGACCCAAGACGTTGCATTGTACCACATGTCGCAACGCTCACGTGTAGTCTGGCATCGTCATGGTAAAGGAGAGGGAGCTCCATGTGTGGACCAACTCTTCGAATTAGAAACTCGAATATAGCACGTGTTGGTCAGGCATCTACATAGTTACGAATAACGTTACACAGTGCCATGTTACACTTCACAACTCGGAGCCCTCTAGTGGCAGATGGCTACAAATATGTAGACCAGAAAAATAAAGATGAAGAATGTTAATAATGTTTGTTTTTACTCGAGACAAGATGAACTTCTTAGCCAAGATCGCTTGTGAACAGTCTTTATTGCCGATTATCGGTTTCGGTATGCACGGTTAA